>NC_138775.1:60783819-61383819 GCF_965119305.1 Pelophylax lessonae
GCTGCCTGGTTGTTGTGCTGACAATTTTTCAAATAAGTACTTCTTCTGACCTTTCAGACCTACCAGGAAACCACTTTTATTTATTTATTTTTTCATCAAGGAAATTAAAATTCAAAAAGGAAAAACAAGCAAAGAAATTCAGCTCAGCTACCACAGAACAAATGTACAATACGATGTGCTGTGATACAAATTGTACATCATAATCTCATATGGAAGGGATGGTAACCAACAGGACCCAGAAGAGAGGTGTGAGCGGGCCTAGGCAGAAATCACAACTACAGAGATATCATTCTGTATACCCATAGCTACAGCACCATTATCCTCTATACCTCACACAACCCTCACAGATACAGTACTATTATCCCATATACCTCACACAACCCTAACAGATATACCTCACACAACCCTCACAGATACAGCTCCATTATCCTCTATACCTCACACAACCCTCACAGATACAGTACTATTATCCTGTATACCTCACACAACCCCCCATAGCTACAATATTACTATCCCATATACCTCACACAACCCTCACAGATATACCTCACACAACCCTCACAGATACAATACTATTATCCCACATACCTCACACAACCCTCATAGCTACAATATTACTACCCCACATACCTCATACAACCCTCATAGCTAAAGCACTATAATACCATATACCTCACATAACCCTAACAGATACAGTACCATTATCCTGTATACCTCACAGATACAATACTAGTATCCCATATACCTCACACAACCCCAACAGATACAATACTATATTATCCCATATACCTCACAGATACAATACTAGTATCCCATATACCTCACACAACCCTCACAGCTACAATAATAGTATCCCATTATTCCCATATACCTCACACAACCCTCACAGATACAGTACTATTATCCCATATACCTCACACAACCCTCACAGATACAATACTAGTATCCCATATACCTCACACAACCCTCACAGCTACAATACTAGTATCCCATATACCTCACAGCTACAATACTAGTATCCCATATACCTCACAGCTACAATACTATTATCCCATATACCTCACACAACCCTCACAGCTACAATACTATTATCCCATATACCTCACAGATACAATACTAGTATCCCATATACCTCACACAACCCCCACAGATACAATACTATTATCCCATATACCTCACACAACCCTCACAGATACAATACTATTATCCCATATACCTCACACAACCCCCACAGATACAATACTATTATCCCATATACCTCACAGCTACAATACTAGTATCCCATATACCTCACACAACCCTCACAGCTACAATACTATTATCCCATATACCTCACACAACCCTCACAGCTACAATAACATTATCCCATATACCTCACATAATTATCCTTTACATGTCACGCAACCTTCATAACTATAGCACTGCATTGTATCCTATATACTTTGTAAACCCTCATAGTTACACTACTATTGTTCTGTATACCTCACAGCTCCAGCACCATCATGCTGTACACATCACACAACTCTCACTTTATTTAATGTACTTTCAGTTTCCATTCTGACAAATCCTATGTGGATATCAGCTTTACATGGCCCAGTATACAATATATAAATCTGGACTCTGCGTTCCTATACCCCTCCTGAAAATATGGGCCTATCTACATCACTGCGCTGTGATATACTGCACAATACAGAAGTGCACAGAATGCATGTTATACGTTTTGCTGCGCTGCATCTTAAATCTTAAACACATGTTAAAAATGCATGTGTGCTTCATGCACCACAGCACGCAGTATTTGCTCCCGTTGGAAGCATTTTGTAATATATGTTCAATGAGAACAAAAAATGCTTGTTGGTCCTGCCAGAAATTCAGAGCTGTCCTGTGCACATCTATGTGAAGGAACCTAAATAGCCCTCCTTGCTCTTATCTTAGGGCGACAAAACAATTTTCTGATGTGAAGAACAAAATAGAGGTTTGAGTAGTTCCACAAAAGACAGCTGGGCAGGGCTGACACCGGACAGGCTGTGAGTTTTCACCCCACAACAGGATTGAGAAGGGGGGGTACATTTCTGGCAGATCAACAGGTATTCTTCTGTACTTGAGGGGTCTTTAGAGGGATAAAATACAGGAAATGTGCTGTATATCTCTGCAATGTATGCAAATGTCTTCATTCTGCCCTGAAATATACAAACTAGAACCACCGCTGGACCATGAAATAACGGATGTACTAAGTGTTAGATTAAAGATATACACATTAGTAAACCCTGTGATTATATCTGTGAGATAAGACAAACTGTACTGTAATTATCTATCCCATACAGACAGACATTCTATGTGCTCCCCATGTATACATCTTATATACCTATATATTATCAGAAACTCTCAACTTCTTTATCATTTCTTACCATTACCACCAGATGTATTTCAAACACCCCCTGGTATATACAGTACATGTATGTGTACAGTACAGAGAGATTACATAAACAATTTATAAGAGATCATAATAAACCGCATTCTATGAATATCCTATAGAGACACACGGTGACAGATTTATTACTAGCAACATCATTACCATATATTGTATAATGTACTGTACATTTGTATATATAGTATACTGTATGTCATTTGTATGCAATATATTATGTACTCTACATTTCATAACTACACAACATATAAAGTACTGTGTGCCATACGTATATAATAAATGTACTGTACATCATATGTATATACTATATAGTATACTGTATGTATTATATACTGTACATCATATGTATATACTATATAGTATACTGTATGTATTATATACTGTACATCATACAAGCTCACATACTGTATAATACGATGTGCAAAACATGTATGTACTATAGAGACATACCCTGAGACAGATATGTTATGGGGAGCATTATATATATATATATATATATATATATATATATACACACACACCCCATAGAAACATTATCCCTAATTAATTTATTGTGAGGAAGATTAGATAAATATTTCATGCAGACAGGACTATAGTTCTGCTTCTGAATATCATGTGTCAGTGATGTATAGTGTACACCCTCCATGTGTCAGTGATGTATAGTGTACACCCTCCATGTGTCAGTGATGTATAGTATACACCCTCCATGTGTCAGTGATGTATAGTGTACACCCTCCATGTGTCAGTGATGTATAGTGTACACCCTCCATGTGTCAGTGATCTATAGTGTACACCCTCCATGTGTCAGTGATCTATAGTGTACACCCTCCATGTGTCAGTGATGTATAGTGTACACCCTCCATGTGTCAGTGATGTATAGTGTACACCCTCCATGTGTCAGTGATGTATAGTGTACACCCTCCATGTGTCAGTGATCTATAGTGTACACCCTCCATGTGTCAGTGATCTATAGTGTACACCCTCCATGTGTCAGTGATCTATAGTGTACACCCTCCATGTGTCAGTGATCTATAGTGTACACCCTCCATGTGTCAGTGATCTATAGTGTACACCCTCCATGTGTCAGTGATCTATAGTGTACACCCTCCATGTGTCAGTGATGTATAGTGTACACCCTCCATGTGTCAGTGATGTATAGTGTACACCCTCCATGTGTCAGTGATGTATAGTGTACACCCTCCATGTGTCAGTGATGTATAGTGTACACCCTCCATGTGTCAGTGATGTATAGTGTACACCCTCCATGTGTCAGTGATCTATAGTGTACACCCTCCATGTGTCAGTGATCTATAGTGTACACCCTCCATGTGTCAGTGATCTATAGTGTACACCCTCCATGTGTCAGTGATCTATAGTGTACACCCTCCATGTGTCAGTGATGTATAGTGTACACCCTCCATGTGTCAGTGATGTATAGTGTACACCCTCCATGTGTCAGTGATGTATAGTGTACACCCTCCATGTGTCAGTGATCTATAGTGTACACCCTCCATGTGTCAGTGATCTATAGTGTACACCCTCCATGTGTCAGTGATGTATAGTATACACCCTCCATGTGTCAGTGATCTATAGTGTACACCCTCCATGTGTCAGTGATGTATAGTGTACACCCTTCATGTGTCAGTGATGTATAGTGTACACCCTCCATGTGTCAGTGATGTATAGTGTACACCCTCCATGTGTCAGTGATCTATAGTGTACACCCTCCATGTGTCAGTGATCTATAGTGTACACCCTCCATGTGTCAGTGATCTATAGTGTACATACACCCTCCATGTGTCAGTGATGTATAGTGTACACCCTTCATGTGTCAGTGATGTATAGTGTACACCCTCCATGTGTCAGTGATGTATAGTGTACACCCTCCATGTGTCAGTGATCTATAGTGTACACCCTCCATGTGTCAGTGATCTATAGTGTACACCCTCCATGTGTCAGTGATGTATAGTGTACACCCTCCATGTGTCAGTGATGTATAGTATACACCCTCCATGTGTCAGTGATCTATAGTGTACACCCTCCATGTGTCAGTGATCTATAGTGTACACCCTCCATGTGTCAGTGATCTATAGTGTACACCCTCCATGTGTCAGTGATCTATAGTGTACACCCTCCATGTGTCAGTGATGTATAGTATACACCCTCCATGTGTCAGTGATGTATAGTGTACACCCTCCATGTGTCAGTGATGTATAGTGTACACCCTCCATGTGTCAGTGATGTATAGTGTACACCCTCCATGTGTCAGTGATCTATAGTATACACCCTCCATGTGTCAGTGATCTATAGTATACACCCTCCATGTGTCAGTGATCTATAGTATACACCCTCCATGTGTCAGTGATGTATAGTGTACACCCTCCATGTGTCAGTGATCTATAGTGTACACCCTCCATGTGTCAGTGATCTATAGTGTACACCCTCCATGTGTCAGTGATGTATAGTATACACCCTCCATGTGTCAGTGATGTATAGTATACACCCTCCATGTGTCAGTGATGTATAGTGTACACCCTCCATGTGTCGGTGATGTATAGTGTACATCCTCCATGTGTCAGTGATGCATAGTATACATCCTCCATGTGTCAGTGATGCATAGTATACACCCTCCATGTGTCAGTGATGTATAGTATACACCCTCCATGTGTCAGTGATGTATAGTATACACCCTCCATGTGTCAGTGATGTATAGTGTACACCCTCCATGTGTCAGTGATGTATAGTGTACACCCTCCATGTGTCAGTGATGTATAGTATACACCCTCCATGTGTCAGTGATGTATAGTGTACACCCTCCATGTGTCAGTGATCTATAGTGTACACCCTCCATGTGTCAGTGATGTATAGTGTACACCCTCCATGTGTCAGTGATGTATAGTATACACCCTCCATGTGTCAGTGATGTATAGTATACACCCTCCATGTGTCAGTGATGTATAGTATACACCCTCCATGTGTCAGTGATGTATAGTATACACCCTCCATGTGTCAGTGATGTATAGTGTACATCCTCCATGTGTCAGTGATGTATAGTGTACACCCTCCATGTGTCGGTGATGTATAGTGTACATCCTCCATGTGTCAGTGATCTATAGTGTACACCCTCCATGTGTCAGTGATCTATAGTGTACATACACCCTCCATGTGTCAGTGATCTATAGTGTACACCCTCCATGTGTCAGTGATGCATAGTATACACCCTCCATGTGTCAGTGATGTATAGTGTACACCCTCCATGTGTCAGTGATCTATAGTATACACCCTCCATGTGTCAGTGATGCATAGTATACACCCTCCATGTGTCAGTGATGTATAGTGTACACCCTCCATGTGTCAGTGATGTATAGTGTACACCCTCCATGTGTCAGTGATGTATAGTATACACCCTCCATGTGTCAGTGATCTATAGTGTACACCCTCCATGTGTCAGTGATCTATAGTATACACCCTCCATGTGTCAGTGATCTATAGTATACACCCTCCATGTGTCAGTGATGTATAGTGTACATCCTCCATGTGTCAGTGATGTATAGTGTACACCCTCCATGTGTCGGTGATGTATAGTGTACACCCTCCATGTGTCAGTGATGTATAGTGTACACCCTCCATGTGTCAGTGATCTATAGTATACACCCTCCATGTGTCAGTGATGTATAGTGTACACCCTCCATGTGTCAGTGATGTATAGTATACACCCTCCATGTGTCAGTGATGTATAGTATACACCCTCCATGTGTCAGTGATGTATAGTATACACCCTCCATGTGTCAGTGATGTATAGTGTACATCCTCCATGTGTCAGTGATGTATAGTGTACACCCTCCATGTGTCGGTGATGTATAGTGTACATCCTCCATGTGTCAGTGATGTATAGTATACACCCTCCATGTGTCAGTGATGTATAGTGTACACCCTCCATGTGTCGGTGATGTATAGTGTACACCCTCCATGTGTCGGTGATGTATAGTGTACACCCTCCATGTGTCAGTGATCTATAGTGTACACCCTCCATGTGTCAGTGATGCATAGTATACACCCTCCATGTGTCAGTGATGTATAGTGTACACCCTCCATGTGTCAGTGATCTATAGTATACACCCTCCATGTGTCAGTGATGCATAGTATACACCCTCCATGTGTCAGTGATGTATAGTGTACACCCTCCATGTGTCAGTGATGTATAGTGTACACCCTCCATGTGTCAGTGATGTATAGTATACACCCTCCATGTGTCAGTGATCTATAGTGTACACCCTCCATGTGTCAGTGATCTATAGTGTACACCCTCCATGTGTCAGTGATGTATAGTATACACCCTCCATGTGTCAGTGATCTATAGTATACACCCTCCATGTGTCAGTGATGTATAGTGTACATCCTCCATGTGTCAGTGATGTATAGTGTACACCCTCCATGTGTCGGTGATGTATAGTGTACACCCTCCATGTGTCAGTGATGTATAGTGTACACCCTCCATGTGTCAGTGATCTATAGTATACACCCTCCATGTGTCAGTGATGTATAGTGTACACCCTCCATGTGTCAGTGATGTATAGTATACACCCTCCATGTGTCAGTGATGTATAGTGTACACCCTCCATGTGTCAGTGATGTATAGTATACACCCTCCATGTGTCAGTGATGTATAGTGTACATCCTCCATGTGTCAGTGATGTATAGTGTACACCCTCCATGTGTCGGTGATGTATAGTGTACATCCTCCATGTGTCAGTGATGTATAGTATACACCCTCCATGTGTCAGTGATGTATAGTGTACACCCTCCATGTGTC
Organism: Pelophylax lessonae; assembly: GCF_965119305.1. Classification (NCBI taxonomy): domain Eukaryota; kingdom Metazoa; phylum Chordata; class Amphibia; order Anura; family Ranidae; genus Pelophylax; species Pelophylax lessonae. Next base: position 60,791,058 of record NC_138775.1, read on the forward strand.
GGTGATGTATAGTGTACACCCTCCATGTGTCGGTGATGTATAGTGTACACCCTCCATGTGTCAGTGATCTATAGTGTACACCCTCCATGTGTCAGTGATCTATAGTATACACCCTCCATGTGTCAGTGATGCATAGTATACACCCTCCATGTGTCAGTGATGTATAGTGTACACCCTCCATGTGTCAGTGATGTATAGTGTACACCCTCCATGTGTCAGTGATGTATAGTATACACCCTCCATGTGTCAGTGATCTATAGTGTACACCCTCCATGTGTCAGTGATCTATAGTGTACACCCTCCATGTGTCAGTGATGTATAGTATACACCCTCCATGTGTCAGTGATGTATAGTGTACATCCTCCATGTGTCAGTGATGTATAGTGTACACCCTCCATGTGTCGGTGATGTATAGTGTACACCCTCCATGTGTCAGTGATGTATAGTGTACACCCTCCATGTGTCAGTGATCTATAGTATACACCCTCCATGTGTCAGTGATGTATAGTGTACACCCTCCATGTGTCAGTGATGTATAGTATACACCCTCCATGTGTCAGTGATGTATAGTGTACACCCTCCATGTGTCAGTGATGTATAGTATACACCCTCCATGTGTCAGTGATCTATAGTATACACCCTCCATGTGTCAGTGATGTATAGTGTACACCCTCCATGTGTCAGTGATGTATAGTATACACCCTCCATGTGTCAGTGATGTATAGTGTACACCCTCCATGTGTCGGTGATGTATAGTGTACACCCTCCATGTGTCAGTGATGTATAGTGTACACCCTCCATGTGTCAGTGATGTATAGTATACACCCTCCATGTGTCAGTGATCTATAGTATACACCCTCCATGTGTCAGTGATGTATAGTGTACATCCTCCATGTGTCAGTGATGTATAGTGTACACCCTCCATGTGTCGGTGATGTATAGTGTACACCCTCCATGTGTCAGTGATGTATAGTGTACACCCTCCATGTGTCAGTGATCTATAGTATACACCCTCCATGTGTCAGTGATGTATAGTGTACACCCTCCATGTGTCAGTGATGTATAGTATACACCCTCCATGTGTCAGTGATGTATAGTGTACACCCTCCATGTGTCAGTGATGTATAGTATACACCCTCCATGTGTCAGTGATGTATAGTGTACATCCTCCATGTGTCAGTGATGTATAGTGTACACCCTCCATGTGTCGGTGATGTATAGTGTACATCCTCCATGTGTCAGTGATGTATAGTATACACCCTCCATGTGTCAGTGATGTATAGTGTACACCCTCCATGTGTCGGTGATGTATAGTGTACACCCTCCATGTGTCGGTGATGTATAGTGTACACCCTCCATGTGTCAGTGATCTATAGTGTACACCCTCCATGTGTCAGTGATCTATAGTATACACCCTCCATGTGTCAGTGATGCATAGTATACACCCTCCATGTGTCAGTGATGTATAGTGTACACCCTCCATGTGTCAGTGATGTATAGTGTACACCCTCCATGTGTCAGTGATGTATAGTATACACCCTCCATGTGTCAGTGATCTATAGTATACACCCTCCATGTGTCAGTGATCTATAGTATACACCCTCCATGTGTCAGTGATGTATAGTGTACACCCTCCATGTATAATGTAGAGGACAGGGTGCAGATCACACACACAGGGAGTACACTCCATACACAGATATACATACACACTCACAGTGTGGGACTGCAGGCTCTGGCTGGCCTCTATGACAGCGGTGAGCGGTACGGTGTCATCCAGAGACAGCTTATTGGACGGCGGCTTCTCCATGAACGCCATCCCGGCAACCCCGAGACAACCTACTGAGCGCAGGCCCGGCCACTAAGGGGGGCGTGCCCAGGGGCTGTGGGTGGGGCTGATGTGACATGATGGGCGTTCCAGGACACAGTGTCACGAGGAAGAGGGGTGTGACTTTGCAATTGGGGCGTGAACGGGAGGGAGGAGCTGACACCACACCTCTGGGTCCTAGAGAGAGTCACCAATACACAGAGCTGTCTATGGTCTGAGCTATGTACAAGGCTCTGTATGTAACATCTTCCCTGTGTACAAGGATTTCTATGTACTATCCTACCTCCCTGTGTACAAGGATTTCTATGTACTATCCTCCCTCCCTGTGTACAAGGATTTCTATGTTGAATCTTCCCTCCCTGTGTACAAGGATTTCTATGTTGAATCTTCCCTCCCTGTGTACAAGGATTTCTATGTACAAGGCTCTGTATGTAACATCTTCCCTGTGTACAAGGATTTCTATGTACTATCCTCCCTCCCTGTGTACAATGCTCTATATGTAGAATCCTCCCTCCCTGTGTACAAGGATCTCTATGTACAAGGCTCTATATGTACAATCTTCCCTCCCTGTGTACATGGATTTCTATGTACAAAGCTCTGTGTAGAAGGGTTTCTATGCACTATCCTCCCTCCCTGTGTACAAGGATTTCTATATACAAAGCCAAACTTAACATTAAAGTTGACCTCCAGGCATATATTAAAAAAAAACACATTTACATCATTAACCCCTTGCTGTCCAGGGCAATTTTGCCTTTTTTTTTTGTACACATGTAAAAAATGTACTTTTTTTTTTTTGCTAGAAAGTTATTAGAACCTCCAAACAGAAGACCTGGAGAATAAAATGGTGGTCGATGCAAATTTTTATGTAACGTGATATTTGCGCAACAGGTTATTAAATGCAAATTTTAAGAAAATAAAACGCACAATAATTAATTTTAGTGCCGAAAACACAATACTCAATTTTTTTTTGTACAACAAAAAAAAAAAAATGATCTTGCGCCGAGTAAATAGCTACCAAACATGTCAAAATTTAAGATTGTGCGAAAAACTAAGAAATCTAAAACTGTCTCTTGGTGGTGCTTTAAAAACTTTTACCCTGGGTTCAATTATGTGCATTTCTGTGGGCTGTGTTTGCATGGGCACTACAGCCTATTCATTTTTAATGGGCTGCAGTAGCTGCATTTCCGGCAGAAAAAGGTGCATGCCCCTTTCTTAAAACGCATTCTGCAGGGAAATCACATCATCATTGTGACCATGCAATTTCCCTGCAGTTCCCGCACCATGACTTTACATTGCATGGAGGTGCCATTCAGAAAGAATAGCAGCCCTGCGCGTTTTCACAGAGCAGCGCGTTTTTACTGCGGGTGGTTGCCGGTATGACTGCGATTCCTGCACCCACAGCCACACACAGAGGTGTGAAGGTAGCTTTATAGGTTTACCAGTGTAGAGTTTAAAGTGAGCCCTGGAACTAGAATTATCGCTCTCAGTCTGGCTTTCATGGTGATACCACACATGTGGTGTGATCACGTTTTACATATAATGTGCCAGACCCAAGTGCGCATTTGTATGAGCACATGAGCGAGCATAGGGGGTTGCTTGAAATTTTTTTTTTTTTTTATTTAGATTTATTTTTTTACACTTTTTAATTTATTTTTTCATTCAACTTTATTATTGTCACAAGGGGTGAACAAGACCCTTTGCGATAACAGTGACAGGTACTCTTTATGGAGACATCAGAGGTCTATTATATCTTCCCACCCCTGCAAAGCAGCTGAACGGATGTTTCTCCATCCACTCTGTGGGCAGCTGACCCAACCACTTACAGTGATACAGGAGAAATGTAAAGCCGCTTGGGTCACTTTTTCAGGAAAGTTGACTGCTGGCACTAAAAAACAATAGCAGGACCGCTGCTGCAGGTGTAGCCCTGATCCCAGTATGACCGCATCCTTTGCAGGACATTTATATACATGTGCTGGACAGGAAATTGGTTAAAGGAGTCCTCTGACCACAGCACACACTTTGACTTTTTAAGATCAGCATTGTAGGACTAATGACACATGGGTGATTTTGTCCCCCCATTTTGGTACAATCTGTCACTAAGAAAATCCTAATGATTTTCTAGGGGACCACTAACAGGCACATTTGTCATTCTAACACTCAGCGATTTAGTTTTATCAGTGTTTTGCCTCAGTGGCTAGCAACAAACGCTCTTATTGCTTTTCTAGCAATATTATATATGTTTAACCACAGCCCAATGCCATAGCAAATCCCCAGTGACCCGAGCAATGCCATAGCAAATCCCCAGTGACCCGAGCAATTAAATTGTTAACTACAAATTGATGTTAATCCATGGCCTTAGCAATCTGTAGAAGTGATTAAAGGAGTTGTAAAGTCAGAAAGTTTTTTTTTTATCTTATTACAATCTATGCATTACGATGACAAGCCTTGTGTGTGTAGCAGCTGCCCCAGCACTCCCTAATACTTACTTGTGCCCCCGACTCTATCCAGCGATGTCCACGAGTCCCTCAGCCATCCGGGACTCTCCCTCCTGATTGGCTGAGACACAGCAGTGGCACCATTGGCTCCCGCTGTGGCCAATCAAGAGAGGGGGTGGGGCCAAACAGCAGCCCTGCCTCTGAGTGGACACACGGAGCTGCAGCAAGCTGCTTGCTGTGGGGGGCACTCAACAGGAGGGAGGGGCCAGGAGCAGCAAAGAGGGACCCTAGAAGAGGAGGATTCAGGCTTCCCTGTGCAAAACCAACTGCACAGAGGAGGCAAGTATAACATGTTTGTTATTTGCAAAAAAAAACAGGAGATTTTACAATAACTCTATGAAAAAGAAAAAAAAAATTGTGTGTTATCCGCCGAATAGCAAAACAAAAATGATTTAACAATCCAATATAAGTTTACTTGAAAAATCTCCTTTCCTGCTGCCTGTCTGCTGGCCAGTTCTTTTCACAACTTTCTGGATTCCCTGCATGCTTTGCCTCAATCTCAAAGGACTACATATCCCATGGTACACTGCTGCCTGCAAACAGTGAATCCTGTATTAACTTCCCCTTCTGAAACTCTTCTCAGCACCTCTGTAGTTCAGAAGGCAGGCTCTGTGAAATGTGGGACACAGCAGTGCCTAATCACAGGGCATAGTGAAAACGTGTCCCAATTCAATGAAGGACATGCCTGGGGATCTTCACAAAGTAAGTTAAACTTCAAGATTGTTCAGATTAATACAGTAGGTAAAGAAAATAATCAACCCCCCCTTTAAAATAATCACATCTTGTTGTGAAGACGGACAGCGTTTTTGTTTTATCCAGCTGTATTTACAACTCATAGCATCCAAGTGAAAAGATAGAACACCAACAAGTCAGAAAATCACTGAGTTGGAAAAAGGATTACTCTCTTGCATCAGATTTATTAAATATTTATTAAACCACCTTTACGTCCATTAGTCTGTTGGGATTCGTCTCTATTACCTTCTCACATCCAGACTTTGCAATATTTGCCCACTCTTCTTTGCAGAACTGCTCAAGTTCAGTTAAATTTGATGGTGACAGTTTGTGGACTGCAGTCTTCAAGTCATTCCACAGATTTTCAATGGGGTTTAAGTCTTGGCTCTGACTAGTCCATGCAAGGACATTCACCTTTTTCTCCTTCAACCACTGTGTGGTCATTTTTGCTGTATACTTTGGGTCATTGTCACGTTGGAAGGTAAACCTTCTTCCCAATGACAACTTTCTAGCAGAGGGCAGCAGTTTTCCTTAAGAATGACAGTATTTTGCCCCATCCATTTTTCCTTCTATCCTGACAAGTGTTCCAGTCCCTGCTGCAGAGAAACACCCCCCCCCCCCCATAATCAGGATATTATTACCTTCTTGCTTTACTGTCGAGAATGGTGTTATTTGGATGGTGAGCTGTATTGATTTCCGCCAGACATATGGTTTGGTGTTGAGGCCAAACAATTAAATTTTGGTCTCATCTGACCATAACACCTTTTTCCATGTGGCCTCAGAATCTTCAATGTGCATTGTGGTAAAGGTCAGTCGTGAATGCATGTGGCTTTTCTTGAGGAGTGACATTTTTTCTTGCAACCCTCCCATACAAGCCACATTTGAGGAGAATTTGTGATATTGTTGTCACATGCACACAATGACCATTCTTTATCATAAATTCCTGCAACTGCTTCAGAGTTGCTGTAGGCCTCTTGGTAGACTCTCTGACCAGTTTCCTCCTGGCTAGTTTGGAGCAACGTCCTGATCCAGGGAGGGTCTGTCATGCCAAATACCTTCCGCTTTTTAATAATAGATTTCACTGTGCTTCTAGGCATTGATAAAGCCTTTGAAATTGTTTTCTATCCCATCTCCTGGCTTGTTCCTGTCCACAACTTTATCCTTGAGATATTTTGACAGTGCCTTACCAAACATAGTGGTTTGTTTGCTTCAAAAGGAGAAACACAGGCGCCACTCTAAGTGCAATAACTTGAGATTTATTCGGTAAGATCAATGGTAAAGGGGATACTCACAAAGGTAATAAAACATAAGGCTCATAGCAAACACTCCGGTGAGGATCAGGATGGCTGGAGAGGTAACGGTAGGCAGGCTGTGAATGGTGACTGGCCGCACTTCCTGGTCCGAGGGCACTCAGATGACGATCCGTCGTCACTTCCGGGAGCGTGCTTACGTCATGGCGCCGGCGACGCGTTCTCAGAGCATGCGCTCCTTCCTCAGGCCGATCATTTTGGTTGTTGGTTTTTTGTCCAGTGACACAGGTTCTAGTCCCAGGTGATACTAATCTTCCCCTTTGTGTGCCAGCGGTTTATTATTTTTGTTTGTTTCAGTTGCACTACCAGGGACTGGAATGCTCCAAGACAGCCCTTTTCATGCTGAGCTAATCACAATGACCACAGCTGATCACAATTGAAAGACAAAAGGCTTTGTGTGCCATTGAGAAGGTGATAAGCTACACCTGATTTGAGTTTACAAGTCATTTTTAGAAAGGGGGGGCGGGGGGGGGGTGATCCTTTTTCCAACTCAGTGATTCTGTTTTTTTAATTTTTATTTCCTGACACGTTGGTGTTATATCTTTCACTTGGAAGTTATAAGTTACATTGAGTAAATACAGCTGGATAAAACAAAAACTGTGTGGTTCTTCATTTCAGGCTGCAAAGCAACGTTTTAAATTTTTTTTAAGGGGGGTGATGGTTTTCTATATCCACTGTAGGAGAAGGCTAGAAATAATTGATGTACACGTTTAACCAGCACACTGCCCAACCCTCGAGCTTTGGAAGAGTGATTTTTTTTAAAGTTATTGTAATATGTAAGATGTGTGTTTCCTGCCTTTCAAGTTTTTACTGTAATCAAATTGTATGCAAAGGCAAATGCCATTTAGCCGTAGGTAGAACACTTAGATGCGTATCAATTGTGGTGACCAAATCAGGATCTGATCTGTATGCCGTCCCACATGTATGTTCTACGTTACACGTATAGTTGCAGGCTTCATTATTTTGTACAAATCAACAACCTTCCCTCCTTGAAATGATGATTAAGGTACTCATTTGTTTTAGTGACCACCTATAGGTAAAAAATGATGATGAAATTCTTCCTCCTTACTAAAAACTCCTTCCCCAGTCCGTGATCAGACATTAAGGAGAAGCAGCAAACTGATGAAGACACCTTTGCTCCCTCCTCTCTTCCCACTCAAAATGCTGCTCTGCAGATTACAGGAGACAGGTATCAATACAGATTACAGTGTTAGTTCACCTGTCCAGAAAAAATAAAAGTGAACACTCTACAACCTCCCTACCTCAGCCCCTGCTGCACTTAACTCAGGCGATGCGGAACTGTCAGAACAATTCTGATTGGTCAACACTTGAACAGTGAACTGCTCTGGTCCACTCCAAAAGTGCTGCACATAGAAGAGAGAGCAGAGCTGGGATTTAAAATTAATGGACCACTGGACCAGCTGTGTGAGATCTGATAGCGCAGCATCCCGGGAGGCAAATACAAAGGGGACCGGGTGGTGGGGTCCCCATTTTAGGTTTTCTGTAAAAGGTGAACACTTTAAGGCAGTGGTCCTCAACTCCGGTCCTCAGGGCCCACTAACAGGCCAGATTTTAAGTATTACCTTGGGGAGATGCAGACTAGAGTACTGCAATCACTGAGCAGCAAATGATATCACCTGGGATGTATTTCAGTTATCTTGCAAACCTGGCCTGTTAGTGGGCCCTGTAGGCCAGGGTTGAGGACCACTGCCTTAAGGTACTTCAACCAAAACAAACTTTCTAAATGGGGTCACTTGTGGTGACAACTGTGCAAGATTTGTAACTTTGCTGAAATCGCCCCAATGAGGCACTAACCCATCCTTACGCTACTTAAAAAGAAAAAGTATTGTCCATACATACGCTTTAAAGTCTACTGACACTTATACTGTCCACATGCTATATATTTCAACAAATTTCAGGCAGCTTTTAACTGTATACAGGGCCATACTGATCAATGCAGTCCACCGCCAACATTTTCTATTGACTCCGGGTTGTGCTGGTGGTAGGTTGCTAAGATTTATTTTGGTTGCTTCGGCATTCAAAAGCTGATTAAAAATATTTGGGATTGCTTTCAAATTGTCACATGTGGCAAGCATTATTATTAGAATAGTACTGACCCAAAAAACAGGGAAAGTTTAACTTGAACTGCAATGTAATTCTTTATTATATGTATATAAAAAAAATGAAATATTGTGCACAAAGGAAAAAAAAAAAAAAATTGCAAAGAGAATCACATGTTTTTATCTCTGATAAACACAATTTACAGAATTGGCCATCTGTCTACAGTTTTAATTAACAATAAAAGATTTTGAACATATGCCATTATTCAGCATGGATTTCCAAAGAAAACTCAGACTGCGCTAACTGACCGCCATGTACAAAGACCCGAAGGCGGCACCACTTCTACATGAGCATTGTCCCATTCCTGCCTGCAAGGCATGGAGGACTGCCAGACCACATACACAGATCCCTGTAATGCAACTCTGTATATAGTCAGCCAGTCCTCCTCACCTTGTAAACTGATGCTTGAAATGCACCTGTGTTAGCACAGAGCATTACTGTGCATTATGGTGAAATGCATTGGTGTTGCCCACTACTGTAAATAATGTGTGTGGCAATGCATGGTAAATGAATAGCATCAAGACACACGTTTGTTTATCACCCCGCATTATGTTTTACTGTTTATTACCGCAACACTCAGGGAAGATTTACAAAAACTGGAGCACACAGAATCTGGTGCAGCTGTGCATAGTAGCCAATCAGCTTCTAACTTCAGCTTGTTCAATTAAGCTTTGACAATAAGCCTAGGTTCACATTGAATGTGGGTTTCAAATAGTGAGAGTTCAGCTGAACAAACCTGCATTTCAGTCTGATTTCAGGTGCAATTTCACAGACACTTGTGTGGGTTCCTGCACAGATGTCTATTAAAATCGCCCCCGAAGTCGCCAAAAGTAGTACAGAAACTACTTTTGGGAATCGGTGCGAAGCCGCAAAGTTCAGACGTGCAATTGCCTCTGATTTGACATCTCAAATCACATGTCAAATGGGACCAATGTGAATGTGAGCGGAAACCTAGAAGTTGATTGTTTACTTTGCACAGCTGCACCAGATTCTGTTTGCACCAGTTTTTGTAAATCAACCCCACAGTGTGAACAAGGCCTCAAAGTATATGTAAATCCTAAATTAATTATATTTCCTCCTAAAAGCACTGTGTACCACAAGCCACTGCCATTCAAAAAACGAAACAAGAAAAAAAAAATCCTTGTTGCATCTCAGTGCTGTGTTTTCTACATTCATATACTCCAACCATGACTGTATGGCATTTCTCAGGGCAGGTTTCCTGACTGTCAACAGCAGAACATGTCTGCATCATGGGTGTTGAAATCATCCCTTGTATTTTCCATCGGAAACCTGTGTGATAAGAGTGACAACACAGGTACACAACTGTGAGACAAGAACATAGTGTTGTCACCATATAACAGGAAATGCCGGCAAAGGTCTTTCATGGCAGAATCATCATTTCAAGTAATATTAATACGAGATAACAGAGCAGTAGAAAAAAAAAATAATAAAGTATTATTTCCCCAGCAGCTGGATACAATGTGCTTCCCCTTGCAGAGAGAAATAAGAATTAGGATCACAACCAGTGCCCATGGGACTAATATTCTCTTATGAGTGCTGTGGATTTTAAAATATTGAAAAAGCCTTTGTAAATCACATTAACATGTTAAAGCTTATATAGGTGATTGGATTTACATATACTTTAATTCTAGATGGTCACATCACGCTGATTTCACTATTTAGGACAACAGATAAAGTCTGCTATCACAACTCTCTATGTTAGAAGACAGGCAAGGTATGGATTTGACCAGAAGCAATGGACAAATTTCAGCTTTGTCCTTGTTTTTCTGTTGAACTGCAGAACAGCCTCAGAATCAATCTCCAGGAACGAGAACTTTTACGGTCCCCTCCATTACAGTCCGTCTGCTTTGCACTGCAACACAAGATACACTAATGAAAGCCAGGGATTTCTTTAAAGATGTAATCTGGGCTCTCGCTACAACCTCCTCCCCAGCATGTAATGGAGCCGGAAAGCGAATGTTCTGGGAGAGAAGCACACAGCCTTCCCCAGGTAGTTTAGTGCCCAGGACTGCAGACACTAGGCCATTGAGGAGAACACCATGAACAACAGGTTTCCCAAATCTTGTGTTCTTAGCAAACTCCTCATCCAGGTGCAGTGGGTTTGTATCTCCAGTAAGTTCAGAGAACAGGGTGACATCCTTCTGAGTGAAGGTCCTGAAGAGCTCAGCGCTATTCCCAACCTGCAGGTGCAATGGCCGCCACAATGCTAAGTTGTTGTACCACTTGGATGATAATGGACTGCTGGAAATCCCAAGTATTGTTCCTCTGGTGACCAAGCTACAGAACATTTTTCAGAATAGCTAGTCAAGAACCAGTTCTCTACTGTTACCAGCCAGGGCCAACAAGAAGGGAGAGACCTATGTAAAGAAAAAAATATTAGTTTTCCTTGATCAAAAAAAATTATTAATATATTTGTTTATTTTATGAACACTGTAGTTTTATATGTAACTTTGCATTTGAGTCCAGACATGCCAGGATGCAATATATGCATACTGCAGGGGAGGACAAATGTATATGAATTCCAGTCTGTCTAACCCAGGAGCCAGATACACTGACAACAACTAGAGAAGAACTCAAAGGTTATTAGCCAGCTGTCATTTTAAGGAAAGCATTGGCTACCTGGCTCCTGGGATTTGTTTAGCCCTGGCATTCTATGGTGAATGCAAGATGTGTAAAGCAGAACCCTAGCAACCTCTAAGAAACTGAAATAATGTTTTTGATGGACTGATCTCTGATTCACCTTTTGTAACATGGGCCAGCCCCCGCACCCCCGCACCCCCCCCCCGATCCTTGGGGGGGGGGGGGATTTTTTACCCCCGCTTGCTGTCACAATTTTTAAAAAAAAGGCATCCGCATAGGCTCTGCCTGCCGCACAGCCGCATCATTCCTTCGAGTTCTGTGGATGTAAAAACTACAAGTACCAACAGCCTTTGCAGCTGTCAGCTTGAAGTTCCCAATGAACTACCAGGGCGCAGTTTTGCGCTCTAGGTAGTTCATTGAGTTCTCCTGGCAGTGTGTAACTGCCTGTTTGTACGAGGAGACACCTTACACAGAATGTTTGCAAGAGCCCTGCTGATTCCAGGCTCATAGAAAAAAAAAAAAAACATTTTAACTGCAAAAAGATGTGCATTTATTTTTTTTTACAAAGGTGAACTTATCTTATAATACCCATGTGTAGCTTCATAGCTGCACATACATACTAGGTACTCTTTATCTGCTTTCTTGCAAAAATGAACTTGAGCTGTAACAATACAGCAATTCTGTGGTGTGTTTTAGAAGTTTTTGTTTCCATTCCAGAAGTACGGAAGGATCACAGAACAGGTCTGTCCAGTCTTCACAGTTAGAAAGTTCACTGGCAGGAGCTCCTGATCTCAGACGTGAATGAAAGCCCAGTGTTATTGCTCCATGCAGTGTCAGCTTAGAATATAGGTTTACCTGTAAAACACGGATAGAGCACTCCTGGTTCTGATACTGTCCCAGAAGAGTCAGAGAAGTCCCCAGCTTCACAAATCCACTGTGAGAAAAGAATAGCATCAACTTAATCAGACATGCATGCAACCATAGACATTGCATATGGGGTTGTGTGTGTGCTGCTAGCAAGTATAGAACTTCAAACAAATCCCACAGTCCTCCTTAGATCAGATCTCATGCTTAGTGTAGCATGTAAGGACTTGTTTTCAACGAAAGATGAGACCCCCTTGGATTATGTGATTTAATGTTGGGAGAATGCTTTAATTCAAAGAGGTCGGATTAGAATCGGATTCTTATCTGCAATTAGAGGTTACATATTTTTGTTTACATATGCATTTCATTTTGCAAATGGAATAGCATAAGACCTTTGAATAAAGATATTAAAAACACATGATCCCATGTGATTGCTTTAACAAAGATCCATCATTAGAATTTTTATTTTACAGTTCTATCCCCTATGGCAGGGATTCTCAACTGTATTGTGACCAGGGCCCATTAAATTCTTTAAAATCCTTCCATGCCCAAACAATCCTAAAAAAAGTTTAAACTCACACAATAAAAGTATGAAAATGCAAAATATGTATTAAAATGCGGGAAGGCTCTGGATTGGGATATCACTGTGGGGAGAAAGGGGGTTCTAGAGGGGGCAAGATGATTCTACATCAGACCTGCATAGGAGATCTGCAGATTGTTGCAGACTTGAGAAGAGGGAGTTGATGACCAGGCCATGGCTCAGTGGTTGGAAAAAACTGCCCTATAGGAAAAAAGTACATAACATAGGACATAAGGACATAAATACAAGTAGTACTATATCCCATGTTTCCAAGTGCTTTCCAACCCTAGTTACGAGTAGTGACCTGCCGCCCTCCCCGCAGCTGATCCAACAACAGCTTTGAAGGAGACACTAGATTCATAGCTGCAGCTTGCCTCTGTTGTCATCACTTTCCCAAAACAATCACGTTTCTGGAGGAAGCAGGGATCTCCCCAGGAAGCTGGGGGCATTTCAGAGGCACTGTGGGAGGCTGGAGGGCACTGCAGGTGCTAGCAGGCAATGTGGGGCACTATTGGAGTTTTGGGCACTATGGAGGGCCTGGGGTACTGCCAGCAATTATGAAAGGTTGGGGGTACAATGGCAGCTGGGAGGCACTCTGGAAGTTTAGAAGATCTGCAGATATTTGCAGACTTGAGAAGAGGGAGTCCCAAAGCCCAGCACTAGGCCATGACCCAGTGGTTGGAAACTACTGCCCTACAGGACAAAGTACATAACATAGGACATAAGGGCACAAATACATGCTTTCTAATCTTAGTTACGAGTAGTGACCTGCCCCCTTCTCTGCAGCCGGATAGAACAACAGTAGAATCATAGCTGCAGCTTGCCTCGGTTGTCATCACTTTCCCGAGACAATCAATGGCAAGAGGAATGCAGACGGAGGGGGGACATGTCAGGCTCTGCATTACTTTTGCTATTTGCTTGTCAATGGAAAATGCTCACAGTTGAGACAAGCTGTAGATATTAAGACCCTAACGGGAGGATCCCTTAGCAAGAATCCAGCTGCGTACCTCTTGAATGACACTCCATTATCCATGAAGAAATCTAAAAATCTCTTACTCATACGTTTGCTCACAGCAGCTAAGGCCTGTATTCTGGCGTTACGGAAAAGTAAAAGCCCCCCAACCTCAAAGGCAAGCGTGGATTGAAGGTAAAAAAGGTAAAAAAAACCTTCAACCTTTACAGCCACTGTAACCCAATAAAACGCTCTTGTGTTAGCATCAGGACTGAAGCCAACTGGTCCCTGATCCCAAATGAAGCAAACCAAGTTCTCTGCGTGGAAAGTAAACAATTCATGTGAGACAACTAAGGCCTTTGCTTTTCATACTGTATATATGTATATACATTCATACTGCTTCACATATAAAGAAAAAAGAGAGGGGTATCTGTAAGTGTAATGGAGGCAGAGGGCTTCCAAAACCTATTCACAGACCCAAAAGTTGATCAAATATAGATCCCAATAATGGCACTAAAATTGCTGAGTAAAGTGGAAATTATAAAATATATATTTTATTGAAGCACTTATGCCTGGTGGATGAACAAAAAACACATATGGACACAATACATGATAAAACAATAAAACCAAGTACATACAGTGGATAGCATCACAAACAGACCATAATGACAATTGAATATGAATGCTGTCGGAAAAAATCAATCAAAAATATAGAGCCACATCCATGTGGTAGAAAAACCAGTGCCTACAATGTTCCTAAATAGGAATACCATAAATATGGGTATAGCTGTGACTTGATTAGGCACAATGAGCAGCAAACCCCCTACAATTGGATATGAACAGCAATTGAAGGCTGCAGAGAGAAAAAGAAAATCTCCTGAAATGAATGTGAGTCCAAAAATTGGGATGAAAGTGATATTCAAATTGCTGCTAAGGTAGGAAAAAGGTGCTGGCTGAGCGATGAGGACTCCAAATAATGATGATGTCCGTCAGGATATGAACAGACCCAAATAAAGGTTGTAGCAATCTTCTCCAATTAAGAATGAACATACACAAGACAATTCCCAAACGACCGTTTCAGTGATGAGGTTGCCTGTCTCGCATGTATGAGGGGGACAGGTGGGAGAGTCTTTAAGTGCTGGCAGATAGGAGAGATAGTAAACCTTGAGGTCGTGCAATAGATATGTAAGGTTTTTACCTCCGTGTGTGAATCGGCGGTGACTGGCAAGGCTGACGCGTTTCACCGATGAGCTCCGATGAAACCGACATAGTCGGTGAAACGCGTCAGCCTTGCCAGTGTGACTGCATCACTAAGACCAACCTCCTGGACGTGTGTCGGTGACCCCTCCAACTTTGTGTCGGCTACGGCTTCCCCGGATCAGCTGCTCGCCGCTACCGGATGTGACGCGAGACCGGCCGTCACGGACCTGTCCGTCACTGTCCAGAGACTCGGATGGAGCAAGCGCCGAATGGGACTACGCCGCTGTGAGATTGCAAAAGCCGCTGGGTCACCGCCGATTCACACACGGAGGTAAAAACCTTACATATCTATTGCACGACCTCAAGGTTTACTATCTCTCCTATCTGCCAGCACTTAAAGACTCTCCCACCTGTCCCCCTCATACATGCGAGACAGGCAACCTCATCACTGAAACGGTCGTTTGGGAATTGTCTTGTGTATGTTCATTCTTAATTGGAGAAGATTGCTACAACCTTTATTTGGGTCTGTTCATATCCTGACGGACATCATCATTATTTGGAGTCCTCATCGCTCAGCCAGCACCTTTTTCCTACCTTAGCAGCAATTTGAATATCACTTTCATCCCAATTTTTGGACTCACATTCATTTCAGGAGATTTTCTTTTTCTCTCTGCAGCCTTCAATTGCTGTTCATATCCAATTGTAGGGGGTTTGCTGCTCATTGTGCCTAATCAAGTCACAGCTATACCCATATTTATGGTATTCCTATTTAGGAACATTGTAGGCACTGGTTTTTCTACCACATGGATGTGGCTCTATATTTTTGATTGATTTTTTCCGACAGCATTCATATTCAATTGTCATTATGGTCTGTTTGTGATGCTATCCACTGTATGTACTTGGTTTTATTGTTTTATCATGTATTGTGTCCATATGTGTTTTTTGTTCATCCACCAGGCATAAGTGCTTCAATAAAATATATATTTTATAATTTCCACTTTACTCAGCAATTTTAGTGCCATTATTGGGATCTATATTTGATCAACTTTTGGGTCTGTGAATAGGTTTTGGAAGCCCTCTGCCTCCATTACACTTACAGATACCCCTCTCTTTTTTCTTTATATGCCTACCATTGATCAATAGGTACCTAACTAGACACGTTTTAGCTGTGTGGCCAATCCCTCCTCTCTAAATTGGATTCAGAGGCCTTCACATGAACCATTTTTGCTTTTTCTATTCATACTGCTTCACATACCTGCTGTTGATTCTCAATATCGCAGACAATGTCTTATCATCATATTTTAAAAGGTCCAAAGGACAAGAGGCTCCCACCTAGAAACCAAACGCAAAAAAAAGTGATTCAGTGGACTGAATAGCAGAAGGTTTTTCTTATGAAATTGTCATGAACTAAAGTGTAAATAAAGGCATTTTTGTAGTTTAACTAGTGTAGAGAAGAATTAGAACCTTTGCCATGTTTTTATTGAACTCCCTGACCCTGCTGGGAAGATTCACCCCTCTGTCACAGAAAATAAGGAGGAAACCAAAAATGTAAGAGTTGTCTCCAGTGAAAAAGGTGAGAAAAAGTCTTCCAATGGACACATCTGTTCCAGTGATAGCATTCTAGAATGGAAATTCTGTTCTTTGGGAGAGACTTTCTGTTGCTTTCTAAAAAAACAGGAAGTGAAGGAAAATCTCCCCATCAGGACAAAGGCAGCAAAAAATAACTGGATAGGAGTTTTAGCTTTCCTATTCTTTCCAATACAAAAAATGAGTTTTGGCCTTACATACACTATTATAGTATGGCCAGAGATGCAGGTTTAACATGTTAGTGTCTCTTCATTAGTTTCTCCTTACAATAGTTAACAACTGGACAAGCAATTATATCCAATTGCAAAAAAGAAGATAAAATCCCAGGAAACAATGGAAGTATTCTGCATGTCACAACTGGTTTAAAGGGAAACTGCAATGCACCCTCAGCCAGGTCTCAGTTTCAACTATTAATCTAAGGTCCATCGGAGGAATGAGTTCACATATTTTCATGTGTTGTGCCTTCTGTGCCACATTTGTATTATTTTATTTTACATACAGATGAGGTAACCCCTAGTAGTTTTCTGATTAGAATTCATAAGGAAAATTAGCCACAAACAAGTTCCATTGCTGTGAATCAATCTGAAATGTGATAGTCTTGCACAGAGTGGAACAGTAAGGCTAGGTTCACATTTGTGCAATTTAGGAATGAAAGCAAAACCGTATGCGTTCCTACAAAGTACAAAAAAAACAAAAAAAAAAAAAAAAACGCACCTCCTTTTAGAAGGTGCACAGCAGTGCCATTAATTAATGGCATCCCAACACACCTTGCTAAAGTGTGTGCAAATTTGCGCACCAAAATACATGGTTAGGTACCATGCACTTTCTTGTGGTGCATTTGAAAAAAGGTGCTTGCATTTATTTTGTGCGATTTTGCATGTTGAATTGAATGCTCTGCCCTAAATGTGAGGCACCAAAACACAAGCAGACAGTCGCTCCTGCATAGGTGTGAATGGAGCTTCACACACAGTCACAGTATTGACACTAACATTCTGAGAAGGAACTGAATAACATCCACAAATACCAAAATAATTATCCAATTGCTATGTATTGTCCTATTCTGTATTACTGTATATTTACTCATATCCATGGAAATGTGGCTGTTACATTGTATTCTGTATTCCAGACTAGCAGATTTCTGCAGAGATATCACAGGTGTCCCAATCAGAGGTGGAAGGACAGGAGGCCTATATCAACCAATAACCGGAGGACAATGTCCACAGCTGTCTGCATGTAATTGCACATGGAGCGGTTACCTGCTGTTAGGAATGGATGTGCGTCCAGCAGCGTATTTCCATCTCTGTAGGCATGTAACCCTCTATATATGATTACTTCCCAAATATAAGCCAAATCGGCTGTGTGCTTTTTTCACTGAAGAGCATAGATGTTCTGGTGATGGGGATGTAACAATTTTATCACGTAGGGATTAGAAGAATCTCCGCATTCTGTACTGGTATTGGAAGCCATAAAAGTGGACAGTCCATGAAGATCAGACACAACGGGTACTTACCTCTCCATGTAATTCCTTTACAGCAGACACAATCAGTGATTTGTACTGAGCTGCAGTCAACTTGACACCTTCACGCTGAAATACTCTGCAGACCAAACACAAGTATATCAGTAAGTACACAGAGCTCTTATAATTAGGGATGAGCTCGGGCGTGTTCGGATCCTCATCCAGACCCAGGTGAGTGAGCCCCCAGGAAGCTGTCATCTGTACTGGGCCAATCATCTGTGACCAAGGCATTCCCTGCCCCACAGCTGTGTGCATACACGCCCCTTGTGACAGTGCAGAATGCCTCTGACCAGTACAGGTGACAGCTTCCTGGCAGACCCACTTACCTGGGTCCGGACTAGGATGTGAAAATGTCCGAACTCATCCCTACTTCTAATTAGTGTGATGTGCCTGAGGAACTCACAGCTGAACCTTCAAGTAATGATGCTCGGAGGGGTTCTTCAGCACAATCCTTTCATAAGAAATTGGTTCCGATGGAACGGCTCGTCCTTTCATGTTTCCACAATCCTCTTACTTCTAGGAAAATAAAGCATAGGAAAATAGAAGGCTTTCATCCAGATGCATCGGCTCTCTAATAAAACAAACAGAAGTGAAATCCGTTCTAAAGGCAAAACTTTTTTTATTTTAAAGTGATTGAAAACACAATTTTGTTTATTTATTTTTTTTTATAACAAGCATGTTATACTTACCTGCTCTGTGCAGTGGGTTTGCACGAAGTAGCCCCGATCCTCCCCTTCTAGAGTTCCCCACTGATGTTCCTGGCTCCTCCCCCCAGCCAAGGCGCTTGCTATGGGGCCACTAGTGTGGGCTCACTTCTGAGCCGGCTCTTTATATCCATAGACACACAAAGTGCAGCTCAGGCTTATCCCTGCTCCTTCCTCACTGGCTGTGATTGACAGAAGTGGGATGGCTCTTGTTGCTGTCTCTGAGCCTATGAGAAGGGAGAGAACCAAGAGAGCCACTGATCCTGTGCACGTCGCTGGATCGTGATTGGCTCAGATAAGTATGGGGGGGGGGGGGGGCTGGGTTGAACTGCACACAGAAGGTTTTTAGTATTATTGTAGAGAATGCATTCAGGTAAAAAAAACCTTCATGTGTCTGAGCCTCTCCCCCAATCACCTACCTGACACCACTCTCTATCCAGCGCTGTCCCCATTAGCAGACCCACTCGGCTCTCTTCCTGCATTCTCGGACAGAGAGAGCCATTGGTCAGTCAAAGCCTGTGAGGAGGGAGTAGTGGGTGGGGCCGAGCCACATTGTATGTGTCTATGGATGCACACACCTGGCTCAGGATCGAGCCCGCAGGAGTGCCCTTAAAGTACAGCAGCTTGCTATAGGGGCACCCAGAGAAAAGGAGGAGCCAAAATCATCGCCAGGGGACCCAGAAGAGGAGGTCTGGGCTGCTCTGTGCAATACTACTGCATGGAGCAGGTAAGTATAGCATGTTTATTATTTATTAGAGAGCTCCCACCCTATGTGAAGGATCACAGGAGGCACATTTGGATAGCAGCATTGTCAGTCTGTTTGTAGGGGAATGTTAGATGGACTAGCAGATTTAGATACACTAAAATAATGGAAGCCAACTTCCAGCTCACACTTTTAGTTTGTTCTGTTGAAAAATAACAGTCCCTGGCCGGATCACCAAATGAAAATAAAAGAAAGAAAGCCTTAAAGAATAGGTAAACCCAGCATTTCATATTCCTGATATGTGGCTGCTGTACCATGTACTTGTATGAGAAGGTATCCTGTTCTCTTTTTATTGCTTCCTTTATATGAAATCCCTGCTGTTCCTGCCAATCCCTCTGCTCTCCTAACAAAATCTGACCTCACTAAGCAGGAGAGCACAGCATGGTCAGTTCTGTAGCTATGCTGGAAACTCAGTGTACACTCCTCCATTGATCAGACTTGTCCTAATGACACCCCCTCCCCCCAGGCCTCTCACTGGGAAGATCAGTGTGATGCTGTTTCTCTCCCCTAGATTTTATGCAGGTGAAAACAGAGGGAATGTAATCACTAAAAAAAAAAAAGTATATATAATATTTTTAATATCTCTACACAAATGTTCTGCCTTTCATTTCTATTTTAAATGGAATGAGTTCTTTTACAAGGTGGGGGTTTAAATATACTTTAAAAAGAAAACGAATGCAGCCATCCCATCTAAGAATGAGTAAACTGCGATATAATAAATGTTTGCATTTGGGTTTATTACCACTTTTTAATTAAAATATGGCTTTTGTAGTATTTCTATAACTTTTTTTGCTATATTATTTATTTTTTCCCACGAAAGTGGAGTTACCAGCTTTTGCTGCAATATTTATCTATTCAGTCCCCAGAGACTCTCAGTTCTGTCGTCCTCCGGGCGAAGATCTTCCAGGCTGACAGACAGCTGGCATTAATCACCCCACTTCCTGTGAGCCCAGGTTGTCATGGACACACCCCCCTTGGGGTGCATTATAATTGGCGGGCATATGCTCACTGTACACAGAATGGCACTCACATTATATTTATTTATTTCAGGTGCTTATATAGCGCTGTCAATTTACACAGCGCTTTACATATACATTGTACGTTCACATCAGTCCCTGCCCTCAAGGAGCTTACAATCTAAGATTCCCGGACTCACATTCTTACACAAACATAGTAGGGCCAATTTTAGACTGGAGCCAATTAACCTGCCAGCATGTCTTTGGAATGTGGGAGGAAACCCAGCGCAGAGAGAAGATGCAAACTCCAGTCTCCTCCAGGGACCTGGAATGGTTCTTCCACTAATCTGACCCACCTATGTAGAAGAGCGGAGCGCAGCATGATATCCTCATCCTCAGATCAGTGGAAGGGACTGAAGACAGACAGAGCCAGGGGATTAGTATTGTAGGAGGTCAGCAATGGCAGCACCTGGCTTCCCTCTATTCTATGTATACCAGCATGTATTTGTAGCTCCATAATACAGACAACCTGCTCTGTTATGACAATCACCTCTCACCACCATAACCCTCTATACACCCCGGAGCCACCACACTCACCATCCCTCCACCTGGACACTACAAGACAAATCTTCACATGTCTTCTCAAACATGTCTGCACTGCCGGAGCACAGAGTCCTCCAGGATCCCAGGCGACCGCCATGTTTCTGAAGATCAAAGAACCTCTCACATTGCCTGCAATGTCCTCCGCAAAATGGCTCCGCAATGGGGACAAAATAAAACTACACGCTACCTCTATGGAATGCATCCTGCAGGCGCAACTTTGTAAGCTGCCCCCTTAGAAACATGGCTGGATCAGCCTAGTTCCTACAGCAAATATATATTCACTGCAGTTCAATAATTGGTGTGTTACTGCCATCTAGTGGAGAAGTCAATATTTACAATAACGATATCATACATAAATTGGTTTAATAATGGTGTGCTACTGCCACCTGGGGCATAAATAGGAATAAACAATAAGGACATAATACATAAATTGGTTCAATTATGGTGTGCTCCTGCTACCTAGTGGAAAAATAAGAATTTACACAAAGGACATAATGTATAAATTGGTTCAATTATTGTGTGTTACTGCCACCTAGTGGAAAAATAAGAATTTACACTAAGGACATAATACATAAATTTGTTCAATTATGTTGTGCTACTTCCACCTAGTGGAAAAATAGGAATTTACACTAAGGACATAATACATAAATTGGTTCAATTATGGTGTGCTACTGCCACCTAGTGGAAAGATAGGAATTTACACGAAGGACATAATCCATAAATTGGTTCAATTATGGCGTGCTACTGCCACCTAGTAGAAAAATAGGAATTTACACTAAGGACATAATATATAGATTGATTGAATAATTGTGTGCTACTGCCACCTGGCGGAAAAAAGGAATTTACATTAAGGTTATAATATATAGTAAATTGGTTCGATAACCAATGTGTTACTGCCACTTCGTGGAGAAATAGGAATTTACACTAATACATACTATATAAATTGGTTCAATGATGGTGTGCTACTGCCACCTGGTGGAAGAATTTGAATTTACAATAAATTATAATACATAAATTGGTTAAATTACAGATGTGTTACTGCCACCTCGTGGAAAATGAGGGATTTACACTAAAGGAATGATCTATCACAATCATATTATGTATTTTCACTCCTTACATTTTAAGAGTTTCTCAACTAGGGTTCCTCCAGAGGTTGCTAGGGGTTCCTTGAGCAATGAGCAATTTCTGCCTCTCAAATAAGGTCCTACTGACACCTCTGATTTTTTTTAACTATGCGTACAGCAGCAATTCTTCCTAATGATGACAAATGTAAGGACTCGGAGCTTCTTCTCACTGACCATCACAGTAATGTATCATGAGTTGTAGATATAATCATTTTTTTGCATGGATTCCCTGACACAATAAAGTTATTTAAAGCGGAGTTCCACCCTAAAATACATTTTTTTAACTAAAAATACCCCTAGGACAGTCAGGGCTAGTGCATTTAGGCAACGATAGTCTCTGAACTGTCCCCTGTTTAGCTTACCTGTAAGAAGAAAAACTAACCTTGATAATTTCTTCTCCAGCGCTGCCATCTCAGGTGTGGGCAGCTGAAGCCGTAGCGTCCCTCTTCGTGTCCTCTTCTGTGATGTCTGAGACCCAGAATGCCCTGCTCGTCACTTCTGGGGCAAGCGCGTCATCCCGCAGCTGGTTCTGTGCATGCCCAGAAGCTGTTCTAATCCATCGGCAGGGAATGACGCGCCTGCACCGGAAGTGACAAGTGACACTGGTGCAGGCGCATTGACTCCTGGGGTTGATGACGCTCATCTCCCAGGAGTCAATGCAAAGGAGTAAATTACGTCAGGGGCTGCAGCCGCAAAGGGAGGAAGTGGAAGGAAGTTAAGTTCATTTTCAGAAAAAATAAGGTAAGTGAAACAAAAAAAAAATAACTATCCAATTCTTTTTCAGGTTGTTTTAAGCTAACAGAAACTGCAAAGTCATAATATAGGGTGGAACTCCGCTTTAAAGGGTTCTCTGCGCTAAAAAGATTTCAATAATTTAAATAAACTGGTTCAATAACTGGTGTGTTACTGCCACCTAGTGGCAAAATAGGAATTTACACTAAGATTATAATACATATATTGGTACAATAACCAATGTGTTACTGCCACCCAGTGGAGAAAAATGTATTTTCACAAAGGTTACAATATATCACAATCAGAAAAAAGAAAAAGGGTGCCCTTGGGGTGGGACTTTAAATTAGGTATATACATTTAGTGACCATAGTACAAAGATGGTAAGAAAATATGACAAATTTTAATGATGTAGTTGCATATGAATGATAACAACAATAAAATAACAACACAATGGGCATGCGGCATAATAGCATCAACAATACACATGAATAACAATATCGATAAAAATATGGGTTGCACTCATATATTGTAGTAACTCGACACGTTTCGTGAGTCTTCAGTAAGCTCACTCATCAGGAGTATATATGAGATAAATTGTCTAAAAATGAATGAGACAGTAAACAACATGTTACTATATATGACTGAGGAGTGTGATATTGTAACATCTGTACATGAACAGAAATGAAAAAGATCACACTCACACATGGCCCAAAGATAGATGGTGGATGCGTGCTCTCACGATGCGGGGGCTGCCATGGTCTAACCCGGGAGCTGACAGGACATGAACCAATGGCGAACACGTTGGGGAGACAGGTGAGGAATCAAGATTGTGGAGAATGAAGCTTCTGCTTGATGGCAAAGTATGGGCTGAAAATAAATGAATATGTATAATTACATTGTTTGTATCACTAAGTGATATCCAAGGGATCAGGATGAGTATAATTGTATAATAAAATAGTATAATAAACTGCATAATGAGTCAGTCCAAGCAAATATTGTATGAAGCAGGGACCAGTTGCCTCTAGAAATATAGAAGGATCAAGATAAGTATAATTGTATAATAAACTGCATAATGAGTCAGTCCAAGCAAATATTGTATGAAGCAGGGACCAGTTGCCTCTAGAAATATAGATTGTATTGTATGCAGTTCAAAATTAGATTTGAAGGGTAAGATACTATATCCACTTGGTGATACAAAAAAAGTGAATGGGGTGTGGTGAAAGAAGGGGGACCAGGGTGGAAAAAATAAAAGTGAGAAACCCAAAATAAATAGTGATGAGTGATGATTAAAACATATTTGGGCCATGTGTCAGTGTGATCTTTTTCATTTCTGTTCATGTACAGATGTTACAATATCACACTCCTCAATCATATATAGTAACATGTTGTTTACTGTCTCATTCATTTTTAGACAATTTATCTCATATATACTCCTGATGAGTGAGCTTACTGAAGACTCACGAAACGCGTCGAGTTACTACAATATATGAGTGCAACCCATATTTTTATCGATATTGTTATTCATGTGTATTGTTGATGCTATTATGCCGCATGCCCATTGTGTTGTTATTTTATTGTTGTTATCAATCATATGCAACTACATCATTAAAATTTGTCATATTTTCTATATTTCTAGAGGCAACTGGTCCCTGCTTCATACAATATTTGCTTGGACTGACTCATTATGCAGTTTATTATACTATTTTATTATACAATTATACTCATCCTGATCCCTTGGATATCACTTAGTGATACAAACAATGTAATTATATACTCCATTGAGATACATATTCATTTATTTTCAGCCCATACTTTGCCATCAAGCAGAAGCTTCATTCTCCACAATCTTGATTCCTCACCTGTCTCCCCAACGTGTTCGCCATTGGTTCATGTCCTGTCAGCTCCCGGGTTAGACCATGGCATCCCCCGCATCGTGAGAGCACGCATCCACCATCTATCTTTGGGCCATGTGTGAGTGTGATCTTTTTCATTTCTGTTCATGTACAGATGTTACAATATCACACTCCTCAATCATATATAGTAACATGTTGTTTACTGTCTCATTCATTTTTAGACAATTTATCTCATATATACTCCTGATGAGTGAGCTTACTAAAGACTCACGAAACGCGTCGAGTTACTACAATATATGAGTGCAACCCATATTTTTATCGATATTGTTATTCATGTGTTTTGTTGATGCTATTATGCCGTATGCCCATTGTGTTGTTATTTTATTGTTGTTATCATTCATATGCAACTACATCATTAAAATTTGTCATATTTTCTTACCATCTTTGTACTATGGTCACTAAATGTATATACCTCATTTAAAGTCCCACCCCAAGGGCACCCTTTTTCTTTTTTCAGTATGAACCAGGATGGAGGTATTTACATGGAACCATGTGAGACCATCTCTTTTGCTTACTTTCAATATATCACAATCATACGATTTTCACTCATTAAATTTTAAATCAGAGTTTCTCAGATATGTTCCTACTGACACATTTGATCTTTTTAGCTATCTGTAAGGCTGTATTTCTTCCCAATGACCACAAGTGTAAGAAACGTTTTTCTCACTGACCATCATACTAATGTATCATGAGTTGTAGATATAAGAATTTACACTAGAGTTACAATACATCACAATCATACGATTTTCACTCATTACATTTTAAATCAGAGTTTCTCAACCAGGGTTCCTCCAGAGGTTGCTAGGGGTTCTTTGAGAAATGAACAATTTCTGCCTGTCGGATTAGTTCCTGCTGACACCTTTGATCTTTTTAGCTATATGTTTAAGGAGCATTTTTCTCACAGACCACCATACTAACTGGTGTGTTCCTGCCACCTAGTGGAAAAATAGGAATTTACACTAAGGATATAATACATCACAATCATAATTTTTCACTGTTTTTATTATATTTATATTTATTAAATTCTAGGAGAAGATTCAAATAAATACAGCCATACACCAAATAAGATTATTATTTTTTTTTTTAGACTGGCATGGTACATAAAAAGGTATTTAGGACAGTCTAAGTTGAATAAACATTTGT
Organism: Pelophylax lessonae; assembly: GCF_965119305.1. Taxonomy (NCBI): domain Eukaryota; kingdom Metazoa; phylum Chordata; class Amphibia; order Anura; family Ranidae; genus Pelophylax; species Pelophylax lessonae. The sequence goes on from NC_138775.1 coordinate 60,816,779, forward strand.
ATGAAATATTTGTAATACATAGAACCTTGTTTTCCCATTCCATTAGTACACCCTTTTCTGAAGTCATCAAACAACAGAGTATTCTTCTGGAACCGAATAGGGCTTAGGTAAGAAAAAAAAAAGGGGGGGGGGGTCTTGAGGGAGCTGCAGCACAGAAGATTTTTCCCTCTAAGGCTTTACAACCACTCTAATGCTTTTCTATCAAATGTCGCAGCAATGTTGCAGCAATCTCTATTTTTAGCTACAAAACGGAGAGCCCATACCAATGCCATAGCAAATTGCCAGTGACCCTAGCAAATAAATTATTAGCTACAAATTGATGTTAATCGCTGGTATTAGCATTCTGTAAAAGTAACTCAGCTCTTTGAAAAAGAAAATAAAATTGCGCGTCATCCGCCTAGTAGACAAAAAAATATTCGACAAACCAATAGAGGTTAACATGAAAAATATCCTTTTGTCTCATGAGGGCTGCCTGTCTGCTGGACAATTCTTTCCATAACTTTCTGGATTTCTTGCATGCTTTTCATCTGCTCCTCATTTTCTAAGGACTACATATCCCATGGTACCCTGCTGGCTGTAAGCAGTGAATCCTGCAATTGACTCTGCCCCCATGAAACCCTTACTCTAAGCACCTCTGTAGTTCAGAAGGCAGGCTCTGTGAAATGTGTTGACCAAACTCTCACAGTTGAAGTAAATGTGTGGGGATCTTCACAAAGTAAATTAACAAACTTCAAGACTGTTCAGATTAATACAGTGGATATAGAAAAAAAATCATCCCCTCCTCTTTAAAATAATCACATTTTTTGAAGACAGACATAGTTTTTGTTTTATCCAGCTGTATTTACTCAGTGAACTTTATAACATCCAAGTGAAAGATAGAACACAAAATGTCAGAAAAAAAAGAAATAGAAAAAACAGAATCACTAAGTTGGAAAAAGGATCACCCCCTTGTGTCAGTGTTTTGTTGGACCACCTTTTGCTTTTATTACAGCCTTTAGTCTGTTGGAATGTCTCTACTAACTTTGCAATATTTGCCCACTCTTCTTTGCAGAACTGCTCAAATTCAGTTAAAATTGGATAATTTACCATTTGTAGAGTGCAGTCTTCAAGTGATTCCACAGATTTTCAATGGGGTTTAAGTCTGAGCTCTGACTAGGCCATGAAAGGACATTCACCTTTTTCTTCTTCAACCACTGTGTGGTCATTTTTGTTGTGTGCTTTGGGTCATTGTCATGTTGGAAGGTAAACCTTCCTCCCATTGACAACTTTCTGGAAGAGGGCAGCAGATTTTCCTAAAGAATTTGATATTTTGCCCCATCCATTTTTCCTTCTATCCTGACAAGTGCTCCAGTCCCTGCTGCAGACAAACACCCCATAACTGGATATTATCACCTCCATGCTGTACTGTAGGAATGGTGTTTTTTTGGATAGTGAGCTGTATTGGATTTCCGCCAGACATATTGTTTGGTGTTGAAGCCAAATCCTTCAATTTTAGTCTAATCTGACCGTAACACCTTTTCCATGTGGCCTCAGAATCTTCAAGGTGCGTTTTGGCAAAGCTCAGCTGTGACTGCATGTGGCTTTTCTTGAGGAGTGGCTTTTTTTCATGCAACCCTCCCATATAAGACACATTTGAGTTGAATTTGTGATATTGTTGTCACATGCACACAATGACCACTCTTCGTCATAAATTCCTGCAACTGCTTCAGAGTTGCTGTAGACCTCTTGGTAGCCTCTCTGACCAGTTTCCTCCTGGCTCTTTCATCCAGTTTGGAGCGACGTTCTGATCCAGGGAGGGTCTGTGTTGTAGCAAACACCTTCCATTTCTTCATAATAGACTTCACTGTGCTTTAGTGATAAAGCCTTTGAATTATCTTGTATCCTTCTCCTGACTTGTGCCTGTCTACAACTTTACCCAGGAAATCTTTTGACAGTGCCTGACAGTACCGTAGTTGATTGTTTGCACTGCACTTAGAAGAGGGAACAGAGCTGGGATTTCAAATCCCTGGACCACTGGACCAGCTGTGCAAGATCTGCTTGCGCAGCATCCCTGGAGGCAAATACAGCAGGGACTGGTGGTGGTGGTGGGGGGGGGGGGGGGGTCCCCATTTCATGTTTTCTGTAAAAGGTGAACACTTTAAGGTACTTACACTACTTCAACCAAAACAAACTTTCTAAACGGCGACACTTGTGGCAACAACTGTATAAGATTTGTAACATTGGGGAAATCGCTTCAAAGAGGCACTGAGAAGGGGTTTAACCCTTCCCTGCGCTACCCAAAAAGAAAAAGTATTGTCTATATATACAGTAAAACACAGAATATATTCCAGATCTCCCCAGGAAAGAGAAAGGAGGGGGGGGGGGGAGAGAGAGGGAGGGGAGACACTCCATAAAAAATGTATCGGGTTGTACAAAGTTTCAGATCGACGCATTTCGCCAAAAGTGCAGGCTTCTTCAGAATCCGATTTCCAATATGCATAAACCTAATAGTAGATAAACAACATAAGCTAAGTATCAGTTTCCAATGTGTACAAACGTATATAACATATACAAATATTATTTTAAATACACCAAAGATAAGGAAAAGGAAAAGAGACAGGTAATTAAAAAAAAGGGGGGGGAGATTGAAAGGGGAGAAAGAGGAAGGAGAACCATCCTGAGTCAACATATTGGGGGGGAAAAAAAGCTAAAGGGAAAATAGGAGAATCAGGTGTCTAATCATAGAACTTACCTTTATAGCATCACCCACAAAAAGTGTGTACAAAAGTTTTTTTTAATAAAAAGCTTTTATTTATGCCCCTGCTCTGGTGATCATATGTATGATTGGACCGATGCATCTGTTTCGGATTGTTTTTGTGGTTGTATTTGGCTCGATCTTCTGCTTGTAGACTATTTTGGGCTGTTGAGTTATAATGTCTGTCTTCCGGTTTCCGACAGTCTCTGGAACTTGACATTACTTCTGGTTTGCACCGGAAGTGCGTCATAGTTTCCTGCAGCTCTTCAGGCGGGAGGCACTGGGGAGGGACCACTAATAAGCCAGTATATATAGAGGCTCATTTGTGCCCCCAGCTTGCAGCATTGCCCTTACTAAATCTGGGACAGGGGGATACCCTTTGTACTTTTGGAATATGATTAGTAAGTGGAGCTACTTCCATGAATATAGCGGACTTTCCTTTACTTTTTTTGATACAATTGCATACTCACTGGTCTATCCCTACCTTTTATTTAGATGTAGATCACTACGGAAAAAGATCTCTGACTTATATGTTTGACTCTGGATGTTCCCGTTTGGGCCGATTGTCAGATTTCATTCACCCCATTTTTATGGTGTACACACTTTTCTAATCTTGGTAAGTTTAGCCACTTAAGCCCCGGAAGATTTTACCCCCTTCCTGACCAGGGCCTATTTTGCAATTCGGCACTGCGTGAGTTTAACGGACAATTGCGAGGTCGTGCGACGCTGTACCTAAACAAATTTGACGTCCTTTTTTTCCCACAAACAGAGCTTTCTTTTGGTGGTATTTGATCACCTGTGCGATTTTTTTTGATCATGAGCTATAATTTTTGCAAAAACAACAATATTTTTCACATTTTTTTATATGAAATTCCCCCCAAAAAAATGTGAAAATCAAGATTTTTTAACATTTTTGGCCAATTTGTTTTCTGCTACATATGCTTGGTAAAAAAAAAATCACAATAAGCGTATTTTGATTGGTTTGCACAAAAGTTATTGCATTTACTAACTAAGGGAAAGATTTATGTCATTTTTGTTGTTTTTTTTTTTTAACGAGTAATGGCGGCGATCTGCAATTTTTTTTGCGGGGCTGCGACATTGCGGCGGACAGATCGGACCCTTGACTGACATTTTTGACACTTTTGGGGGTACCAGTGACATTACTACAGTAATCAGTGCTATAAATATGCACTGTTACTAAAAAAATGACACTGGCAGGGAAGGGATTAACTTTATTGGGGAAGGAGGGGTTAAGTATGTCCCTAGGGGCGTGTTTCTAACTGTGATTGGACATGGCTACTGGTGTAAGAACAGAGATCAACGGTCCTACATAGTAGAACCGTGTGATCTCCATTTTTACACAGGGGAGAATGACAGGCGGCTTTGTTTACATTAGCCGCCTGCCTTTCTCCCTTCACGGCGAACGATCGCGAGTGACCGGCGGACATCGGGTCCGCCGGTCACACGCACTGACTTGTTAGGGAACGAGCCGGGGCGGGCGCGCGCTCGCCCGCTATTGGCTCACAAGCTAGTGACAGGCTAGTGACGTACCGGTACGTCACTTTGCCTGGCCGGGGCTGACCGCTGCAGTATATGTACTTGCGGCGGTCGGCACCGGTTAATGTGATTAAAGGGTTGTTTAATTTGTTTTTGGATATATGGTTGTTTTTAGGTTTTATATCTTTTTTTGGCACATTTTTTTTGTGGATGCATTCATACACACTCACGTGTTCATTGGCATCTTGTGGCAGCAAATCTATAGTTGTATATTGTGGCTTCCACTTGCAATATTTACTTCACTTTTTAATTTTGGTCTATTTCTTACGTTTACTAGATACTCACTTTATTTATGGCGATCTTACCTATACTCTCAATACTCGGATACAACATTATAGACTAATGTCTGATCCCTTATCCTTTTAGGATAGATATTGACATTACATCCTTTTGTACACACTTTTTGTGGATGATGCTTTAAAGGTAAGTTCTATGATTGGACAGATAGTTCCTTCTATTTCCCTTTAGGTTTTTGTCCCCCCCCCAATATGCTGACTCAGGATAATCCCTCACATCCTCCCCCCCCCCCCCCCGCCAGAATTTAACATACGGGTATTCCCTCCCACCCAATACTCTTATTGTCTATTTATACACTTTAAAGTCTACTAATTGACACTTATACTGTCCACATTCTGTATATTTTATGGAATTTTAGCCAGCTTATAACTGTACACAGGGCCCTACCAATCAATGCAGCCCACCGCCAACATTTTCTATTGATTCTGGGTTGTGCTGGTGGTAGGTTGCTTAGATTTATTCGGTAGCTTTGGCATTCAAGAGCGGATTCAAAGTGTTTGGGATTGCAGACACTATTAATATTAGAATTACATTGACCTAAAAAAAAAACTGAAAGAGTTTAAATTGAACTGCAATGTAATTATTTATATGTATATAAAATAATGATATTGTGTACAAAGGCAAACAAACAATCCCAAAAATAATTACATGTTTTTATCTATGATAAACATAATTTACAGAATTGGCCATCTGTCTGCAGTTCTCATTACCAATAAAATATTTTGAAGATATGCAATTATTTAGCATGGATTTCCAAAAAAACTCAGACTGTGCTAACTGCCCGCCATGTACAAAGTGGCACCACTTCTATATGATTGTTGTCCCATTCCTGTTTGCAAGGTATGGAGGACTGCTCAACCATGTACACAGATCCCTGTAATGCAACTCTGTATATGATCAGGCAGTCCTCCTCACCTTGTAAACAGATGCTTGAAATGTACCGGAGTTAGCATAGAGCATTGCTGTGCATTGTGATGTAATGCATTGGTGTTGCCCACTACTGTAACAGTGTGTGTATATGTGTGTCAATGCATGGTAAATGAATAGCATCAAGATGCACCATGGTTTGTTCATAATCCCGCATTATGTTTTACTGTGTATTACAGTAACACTCCTGGAAGATTTACTAAAACTGGAGCATCCAAAATCTGGTGCAGCACTGTATAGTAACCAATCAGCTTCTAACTTCAGCTTTTTCAAATAAGCTTTGCCAATAAAACCTAGAAGCTGATTGGTTACTATGCACAGCTGCACCATATTCTGTTTGCAACAGTTTTAGTAAATCAAACCCTCGGTGTGAACAAGGCCTAAAAGTATATGAAAAGTCTAACTGAATTATATTTCCTCCAAAAAGCACTGTGTACCACAAGCCACTGCCATTCAAAAAACAACAAAAATAAAATATTTGTTGCATCTCAGTGCTGTTCTTCTTCTAAAGTCACTTTCTAGCTCCACACATATACTCCAGGCATGACTGTATGTCATTTCTCAGGGCAGTTTTTCTGACTGTGAACAGTGGAAAATGTGTGCATCATGGGTGCTGAAATGGCCCCTTGTAGTCTCCATTGGAAACCTGTGTGACAAGAGTGACAACACAGGTACACAACTGTGAGACAAGAACATAGTGTTGTCACCATATAACAGGAAATGCCTGCAAAGGTCTTTCATGGCAGAATCATCATTTCAATGAATATTAATATGAGATATCAGCACACTAGAAACAAAAAAAAACCCAAAACAAAGTTTTATTATCCGAGCAGCTGGATACAATCTGCTTCCCCTTGCACAGAAAAATAAGAATTAAGATCACAACCAGTGCTCATGGGACTAATATTCTCTTATGAGTGCTGGTTGTGGTCCTAATTATTATTTTAATGAGGAGTGCAGATTTTAAAATATTGAAAAAGCCTTTGTAAATCACAATAACATGTTAAAGCTTATATAGGTGATTGGATTTACATATATTTTAATTCTAGATGGTCACATCACGCTGTCTGATTTCACTATTTAGGACATCAGGTAAAGTCTGCTATCACAACTCTCTAGGTTTAGAAGACAAGGCAAGGTGTGGTTTTGACCAGAAACAATGGACAAATTTCAGCTTTTTTTCTTGTTTTGCTGTTGAACTGCAGAACAGCCTCAGCATCAATCTCCAGGAACGAGAACTTTTACGGTCCCCTCCATTACAGTCCGTCTGCTTTGCACTGCAACACAAGATACATTAATGAAAGCCAGGGATTTCTTTAAAGATGTAATCTGGGCTCTCGCTACAACCTCCTCCCCAGCATGTAATGGAGCTGGAAAGCGAATGTTCTGGGAGAGAAGCACACAGCCTTCCCCGGGTAGTTTAGTGCCCAGGACTGCAGACACTAGGCCATTGAGGAGAACACCATGAACAACAGGTTTCCCAAATCTTGTGTTCTTAGCAAACTCCTCATCCAGGTGCAGTGGGTTTGTATCTCCAGTAAGTTCAGAGAACAGGGCGACATCCTTCTGAGTGAAAGTCCTAAGAATCTCAGCGCTATCCCCAACCTGCAGGTGCAATGGCCGCCACAATGCTAAGATGTTGTACCACTTGGATGATAATGGACTAATGGAAATCCCAAGTATTGTTCCTCTGGTGACCAAGCTACAGAACATTTTTCAGAATAGCTAGTCAAGAACCAGTTCTCTACTGTTACCAGCCAGGGCCAACAAGAAGGGAGAGACCTATGTAAAAAGAAAAAAATAATAATTTTACTTGAACAAAAAAAAAAAAATCATGCCTATGTTTGTATATTTTAAGAATACTGTAGTTGTATATGTAACTTTGCATTTGAGTCCAGACATGCCAGGATGCAATATATGCATACTGCAGGGGAGGAAAAATGTATATGAATTCCAGTCTGTCTAACCAAGGAGCCAGATACACTGACAACTAGAGAAGAACTCAAAGGTTATTAGCCAGCTGTCATTTTAAGGAAAGCATTGGCTACCTGGCTCCTGGGATTTGTTTAGCCCTGGCATTCTATGGTGAATGCAAGTTGTGTAAAGCAGAAGCCTAGAAACCTGTAAGAGACTGAAATAATGTTTTTGATGGACTGATGCCTTAAAGAAGTAGTCCTCAACCCTGGCCTACAGGGCACACTAACAGGCCAGATTTGCAAGATAACTGAAATACATCCCAGGTGATATCATTTGCTGCTCAGTGATTGCAGTACTATAGTCTGCATCTCCCCAAGGTAATACTTAAAATCTGGCCTGTTAGTGGGCCCTGAGGACCGGAGTTGAGGACCACTGCCTTAAAGCACATGTGTCAAACACAAGAATCTGGCCCTCTGGGCCATTTCGTGTGGCCCTCGCACCTCTCCTGCAGCAGCAGTAGAGCTCCAGCCCTCCTCCAGACCCTGTGCTTTCTGCTTTCCAGCACTGCCTCTAGCTTCTTAACAGCAGCAGCACAAGGTAAGGATAGTGCACTGTAATTTAAGGGAGGGTGGGGGACTCAACTTCTGATGGTGGAGAGGCTCCTGACGTCTTTTGTAAGGCTGGGGAATGCTCTGGACATCTAGTCTTACATATACAACCGACCCTTTTGAAGGCAATCATATTGCTGCCACGGCCCTCGATTAAATTGAGTTTGACACCCGTGCCTTAAAGGATAAGTTCACCTTTTGTAATATGGGCCAGCCCCCGCACCCCCACATCCCCCCCTCTGATCCTCTGTTATGACAGTGAGTGGGGGATTTTCTACCCCCGCTTGCTGTCACAATTTTTAAAAAAAGGCATCCGCTCTGCCTGCCCCACAGCCGCATCATTCCTTCGAGTTCTGTGGATGTAAAAACTACAAGTACCAACAGCCTTTGCAGCTGTCAGCTTGTAGTTCCCAATGAACTACCAGGGCGCAGTTTCCCGCTCTAGGTAGTTCATTGAGTCTTCCTGGCAGTGTTTAACTGCCTGTTTGTACAAGGAGACAGCTTACACAGAATGTCTGCAAGAGCCCTGCTGATTCCAGGCTCATAGAAAAAAAATAAAAAATGTAACTGCAAAAAAATGTGCATTTATTTTTTTTATACAAAGGTGAACTTATCCTTTAATAACCATGTGTAGTTGTCTAGTCTTCACAGTCAGAAAGTTCACTGTCAGGAGCTCCTGATCTCAGACGTGAATGAAAGCCCAGTGTTATTGCTCCATGCAGTGACAGCTTAGAATATAGGTTTACCTGTAAAACACGGATAGAGCACTCCTGGTTCTGATACTGTCCCAGAAGAGTCAGAGAAGTCCACAGCTTCACAAATCCACTGTGAGGAAAGAATATCATCAACTTAATCAGACATGCATGCAACCATAGACATTGCATATGGGGTTGTGTGTGTGCTGCTAGCAAGTATAGAACTTCAAAAAAATCCCACAGTCCCCCTTAGATCAGATCTCATGCTTAGTGTAGCATGTAAGGATTTATTTTCAATGAAAGATGAGACCCCCTTGGATTATGTGATTTAATTTTGGGAGAATGCTTTAATTCAAAGAGGTCGGATTAGAATCGGATTCTTATCTGCAATTAGAGGTTTGTTTACATATGCATTTCGTTTTGCAAATGGAATAGCATAAGACCTTTGAATAACGATATTAAAAGCATATGATCCCATGTGATTGCTTTAACAAAGATCCATCATTAGAATTTTTACTTTACAGTTCTATCCCCTATGGCAGGGATTCTCAACTGTATTGTGACCAGGGCCCATTAAATTCTTTAAAATCCTTCCATGCCCAAACAGTATAAAAAAAAAATTTTATACTCACACAATAAAAGTATGAAAATGCTAAATATGTATTAAAATGCTGGAAGGCTCTGGATAGGAATGTCACTGTGGGAAGAAAGGGGGTTCTAGAGCGGGAAAGATGACTCTACAATCAGACCTGGCAGCCCTGCAGGGGATGAAGTTTCTAGAGGAAGCAGGGATCTCTCCAGAAAGCTGGGGGCTTTGCAGAGGCACTGTGGGAGGCTGGAGGGCACTGCAGATGCTAGCAGGCAATGTGGGTCACTATGGAGGGCCTGGGGTACTGCCGGCAATTATGGAAGGTTGGGGCACAATGGGAGCCGGGAGGCACTCTGGAAGCTTAGAAAATCTGCAGATAGTTGCAGACTTGAGAAGAGGGAGTCTGAGGCCCAGCACCAGGCCATCACCCAGTGGTGGTTGGAAACTACTGCCCTATAGGACAAAGTACATAACATAGGACATAAATACATGCTTTCTAACCTTAGTCACGAGTAGTGACCTGCTCACCTCTCGGCAGCCAAACAACAGTAGAATCATAGCTTCAGCTTGCCTCGGTTGTCATCACATTCCCGAGACAATCAATGGCAAGAGGAATGCAGACGGAGGGGGGGACATGTCAGGCTCTGGTTTACTCTTGCCATTTGCTTGTCTATGGAAAGAACTCACAGTTGAGACAAGCTGTAGCTATTAAGACCCTAACGGGAGTATCCCTTAGCAAGAATCCAGCTGTGTACCTCTTGAATGACACTCCATTATCCATGAAGAAATCTAAAAATCTCTTACTCATACGTTTGCTCGCAGCAGCTAAGGCCTGTATTCCGACGTTATGGAAAAGTAAAAGTCCCCAAACCACAGCTCAATGGCAAGCGTGGGTTGCTTGAAGAATGTAAGAAGGTAAAAAAAACCTTCAACCTTTACAACCACTTTAACCCAATAAAACGCTCTTGTGTTAGCATCAGGACTGAAGCCAACTGGTCCCTGATCCCAAAAGAAGCGGCACCAAGTTCTCTGCGTGGAAAGTAAACAATTCATGTGAGATAACTAAGGCCTTTGCTTTTCATACTGTATATATGTATATACATTCATACTGCTTCACATACCTGCTGTTGATTCTCAATATCGCAGACAATGTCTTATCATCATATTTTAAAAGGTCCAAAGGACAAGAGGCTCCCACCTAGAAACCAAACACAAAGAAAAGGTAATTCAGTGGACTGAATAGCAGAAGGGTTTTCTTATGAAATTGTCATGAACTAAAGTGTAAATAAAGGCATTTTTTTAGTTTAACTAGTGAAGAGAAGAATTAGAACCTTTGCCATGTTTTTATTGAAGTCCCTGACCCTGCTGGGAAGATTCATCCCTCTGTCACTGAGACAAAAAATAAGGAGGAAACCAAAAATGTAAGAGCTGTCTCCAGAGAAAAAGGGGGGCACGCAGAGCGTATTATCCTGCCGCAGTCATAGGACGTCCGGTCAGGATAAAACAACCACCTTCCCGCCGTCATTTGCCTATAGGGTGGGCGGGAAGTGGTCAATCTAAGGTCCATCGGAGGAATGAGTTCATATATTTACATGCGTTGTGCCTTCTGACCACATTTTTTATTATTTTATTTTACATACAGATGAGTTAACCCCTAGTAGTTTTCTGATTAGAATTCACGTTGAAGCACCAAAGCGATAAGTAAAATTAGCCACAAACAAGTTCCATTGCTGTGAATCAATCTGAAATGTGATAGTCTTGCACAGAGTGGAACAGTAAGGCTAGGTTCACATTTGTGCAATTTAGGAATGAAAGCAAAACCGTATGCGTTCCTATAAAGTACAAAAAAAAAAACACACCTCCTTTTAGAAGGTGCACAGCAGTGCCATTAATTATTGGCATCCCAACACACCTTGTTAAAGTGTGTGGAAATTTGCGCACCAAAAAACATGGTACCATGCACTTTTTTGTGGTGCATTTGAAAAAAAGGTGCTTGCATTTCTTGTGTGTGATTTTGCGTGTTGAATTAAATGCTCTGCCCTAAATGTGACACACCAAAACACACGCAGACAGTCGCTCCTGCATAGGTGTGAATGGAGCTTCACACACAGTCACAGCATTGACACTAACATTCTGAGAAGGAACTGAAAAACATCCATAAATACCAAAATAATTATCCAATTGCTATGTATTGTCCTATTCTCTATTACTGTATATTTACTCATATCCATGGAAATGTGGCTGTTACATTGTATTCTGTATTCCAGACCAGCAGAGATATCACAGGTGCTCCAATCAGAGGTGGAAGGACAGGAGGCCTATATCAACCAATAACCGGAGGACAATGTCCACAGCTGTCTGCATGTAATTGCACATGGAGCGGTTACCTGCTGTTAGGAATGGATGTGCGTCCAGCAGCGTTTTTTTTTCATCCCTGTAGGCATGTAACCCCTCTATATATGATTACATCCCAATAACATAAGCCGAGTCGGCTGTGTGCTTTTTTCACTGAAGAGCATAGATGTTCTGGTGATGGGGATGTAACAATTTTATCACGTAGGGATTAGAAGAATCTCCGTATTCTGTACTGGTATTGGAAGCCATAAAAGTGGACAGTCCATGAAGATCAGACACAACGGGTACTTACCTCTCCATGCAATTCCTTTACAGCAGACACAATCAGTGATTTGTACTGAGCTGCAGTCAACTTGACACCTTCACGCTGAAATACTCTGCAGACCAAACACAAGTATATCAGTAAGTACACAGAGCTCTTATAATTAGGGATGAGCTCGGGCGTGGTCGGATCCTCATCCAAACCCAGGTGAGTGAGCCCCCAGGAAGCTGTCACCTGTACTGGGCCAATCATCTGTGACCACAGCTGTGTGTATACACACCCCTTGTGACAGCGCAGAATGCCTCTGACCAGTACAGGTGACAGTTTCCTGGCAGGCCCACTTACCTGGGTCCGGACTAGGATGTGAAAATGTCCGAACTCATCCCTACTTCTAATTAGTGTGATGTGCTTGAGGAACTCACAGCTGAACCTTCAAGTAATGATGCTCGGAGGGGTTCTTCAGCACAATCCTTTCATAAGAAATTGGTTCCGATGGAACGGCTCGTCCTTTCATGTTTCCACAATCCTCTTACTTCTAGGAAAATAAAGCATAGGGAAATAGAAGGCTTTCATCCAGATGCATCGGCTCTCTAATAAAACAAACAGAAGTTAAATCCATTCTAAAGGCAAAACTTTTTATTTTATTTTAAAGTGATTGAAAACACAATTTTTACAATTTTTTTTTTTTTAATACCAAACATGTTATACTTACCTGCTCTGTGCAGTGGATTTTCACAAAGTAGCCCCGATCCTCCCTTTCTAGAGTTCCCCACCAATGTTCCTGGCTCCTCCCCCTCACTAATTGCTCACCATGGCAAGCCGCTTGCTATGGGGGCACTAGTGCGGGCTCACTTTGGATGGCAATGGCTCCTGCTGCTGTTTCTGAGCCGATGAGAAGAGAGAGAGCCAAGAGAGCCGCTGCTCTCCTGTGCACACCTCTGGATCGAGGTGGGGCTCAGATAGGGAGCTGGGGGAGGGAGCTGTACACAGAAGGTTTTTAGTATTAATGCAGAGAAAGCATTCAGGTAAAAAAAACCTTCATGTGTCTGAGCCTCTCCCCCAATCACCTACCTGACACCACTCTCAATCCAGCGCTGTCCCCATTAGCAGACCCACTTGGCTCTCTTTCTGCATTCTCAGACAGAGAGAGCCATTGGTCAGCCAAAGCCTGTGAGGAAGGAGTAGTGGGTGGAGCTGAGCCATATTGTGTGTGTCTATGGATGCACACACCTGGCTCAGGATGGAGCCCGCAGGAGTGCCCTCATAGTACAGCAGCTTGCTATGGGGGCACCGAGAGAAAAGGAGACAAGATCATCGTTAGGAGACACAGAAGAGGAGGTCTGGGCTGCTCTGTGCAATACAACTGCATGGAGCAGGTTATGTATAATGTGTTTATTATTTTAATTTAAAACATCTGAAGCTTTACAACCACTATAAAGACATATTAAATCCAAAAATATAATATACTGCAGCTTACCAATCGTTACACGTGGTGACTGCATTCATTTTCTTTTCCCCCTTTTTTCACCTGGTGATCTGGCCAGTAACACATCTCCTGTATAAGAGTGCCCCTACCCTGGATGAAGGAGCACAGGGGGCACATTGGGTCAGTCTGTTGGTAGGGGAATGTTATATGTACTAGCAGATTTAGATATATGAACAAATGAAAGCCAAACTCCAGCTCACATATTTTAATCAGTTACAGCAAACAGTTTTATTCTTTTTGGAATAAAGTTTTTACATAAATAAAAGCTAATCATCGTACGCACCCCTGTCAGTGGTAAATGGTTTGTCTCCACCCTCTAACTGCTACATCTGTAGGAGAGTTTGTTCTGTTAAAAATAACAGAGTTACTGGCCGGATCACCAGATGAAGATGAAAGAAAGAAAGCCTTAAAGAATATGTAAACCCAACATTTCATATTCCTGATATGCGTCTGCTGTACCATGTACTTGTATGAGAAAGTCTCCTGTTCTCTTCTTATTTCTTCCTTTCTGTAAACTCCCTGCTGTTCCTGCCAGTTCCTCTGCTTTCCTAACAAAAACTGACCTCACTAAGCAGGAGAACACAGCGTGGTCAGTTCTCTAGCTGTGCTGGAAACTTAATGTGCTCTCCTCCAATGATCAGACTTGTCCTGCCCCATCCCCCCCTTTTGCACACAGCCTTTCACTGGGAGGATCAGTGTGATGCTGTTTCTCCTCCTCTAGTTCTTATGCAGCTGAGAACAGAGGGAATGTAATCTCTAAAAAAAGGTATACATAATATAATTGTAATATATATATATATATATATATATATATATATATATATATATATATATATATTTTACAATGTTTTGCCTTTCATTTGTACTTTAATCTGAATGGGTTGTTTTACAAGGTGGGGGTTTAAATATACTGTAAAAAGAAAACAAATGCAGCCATCCCGTCTAAGAATGAGCAAGCTGCAATATAATAAATATTTGCATTTGGGTTTAATACTACTTTACATTAAAGTATGGCTTGTGTACTATTTCTATATGCTATTGTTTTTTTGCTATATTTTTCTCCCTGTTTACTGTGCATCATTTGAGAAAAAATACAGCTTTTGCTGCAATGTTCATCTATTCAGTCCCCAGACTCTCAGTTCTGTCCTTCTCCAGCCAAGGATCTTCCAGGCAGACAGACGGCATCAATCACCCCACTTCCTGTGAGCCCAGGTTGTCATGGACACACTACCCTTGGGGTGCATTATAATTTGCAGGCCTGGGCTCACTGTACACAGGATGGCACTCACATATATATATCCCATCCAGGGACCTGGAATCGTTCTTCCACTAACCTGACCCACTAGGGTTTCCACCTCATCCCTTTAAACCAGGACACGTAATAATTACACAGGTTCTGAGGCTGATATAATGCACAGAAGGCGCTGAGTGAGTTTAATTACCACCTTAATCAGCCACAGAAGCTGTGTAATTAATAATGTGTCCTGGTTTAAAGGGATGAAGTGGCAACCCCATGACCCACCTATGTAGAAGAGCGGAGCGCACTCTGATATCCTCATCCTCAGATCAGAAGGGACAGAAGACAGACAGAGCCAGGGGATTAGTATTGTAGGAGGTCAGCAATGTCAGCCCCTGGCTTCCCTCTATTCTATGTATTCCAGCATGTCTTTGTAGCTCCATAATACAGACAACCTGCTCTGCTATGACAATCACCTCTCACCACCATAACCCTCTATACACCCCGGAGCCACCACACTCACCATCCCTCCACCTGGACACTACAAGACAAATCTTCACATGTCTTCTCAAACATGTCTGCACTGCCGGAGCACAGAGTCCTCCAGGATCCCAGGCGACCGCCATGTTTATGAAGATCAAATAACCTCTAACATTGCCTGAAATGTCCTCCGCAAAATGGCTCCGTAATGGGGACAAAATAAAACTACACGCTACCTCTATGGACTACATCCTGCAGGCGCAACTTTGTAAACTACCCCCCTAGAAACATGGCTGGATCAGCCTAGTTCCTACAGCAAAAATATATTCACCACAGTTCAATAATTGGTGTGTTACTGCCATCTAGTGGAGAAATAAAAATTTACATTAACGACATCATATATAAATTGGTGGAATTTACCTTAAAGTGGATTTCCACCCTAAAATACAACTTTTTGCCATCTTCTTCCTCTCTGTCACCTGAAAAATAAATGGATAATCAAACATTTTTTTTTCTTTACTTACCTTGTTTTATAAGAAAATATACTCACCTTACTTCCTCTTCCTCTCTCTTCGGCCGTGGCCCGCGCCGTCACTTCCTGCTTGCATTGATTCCTGGGAGATGAGCGTCATCGCTCCCAAGAATCAATGCGCCTGTGTTCCGTGAGAATTACCTACCCGTGAGAAAAACCTACCCTCGTCACTTCCGGTTCACGGCAGTGTGTGTAACGTGACCAATTACATTAAAACAGCTGTGCTGCAATATGAGTCATCTCCACTCCTATCCCTGTCACTTCCCTGATCTCGGCTAGTAAATATAAAAGCGGCGGCGGGTGTATGAAAAGATAAATCACGGAGCCGAGAGCCACTTTTATATTTACTAGCCAAGATCAGGGTAGTGACAGGGACAGTAGCGGAGATGACTCATATTGTAGCACAGCTGTTTTAATGTAACCGCCGCGTGGGTAGGTTTTTTTCACGGACACCGTGATCATTTCATACTAGTGCGCATGCGCACTAGTCAGCTCCTCAACTCTTCCATTGCGTATCCGGGGCTGTGAGCATGCGCACTGCTGCGCTGCTCAGCTGTTCCTGGCAGGAAGTGACGAGGGTAGGTTTTTCTCACGGGGTAGGTAATTCTCACGTTACACCTGCACCAGCCCTGCACGTCACTTCCGGTGCGGGCCCGTCATTCACTGCTAAACAGCTTCTGGGCATGCCCAGAAGCTGTGGAGGAATGACGTGCCTGCACCGGACATGAAGAGCGGGGTCGGTGCAGTGCATTCTGGGACGAAGAGGACACCGAAGAGGATGCTTCGGCTTCAGCTGCCCACACCAGAGATGGCAGCGCTGGACAAGACATCTTCAAGGTAAGTATTTCTTCTTAAAGGTAAGTGCGACCCGGGACAGTTCAGAGGCTATCCATTGTGGAATGCACTAGCCCTGACTGTCCCGGGGGTATTTTTATTAAAAAAACTTTCGGAGGGTGGAACTCCGCTTTAAGGTTATAATATAATATATTGTAAATTGGTTCAATAACCGATGTGTTACTGCCACCTTGTGGAGAAATAGGAATTTACAGTAAGTTTATAATATATATTGTAAATTGGTTCAATAATGGTGTGCTACTGCCGCCATGTGGAGAAATAAGAATTTACATTAAAGTTTTAATATATATTGTAAATTGGTTTAATAACCGATGTGTTACTGCCACCTAGTGGAGAAATAGGAATTTACATTAAAGTTATATTATATTTTGTAAATTGGGTCAATAACCGATGTGTTACTGCCACCTAATGGAGAAATAGGAATTTACACTAAGGACATAATACATAAACTGGTTTAATAATGGTGTTCTACTGCCACCTAGTGGAGAAATAGGAATTGACAAAATCGGTTCACTAATCGATGTGTTACTGCCAGCTAGTGTAGAAATAAGAATTTGCACTAAGGTTACAATAATAACAACCATATACTTTATTTTTTACTCCTTACATTTTAGATCAAAAGTCTCTAAACTTTCTAAAAAAAAAAGAGCCAGTTTACAATTTTTCAGACTTGGGAAAGGGGGGGGGAGGGTCTATCACTGGAAGTAGAAAATTCCCTCGTGTCAATGGGGATAAACACTGCCCCATCATTAGTGTTAGTGAGAGGAGTAGTGCCCCATCATTGGTATCAGGGGAAGTTATTGTGCCCCATTGTTGGTGTCAGTAAGTGGAGTAATGCCCAGTCGGGGAGAGGAGTAGTGCCCCATTGTTGTTGTCAGTGGGAGGAATAGTGCCCCATCACTGGTGTCAGAAGGGGAAGCAGTACTCCATCATAGAATTCAGGAGAAATAATAATGCCCCATCATTGGTGTCAGTGGGAGGAATAATTATGGTATCAATCTGAGGAATAGTGCCCCATCATTGGTGTCAGTAGAAGAAATAGTGCCCTATCTTTGGTGTCAGTAAAAGGAATAGTTCCCTATCTTTGGTGTCAGTGGGAGGAATAGTGCTCCATCATTGGTGTTGGTGGGAGGAATAGTGCCCTTTTGTTGTTGTCAGTAGGAAGAATAGTGCCCCATCGCTCTTATCATGGGAAGTAATAATGCCCCATTATTGGCGTCAGTAGGAGGAATTGTGTCCCCTTGTTAGTGTAACTGGGAGTAATAGTGTCCCAGGGGCCAGATATAGGCAAAGGGCCACATCCAGTCCCCAGGCCGCAGTTTGGAGACCACTGTTTTAGATCACCGAAATACACTGGTTCAATAACTGGTGTGTTGCTGCCACCTAGTGGAAAAATGGGAACTCCCACTGAGGTTATAACCCATCACAAGCATAAATATTTCATTTTTTACATTTTAGGAAAACATTGAAATAAACACAGCCATACACCCAATAAAAATCTTATTTTATTTATTTATTTCTTTAGAATTGCATAGCACATAAAAATGTAAATTCAGGACAGTCTAAGTTGATTAGACATTTGTATGTATATTTGTAATACGTTAAATCTTGTTTTCCCATTCCATTCGTACATCCTTGTCTTAAGTGTTCAAATAATAAAGTACTCTCCTAGGTTCCATCAGTATCTGCAATGTAATGTGAAATTAAACATTTTTAATATTTTTATTATAATTATTTCTATATCATAAACAATTGCCATTAAATATATATTAAATAAAGTGCAATTTTCACCCTTTTGGCATTTTTTGTTGCATCTCAGTGTTGCTGATTCCCTGCTTCTTCTTTGCAGCCACTACCTGTCTACATGCACTCAAGCAATGCCTGTATGGCATTTCTCAGGATGAGCTTGCTGATGGTAACAGCATTGTACCATGCCTGTGCAATGTGCATTTGAACAGCCGCTTTAGTTTCAGTTGGAAGGGCAGGATGACAACGCAAGAGCCTGGAGACAGGGACAGGATATTGTCACCTTGTAACAGGAAGTGACTAAACAAGGACCACAATGGCAGAATCCCCAGATAATATTTTAATGGAAGCTGCAGATTTAAAATGTTTTTTTTTTTTAAATATTTTTTTTAGGCTGCTTTAACATGTTAAATTACATTTTAGTGATTGGTTACATACACCATAACAACAGGAATGTTTGTAAAAAAATTGGCATAATGCGTGAAACCGTCTAAAGAAAAAAGTATTGTTTTTGCATGTGAAAATTCCTAATTTTATTATCCTAGAATACACCTAAAAGGAGGATTTGATTGGTTACTTTCAAGAAAACAAAAAACTCCTTAGATGGTATGAAATGCCAGATGTTGTGAACATCCCAATGTTAAAGTAATACTCTAGCCAAAATGTTTATTTTATTTTTAGTTATGGAAAGAATGAGGGAGGGTTATGCTGTCTTTCTTTTTTGTTGTTGTCTCTGAACATTTTTGATTTTCCCTTTGTTGTGTCACTGAGACAGGAAATTCTTTTCAGTGGGGACAAAGAAATCAGATAAAATGTATGTAAACCCTAATGAACTTCTCTTATTTGCTAATTTTTGGTCTGTTAAGTATACCATTGAATTCATTTTGTTATACAGTGCATCCGGAAAGTATTCACAGCGCTTCACTTTTTCCACATTTTGTTAGGTTACAGTCTTTTTCCAAAATTTATTAAATTAGTTATTTTCCTCAACATTTTACAAAAAATACTCCATAATGACAATGTGAAAGAAGTTTGTTTGAAATCTTTGCAAATGTATTAAAAATGAAAAAATTGAAAAAATCCCATATTCATAAGTATTCACAGCTTTTGCTCAATACTTTGTTGTAGCACCTTTGGCACCAATTACAGCCTCAAGTCTTTTTGAGTATTATGCTACAAGCTTGGAACACCTTTTTTTGAGCAGTTTCTCCCATTCCTCATTTGCAGGACCTTTCAAGCTCCATCAGGTTGGATGGGGAGCGTCAGTGCACAGCCATTTCCAGATATTAACAGAGATGTTCAATGGGGTTCAAATCTAGGCTCTGACTGGGCCACTCAAGGACATTCAAAGAGTTATCCCGTAGCCACTCCTTTGTTATCTTGGCTGTGTGCTTAGGTTCGTTGTACTGTTGCAAGATTAACCTTTGTCCCAGTCTGAAGTCCAGAGAGCTCTGGAGCAGGTTTTCATCAAGGATGTCTCTGTACATTGCTGCATTCATCTTTCCCTCAATCCTGACTAGTTTCCCAGTTCCCGCTGCTGAAAAATATAACCACAGCATACTGCTGCCCCCACCATGCTTCACTGTAGGGATAGTATTGGCCAGGTGATGAGCAGTGCCTGGTTTCTCCAGACATGAGGCTTGCCATTCAGGCCAAAGAGTTCAATCTTTGTTTTATCAGACCACAGAATTTTGTTTCTCATGGTCTGAGAGTCCTTCAGGTGCCTTTTGGCAAACTCCAGGCAGGCTGTTATGTGCCTTTTACGGAGGAGTGGCTTCTGTCTGGCCACTCTACTATACAGGCCTGATTGGTGGAGTGCTGCAGAGATGGTTGTTCTTCTGGAAGGTTCTCATTTACGGATGATGAAGGCTACTGTGCTCATTGGGAACTTCAATGCAGAGATTCGTGCCTCGATACAATCTTGTCTCAGTCTACAGACAATTCCTTGGACTTCATGGCTTGGTTTGTGCTCTGACATGCACTGTTAACTGTCGGACCATATATTGACAGGTGTGTGTGTCTTTCCAAATCAAGTCCAATCAACTGAATTTACCACAGATGGACTCCAATAAAGTTGTAGAAAGATCTCAAGGATGATCAGTGGAAACAGGATGCACCTGAGCTCAATTTTGAGTGTCATGGCAAAGGCTGTGAATACTTATGTGCATGGGATTTTTTTTATTTTTAATACATTTTAGATTTCAAACAAACGTCTTTAACATTGTCATTATAGAGTATTGTTTGCAAAACCTTGAGGAAAATAATGAATTTAATCCATTTTGAAAAAAGGCTGTAACAAAATGTTGAAAAAGTGAAGCGCTGGGAATACATTCCCGGTGAACTGTAAAGAGGATAATTCTCCCTAATGGGGACACAGCAATAAAAACCAGACAGTGATTCCAATTCTTATCCACTTTATCCGAAACTAAAGAAACAAAGTTTTGCTTTTAGTTATACTTTGATCTAAATGCTTTTTCTCACCTTTGGACCTTTAGGCAGCATATGTAAAATACAAAATGGAAAGAATAATTAGAAAACTTAGATAAACGAAACTCTCCCCACCCTCAACTCTCACATGGTGCTCAGTGGCTCCATACATTCTACCTACCTATTCTCGCCTTCCTCCATGTTGTCGACTCCAGATTCTCCCGTTACTTGCGTAATCTGCGTTGGTGGTCTGTATTGGATTTAAGAGATTTGGAATAAAATGCATGTTTTTTCATATATTTTATTAATCTTTTCAGATGTACATTTGTCAGCTGACATTGTGCTGCCTGTAATTGCCTTAGGGTGGTCATACACACTACAGTCAGAAAGTACAGTGCAGGGATCCTCAGACTACGGCCCTGCAGCTGTTGCAGAACTACACATCCCATGAGGCATTGTAAAACTCTGACATTCACAGACATGACTAGGCATGATGGGATTTGTAGTTCCTGAACAACTGGAGGGCCATAGTTTGAAGACCCCTGGTATAGTGTATGACCAGCTCTGTCATGGGCCGGGGAAGTTGGGGGAGGGGGATGATGGCAATTTTCACAAGACACAATTACATTAAACTGATAATAAAGGCAGATTTTTAAATAACAAACATGTTATACTTACCTGCTCTGTGCAGTTGATTTTTGCACAGAGCAACCTCGATCCTTCTCTTCTCAGGTCCCCCCGCTGGCGTTCCTTGTCCCTCTTTCCTGCTGAGTGCCCCCTATAACAAGCAGCTTGCAATGGGGGCACCCAAGCAGGCTCACTCCCGAGCCTCATTGGCTTTCTGGCTGTCTGTCTGTCTTCAGGTGAAATTGCACAATTTAAAAGCTACGTTCAATTTAATGGGGACTAAATCAGCTAAATGTGTTTCAGGTGCATCAAAATAAAAGGTCTTTAAAATCTTACAGTTGATTTTCTTTAGAGGAAGCCACAGCTTGAGTAGAAAAGCCTGTCCATTGCCAGCATACTGTGGAAGAAGCACCGTTCTTCTCTCTGTGGAATCAGTGGTCTCTCTGCAGTGCAGAGGTCTAACACATCCTTGCTGGGTCAAACTTAGAGCTCTCAAATTATAAAATCTCATGTTCCCTGCTTACTGTAGAGATCTAGGTCTGACTAGACCACTACTTCTACACAGGGGGACATACTTTTCTACTAAGGCCATTGCTGCTTTGTAAAGAAAATGAACTGTAGGACTTTGCACACCATTTTTCTACACCTCCTGGACTGCATTAGCTGATTTAAAGTAAATGTGAACCCTCACCTTGTAAAAAAAACTTATTGAGTTTAAAATAGAAATGAAAGGCAAAACATTTGTGTATACATATAAAAAGCTATAAATACCTCTTTTACCCTTTTTTTTTTTAAGTAATCACATTCCCTATGTACTCAGCTGCATAGAGCTAGGGGAGGAGAAACCTCAGCACACTAATCTTCCCAGTAAATGGCTGTACAGGGGAGGGGGGCTTGTCAGCACAAGTCTGATCATCGGATTAGCTTCCAGCACAACCAGAAAACTGGACCACGCTGTGCTTTTCTGCCTAGTGCGGTCAGTTTTTTTCAGGAAAGCAGGGGGACTGGCGGGAACACCAGGGATTCGGGGATTTCACACAAAGGGAGCAATACAAAGTGGACAGGATATGCTTTAATGCAAGTATATGGTACAGCAGGTACAAATTGGGAATATGAGGTATATGAAATGTTGGGTTTACATAATCTTTTTTTTTTTCTCTTTTTTAATCAAAAGGAGTTTTATTGAAAGAATAAAACACATTACAAAGAAACAACACAAATAAAGTAACGCCAAGACAGTTCTACAGAGATGATAGGCAGTCATAGAAAGTTCAGTACATAACCATGAAAAAACACAGTGCTGAGAAGAGCGGTCTATCATGTCTGCATATATAACTAAACCATTACCACCTTAATCTGACTATACTGAGACACATCCTCCACCTTCATTTTCCAGTGGGAAGTTTATGCTTGTGTTCACCGGTTAAAGGAATTAGGCTCAACCTATGAGCAGTCTGTCCATCACTAATTCCAGTGGACTCAAGCCAGGGGTGTCCAACCAGGGACCCCATAAGGCATCAAATTTACGAGGACGACCCCTGTGTTGGTAGATATACAGTATTTCTGTACTCTGAGGGTTTCTCCGATACATTGTAAACATTCCTTGTAAGTGGGAGACTTGGTAGACTTCCAATTGCGAAATAGCACCCTCCAAGCTGGAAATAGGGCTCTAGCCACCGCCTCTCAAGTAGGGGCCGACAAATGTAGGTCATCTAATATCCCTAAGAGGCAGGGTTTTGGTTCCAGCGATACAGAGGTCTGAAACACCTTGTTAATGTTATTTAGCATTGCCACCCAATAGAGGTGTAGTTTGCGGCATCTCCAGGGTAAATGGATCAAGTCTCCATGGCCCGTTGAACACTTGCCACAGATGGGGGAGTCTAGAATGCCCATGGCGTGTAGTCTGACTGGGGTGAAATGCACCCTTAGAAGTAGATACAGCTGCATAAGTCTCTGTTTCTCATTCAGTGAACATTGGGGCACTGCCTGTAGTGCTTCTTCCCATTGTTCATCTATAAAGGGACCCAAGTCTCCTTTCCACCTTTTGCCTACCCTTAAGGGGAATGCAGTTAAAAAGTCAGTAAGCAACATGGCTTAACCACTTGCCGACCGCCGCACGACTATTTACTGCGGCGGTCAGCCCCTCACAGACAAAGCGACGTAGTACTACGTCGCTAGCCTGTGAGACTTCTAAGGAGCAGGCGCGCGGTCATGGACCCCCCCCCCGCGCGTGTGCCCGGCGGACCCAATGTCCGGCGGGCACTCGCGATCGTCCGTTACACCGGAAGAAAGGCAGGCGGCTGATGTAAACAAAGCCGCCTGTCATTCTTCCCTGTGTAAGAATGGAGATCAGATGGTTCTACTATGTAGGACCGTTGATCTCTGTTCTTACACCAGTAACCATGTCCAATCACAGTTAGAAGCACGCCCCTAGGACACACTTAACCCCTCCCTCTCCAATACAGTTCTCCTTCCCTGCCAGTGTCATTTTTACAGTAACAGTGCATATGTATAGCACTGATTACTGCAGTAATGTCACTGGTAACCCCAAAAGTGTCAAAATGTCAGTCAAGGGTCCGATCTGTCCGCCGCAATGTCGCAGTCCCGCAAAAAAAAAATCGCAGGTCGCCGCCATTACTCGTTAAAAAAAAAAACAACAAAAATGACAAAAATCTTTCCCTTTGTTAGTAAACGCGATAACTTTTGCGCAAACCGATCAAAATACGCTTTTTGCAATTTTTTTTACCAAACATATGTAGCATAAAACAAGTTGGCCGAAAATGTTAAAAAATTTAGATTTTTACATTTTTTTTTGCAAAATTGACACAATTTTTTTGTTTATAGCACATGATCAAAAAATCGCACAGGTGATCAAATACCACCAAAAGAAAGCTCTGTTTGTGGGAAAAAAAGGACGTCAATTTTGTTTAGGTACAGCGTCGCACGACCGCGCAATTGTCCATTAAAGTCACGCAGTGCCGAAACGCAAAATAGGCCCTGGTCAGGAAGGGGGTAAAATCTTCCGGGGCTTAAGTGGTTAACATCTAGATATGTATCCCTTTGTGGAGACAGTTTCAGCCATCATATTGAACACCGGTGTAGGAGACTGCAGCCATTCTACACTGGAACCTTGCCCCTCTACAGCATGCTTGAGCTGAACATAATAAAATAGCATGGAGCTAGGTAAGCAGAAATTCGTACTTAATACCTCAAATGAGCATAGGGCTCCATTCTTAAAAATATGATGGAGATGTGTTATACCCAATTTCTGCCATCGAGGGGCTTGTTGCATCTTGTCCAGCTGAGGAAATTGACTATTATGCCATTAAGGACTGTAGAGGGTGAAACCAGTGACCTGTTGGAGTTGTTTAGCCTTGTTCCACACTTTCTGTATGAGGGTATAAGTGGGCATAGGGCGGTTAGATATAGCGAAGGCCCCAGCCTCCAATCCAGTAGGTATATCATCTGCTTTAGTCATGTGCAACAAAATAAAGATGGAGGAATCTGAATCTAGCTGATGTTCCCTAGAAGTGGTGGGCATCAGATCACTGCACAGGTGCTGTAACTGCGCAGTCAAGTACTATAGCCAGGGATTGGGCATGGCCAGACCTCCTGCCTCCTTAGATTTTTGCAGATGTTCTAGTTTCACTGTAGGAGCCTTATTGTGCCACAATAGTTGTCTATAAAAATGGAATTCACCTCATGGAAGATACTAAGTGGAATCACTACAGGTGTATTGTGTAAAAAGTATAGGAACTGGCGCATAAAAATAATTTTCACTAGGTTCATCTTGCCTGCTAGTGACAACCAAAGTCTGTTCCAAACTTTAATTTTGTCTCTAAAGTGGCTACATAAAGGGGCTACATTTAGGCGGCAGAAATCACCTAGTTTTGGGGTGATCTGTATACCCAGGTATTTGAAGGAAGAAGTTATAGAGACCTGACAGGAGGGAGTGATAGATTGTAAAGGGTTATCATCTAAAAGTATTAAAGCTGATTTGTCCCAGTTAATAAGTAGACCTAAATAAATGCCAAACTGATAAATAGTGCCCATTGCTACTTCCAGAGAGTGAAGGGTATCACTCAATAGTAACATAGTATCATCCGCATATAGCATGACCTTTTCTTGTACCTCACCAAATTGAAAGCCCACTAAATCTGGGTTTTGTCGATTGGACGCAGCCAGTGGTTAAATCGCTATTGTGAAAAATAATGGCAACAATGGGCATCCCTGGCGGGTGCCCCTGCCGGGTGGAGCCTCAAGTGAAATCCGGCCCACCTCCCTAATGACTGCCAACGGGTGGCTGTGTAGCAGCCAAATCCAAGAAATAAAGATGGGGCCAAAGCCAAATCTAGCAAGGACAGCCCAAAGAGGGGGCCATTCCACACTGTCAAAGGCCTTGGCCATGTCAAGAGATAACAGTGCCCTGTTGCCCATGTCATCCGCTGTGGCCTGCATAATAAGGAACAACCTATGGAGATTGACTGCCATGGATCTTTAGGGCATAAAACCGGATTGATCCTGGTGTACAATGGTGGAAATGGCTTTATTAAGGCGCATCGCCAGTACCTTTGCCAGTAATTTAATGTCACTTTGCAGTAGGGATATTGGCCTATAAGAGCCAGGGTCCGTGGGATCTTTACCCTGTTTCAGCAACAGAATTATATTAGACATAGAATATGGAAATGTACCCCCCTTTATAGCAGCAATGAGCACTTTCAGCAAATATGGCAATATACTCTCCCCTTATACTCTGTAAACCTCAATCGGCAGGCCGTCATCACCTTGCATAGTCTTTAAACCTAAATTTCAATTGAGCATTAAAAATGGTGAACTGTTCCATTCAAACTTACTTTATTTAACAGAAAAGTTTCGAACTTGGACATGCTAATAGAAATACACAAAATACAAGTATCACCAAATCTTACCTGCCCTCGCTGTCATTCCTAGTAGTATTGAAGAAACAAAGAAAACATAAAAAAATAAATGAACAAGTGAAAAAAAGGATCCTGATCTCTATTCTCATCCTTCTTCTATAGAACATTCTAGCAAAATAAAGGAGTGACCATGAACACAGATATTGTACATGAAAAATACTATTGAGTCCAAGTCACGCAGTTTTAACACATTTTTTTTATGACATTTAATACAGATAATTCAAGGAAAACTCAATTCTGGTTAAAAAAAAAACTAATTGCAACATAAGTTTACATACATTAATGATAATCCCTTCATCCGATAAGCCCTCACCTGGGGGATAAGACCAACCAATGGTCTATATGCACTTTTGTTCCTCTCTGTTTTATGCTGTTTCACTCCTTTGGTGACAATCTTGAGTTTATAATCCTCCTTCTCTTAAACTTATCTCCATACGCCCAAATTATAAAGAGAGAAAGCTTGACATAGTGCTTTATCTTTTAAAAAAACTGCTTTGTTAGACACTTAATATAAAAACACTCACATTTTCCTGGTGCTTAGAGTGCACCAAACAGTAAAAAGCATTCAGTCCTCACAGTGCGGATAAAACAATCAGACACTAATACCGTGGTATGCTCACAATGCGCGCCTCAGTGTGACGACAGGGTCACGTGGCTTCCTCAGGGAGACAGGGGGATATCCCCCTGAGGAAGCCACAAGACCCTGTGGCGTAACATGTAGGGGAGGGGCCAATCTGTCATCACACTGAGGTGCACATTGTGAGCATATCATGGTAATACTGTCTGATTGCCTTCTACCCGCACCCAAGATTGCCACCAAAGGAGTGAAACAGCATAAAACAGATCCTCAGAGAGGGACAAAAGTGCATATTGACCAAGAGCACATCGGATGAAGAGATTATCCTTAATGTATGTGGATGATTCGAGAACATAGTGGTGAACACTAATTAAGGAAGCATTCATTTGGATATGTGAACACAAGCCTGTTTTTTATGAAAGATTAAGCATAAGCAAATTCATGCCAAAGAATACTTTGTGGACTGATGCATTGTTGGTTTTGTTTTGTTTTGGTAAAGTTATATAGGGTTTGATATGTAATGCTGATTCTGAAAATTACTATACAAACAGATTTAAAGGGATACTGGCACAATAGCATTTGGGAGCGCCGGACAACTTTTGAATGCAATTTTGCACGTTGATTCATGTTTAGAGAGTATGTAAAGGTGTGAGCAATTCGCTTTGTAAGTTTTGTAGTCAAATAGCACTTAATAGCACAACATAGCAGCGCGCTAGTACACCCATTTTTAATTTTCAGAAATTTATTTAGGGGGAAATAAAAGCTTAAAACAATAGTAGCCTAAGGACTTTCCACTGTAGTCATACCTCCCAACTTTCTGAGATTGGAACGAGCGACATCTATAAGCAAAACTATATAGGTATAGGACACACCCCTTGCCACACCCCTTAAAGGAAAATTATCCAAAAAAAAAAAAATGATTAGTTAAACCTACAAGTAACTTTTTTTTACCACTACCTGTTAGGATTGAGTTCCCCTGCTGGTGACACTGTGTTGCCCTGGGCTGAATGCTGCACTTCCATTGTCCACCAGCAGGTGTCTCCCAGAAGCCAGCAGGCTTCTGGGAGACACCTGCTGGTGGACAATGGAAGTGCAGCATTCAGCCCAGGGCAACACAGTGTAACCAGCAGGGGAACTCAATCCTAACGCTACCATTTCTTTTTACTGGCTTCTGAAATTTACAAATGCAGCAATTTAAAAATTGGATTAAAGATTTAGCACTCTGAAACACTTTTTGAAAGATAAAAAGTGCATTTTATATACAACTACTGTATATAGAACAGACCAAATTATGGACAAATGAGGAGGAAAGAGGGACAGAGGGACTTTGTTCCAAATCAGGGACAGTCCCTCGAAATCAAGGACAGTTGGGAGCTATGGTTTAAGTACATTTAACCAGAAGAAAAAAAATACCCTTTGACCATAGCCTAAGAAAATTCAACCAGAAGAGAAATTGCCTTAAGAACATTTGATAATGTCCCATTCACACAACAGCCATAGCTTTATACATTGCCGAGACAAGGTCATCTAGAGCCCAGGGCAAACGTGTCAACCCCCCCCCCCCAGGTGTATGAGCATAAAATGTCAACAAAAATTCCCAAAAAGAACACTGAGAACCAATCTGCATGCTCACCCCATAAGCATCAATTCCCCCTCCTCCCAGCACAAATCTGCCCACCTGCTGAAATACCCTCTCTCAGCACAAATCTTTGCCCCCCCCCCCATCCCCCATGACTCACAGTGCCCAGGGCAGCCGACCCTCCTGTCCACCCCTTGTCCCTGCCCTGGCTTTATACATTGTATAAAACTAGCCAATGCTGGTTTATTCATATATAACTAATATACATGTAGTTTCACTGCACCAATAGGTAATTCTTTTCATACACCCCTTCTATGTGATGTCTCATACCATAAAACCTGAGTATAATATAAAATAAAATTGCCTTACCAGTCTCCACACTCTCGTGCAGCTAAGGGAGAGAAGGAGTTGTCACATACGTTACAAGACGGCATGCAGAATAAAACAAACATTTTTTTACAGCTCATTTTCAGTACTGCCTGTGTCCCCGTTGGTGAAATTTTCCCTCACTTCCTGGCTATACCCAGCCCAATATTATAGTTTGCAGAAGCTTTCGTAAGAATTCAAACCTTAGGAAGCTCAAACTAGGCTAGAACAAAAAAAAAATAATACATTTGTAATTGTAATGATTGAAAGTCTACATTACCAGCATCCACGGAGGGCCCACAGCCCATGGCTGCAGAGAATAATGGCTACTCCTTGAGTCACCTCCCAGCCGTTGCTATTTTATTTCCAAGATTGGAAGATTATTTTCACAGAAGAATTAATCTTCAGGGATTAGGAATGGTTGGTATGATAAGAAGGCAGAGGCTGAAGGTTTCATTCTTAGGTCAGTCTGTCCAGAACTGATATTTCAGTTTAGTGTAGATGCCCCATACAAGATGTTTATACAAGGTGGAGCGACAACCAATTTGATCTTGGAAGCTTCTTATCCCCTCTGTATCACCAGGTATGATACGATTAGATTGCCCTGTGAAAGGCTATGCTGAAAACACTGCAAAAGTGTTCATTGGAGAAAGTCACTTCATCCAGATTCCAGAGAGACCCTCATATGTAGGGTGGGTGGGTCTGCTGGGTGAATCAATGCTGTGTAACTTCATGGCTCTCTACTCAATGACTGGTCTACAAAAAGAACTGAGAATTTTTGCACAACAAAATGAGTGAACATTCTCTTAAAAGATCCTGTTGTGTGAAAAGCAGATCCCTGTTCACCTACTGCACATCATTGGACCAGCTTTTCTCAACTTTTTTTCTGTCGGGGCACCCCTTAAAAGCATGCAAAATGTCGGAGCACCCAGTCCAAAATATACAAAAGTAATGTTACCAATCAATGGGTAACCTGAGCCTGGGAAGATGCACATAACCCCCTTGATGAAATTAACTTCACATCAGAAGCCCCATCCTCATATCAGATGTCCTCCCATTACATCAGAGGCCCCCCCATCAAATCAGAGGAACCCAATCACATTAGAGGCCCCCCATCAAATCAAGGGAACCCCATCAGATCAGATGCCCCCCATCAAATCAGAGAAACCCTTATCACCATAGAGGCCCCCCATCAAATCAGAGGGCCCTCATCACATCAGAGGAACCCCCATCACATCAGAGGTCCCACCATTACATCAGAGGCCCCCCCGTCACATCAGAGGGACCTCCATTACATCAGAGGTCCCACCATCACATCAGAGGTCCCCCGTCACATCAGAGGGACCTCCCTTACATCAGAGGTCCCACCATCATATCAGAGGCCCCCATCACATCAGAGGAACCCCTATTACATCAGAGGTCCTGCCATCACATCAGAGGCCCCCCATCACATAAGAGGAAACCAAATCACATGAGAGGTCCCACTATCACATCAGAGGAACCCCCATCACATCAGAGGAACCACTCATCACATCAGAGGAACCCTCATCACATCAGAGGCCCCCCCGTCACATCAGAGGGACCTCCATTACATCAGAGGTTCCACCATCATATCAGAGGCCCCCATCACATCAGAGGAACCCCTATTACATCAGAGGTCCCGCCATCACATCAGAGGCCCCCCATCACATTAGAGGAAACCAAATCACATCAGAGGTCCCACTATCACATCAGAGGAACCCCCATCACATCAGAGGGACCCCCCATCACATCAGAAGGACCCCAATCACATCAGAGGCCCCCCATCACATTAGAGGAAACCAAATCACATCAGAGGTCCCACTATGTCTTCAGAGGAACCCCCATCACATCAGAGGGACCCCCATCACATCAGAAGGACCCCAATCACATCAGAGGAACCCCATCACATTAGAGGAACCTGAATTCCATCAGAGGTTCCACAATCTTATCAGAGGAACCCCCATCACATCAGAGAGACCCCCATCACATCATAGGCCCCCCATCACATTAGAGGGCCCTCATCACATCAGAGGAACCCCCATCACATCAGAGGTCTCACCATAACATCAGAGGCCTTCCATCACATCAGAGGAACCCCCATCAAATCAGAATAAACCCATAAAATCAGTCCCACCATCACATTAGAGCCCATACTTATCATCAGAGGTCCTCCCATCATGTCAGAGTACCCCCATAACCTCAGAGGTCCCACCATTACATCAGAGTCCACAGTTATTATCAGAAGTCTTCCCATCATGTCACAGGTCCCCCCATCGCATGAGAATAGTAACCCCATAATGTCAGAGTCCTCTCATCTTATAAGAGTCTCCCCTAAACATCAGAATCCCCCCATCACACGGGAATCCTCCCATATAATCAGAGTTCTCCCTATGTATCAAAGTCACCCCATCACATGAGAGTACCCCTATAATGTTAAAATGATTACTGTGTGTTTTGTCTTTTATCAGATAAGTGAGTAAAAGGTTTCCCTAGATATGAAATATTTTTATTGCAACACAGAAAAACAGAATGCTAACGTAACCTTTAACCCACCAACAATTTGTGTGTAATAAACACTTGTCTTGGCTGCACACTCTGTAATGTCGGTAAAAGTGTCCCACAAAGCATTTGTTATAGTTATTGCAGCATTAGATCCCAATCTTCCGTAAGGGAATGTACAAAAATAAGAACAAACTCAATGGAGGTCTTCTCTGCTTCCTGGGATTCTGGCTGGAAGACCTCAACCCTGCAGTATGAAAAGTAGCGAAGGTGTGGAATACATGAGATATATGATACTGGACCTTGAGGTCAGCTTTGTTAAATTAACGATAACCGATAAGATAGCAGCACAGAGAACAGGGCACAGTGATGTAGACTATAGGTCAGGAATGTAGCCAGATTATAATAATCTCTCTACACTGGGATAAAGGTTATGAGATGTTTGCAGTCCTCCCAGTCTTGCTGGAAGAGAGCTCTAACTGGAATATACACCGATCAGCCATAACATTGCGACTAGAGATGGGCTCGGGTTCCCATGTGCCTGATCCCGCCAGGAAGCCGACACTCCACTCCGTTAATCTCAGGCACTGAGACATTTCCCGATCCACAGCTGCACAGATGGGGAAATGTCTCAGTGCATGTGATTAGCGGATCGCAGTGTCGGCTTCCTGGTGGAATCGGGCACTAGGGAACTCGAACACACCCGAGCCCATCTCTAAATATGACCACCAACCTAATATTGGTCAGTTCCCCACTTTTGACATCAAAAAAGCCCCAGCCTATCAAGGCATGGAGGCCACTAGACTTCCGAAGGTATGCTGTGGAATCTGTTCCAGTTCTGATGCTCACGTGCCCATTATAGATGTTTTTGGTTGTGGACATGGGTCAGCATGGGCAAACTGACTGGTCTGCGACTATGCAGCCCGAACAAACTGCGATGTGCTGTGTATTCTGACCAGGGCCGGCCCTAACATGGGTCCCACTGGGTCTATTGGACCCAGGCAGAACTTGGAGAGGGGCAGCAGATTGACTCCCAAGAATTTTTTTTTACAGCAGTTTTATGTGTCATCAGTTTGCGGTGTCTTACGGGTGGCATTTCCCTATCTCATACTGCTGGCCGTAGTGCAAACTGATGAGTATGTGGAGGCGGAGCGCCTCCTCCGGGGGAACGTCCCTCACGTGATCGTGGTGTGCGCAATGACCTCAGACATCAGCACACTCCATCTCACGCAGGGCAGGCTGGATCTTCTAGGGCGGTGGGAACTGCAAGACACTGGAGTGACAGGAGGACTGAGGACAGACAGTGGGTGTTTGGTGGACCGGTCCGGTGGTAAGTTATGGAAGAAGATAACAGTATGCATAATATTTTCTAAAGGTTAAATTTACATAAAATAATGGATGTGGGGGCCTTTTATTGGGCGTGATTTTTTTTTTTTGGGGGGGGGGGGGGCAGCATTTCATTCTTCGACCAAGGCAGCACGATGTCTTGGGCCAGCCCTGAGTCTGACACCTTTCTATCACAATCAGCATTCACTTTTTCAGCAATTCAAGCTACAGTAGCTCTTCTATTGGATCGGACTACACAGTCCAGCCTTTGCTCCCCACATGCATCAATGAGCCTTGGCCGTCCATGACCCTGTTACCGGTTCACCTATTTTCCTTCTTTGGACCACTTTTGGTCGGTCCTGACCATTGCAGCCCAGGAACATAGAACAAGAGCTTCAGTTCTGGAGATGCTCTGACCCAGTCATCTAGCCATTACAATTTGGCCCTTGTCAAATCTCTCAAATCCTTGTTTGCCATTTTTTTTTTTGCTGTCAACACATCAACTTCAGGCGCTGCCTAATATATCCCACTCGCTTTCAGGTGCCATTGTAACGGGATACTCAATTCTATTCACTTTACCTGTCAGTGGTCATAATGTTATAGCTGATCCGTGTTTTTCAAACTGCCTTTTCATCCAAAAAAAAAAAACTTCACGTGTCCTTGTATAAATAAATGCGGCATATGTGAAATATGAGAGTGTCATAAGCCAACACATTTAGGGGGCTTAAAATTCCCCCTTCATCTGCAAATAAGATCTTATTTCCTGGTCCTGATGAAGGGAGAGTTTTGAGCCCCAGAAACGCGTTGACTTGCTATTTTTTTATGTTGTGCCAAATACAATTTTCATCATCAAACGTTTTTGATGCTCCCATCTTTCACCTGCTCCACCGACTTCTCCAGAGAATCTTTGTTGGCTGCACATCCAATAATCCTTTTATTGAGGCTTCATATGACAGATGGAGGCGGGGACAAAGAGGTAGATGCATTTTGGATAGGAGGTCCTGAAGAAGCGGTGACCCCGTGAAACGCGTCAACCTCATTTTTCCTGTCTCGACTACACCACCATGGTTCATATCCAATCGGTGGATAATAACAGAGTATCAATGTACAAATATATGCAAGAAATATGTTTTATTGGATAAAATAAGGATTTGTATATTTTTAAAATAATGAATGTAATTTGCGCTCACCAGAGGGTATCTAATATCCTACTATACACACTACTATTTATTGAGTTCCGGCCTCAAATACCTTTTTTAACTAAAAATACCCCTATAATACTAATCCATCGCCCTTTACAGAACCGCTATTCTCATACTTACAAGGTGTACAGTATTGGATTTTAGTCAAAATCTTACTTTTAAAAACGCTGTCTGGGCGCGGCCATCTTGGATGTGGGCATCTGAAGCCGCAGTGTAATCTGCTGTGTCCTTCTTCCTGATTCCAGGGAGTGTTCTGGGAGTTCTTCCTGATTTCAGCCTCCTGGTAGTGATGACAAACAGCTCCCAGGATGCAATGCAAAGGCGGAAGTGATGTCGGTGGCTGCGGCCACAGAGGGGGGAGAAGGAGGAAGTACAATTAAAAATGGCCTGAAAATAAGGTAAGGGACCCCTGAAAAAAATTGAAAATGCCTAATTGTTGATCAGCATAGTGAGCACTCCAGGAATCACTAAAGTTGCAAAATAGGCCGGAACTCCACTTTAAGGGTGAGAACCCCCCCCACTGGCACGTCCATCTAGCAACAACAACCCCCCCCCCACCCCCCCCACACACACACACTTTATTTTGCTATAACAGAAAAGTGACAGTAGTCCATGCATTGAGGTATTTTGGCTTTTTATTATCTGCATATTATACTGTGCATATTTCCCGATGGAGCTCAATGCTGACAAATGAGCTGCATTCCCATTTCTCACATTAGGAGTGTGAAATATATTTCTTACATTGGCTTACATCACTAAAAAGGTTTCTATCTAATATTCCAGTCTGGGATAGATGCTGGGAGGTCCAATCATCCATCAGGGTATTGTATTGGCCAGTTACCTTCATCGGATCTCCCAGCTTAAACCTTCTAGTGCTACTAATAAATGAGAAGGGGAGGGGGGGGGGGGTGGTAAATGCTTGCTGCTAGATCTTAATTACTGAGAATACAGCGAGTGGACTGAGACTCTGCCATTGCAACCCCTTCCAGCAGATGATTTGACTCACCAGCAACCCTCCCATTATACAGATAGCCAATGAGGATTGCCTTAAAAGAGGACCTGTCCCTTCTGTAATATCTTTTATCAATCAGTTTGCTGGAAACTGTAATATTTTATTTGACCAAAAGGTTTTCTTTAATGATATAGAGCAGGGGTGTCAAACTAAATTTCATCGCGGGCCGAATCAGCATTATGGTTACCCTAAAAGGGACGGTTATATCTGTAATGCCTCGTACACACGCAACGATTGTTGGCCGTGAATTTTCGGCCAACGTCCAATTGGCCGATTATCGGCTTGTTAGTCTGATGCTTCCGACAACCGACTCCGACTTTTCGGCCAAATAAAATCTGGTGTGCATGCTATAAAATTTTTGTTGGCTGTCACCACAACGGCCGATTTTTCGTCAGTCAGTACAGATTTCGGCAGACAAAAATCTAATGAGCAAGACTGGGCATGCTCAGAGAAGAAAAAACACACTGAAAGTAAACCAACACATGACATCACTTCAGAATTCGTGTGCAGTCTAGAGCACATTTCAACCAACAAAACAGCACTGGACAAGAGTCGGCCGATAATCGTTGCGTGTGTACGAGGCATAAGAATAGATGTCCAGAGCATCCCACGCCCCCCTTGCACGAGATGTCAAGAGCCCCTCACCATCATAAGTCAAGAGTCACCCACCCTTCCTTACATCACAATGCACCTCTTACCTTCTGCTACTGTCAGGAAGAAGAGAGTGCAAGGTCTGGAGGAGGACCAGAGGAGGGCTGGAGTCAGCTTACAGAGTCTGCAGAATACTGAGACCATGAAATGGCCTGGGGGGGCCGCATTCGGCCCACGGGCCTTGTGTTTGACACCTGTTATATAGACTGTTCAGTCCTACTTCTAAGCTCTCTCATCAGTACTAGCAACACTATGTCTTCAAGCTTAAAGTGTATTTCCACTTTTGCAGCTAAATTAGGATAACACCCACTTTAGATCTGCTATATGTTCCCATTCACATACATTTAAAAAAAAAAAAGAAATGCTACTTAACATTTTAGATGCTTTTGTCTGTTAACTCCAGCACTGAAAAATCCTACATAGTTCTCTTTTTTATGAGGGGGCTGGGGAGCTGTACACACTGTGCTGGCAGATCTCACTATCAGTTGTAAGCTAGATTTGAACACTGTCTGGACAACAAAAAAGTGAAAGATTTAGAAGCTGTCCTGCTGCATTGTATGTTAATGAGAAGAAAATGAAAGCCCAGTTCCAGGCAAAGTCTTTTTCCTGCATGGGTAAACTGTTCGTTTTTTCTAGGGGTGAGCATAAAGTTCCTACTCACCCAATACACTGGAAAACTGTGCTTCTCCACAGTCCAGCAGTGGACTGTTCCTGTCTATGGAGCATGCTGACGTCAGGAACAGTGCATTTAAAGGCCACTGGAGCATGGGGGTGCCTGACCAGTCTTTTGGGGGGATCAGCAGGACAGGTAAGTAGATCTCCACTGTTCTTTCCCCTAGAGCAGTGATGGTGAACCTTGGCATTCCAGATGTTTTGGAACTACATTTGCCATGATGCTCCACTCAACACTGCAGAGTGCATGAGCATCATGGGAAATGTAGTTCCAAAACATCTGGGGAGCCAAGGTGCGCCATCACTGCTCTAGAGCAAAACAAGTATTTACCTGTGCAGTGCACTGCATTGGGCAAAAATAAATTTTACTTAGAGTTTGTTGGATGAGTGTCACACATTCTGTTGTAGATTTATTCATATTATCATCAGCTCCATGCAGTAGCCAACATGCTGTATAGTTTTCTGAAACCCCTTAGTGAGAAACAATGCTACATTTTGGCCACTAGGTGGAGATGACGATCATAGGAATCAATCTATTTAAGAAATTACAATCAAAATTCATGCTGCCTGCACAAAATGTGAGGACATTTGTCCAACAAATGTTTTATAAATAGACCCTTTGGGGCAGAATCACTCTGAAATTGTTCATAAATGCTTGCAGTCTACAATGAGTCTTCTCCCGAGGAACATCTAAGGCCCCTTTCACACGGGCGCACCGCCCGACAGAGTCCATTTTGCTCAGCCGATCCCCGCTGAGCAGGCGGATGACAGCTCCATCTCCGCTCTATGTGCAGAGACGGAGCTGTCAGATCCCCGCTGTCCTCTATGGGGAGATCGAATGAGAACGGACCGCCTGTGTGTTCTCATCCGATCCGATCCTCCAGACGGATGGAAAATAGGGTTTCCATGCGTCCGGATTTCATGGATAGGATCGGAATCGGATAACAGCGGGTGTCAGCGGAGATGTCTCCATGTGCCCCATAGGGATGCATGGAGCATCCGATCAGATCCGCCTGAAAAACTTACAGGTGGATCAGATCACATCGCCCATTTGAAAGGGGCCTAAAGCAGCCTTTCCCAACCTATTTGCCTGAAGAGGAACCCGTGAAATAATTGTCATGTCTCAAGGAACCCCTGCTAAGGTTAGTCCATTGGGGGTCATTCTAAAAACGCCTCTAATATTGGTGGTTCCTTACAGTGGTGGTTAGAAACCCACCCTTGCAGACAGCTTTAAAGATCATTGGGGTCATTCTACCTGGCTCTGTCAAGTGGTGATGGACCTGAATCTATGAAGGCACCATCAGATCGGACAAGGAACAAAAGGAGGGTGCAAACCCCTAGTGCATTACCTTCAACACCAATGAAATTTATTAAACACTGCCAAAGTAATACTCACAAACATGAGATGATAACAAAACTCCAGTGACAGCGATATTCCAACTCCACGGTTGGAAATCTGACGTGTTTCGGGAGACACGCTCCCTTCCTCAGACCATTAGATGGGAGGCCATCTAGCCATAACTCAGGGAACCCCTAACAATCTCTGGAGGAACCCTGGTTGAGAAAGGCTGATGTAAAGGGTAAAAATATATAATTTTTAGGTATGCTGTGTGAATGGGAACACATAACAAACCTACAATAGGGTTTTCTCAAATTCAACTGCAAAATGGAGAACTTCAAGTATCTCCCTTGATACTAAAAACAATCATTTCAGACAGAAGAGGACTTGAGGACGCTGCTTTGTTAGGAGGGATAAGAAAAGCTAGAAGGAAGATTGGAAGAAATTACTTGCCATATAAAATGCATTCCAAAAATGTATTTTCGATGTCAGTGCTAATTACTATGGCATGATTGATGTATTTATATCTTACTGTTCAATTTCTGATAGGAAGTGCCTTGTTACTAAGCAACCTCCTGTTTAACAAATTTGGGCAGACGTTGTAAGAGAGATCATAATCTCATATGGAGCGTCAATTGTGAGAAAACACACACAGTGCCAGGTCAAACATACCAGACAATTGGTTGGGTCTTGTATTCAGTCCCAACCATTCTAATAGGAATTACACTGTTCATAAATAAGATTGACAGGTAGCATTGTTCTGCTTTTCAGTGCAAAAGTTAGTTTATTGTTCCAGGATACATTCATTCATGTAGGGTTGCGGTCACCAGAAATTGTGACGCACTCATAAGTTATGCTGTTGTGCGGCTGGTAATAACTTGTTAGTGACTGTTAATGTATTGCAGTCCAAAGATGACTTCAAATTTTAAATATCAAAAGAATCTAACCCTGCTACCGAACAAGTAAAGCTCTCCTTCACCTACAGCCAGTGTTTTACTGCATTCAAATTGTCTTTATTTTCATCAAACTGATGGATGAATAACATATTAGAGAGTGGCAGGTCATCTTTATTGCTAGAGGCAGTAATATATACAGCCCCAACCTACATCATTGCCAACATTCCAAGTGATAAACCAGGTGGTTACAGCTCACATCAGAGGACCTGGGAATCGACCGTCGCCACTGGCTCTGATCTATCAAGTAGTTAAAGTGGAACTCTGGGTGACATAATACATGACATACAGTATATGATGAACATGTCACTAGCAACTAGGAGCAGTTTTTTTTATTCACGGTCCCCCCTGTAACAATTTTATTACTGGTTTATCCCGGCAGTAGATCTGTTATTTTTTCACTTCCTGTAATGGGACAACACTGTTTGAACTTCAGTTAAAGCGGAGTTCCGGTCACAGAATCGTTTTTATTTTGGAAATACCTCCCAAACAGTGACCCACCGACCTTTATATATCAGCTAATCCTGTTTTATACAGTTAAATAACAGTTAGGCAATCATAAAATCTTACTTTATATAATCTTTGCAGAGCGCCGCCATCTTTGTCTGGGTTACCCGAGTCCACAGTGTGGAAATATCTGCCCTGCTTCCTGCTTCTAGAGGGAGGAGGCCAGTGAATCCAGCGCGAAATCTCGCGCATGCCCAGTACTATGCGATCGGCATAATATAGGGATGCCTATCATCGAGTTATTTCCTGTTTGCAAATAACGCGATGAGAGGAGCGGCCGGCCGCCTACGTCGCTGCCCATTGCATCCTGGGAGCGACGAGTAAGAGCTCCCAGGACGCATTGCGGGACAGGAAGTGACGGCTCGGGCCGCGGCCGAGGAAGGAGGAAGTAAAGGTGAGTATATTATCTTCTGAAATAAGGTAAGAAAAAAAAAAAAAAAGCCGGGAATATCCAATTCTTTTACAGGTGACAATAAGGAAGCGGATGCCATAAAATCTAAAGTAAAGATTTTGTGGCCGGAACTCCGCTTTAAATCAAATACAGTGTTGTCAGCCTGCGGAGGGGGTAGTCTGAAACCATGAAATACTAAATTGACTTTAATGCAGAACCCCGATGAAAAAAACAAATGATCCCTCTAAGTGTGGTCGTGGCCACACTGCAGGGGTTACTTGCTTGTTTATGTCTAGGAGAATGAAAGAAAATATACCTACCCGATCTTCCGCTCCTTTCCGCAGCTGGACCGGTCATTGCAGCTTCTGCACCCCTGCGTTCTAGCGTCATAATGTTATGAAGAGCAGAGCAGGGTCCATAGCGCTGCTCTGGACGTGAGGACACTCCACCATGTCTGCCAGAGGATCAGAGGATCCACTAAGTAAAACTGTTTCTCCTTTCCCATAGACAAAATGAGCTATTTCCCTTTAAAGTGGTTCTAAAGGCAGAATCTTAAAAAAAACCTTCTGTGTGCAGCAGCCCGCCTCATACTTACTGGAGCCCCATGTTGATCCAGCGACGTTGCAGAAGAGTCTCGGCTGTCCGGGACTGTCCCTTCTACTTGGCTAAGACAGCGGCGAGCGCCATTGGCTCCTGATGCTGTCAATCAAAGTCAGTGAGCCAATAAAGAGAGAGGTGCGGGCCGCGACTCCATGTCTGAATAGAAACACAGAGTAGCAGCTTGGCTCGGGTGCCCCCATAGCAAGCCGTTTGCTTTGGTGGGCACTTGGCAGGAGGGAGGAGCCAGGAACGCCGGCAAGGGACCGGAGAAGAGGAGGATCTGGGCTGCTCTGCACAAAATCACTGCACATAGCAGGTAAGTATAACAGGTTTGTCATTTTTAAATTTAAAAAAACAAGACTAATATTATTTTAAGCGGTTACAACAGTTTTTTTTTCTTTTGGAAAAATGGTTTAGGCTGGGTTCATACTCTTGCACTGTGATAACACGTGTGTTAATGTGCATTACCGCAACATGCAATTGGTGTGCATTTTCTGCACTGTAGTGCTATTTATTCTTAATGGCACCTTGAAAACGAACATGCATTGCAGCGTGCCACAATAGAAGGTAACACATCGCTGTGCAGTGTGGTGCATTGTATGACAAAAAAATAGTACAAGCAACCTTTTTGGTGTTGTATGCAGGCTATTCAAATGAATAGGCTATCTCCACAGAACGCACGTAACATACAGGATCACACTAAAAAACTAAAATAAAAATGAAAGGCGCACGCACCTAGTGCATTACCATAAAGCCATATAATCAATAATGTAAACAATAAAAAATGGGTACTCACAAAAAGTGAAAGAGTCAAGACCTAAAACAAACATGGCTGGACAATGGGACACGCATGTGCTGCATGCACATAGCAGAGTAAATAGCTGACGCTTTTCGGGGGCGCGCCCCCTTCCTCAGAGCTGGGCTAACAAAATGCATCAGCTGCTTACTCTGCTATGTGAATGCGACCCATGCATGTCCCATTGTCCAGTGTAGTGTTTGTTGTATGGGTTGACTCTTTCACCTTTTATAAATACCCATTTTTTATTGTTCACATTATTTATTAAATGGTTTTATGGTAATGAACTAGGTGCGTGCGCCTTCCATTTTTATTTAGTTTTTTAGTACCATTCGGACCATGCCGTCTGAGGAGGGCAGCATCCACTTAGGTGGTTCAAGTTACCATTATCCCTGTTGTCTTGTATTACGGAGGACCTCTTAGCACTGGAAGCAACTGTTTACGTTTGTACATTATACAGGGTCATACCCATTAACGTACCTGCACTATGTCTAACAGTATGAACCCCTTCCTTAATCAAATGAATAAGCACCCCTGTCCTTTTTATATGGTTTGTTCAAACCTCTATAAGAGCTGAGCTGCGCTCAGGCCGCCTATAAAAGTGGATGTCGCAGCTGCATGGACACAGTCGCATTTCAAAATTTGACACGTGCGCATGCACGGATCTGCATTCAGACATTGTGCATTTGGAATCCGTGCACCGCCTCCTGCCTACATGTCAAAGGTGAATGCACATGCAGCAAAAAGTAGCAGTATGTAGGACAGATCTCAGCGTCTGTCTAAATTAGCCCTAATGGATACTTTTGCTGGTTAGCCTGGCATGTAAAAAAGTGAAAAAATACTGAGCTATTGGTAGGATAAACAGGTAATAAAACGATGTTACCGGGGGAGGGGAACTAAGAAAGACATAAAACTGCTGTGTTAATGCTAGTGACATACTACATCATAAATTAATATTTTTCATTTTGCCCATAGTTCTAAAAGACGTGCTAAAATCACCTTTCAGACACGTCATGGTATAACTTGAGAGGCCACTTTAGCTTCTTTTATGAGCCACTGCAGCTTGATGAATCAGACCTGATAGAGTGGGTTAACTAAAGGCCAAAAAACGGTTCACTTTGCAAGGTAAGCTGCACTCTGCAAGGGAATTTGTCTCAGAGCCTAGGGAATGAGATGAGGCTCTGCTGACTTCCATCATCCAATCATGTGCAAGAAAAATACTGTTTTTTTTTTTTTTTTTTCCTTGTACATGATTGGGTATTATTTGCAATGTGAAACATCCCTTGCAAAGTGAACAGCCTATTTGCCTTCAGTAAATCAACCCCAATATTCTTATCCTACATCATGGTAGAACATCTGATTTTAATAATTAATCTACATAAATAACATCCATATTATGAGACATCAACATGATCTCCAGTATTAGTTGCAAATAATAAAATACAACTCTGAAAAACTGTTCAGTCCTTTCGTGGCTGGTGTGAACATGAAAATTTGCATATCAGTTAAGAACGTTCATTTGTATTCCTCTGAGTGTGATATTTCATGGAAGCATATGTGTGGTACTAATCCTCTGATCATTTACATCATGCAGGCCTTAGATCACAGTGAGCATAGTGTCAAAGCTGATTGGTGCATTGTGCTGTCTGCACAATGCTGCTTTGAAGGCACAGTACCAAAATATTCATATAGTATATTGCACACATCCCAAGCAGTGTGCTCATACTTGTATACCTCAGCAGCTTGAAGGACTGGTACTTCCATTGCACAACGACTCACCAGCATCACAGTAAGGGAAATCGTCTACCCTTTAGGCCCTATCAACAAATATTTGTGCAACAGCAGTACATTGCATATAATAAACAGGTTTAAAAGATCATCTTGCATCTATAGTGGTTTTAAAGTGTTGGGTCAAGACCTTCCGTGCATCAGAATTGAGACTGGTTCCCGATTGAAGGCTTTACATTTTATAAGATCTTGTCGACTTTGGAAACCACCATCAGCATACCAAAGAGACCTTAATCATCCATATCCATCACATGCATTATCGCAAGCCACTGACACACTGAAACTGATCTGCATGTGGACTTTACACGCAGATATTGAAGTCCTGGTCTTGTGTTCACAAGGAACTAAACTACTTTCCTAAGAGTTCTACAAGATCCCCTGAGAAACTCAGAGTGGTATGGTATACAGAGAGGACCAGAGTTGTCCCAGGCCTTTCCTGATTGCTAATCATGTTTTTTATTGTTCTCTGTGGTTTTCAGGGAAGATAAAAAGTCCACTATGAGCTTGGCTGTTTTTCTTGGTCTCTCCATCACTACTGAATGGCCACAGTTCTCCAGGATCTCCACCTGGCTTCCAGGTATGGCACTGGACAAGACTTCTGCTCCAGAAACATCCAAGACCTGACAGAGAAATCAAAAGGTAAAAAGGTAGTGTTATATACATATGAGCTGAGAATAATGTATAAGGACTAACATGATGCAGAGAAATCCATAGATTGGAAACAGTGATTAGCTTATGCACCAGTTATAGAAATTAGACCAAGTCAGGGGTGCTTTAGAGCAGTGGTCCTCAACCCTGGCCTACAGGGCCCACTAACAGGCCAGGTTTGCAAGATAACTGAAATACATCACATGTGATAACATTTGCTGCTCAGTGATTGCAGTATTCTAGTCTGCATCTCCCCAAGGTAATACTTAAAACCTGGCCTGTTAGTGGGCCCTGTAGGCCAGGGTTGAGGACCACTGCTTTAGAGCAATGGTCTCCAAAATGTGGCTTGGGGCCAGATGTGACCCTTTGCTTGCCTTTATCCAGCCCTTGAAGCACTATTCCTGCCACTGATACAATGCATTATTCCCCCACTCACAATGCCCACAGTCCGGTCCCCTCAAAGCCTGAAGGACAGTAAACTGGCCCTTTGTTTGGAAAGTTTGGAGATCCCTGCTTTAGGGCCCATTCATACCTAAGGCAGTGGGATGCAGTTGGCTGCATTTTTCACTGCACTCCAACTGCATAGATAGTCCAAAATCAAGGTAATCCTATGGGCATACAGTAGCTTACACTATTTCAGTGCAGTGCAAAAAAAGTAGCACGTGCTGCATTTTTCTGCACCGCAAACGTGCAAAAATGCACGCAAACGCACTGCAATGCATCTCAGTGCACATAGAAGCCCAGGGAAAGAAAGAAGAAGGAAGTGACGTCACAGGACAAACGCAGGCAGAAAACCGCGCGACAACTGCGCATAAAACTGCACATCAAATCCATGCATATATAATGAACAAGAATAAATTGCGCTAGGACATAAATATATTAGGAATATTAAAGGAAATAAAAGAAGAGTCCATGAAGGGCAAATGAGCAGCAGACACAATGTCCTCTTGGTGAAGGATAATCAGGAATTCAAAATAAGTTAGCCGCGCTCAGAGGAGATACAAAGTTTCAAAACGATCCCCCAGTGAAGATAAAAACAAACACGTGCTGTCGATATATACACCACCAGGAAGGTATAAACATGCAGCCTCTTACCAGATGGACTAAAGGAAACAGCGTTCAATCAGGATAAACCAAATGAAGCGGGCATCTGTCACAGACCAACAGGCGAATCCAGCCAGGTAGCATAGATATATATCATACAAAAGTGTATGTCCAGGGGAATGGACCCAACATATAAAGTAATTCCTCGTGATAAAAATGAAATGACAATATCATTGCGCAGACATCCTTAAAAAGGCTTTATTAAACATATGATGAAACTCTGCACACAGGGTACTCACATTATATCCAAAGATAGAAAGCATATAGTAAAAACAGCGTGTGTCTGTTTCTCATCCAAAAACATGGCCAACCTCCAACAGCATACCAGCATCATGTGGTTAGGCTCCTCCCAACATGTTTCGTCACACTTGACATCATCAGGGGGCGTGATCAAGTGTGACGAAACATGTTGGGAGGGGCCTATCCTAATTGAACGCTG
This sequence comes from Pelophylax lessonae, assembly GCF_965119305.1. Taxonomy (NCBI): domain Eukaryota; kingdom Metazoa; phylum Chordata; class Amphibia; order Anura; family Ranidae; genus Pelophylax; species Pelophylax lessonae. The sequence continues at coordinate 60,861,517 of NC_138775.1, forward strand.
TTTCCTTTAGTCCATCTGGTAAGAGGCTGTATGTTTATACCTTCCTGGTGGTGGATATACCGACAGCACGTGTTTGTTTTTATCTTCACTGGGGGATCGTTTTGGAACTTTGTATCTCCTCTGAGCGCGGATAACTTATTTTGAAATCCATGCATATGTGCAAGGAAAAAAGCACAGTAGATGTGCAGTTTCTAGACATTCTAAAATTACAGCAAGTTTGGGACACTTTAAGTCATTGTTGGACATTCTACATATCAAATTTTAAATTGCATAAAGAACTAACAGGTTGCACACCAAGGAATGAAACAAAACTTACTGTGCTTAACTATGTTCCTACTATATACAAGTCATATAAAAAACACCCACCTGGTCCTGTCGGCCCCAGATAATCTGGGTGGGAGCTGTAATTTTGTTCATGTTTTCTTGAAGAATGTAACGTGATTTCTCAGCAACCAAATCTAAAAACACTGAACAGAATATTGCTTGTTAGATGTTACCATTATCAACCCAGCCACACTATGCTCACATTTAAAGCATATCTAAACCCAAAAACAAAAATGTAATATATTGCAGCTTACCACCAGGCCTTTACCAGAACCCAGATGTGGTGGCTGCATTTGTTTTTTTTTTTTTTTTAACGTATGCAGCCATACGTGGACTGCAATATATCACATTTTTGTTCTTGGGTTTAGCCATGACTGAACAGGGCGTAGAGTAAAGCTGGAAATACACTTTTAAAAAAAAGCTAACAGAGTCTTTAATAAACTCTGTACAGTGTGGGTGGAGATGTCTTCATCCTCTGATTTGATGCAGCTTCTGTTTTGCTGACAATGATCTGCCCAGGCCCTTCAATTTTTCAATTAGTATGTTATGCCCAACTGGGCCACTCACTGAGCGAATTTTAGGGAACAAGACAAATTATGTACAATACATGGCCAGCTTAAGAGTTTCCTAACCCTATCATAACCTGAGGTCAATGAAACCTAGAACATTAACAGATGATGATCTAGATGATAGATGATCTAAACATTTAGTACTGAGAAAGTCACACGCCCATCAGCACCTGACGATACGCGTCTAGGGGGCGGAGACACCACGGGCGAGATCCAGCTACAGGACACAACTTCTCCTGCGTCTCCTAAACCGATTCAATGCCTACCGAGCCCGCACAGCTTATGTGCCTACAAATGTGAGTTTTAATATTTGGATTATTTAATAAATACCTTATATACAGAGAGCACTAGATTTGTTTTCCATTTATTCCCATTTTATGACAGAGACTGGGGAAATACAGTGAGGACAGAGCCACCCTAATTATCTGTGCAGCAACCAGGGAGCATTCAGGACCTAATGAGAGGATCGAGTCTACCCATTTGTCTGGGGATACTATAAAGCTATTTTTGACCTAGTGGTGAAACACTGGTCAAATTATAAGGTGAGAGGCCATCCATCACTGCTGGTGGTGGGATCGTGAGCACCTGAATGATCCATTGCAGCAGCTGCACTTATTTTGGCACTTTAGAGACTGTTTATTCACTTGAAATCACTTTAATGGACTAGCACCTTGCACTTTTGATTTATCTTTTCAATTGATGTGATTAAGCGGATTTTGACTTGTTATTTTAGTGTTCATGCTAAGGAGTCATATGGACACATATGTTTTATGTTGATTGATTTGTTGATATATTCAGTAATTTCTTTAACCCTTTTAATTATTGCACCTTTGCACAGCAACTTTTGTTATTTGCACTGCACTGCAAGTTAATGCTTATAGAGAGGGCTGCATATTTTACCCCACCCATGTGTAAACGGGGTATTAAATTCCCATTCAACCCCATACTGAGCTGATATTCCCTACTCGAAAAGTATGCTATAATTTTAGGTGGTCTCTTAAGAAACCTCAGAATCTCTTCAAGTAATGTATTAATTACTTGTTAGTAAAAATAAATAAATAAATAATAAAAAAATATAAAACCAATAAAAATTGTGAATTAAATAAATTAAAATAAAGCTGACTCATGACCATTATAGCTTTCCTTTTAAAAATGCACCGCATGTTGATTGGAATGACATGGCACATAGAATTCTTACATAAAGCATGTCTACAGTATCTGACATGAATGGTCATTTATTGTTGAGTTGTGTAATTTTATTAAACTTCTGTGTTAAAAAAAATGCGTTCAGATAATAAATAATAAACCTTTACTCAGGACTCCTAAAGTGCAGGTGTTTGTATGTCTTCTAATATCTTTGATACTGAATTGAGCCACAATTAAAGTGCATGTAAACCAAAACCTTTTTTCTGTTTCTGATCGAGCAGGGAAAGGTTACGACCTGTCAAATTTTTTTTCCTGTTCTGTCAGGGAGATTTTCCCTTAAAGCACCAAAAAAAAAAAAGTTTAAAACAAGTAAATATGATATACTTTCCTATCCATTCACTAATGCTAGCAGCATAAGTATTAAAAATAATAAAAGTTGATTCAGAGAGTGAAGTTCCACTTAAACTTCCTGGCCCAGAGACACAGCAGAAAAAAAAAAAAGGAGATCTCTGGAAAGTATGGCGATATTCCCTATAAGACAGCTGTCATCAGAACGGGTTTACCCAGAGGAAGTTTTACCATTAACTCCTATTCATGGATTTGCCATCAGTTTCCTTCTTGGTGACAACAATAATATGAACCAATGACAGGGTAAAATCCCCCATTGGGGACACATTCAGCATTAAAAAAACAGACAGATGTTCTAGCACTTCTGAATTATATTGCAAACCAAAATCCGAAACTAAAATATATTAATTTCACTGCAGTTTCTTAACCCACACTTTATAAACACGCAAATTAAATCAGATGCTAACTCAATTCGTTGTCAAACTCTGTTATCAATTATTCATCACACTTCAGAATGTAATAAAATATTCATTAATTCTTACTGTAGTAATAAAAAATATTGGTTTAGATGGGTCAGAAGAGATGAGAAAGATGCGATAAAGATTTAACTCTTTAGGGCCTATTTATTAAAGCATATGCATAACCAAAACATTAATTTTCTTTCTAGTTTTATATAGAGTAGGGATGGATCAAACTCCTGTCAGTTTATTTTCTGCTCTCTGCCTTGTTATGTTCTCTTTTAAAGCCAGCAATGTCCTTAGGCCTTCTTCAAACAGGCAGTTAATATGGGCATTTCTGATGCATTTTTATGCTACCCTCAAACTAATAAGGCAGCCAGAGGGGATTGTATACACTATTTAACTCGGCTTGTCTAGTTAATAGGTGGCACGCCTGTTAAAGTCAATAGGTTTGCTTCTCGGAAAGGCCTGATATCGCATGTGAACTCTGTACTATTATCTTTCATGTAAGATAATGCTTCACTGAAGTGCAGGTCTCATTGGGTCACGGATATTGGAGATATTGATGGTGACCAATGGGATATGACCCTAGAACCGATTCCTACGTATCTATATCAGCCTCCCACAAGCTCTCACAACTCTTTATCCTAAATAAAGCTTATTGGACACCTGATAGACTGTACACATGGTGCCGGAGAGATTCCCCCCAATGCCCGAAGTGTAAGGGTCCATTCACACTAGCGCGACTTGTCAGGCAACTTGGTCGCCTGACAAGTCGCGGTCGGTCGCTCGCCATTGAATAGTACAGGACCCGTTCTAATAGCAACGACACAAGTCGCTCCGACTTAGAAAAAAGGTCCTGTACTACTTTGGGGCGACCTGGAGGCGACTTGCATTGACTTCAATTATATGAAGTCCCTGCAAGTCGCGCCGAGGTCGCGGTGCACGACTTCACAGGTCGCCCCAGCAAGTCGTGTTGCGGCAGTGTGAATGGACTCTAAAATGCATCAGAGTGATTTTAAACACATGATATGGTGCTGCCCAAAACGTAAACATTACTGGCCGAAGTTTTGCAACTTATTTCTGATCTAGCTGAAGTACCTATACCTTCAACTCCACTGGTGTGCCTGCTAGGTGCGATTGATGTTGAAATGTATTCAAAGAGTATCTATATTATGATAAGTAAGCTATTGCACTTAGCCGGAAAGCTCAATGCCCGACACTAGATAGCATCCACCGTGCCCATCAAAAAACAATGGATCGCTTAGGTCAACTCCCTCCTACTCAGGGAACAACTGGCTTATCGCCACAGAAATTCTACGCCAAAGTTTACCTCATTTGGCAGAATTGGTTAGACAATCCTAGTCTTGCCCCACCGCAGTAAGTGATAGATAGGATTCTACGACTCCAATCCAGCAAGAGTCACAGGGTTTTGTTCTGTGCTCGTTTTCCTTGCATTCAATAGTAAAAAATGTATATATAATTTTCCTGGCATAAAATGTTTTACAACGAACGCTGGTTACACTATTTCCATGTTATATATTTCTGTTTACGAACAAAAACGTAATTTTCTTTATATCTGTTATGTATGATGTGACTGTCTACTATCTGACTCTTGTGTACGATATGTGCTTTGTATCTTTTTATGCTGGCCATACACTAGCTGAAATATCAGGCAAACGAATTTTCTAAAAATGAAAAATCGGCCGTGAGAGCAGACGATCGTGACATAATGACCGAATTTCGAACGATAAATCAATCAATGGACATAAATGAATCAGTTTTTCGTTCAGTTTATCACATATGCCTAGTGCAAACAGGTTGCCCGAGAAACACATTGACCTTTCAATTTATCATTTGGCCGGCAGATTTTGAAAACTGTTCTTTCGATTTTTCGCCTCCGAAAAGTTAAAAATGATTTTCTATTTGTGCCAATTCACTAGATGAAAAATGAAAGATCGGACCAGCTGGCCATACATTACACAATTTTCTTACAATTTTCTGTACAATTTTCTTTAGATTTACCTTCAACTATGTAGTACAAAAGCCTGCCTAATTGGATACAATTAAAAGTGTTGTTTAGTGTTGACCTCATATTATATGGTTTATGGTAAATCTAACAGAAAACTGTACAAGAAAATTGAACATGTATGGCCAGCCTTAAATGCGTTTTTGGATGTACAGACACTTTGTGAAATTAATAAAAAGTTTGGATCAAAAAAAAAACAAAAAAACAGGAGTCAAATGCTTGGCTCCCTGGTGCACCGTGTTAGTTCCATGCAGAATTGCCGTTTGGAAAAAAAAAACAGACAATCAGGAGGCTGCAGTATTGCCTCCTGAATGCCTGGAAGCCACTTTTTTACTGCCCTCTGAAACACGATCCAATGTCCAGAGACTGCTGCCAACTGTGAACTTAGTGAATCTAGAAATGTTCTAATCATTTACAGCAGACAGACTGTCACTTACATGTTCTGTAAAATTCATTATGAGGAATGCGAACATCGACAAGTCCCTGCAGCACCTAGGAATAAAAATGTTTAAAATGGATTAAATATTAAAGACATGTTACTATTTAAATATAGAAATAATTAAGTACAGACTGGTTTCATAGCTTTTCTCTGCAGTGTCTTCTCATTCAACACTGGGGCTATAAATATATCAGACAGACACCCCCATAGCACGTCCTTGTGGTTGAGCTATGGCCTCCCATTAAAATATGCACAACAGCACAGTATGTGTATCTGCACTTACAGTTTTCTCTCAGTCCCCTGGAAGGACCCACAAATACCTGTTGTGACTACCCGTGAAGTCACCAAATGCAGCTTTCTGTGACAGTGTGGCAACAATGCTGCACTCCTCCTGAAATCAGAGCAGAGTTGCCACTCTCATGTTGGCTATGCTGGCTTGGACTACAGAGGGATGAAATATTTTTTGTAGGGGCATGAATATAGTTTTCCATAGCATTTTTTACTACTGAATCATGAGTCTGCAGCTTGTCAATCAGCATCTTCCAGCACCTAGTCCTGCTTATTACTTTGTGATTTGACAGTGCTGCCTAGGTAGCTGAACCCTCCCACTGTGAGCTGCAGTGTCTGGGAGGGGAAGCATGTGAGACACAAATGAATGAGGATTTGGCTTAGTTAGGAAAGGTAAAGGAAGCTTTATGTTTAAGTGGAAGCTTGCGAATCACATAGTTACTGGATTTGGTGTTTCCTGAATCCTACAGGAGCCTTAAATTGTACTTTAAAGTGATTGTAAAGGAAAAAACTGTATTAAAAAAAAAAAAAAAAAACATGTTATAGTTACCTGCTCTGTGCAAAACCACAGCCCCGACCCTCCTCTTCTTGAGTCCCCTACCTTCCCTCTGTCTTATTATTCTAAATAGGAAACCTTCATTTGGTTTGCAAATATTAAAGATTCTAACTAGCAGCAAGAATAAGTCCTTACATTTACTTCCATTTAAAGAGCACCTGTCATTTCAGATCAATCATGGCAGCGCCTGTTAGCAGGCATGCACTCACCTGCTGCCGCCACGTCCCTCACCTTGTTGTGTCACTCCTGCATCACCAGCTGTCCAATTAAAGGGAATGGGACTGTCAGTGACGCGAGTCAACAGAGGGTCAGAGGAGTAGCTGCTGCGGAACAGAGATGACAGTTGCCCTTTAAAGATTATGATTTATATTGAGTTGATTTAAATCAAGCCCTTTTACTAGTGATCTCATGATTTAAATAGACTTGATAAAAATGAAACCCTCCCTGCCTTCATGCATAGAATGCATAAAGGTAAAAAATCTTCAGCCTTTACAATCACTTTAAGTATGTGGAATTTCCTGTTTCCAGTCTTCAAAGCAAAAATAGGCAACAATCTGTAATGAAGTTCACTAAATCATTGCAATAATTACAGTAGATTTATTTATTGTTTCTCAAAAGGGTTTCACTTTAAAGTGGGTCTGCAGTCAAAAATGTAAGATTTGCAATTTTATAGCAAAAGCACAGAAATCTGAAATCTCTACCTTTTCCTTTAATCCCTACTGCAAAATAATGCTCTGCCTAGGCACTGCTAGATGTACAGCCTCATTGTTGTAGATACTGTATGTGAGAGTATATAAAGAATATCCTAACACTAACATTTACAACAAAATGTTGTTTTTGATGTGGAGGTTGTTTTGGGCAGCGCAACACTAACATTTACAATTCACCTGCCTCTAATGACTGATCTTGTAATGATACTTGAATTCCGATTGGTGATGTCACTACTGCTCCCTCATTGTTTATTTGATGGCCTGCTGGAGAGGAAGCTGTACCTGAGGATCTGCAGAGCAAGGATCTCCCGGCTTCCTTTATTCTGCTGATCTGTGCTTTCTCCACCTTTCCTGCTGTTTCTTGATCATTCCCCTATCCCTACCAGTCATCAGATCAAAGTCATCAAGACAGCAGGAAACAAAGCCCTGTTCCACTGCCAACGGCCACCTCCACAAGAAACAAAGAAAGGTAAGTCAGCCCTAGGAAAAAGATGATCTTTTTCATGCATACTTTCCACAGTATAAACCCTCTCACAGATTAGGATTTGTGGCAAAATTGGATTAAGGATTAGGTAAAGGTTTAAAACTTTGACAATAAGTGAGGCTAGGTTGATGATTGGAGATTATAGGTCACAATGCAGTTTGGGGTGAAATCACTTGCACCATAAGCATCAGTTCTATATATATATATATATATATATATATATATATATATATATATATATATATTTGTGCAAAGATTTAACATGACTGAAATGTTTGTGTGGATTGCCAATGCTTCCCTGCCAAAACAACCGTATCTATAATCAAAGTACCACATACGATAACTACCAACCCCTTCATTAATTTATTTTCGATGTACTTCCCATGTACTGTCTAACCCAGTGATTCTAAACCACCAGGCCATAGGGGTGCCCCACTGCTGAGCCAAGACCTTCTTTCTCTCAGGCCTCCAGCCAGCTTCAGATCCCTTAACCTCCCACAGTGCTTCTAAGCTTCCATAGTGTCCCCTAACCTCCCATAGTTGCCCACAGTGCCCCCAGGCCCACTGAGAGCCCTCCGCCTTCACAGTGCCCACCCAACCTCCCACAGTGCCACCCAGTCTCCCACAGTGCTCCCCAGCCTGCTGTAGAGCCTCCAGCCCTCCATAGTGCCCCAAAGCTCTAACAGTTTCCCACAGTGCTCCCCAGCTTCCTCTAAAAACCTCATACCCATCAGGTCACCATATCTGCAGAAGAGTCCCCTAACCCACTCCAGGACCCCCATCCCCTCCACAGTAACTCCCAGCTTCAACCCAAGCCTTCTAGAATTTCAACATGTTTATTATTCTGGTACATTTTTGTGTGAGTATAAACTTCATTTTTTACTGTTGGGCTTTGGACAGTATGTGATGAATTTACTGGGTCCTGGACCCAAAAAGGTTAAAGTGGCATTTCAGTCAAACTCTAAATATCTACCCTGTAATTGGAAAGATGTCTATGCTTACCTATTCTGAAGCCGCCCTGGTCCAGTCACATGACTGGCTTACAGCGCCAACTTCAGTGTAGAGGCAGCAACAATGGCTGCAGAGCCTGGAACATGACGTCATCTATAGGGTTTCTACGGGGCAGCTGTTTCGGGTGTCCCTCCTCTACACTAAAGCCAGAAGCAGGTCATGCAACCGGACCGGAGCATATTCAGAATAAGTAAGCATCTCTTTTTTTTTTTTTTTTTTTTTTTTTTTTTTTACAGGGTATATAAAATAATCTTTGAATGGGAGTGGGAGTAGATTTAGGCTCAGTTAGTGTATGATTGGAATTCCACTTTAGGACCACTGGTCTAATCTAACTGGTTTAACCTTCTATAATGAAACTCCTGGCGTCTGTTGCAGGGGATGTAGTTTATAACATTTTATGTTTGCCAGGAAGGTCTTCTTTAGGGGTGAAATACCTAAGTGGTGTTATCTGAAAGTCTGTCTCTTCTAAATATTTGATACAAGGCATTTCATAGGTAGCGTTGGAGTAAAAACAGTGAAATAACTCTGTAATTGCTGGAACGCTAGTCTTCAAACAAAATCCTTCCCCTTTATTTCACTCTCTGTACATCTGATATCATCTTCCTATAATTGGTGGATAGATCTAACACACTTGGCACAGCAATACATCTTATTATCCTGTGATCTTTACAATTTCTCAGCTGGATTTATTTAATGGAAATATTCTTTTTATCTCACAACAATTAAGGTTATTTTCTGAGGGCTACAGATAATGTAATTGGGGTTTCATGCTTTAAAAAATGTACATATTTGGTACTAAATGCCAATTAGGACCAGGTTCTATTGCTAATTAAAAGGGAACTTTTTTTTTTGCTATTGGTATAAAATCTTTATTTTGCAAACACTAACTATGGTATCAAGACCAAGCAGATAATTCACAGAGCATAATGGGGCTTCTAAAGTGAGAGCACAGCCTGCAAACAGCTTCTCTGATGGAAACTCCATAAGGCCCCATTTAAGCAGAGCAGGAGGGAGGGAGCTGTAGAAGGGGTTTGTGTGTATAAATTGGAAGCTGAGCAATTCAGCTCTGTAACAGGCTTTTTGCAGCAGAGCAGCTAAGAACAGACAGATAGATGTGAAAATAAAGTGATGAGTGATGTAACATCATATGAATATACAGTATATACATATTTATATGCAATCATTTTATACTTACTTGAATAAAAAAAGATATATACACACGTTAATTTTAATATAATGACAGGAGTATCCGTTTGTGTTCATTAACCACCTCCTTCCCAAGCCTACGTATGCTGACACTTCCCTCCTACATGTAAAAACCTACTTTTTTTTTTGCTAGAAAATTACTTAGATCCCCCAAACATTATATATATATTTTTAGCAGATATATATATATTAGTAATATAAATGGAATTAAAAAAAGTAAATACATAAATGTATATATATATATATATATATATATATATATATATATATATATATATAGTTTATTTATTTAATTCCATTTATATTACTAATATACAGTGCCTTGCGAAAGTATTCGGCCCCCTTGAACTTTGCGACGTTTTGCCACATTTCAGGCTTCAAACATAAAGATATAAAACTGTAATTTTTTGTGAAGAATCAACAACAAGTGGGACACAATCATGAAGTGGAACGAAATTTATTGGATATTTCAAACTTTTTTAACAAATAAAAAACTGAAAAATTGGGCGTGCAAAATTATTCAGCCCCTTTACTTTCAGTGCAGCAAACTCTCTCCAGAAGTTCAGTGAGGATCTCTGAATGATCCAATGTTGACCTAAATGACTAATGATGATAAATAGAATCCACCTGTGTGTAATCAAGTCTCCGTATAAATGCACCTGCACTGTGATAGTCTCAGAGGTCCGTTTAAAGTGCAGAAAGCATCATGAAGAACAAGGAACACGCCAGGCAGGTCCGAGATACTGTTGTGGAGAAGTTTAAAGCCGGATTTGGATACAAAAAGATATCCCAAGCTTTAAACATCCCAAGGAGCACTGTGCAAGCGATAATATTGAAATGAAAGGAGTATCAGACCACTGCAAATCTACGAAGACCTGGCCGTCCCTCTAAACTTTCAGCTCATACAAGGAGAAGACTGATCAGAGATGCAGCCAAGAGTCCCATGATCACTCTGGATGAACTGCAGAGATCTACAGCTGAGGTGGGAGACTCTGTCCATAGGACAACAATCAGTCGTATACTGCACAAATCTGGCCTTTATTTTAATATTTTATTTTAATATTTATTATTATTTATTATTATATTATTTATTATTTATTTATTTATTTTATTTTAATATTTTATTTTAATTTTAATCTATATTTTAAATACAAACCCTGACCAAAGATCTTCAAACTCTTTATAAAAATTACAATACACTGCATGACATGAACACCAGAACCTGTATTGATCAAAAAAGGAAAGAACTGAATGACATACTCTCTGAAAATGCCGAGAAATCCCTTAAATACACTAGATCCAAATTCCTTTTGTATGGAAATTCTTCTTCCACAATGCTTGCCAGAAAATTAAATCAATCTGTCAGACCACCACATGTATATAAGCTAAACACGTCTTCAGGCTTGACTACCTCCCATCCCAAGGAAGTCATGGATATTTTTGAAAAGTTTTATTCAAACCTTTTATCCCCTCCATCTTCATTAGCCCCACTAGACTCCCAGAAATGGCTAGATGAAATTCCAATACCCTCTATATCGGAATCGGACTATGAACGATTAAATGCCCCGATCACGGACACTGAAGTTGAACTGGTCATTAAATCTCTCCGCAATTCCTCAGCCCCGGGACCAGATGGATTTTCTGCCATCTACTTTAAAACTTTCTCTCAAACTCTTGCCCCTAAACTTTCTCAGTTATTCAATCACATATTAAAAGGCCACGAGTTCCCTGAAGAGATGTCTTTTGCTAATATGGTATTACTTCCAAAACCCAATAAAGATCTTTCCAGTCCCCAGAATTTCAGGCCAATCTCAATTATTAACAACGATCTAAAACTATTTAGTAAAATTCTTGCAGCCAGACTATCAACTATAATCCACAAGCTCATCTCCACCTTCCAATCAGGCTTTATTCCAAATCGCCAAATTACGGATAATATTAGATTGGCCTGTAACGTCATACAAGATGCTAACCTACACAAAAAACAATTATTACTATTGGGTCTTGACATTCACAAGGCCTTTGACAGTGTTTCCTGGGATTACCTTAAACATCTCCTCCCCAGATTTGGACTCACAGGCGAGTTTCTAAATGGTTTCATGGCCCTTTATAAAAACCCCAAAACCAGGATTAGAATGACAGGTTGTAATTCCAACTTCTTCCCGCTAGGCAGGGGCACTAGACAGGGATGTCCCCTATCCCCCCTGCTATTTGCCCTGGCCATTGAACCTCTCTCTATAGCTATCAGAAGACATGATGGGGTGAGGGGATATGAGAAGGGCGGAGAATCATATAAATTAAGCCTTTATGCAGACGATGCTATACTTTTTATTCCGGATCCTTTGCGCTCGCTACCAAATTTGTTGACAATTTTGGAGAAGTTCGCAGGAGTATCGGGTCTAACTATTAATATGTCAAAATCTATTGCGTTACCAATTAACTTTCCTCCACAAGACATCCTAAACCTAAAAGATGTATTTCCCTTTGTGTGGGCTTCCGAATCCATCCCCTATCTTGGGATACAGTTATGCAAAGAATATAAATCATTATTCCAATCCAACTTCCCTCCCTTAATGACCAAGATTCGTAGTCTACTACAAATATGGTCCTCTTATCATCTGTCCTTTTTGGGGAAGATAACAGCAGTTAAGATGACCATCCTTCCTAAAATGTTATATCTTTTTCGAGCTCTACCTATAAGTCTCACCAAACGGTTCATCTCCAAACTTCAATCACTTGTCAATAAATTTATTTGGGGTAACAAAAAATCCAGATATGCCGCTAACATTCTTTATCGACACCAACGATCGGGGGGTTTGGGTCTCCCTCAGATTTGGCCATATTACATAAGTTGTAGGCTCTCCCAGCTTGGATACTGGCACACTCAACCTACGATCTCTCCATGGGTTTCGTTTGAGGCACAATCTATTGCTCCATTTCATCTAGCCGGTCTGCTATGGGACCCAACAATCCCTATACGTGGAATTTCTACCCGTAATTCCGTGGTTTCAGACTCCCTTAAAGTTTGGAGATCTGCAAATAAGCATAGTTCTTTAACATCCACTCCTCAATTGGGTGCTTCATTCTTGGGGGACCCCAGATTCAAGGAAGCATTTCATTCTCCTCACCAATTTACGTGGTGGTCTAAAAACAAACTGACCACGTTATTTGACCTTTTTGATGGAGGAATCATGTACTCATTTGAGCATTTGACAGAACACAAGAATGTTCCTTCATCTGAAAAATTAAACTACGATTTAATCAAGAGTTACTTCACCTCCTATCATGCTCAGCCATCTGGAACTCCCCTCAGTTCCTTTGAGCGAATATGCCTGGAAAACCCCCTGGGGGGAGGCCACATCTCTACCTTATACTCCACCCTAAATCCGCATGATACTGAGACTAAACTGAAATACATGACGGATTGGGAATTGGAGTTGTGGGAAACCATTACGGCTAGGGATTGGCAAAACATGTGGTCGAACCTACGCGGCTCGACAAGATCACTGGGAGTTAGGGAGACAGCCGTGAAACTCTTTACTAGATGGTATTATACACCTGAAAAACTGAATAGAATTTATCCAGAGATCTCCTCGAACTGTTTTAGAGGATGCAATGATACAGGTTCGTTTAAACACATATTCTGGGACTGTCCTAAAATACAAGACACATGGTCGGAAATATTCCACGCATGCGCGAAAATTACAGGTAAAAACCTTACACTCACTCCATCACAATGTCTATTGTTTCAGGGCATCCCAGACGTATCCAAACCATTAACCCGTCTGATACATACGCTATGTGTCGCAATGTTATGGTCTATAACTAAACAATGGAAAGAACCCAATGTACCATATGCTCTGGTTAATCACAGAATAGAAGATATTAAATCTATGGAAGCATACCATCATTCTATTACAAATTCCAAAAACACATGGGATCAAAAATGGAACCCCTGGTTCATTTATAAATGCTCCATACTCATTTAATATGGGATACGCTCCTGGCTTCCCTATGTGCTGGAAGGATGGTCTCTTTTGCCACACTAATGGTTGACCGGACAGGGCGTCCCCTCTTGAGGCAGACGGGAGGCCCACCATAAGTCCTACTGATCCTGTATATATCTACACTATCCCAGATATAAAGTCGTTTTCTGTTACTTTTTTTAGAAGTATTAGCTCTATCACACATGTTTTCACATGGCTTAACAGGTAAAATCCTACCTTATCTCTACCTGTCAGACTTGAAATGCCTTCTTTATGATGATGTTAACATATTCTTAACTTTACACTCTTAAGTTGGTTACTGTTTATATCTCTCATTATTATAGACATGAGATGTTCATACGGCTCTTGTAATACTGATATTTTATCATTGACAATGCATATATATTTTTGTATTCATTTACATTCAATAAACGTTTATAATCAAAAAAATCTGGCCTTTATGGAAGAGTGGCAAGAAGAAAGCCATTTCTTAAAGATATCCATAAAAAGTGTCCTTTAAAGTTTGCCACAAGCCACCTGGGAGACACACCAAACATGTGGAAGAAGGTGCTCTGGTCAGATGAAACCAAAATCAAACTTTTTGGCAACAATGCAAAACGTTATGTTTGGCGTAAAAGCAACACAGCTCATTACCCTGAACACACCATCCCCACTGTCAAACATGGTGGTGGCAGCATCATGGTTTGGGCCTGCTTTTATTCAGCAGGGACAGGGAAGATGGTTAAAATTGATGGGAAGATGGATGGAGCCAAATACAGGACCATTCTGGAAGAAAACCTGATGGAGTCTGCAAAAGACCTGAGACTGGGACGGAGATTTGTCTTCCAACAAGACAATGATCCAAAACATAAAGCAAAATCTACAATGGAATGGTTCACAAATAAACATATCCAGGTGTTAGAATGGCCAAGTCAAAGTCCAGACCTGAATCCAATCGAGAATATGTGGAAAGAACTGAAAACTGCTGTTCACAAACGCTCTCCATCCAACCTCACTGAGCTCGAGCTGTTTTGCAAGGAGGAATGGGCAAATATTTCAGTCTCTCGATGTGCAAAACTGATAGAGACATACCCCAAGCGACTTAAAGCTGTAATCGCAGCAAAAGGTGGTGCTACAAAGTATTAACTTAAGGGGGCTTTTTATTTGTTAAAAAAGTGTGACATATCCAATAAATTTCGTTCCACTTCATGATTGTGTCATACTTGTTGTTGATTCTTCACAAAAAATGACAGTTTTATATCTTTATGTTTGAAGCCTGAAATGTGGCAAAAGGTAAAAAAGTTCAAGGGGGCCGAATACTTTCGCAAGGCACTGTATGTATATATATATATATATATATATATATAGTTCTCCTGATTATATATTTATATATATATATATATATATATATATTTGTCAATTCCCAGGAGATTTCAGGCTTGGATGTCAAAGGCAGTCCAACACCATATTAGATAATAATTTCATTCTTTTACCTGGTTTTTCCATATTTTTGTCCAACATTGTACTTTGGGGACAGGGGGTAAGGAGGGTGTACGGTGATAGTTCACCTCATTTTTTTTTTCCATAAGGGTGAACTAACACTTTAAATAAGGCATTATGGCAGAGAGGTTTCACTGACATATTAGAAAAGCGTGGCAAAAAAAATATCACTTTTCAGTGGAATGGTCCTTTATATGTACAGGTGTATTGTCTATCTTTCCTATAGGATTTTGCATACAAGAAAGTTCCAAATAAGGAAATGACCAGATTTCCTAGTTACAGTGGGCCTCCTTTCTATTTAGATAGACCAAAGGTCGTTATTACGGCTGAGGCACTAGCTGAAACCCCCCAGCCGTACACATGGTTTTCACTGTCAGTCCCCGCTACCCACCGCCATCTGTGCAGACAAGGCTGAAAATAGCTCAGATTATGCTGTATTATGAAATGCACATTAGCTTGGGATACCCATAATAAGAGAGAGATTTTATCAGCAGCAGATCTGAGATAAATGTCATGTGGACAAATCTACCAAACAACAGAGTTTCCTGGGCTGCCAGGATAAAAAGAATTATGCTTAAAAAACTCTATCCACAGGGCGTCCTGATGGGTCTCATTTATCAAAGTGCCTGTAATGTTTGCAGAGCAACTAATCAGATTCAAACCAGGAAAAGGGCATTTGTAGAGTGAATGGTTCAATCCAATTACTGTCTCTGGGGCAATAGATAAAGTTCTTGTTGCAGAATCTATAGGGGGGAATTCAAAAAGAGAGACATCCTTTTGAATTCTGATGTGCTTCCACTCAACAAATGTTGGAGCAGACGACAAATTGATGTACTTGTTGTAAACAACTTTTCCTGTCCAGGGGCAGACTGACAACTCATGGGGCCCCCAGGTTTAAACATGGCCGCCACGCGAAAGCCATCTTTATGATGCAACTTTAATGTGGCAGGGCTGCGTGGTGGGGCACCAAGCTTAGTGACATGCAAAGTGGCAGGAGACTTAAAGCTTTTGAGCCAATAAAATGTACCAGGAGCCTCTCATGGGAAGTACCCCCTAACAGCATCAGGGGCCCTGGGCAACGTAATGCACTGGGGCCCCTACCAAGGAGATGCTGGCCTACGGTGTGCACAGCGCGCTGCGGCACACAGTGGGTGTGAGTAAATTATGCTGCCTATTGAGTGTGGCTTTTTAATCTAATTAGCAATGTTAGTTTAATTTTTTTAAAACCTTTTTTTAAATGTATTTTTTCTTTTAATGTTCAATTAGTTTTATTATAATATTATTTTACATTATTTTCACAATGTTGTTTTTTTTTTTGGGGGGTGGGGGTCGGGGCTTTGGTGAGGTATCAGGGGTCAAATTAGGCCCCTGAAGTCTAATTTTTGATACATCCCCAGTACCTTTCTCTGTCGCCTTAGCTGCACTGCAGATGAATGCATAGGAGACAGAGGCTCCTGCCCATTCATTAACTGAAGCATAGTAAACACAAATATACCTGCAGCTGCTGCTGGCGGTAGAGGAAAGGAAGGAGTACTCTGGAGGTTATTACCTACAGAATCCTCCTTACATCCTCCAGAGTGCCCTTAGTGATTCCAGAGTGCCCCCTTACATCCTCCAAGGTGTCCCCTTAGTAATACTAAGGGGGGTACTCTGGAGTAAATAAGGGGGCACTCTAGAAGCACTAAGGGGCACTCTGGAAGTACTAAGTTAGTACCTCTAGCGTGTCCCCTTACAGCCTCCTGTAGAGTACCCCTTTGTTTTCATAGTTTGTTAGAACATTTTGCAAGCAGGTAATTTTTCTCCTTCACTGATGTGCGGGAATGAAGCTGCACTGATGGGCACTGGTAGGTGGCATGGATTAGCAGCACTAGTGGACACTGTTGGGACTGATTATCAGTGTAGATGTCTCTTTTACTTAAGCCGGTTATCAACTCTCCTCTCCTCTTCTGATGCTGTCAGTGTGAGGAAAGAAATTCCAATAACTGCCTTCTGATTACATCGTGATTGGACACAGCTGATCACGTTGTAATGAGCCGCTGATTACTAGCCGGCTCTTTACCTCAATCTGTGATCAGCAATGTCTGGAGGACACTGAGGTCACAGAGCGTGGCGGGCGCGATCATGGGAGAATGTCATATGACACCCTCCCAGAACTGTCCTTTTGTGCTGTAGCTGTCATTCGGCTATAGTGCGGTCAGCAAGTGGTTAAATACCTCCCGGTCTGGTCACAACTCATTTGTGGCTGGTCATAAAACACTTAAGAATAAAAATCTTTGTCTGTGATTCTAAACTGTGCATGCGCAGTCTGGAGCCAGCCAATCAGTGGACTGCCAAGCTTGGTCTCTACTTGTGTGGTGGGGGTGTGTGAATTGAAGCCACATCCCACTGTCTGATCTGAGGCTGAGCCCAGCAGTTCTCCAATCAGCTGGCTTCAGACTGCGCATGCACAGTTCAGAATCACAGAGTATTTTTTTTTTTCCAAAGTGTTTTTACCGCTAGCCATTTGTGAGTTGTGGTCAACCAGGCCGGTAAGGGAGCTGCTCGCTTCCCCTTTGTCTTGCCCACAGAAATCGCAGTTGCAGCAGGGCCAGAAATTGTGATGACAGGACAGGCTACTACTGAGCAAGACAGGTGCTCCTAATGTACCCCCTCTTCTATTGTGGTGTTTGAGGGAGCTCAGGGAGATTCACAGCACCAGGCACAGAACGCAGGGACAGGAGGTGTGCTGCCTGTAAGGCTAAAAAGCAGCCAGTGCAGTGACCTCTGTTATCAAGACCGAGAAGAGGAGGGGGAGAGCACGGGAAGGGGAAGAGGAGGGGGAGAGCACGGGAAGGGGAAGAGGAGGGGGAGAGCACATGAAGGGAAAGAGGAGGGGGAGAGCACGGGAAGGGGAAGAGGAGGGGGGAGAGCACGGGAAGGGGAAGAGGAGGGGGGAGAGCACAGGAAGGGAAAGAGGAGGGGGAGAGCACGGGAAGGGGAAGAGGAGGGGGAGAGCACGGAAGGGGAAGAGGAGGGGGAGAGCACGGGAAGGGGAAAGGGAGGGGGAGAGCACGGGAAGGGGAAAGGGAGGGGGAGAGCACGGGAAGGGGAAAGGGAGGGGGAGAGCACGGGAAGGGGAAAGGGAGGGGGAGAGCACGGGAAGGGGAAGAGGAGGGGGAGAGCACGGGAAGGGGAAGAGGAGGGGGAGAGCACGGGAAGGATCAGAGGTGCACCGTGCAGTGGCTGAAAGACCAGCAGAGAAGGTAGCTGTCTAGAGCGGACTTCACCTCCATCATCAATCACATGGAGAGGAGGGGGAGAGCGGGAAGGGTCACAGAGGCATCTGTGCTGTGGCTGCAGGGCTAGAAGAGACAGTGACAAGCTGGATCAGTGTCGGAGCTGTGTGTGTACTCGCAGCTCTCCAACTTGTGGTCCCAAAACAGTGCGGGACGGAGAGCAGAGTCAGCAGTGTGCAGCTGCCTGGGAAACCTGCAGATCAGGCAAGCAGAGCTCTTTCTCCAAGTGTGCGAACCAGATGTTTGGCAACACCGTCAGGGGCGGGCCCCCTACTGGACCTGGGCCCTTGAACAGCGCCCGATATGCTCCTGTCCTAAAATTACATACCCATTTCACTGCACACTGCGAGCTTCTGACATGTGCACTAGAAGGTAAAGCAAGTCAGATAAAGACCGCTTCATTTCCTGGCTGGAGGACATCCAGCATCATCTAGCCTTTTCTCCTCCAGCCTGCCTGTCATTGGCCCACCCCTTACATTCGTTGAATTTCAAGTTTTTCAATCAAGTAGAATCAGTATTACATGTGGGCATGAGCACAGCTTTCTGTTTTCAGGAAGCTATGTCTGCATCCTGCCAGCCACTCCCACTAGCCATGATCTGCCTGCATTGCACAGAGATACACAGAGACCATAATGGGTTTAAAATGATGTAATGAAAATATAAATGTTTTTATTTAGCATGTTGATTGGGGAAAAAGAGGTTTATAAAAAGGAAAAAACAATCAGATTAAACTTCAGCTTTAAATATTTTATTTAATAGCCACAAAATATAAATGCACTCTGTGTGCCCCAAATGCTTTTGAAAACCCAGGTATTACCTTTTAAAGTAGTAGTGTCATCACCACTGTACTGTACATGTGCAGAGAGAAGAACTGTGAAAGGGACCCAGTAGGTTAGATCATTTGTATTTAGACAATATTTGCTTATCAGAGTTGGGACTGTTTAGAGTGAAAATCTGTCTCGTCTACAATAACTATGAATTTGCAAATCTGTCTCAGATGGTTTCCTTGGGGGGGGGGGTCTGCAAATACACAATAAAATTATTGCACAGATTTTGCTAAACGAGAGGCAGCCTGATCTGTATCTAAAGCTGGATACACACTATACAATTTTCATTACATTTTTTCCTTAGATTAAAGCCCCGTACACACGATAAGAAATTTGGCTGGGAAAATTCGTCCGACGACCGATCTGCCGATTTTCGGATTGTTAGTATGGTGCTTTCGACAGCCGACTCTGACAAAATCCTGGTGTGCAGGCATTGAAATTTTTGTCCTCCATCAAAACAACGTCCGATTTTCGTCTCATTAGTACAGATTTCGATGGGGAAAAATCTTATGAGCAAGACTAGGCATGCTCAGAGAGAAAGAACACATACAAAGCAATCCAACACATGACATCACTTCTGAAGTAGAATTCTGTCGTACGGGAAAATTAGTGTGCAGTCTAGAGCACATTCCAACCAACAGACACCACTCTGGAAAAAAGACGGACGACCGGTCGGCGGAAATTCATTGCGTGTGTACAAGGCTTTAGGCTTGGCTGCGTGTGGCTGCAGGTGCGGGAATTGCTGTGATTCCTGCACCCGCAACCATCCGCAGTGAAAACACACTGCTCTGAGAAAATGCGAGGGGCTGCCATTCATGCACTCCCACACATGTGAAATCGCAGTGCGTGTCCAGGAACCACAGGGAAATCTAAGGGTCAAAGGGACCATGCGATTTCCCTGCAGGCCGCGTTTTCAAAAAGGTGCATGCATCTTTTTCAGCTGGAAATGCAGACATAGCAGCCCGTTTAAAAATGAATGGGCTGTCGTGCCCGCAGAAATGCACAGATGTGTACTTAGGGTTAATGTGTCGCTAATGACTAAACGCTAACATCTGCGCGAAATCCTTCTACCTCTTTGTTCCTTGCTCTATCTGTCAACCACTTGTCATATGAGGCTTCAATAAAAGGATTTTTGGAAGTGCAGCCGTCAGTAATCATTTCCTTATGTTAAGGTTTCACTAATTTGCTCAATAAATGTCCCCCAGTTCTGTGTAGTCACCACTTACCTGCTGTGGAATCTTAAAGCGGACATACGAGCAGAGTTTCATCATCTGCTCCATTTCTTCTGCAGTGGATGGAACAAGGGGGATTCTTGGATTTTCTTCTCCAGATTCTTTTATGTCATGTAGCTGTTTCACAAATATGCTGTCAGTCGGATACTGTAAACCTAAACGTTGAGGAGGAAAAGACAAATAAAAGAAGGCTTGTGAATGGAAAAAAAAAAAAAAAAAGACAACGGTGAATACGTTTTTCTAACGTTCACAGTTAATGTTTCAAGACATGTTTATAAAGTTGACAATACACATTACAATCTAATGCCAGCTTAAGCTGGCTAAACAGGGATCAAGATTGGGCTGGTTCAGCAGGAACCAAATAAATTTTGATACATGTATGGCAGTTCTCGTTCATGAGAATTTGTTCTATTAATCGATTTTTCATGAAAAATCTCAGATAAAGGGCTGCAGCACTAATCAGTGTATTCAAAGGCACAGTGGGGAGAATTATTCCATCCACCTTGAGTGTGTGGATGGAGAAATCAGGTCAGCTTTTTTAGTTCAGCAAGCTGGCTGAACAAAATAAAACTGATTTTTGTTTGGCCAGCTTAAGATAGCCATCTATTTCATCAGGTTTGATCAGCACCAACTCCCAGAGATTTAGTACAAAAGAAAAGTATATACAATGATAGAAAAATAGCCTAGGCTATATACAGTGCTTGCCGCAAAAAAACAATTATCTTAATGTATGTGAACAATGTTGAAAACGTATCTTTACAGTATAAGGGAAAATACAAATCAATTGAACATATGAAAATTAATAAAAAGTTCCAAGAAATTGATAAATAGATAAATAAGTCTTTTCCGGTGGTGAACAATATATGTGAATAAAATAAATGTAAAATTCAATAAATAAAGTCTTATCAAGTGGTGATCCGGTGCAAAGTGCTTTGTGCTCTATAAATAAAAGTTTGTGACTTTCGTGACGTGGATTCCTCTTTTCCTGTGGCTTGTGGTAGAAATAAATGACTTACCAGAATTATTGGGTCCTATGTGCTATATAGCACTAGGACCTACAGCGCTTGGAGGCCGTTCAGGCCAGATTGGGGATCCCCTTTGTGGATGATCCTGGTGGGATGCAGGTTAGGCTCCTCCTTACCCGATCTCGATCCTCAGAATATGGGGTTAAAAGAAAGGCTCCAGATAATGTATTATCATTTTAAAAGTTTATTCATCAAATATTTATAAAAATCGGACCGAAGAAAGACTCAAACTCCAAGTTTGCAGGCAAAGAAACCACTTACAAACACCTCCTAGCAGAGTGGCGAGTGGAGTGTTCCGGTTTGTGTTCCACGTGGTGCGTAGTGTGCTGACGTGCGTTCCATAACCTTGACGCGTTTCGTCACTTCCTGTGATGTTTTCAAAAGGTAGCATAGTAGCTTTCTACATGAGTCTTTCTTCGCTCCGATTTTTATGAATATTTGATGAATAAACTTTTAAAACGATAATACATTTATTTTATTCACATATATTGATCACCACCGGAAAATACTTATTTATCCATTTATCAATTTCTTGGAACTTTTTATTAATTTTCATATGTTCAATTGATTTGTATTTTCACTTATACTGCAAAGATAATTTTTCAACATTGTTCACATACATTAAGATAATTGTTTTTTTGCGGCAAGCGCTGTATATAACCTAGGCTATTTTTCTATCATCCATTTTAAATCTACAGCTGCTGCCACACAATATATAGTTTATATTTATATCTCACTAATTACACACATATTTTTATACTTTTATCTTATATTTAATCAAAACCTTTTCCGAGGCGCGAGGAGATACACTAGTATAGTGTTATCTTTTTTTCTATATTCAAAGTATATACAATACTGAATTTTTTTTTGTTAAAAGTGCATTATTATGACTAATATTGGCTCAGTTGGGGGTTAAGGAAGAAGTAGGGCCAAAGCTCTTCTGGCCAAATTTTTTTTCTAGGTTACAGGAGTGCACTTTGTTCTGCACTCTGGTGACCTGTATTTAGCCGACAGGTGGCTAAAGTTTTCTGTTGGCTGATATCATCAGCCAATCCAGACTCTGGAGAGATCCCGACTTTAATGTTGGGATCCACCCAGATGCCCGAATCGGCAGCTGGCTCAGTTGCCCAGCGAGACGCTGCGAGTCCGAGCCAGCCGCTTCCGCTCCCTCCACAGCTCAGCTCTCCAGTGAGCGCTGGAGGGGCAGAGCAGAGAGCCGGTGACTGACTGTCATCGGCTCTCTGCTCATTAAAGACCGAGACCCGAGCAATCAGTCCTTGATTGCTTGGTTCTCAGTCTTAGAGGCGGTGGGAAACAGATGCAGCATCAGACCGATACATGCTTCCACCTGAGTATGTATGTTTATTTTTTTAATACCCATACTTCTCTTATAAGACGATAAGAGACAGAGTCACTTAAAGAGTCACTTAAAGTACAGAATTACATACCTACTTTAAGAAATCACTGTACTTTGGGATGGCCCCTTTTGTTTAAACTTAGCCTCTATGGTATTCACTGCCACTGCAGGTATTCGACATTGGGTTGAATACCTGTTTCTCCGCAAGCTGTGATTCTTCCTGCCAACTCCTATATCCAGTAGTGACATATAAACCAGCAGAAAATCCACATCATGTAGTTGGGGAGCAGGTCTTTCACACACCTGGAACAGGCAGCGTTTTAACAAATGGGCCACCAGAAAGGTAGGTATTGTGACCCTTGTTTTAGCAGGTATATAATTCTATACAAGTAGTCCTGTGCTGAAGAGTCACTTTAAAGCCTTTAATCATTTATTATCTTTAAACCAAATTTACAGGTAGATATAAAATCAAATTTTGCATTCATTAAAAAATTGCTAAAGCTGAACTTAAGCCAGCTTACAAAAACTCAATATTTCCTCTTCTCAGTCCACCCCTCACGCTCATAAGCATTCTGTAGCTCATTTTTAAATATAAAGGTTCTAACACACATCAAGGTCTTGTTCACATGGGCGTATTTAAGCATACACCCATGTGAGGGTCATGTTTGCCCACACGGGATGCACAGGTGTCCTGTGCAACTGTGTGCAGGCATTCCTATTAACGTCTATTGGTACACAGCATGTGCACGGACAAGGCTACTGCTACCAATTTGACATCAGTGCCGGTGCGTGTCCCTGAAATCACACTGTCTGCATTCGGGGACATGCACCTGTACCCACATGGATGTCGATTTGGGAGCAGCAATGTCTGTGCAGCCTCTTACACCGAGTAAACTTTTTCTGTTATTGTTGTTAACATGTGCCTATAAAAGCATAGGGAGACTACCACTGAGACAATAGCCTCTAGGTCATAAATCTAAAATTCCAACTGATACCTTACATAATGAAAACATGATTAAGGGTAACACTAACACATCAATGAAAAGAAAAATTGCTTCAACCCAGAGGAGGTAAAGATGTAATTATTGTAACTTACCTGCAGGACAAATTAGAGTCAAACTGCAGATGTCTTTTGGATACTGAGCAGCGTATACCCCGGCCACAGACCCACCCATCGATGTACCAACAAGATGGAAAGGCCTCTTGTTCAGGTTTATGCTCTCAACAAACTGTCAAGGAAAAAAAATGCGTTCTCTTAAATCTGGCACATTAGCTATATGCAAAGCAGCTTTGCTGGAAGCTTTCTGGGGGAGACTCCTACACCACAAAGCAACGTAATTGTAAGTAGCAGCAGTTGAACAACATGGATGATGCTCTGCTTATTATAAAAGCCAGACAAGTGGTAGGGATAAAAACAGGGAGAAGCCAACCACAGAACAGAGCGGGAAGAGATAGAAGGTAAAATAAGAACTGATCACTAGCCAGGAGGAAGAAACAAGAGCTTATTATAGACTGAAGGCTAAAGAGAGGAGGCAGAACAGAAGCGGACATTGGCCTAGGAGGAAAAGAGAGTCTGAGTGGGAGCTTATTGTGGATCCAAGGAAAGAGAGAGAAGGTAGAGTGGGAGCTTGGCATGGACTGGGTAAAAGAGAGAAGAGGCAAAGTATTAATATTATACAGGAGTTGTATAGTGCCAACAGTTTGCGCAGCACTTTACAACATGAGGGCAGACAGTGCAGTTACAATACAATTTAATACAGGGGGAAATCAGAGGGCCCTGCTCATTAGAGCTTACAATCTAGGAGTAGGAGCTTATTATAGACTGAGAGAGAGGAGGTAGAGAAGGAACCTATCATGGATTAGGTAAAAACAGAGGAGGCGGAGTGAGAGCTAAGCATGGATTGCAAGGAAAGAGAGGAGGCAGCAAGGGGGTTACCCATAGATCAACGAAGAGAGAAGGTAGAGCAATAGTTGATAATGGACTGGGATTTAAAAGAAGAGGAAGAACTGCAGTTGATCTCTGAGCTAGGAAAAAGATGGAATACAGAGTGGGAGCTGATCATAGACCAGGAAAGGGGGGCAGGAGGTAAAGTGGGAGCTGAGAAAGGACTAGGGGGAAAAAGAGAGAGGTTGTAAAGTGGAAGCTGATAATGAATTTTCTGATAAAATCAGAGTTGTGGCTGATCGGGGCTTAAGGGAGGAAGGAGGTGGAAGAACTGGAGCCAAACTTGGACTGGGGAAAACAAAGGAGGCAGACTGGGAGCTGATCATGGACTGGCAGGAACAGAAAGAAGGCAAAGTGAAAGCTGATCATGAATTTTCTGAGAAAATCAGAGGAATCAGAGTTGCGGCTGATCATGGCTTTAGGGAGGAAGAAGGAGGAGGTGGAAGAACTGGAGTCAAACTTGGACTGGAGGAAAACAAAGGAGACGGACTGCAAGCTGATCATGGACTGGCAGGAACAGAAAGAAGGCAAAGTGGGAGCTGATCATGAATTTTCTGAGAAAATCAGTGGAATCAGAGTTGCGCCTGATCATGGCTTTAGGGAGGAAGAAGGAGGAGGTGCAAGAACTGGAGCCAAACTTGGACTGGGGGAAAACAAAGGAGGCAAACTTTGAGCTGATCATTGACTGGCAGAAAGAAGGCAAAGTGGGAGCTGATCAATGAATCAATGAAAGGAAAATAGACAGAATGGGAGCTGATCATGGACCAAGGGGAAGAGAGACAGAGAAGGCAGATTGGGAGTTGAATATGGATCAGAGAAGAGAGAAGATAGAGTAGCAACTGATCATTATTCAGGGGAAAGAGAGAGGAAGCAGTGTAGGAGTTCATAATGAACAAAGGAGGAAGGCAGAATGGCTACTGATCATGGACCAGGGGATGAGAGAGAAGGCAGAGTGTTTGTTTGTCATTGATTAGGAGATAAAGAGAGAAGGCAGAGCAGGAGCTGATCAAAGCTCTTAAATGTATGTTATGTACACATAAAAGGTGCATTAAAAACAATCCGGCAAAGCGGAATAACCCATGAAGATTTTGGAAGCATTCCCAGGGGTACACATCCTATCGACCAACAAAAACTAATTTAAAGTGCACCTGTCAGCTTTACCAAAGTTGACCATAGCCATTATAGTGTGGTCAGCTGTATGAGCACCACCTAAAAGCCAAAGTTTTTATTTTATTTTTGAAAATCAAGGTGCATGACATTCATCCTTAAAATCTTTTTCTACGAACTACAGAGGGTGGTGCTCCGAACCAGAAAACGATTGGCCTGCTGTTCTGAGTGATCAGATTATGGGTTTTTAACAAAATATGAATCCTGGAAATTAAATGGATTTCGTAAGCATGGTAACCAGATGGGCAAAATGATTGCCAAAAAATAAAATTAAAAAATAATAGATTCATGAGGATGTGTTTTGGTAAACTCGTCACAACTTTGCCTGAGCTTTTTGATTCCTTCTATTAAGTGAAAGATGAAGCAGATGGAATGTAATCATCTTAGACGCAGCATGACAGGGAAGATTTTAATCTGGAAAGAATTAGGGAACAGTGGCAGATCTGTAGAAGAGAATGTGACATGTGTTTATCAGCAAGAGCAATTTATCAGAGTGCTGTTAATGTGATTTTGCTGTGCGTCCTCACATCAGATTTATGGAACAGTTACGTAGTTGTGTTGAAGCAGGCTTCAAGGTTGAGCAGAGCTTAGGGGCTCGCTGGTCCTCATTTTTTAAATATTATCTCAGATGCTAATATTTTAGAAAACCACAAACTAATTCAAGGCTGTGAGCAATTCTATCTCTAAAGGGGAGAATTCTGGCCTATAAATAAGAGCCAAGCAATGGGCGTGATGATCTTCACATGAATCCTTCATAGTGAATCTTACATAAACTGAAGTATATTTTTGGGTATGTTGCACATTTTAAGCCTAAATTTGCATGTCTTAAAGAGGAGCCCATGCCTTACATTTTAGTTTTGGACAGACTGGAAAAGGACTACAATCTTTGCCAGGCTTTTACCGCTATCACTGTCTTCTTTCAAGTTAAAGTGGTTGTAAACCCCTACATATGAGGTGTGTCTAAGAAGTTCGGTGAATGGTCCGATATCTCAATTGCAACATGGGCCAGGGCATCCGAATGCACATGGCTATCCAAAAACATGTCGAGAAGAGCCACCCAGTGTGGAATACACGTGGCCATCAGGGTAAAGCCGCTGCGGGTAGTCGAACATAGTCAGTGTGAGAGGTAGGGTCACAGTGCAATGGAACAGCAAGTTCTGCTACAAATTTGGGAAAACGGCGATGGAGACTCATGAAATATTGGTGCAAGTGTACAGGGTGAGCAGAAAATGTGTTTAGGACTGGTTTAAATGCTTCAAGACGAGAAGGAAATGACAGAGGACGAGCTACATTTAGGTTGGCCGTCAACAAGCAGAACCCCAGACACGATCGAGCGAGTGTGACAAATGCTGGCACGAGATCAGTGACTGACTTTTGATTGATGACGGAGGAATTGGGGGTTAGCAAGGACACAGTGTGCACCATCGTCCACGAAGATTTGGGTAAGTGGAAGATCTATTCTCGAATTGTGCCACACAAGCTGACAGACGAACAGAAAGCAAAATGGACGGAAACCTCTGGAGATTTCATTATCATATGTGACCAGGATCCAGACTATCGCCACAGGGGTTGAGATCTGCTGCTAACAGTTCGATCCGGAATCCAAGTGGCAATCAATGGAATGGCGTTCATTGTCTTCCCCGCAACCCTCCTAAATTCTATGTTTTCCCACCTGAAGAGCATCATGAAAGGCGCACGTTTTGTGGATGTGGCAGCAATCCAAGAATGTGTAACAGTGGTTCTTTGATCAATTCCTAAAGAGATCTTTGCTGACATAGAAACATAGAAACATAGAATGTGTCGGCAGATAAGAACCATTTGGCCCATCTAGTCTGCCCAATATATCTGAATCCTATGAATAGTCCCTGGCCCTATCTTATATGAAGGATAGCCTTATGCCTATCCCATGCATGCTTAAACTCCTTCACTGTATTTGCAGCTACCACTTCTGCAGGAAGGTTATTCCATGCATCCACTACTCTCTCAGTAAAGTAATACTTCCTCATATTACTTTTAAACCTTTGCCCCTCTAATTTAAAACTGTGTCCTCTTGTGGTAGTTTTTCTTCTTTTAAATATGCTCTCCTCCTTTACCGAGTTGATTCCCTTTATGTATTTAAAAGTTTCTATCATATCCCCTCTGTCTCTTCTTTCTTCCAAGCTATACATGTTAAGGTCCTTTAACCTTTCCTGGTAAGTTTTTTCCTGCAATCCATGTACTAGTTTAGTAGCTCTTCTCTGAACTCTCTCTAGAGTATCTATATCCTTCTGGAGATATGGCCTCCAGTACTGCGCACAATACTCCAAGTGAGGTCTCACCAGTGTTCTGTACAGCGGCATAAGCACTTCTCTCTTTCTACTGCTTATACCTCTCCCTATACATCCAAGCATTCTGCTGGCATTTCGTGCTGCTCTATTACATTGTCTTCCCACCTTTAAGTCTTCTGAAATAATTACTCCTAAATCCCTTTCCTCAGATACTGAGGTCAGGACTGTGACAAATATTCTATATTCTGCCCTTGGGTTTTTACGCCCCAGGTGCATTATCTTGCACTTATCCACATTAAATTTCAGTTGCTAGAGTTCTGACCATTCTTCTAGTTTTCCTAAATCCTTTTCCATTTGGCGTTTCCCTCCAGGAACATCAACCCTGTTACATATCTTTGTGTCATCAGCAAAAAGACAAACCTTACCATCGAGGCCTTTTGCAATATCACTTATGAAGATATTAAACAAAATTGGTCCCAGTACAGATCCCTGAGGTACCCCACTGGTAACATGACCTTGTTCTGAATGTTCTCCATTGAATACAACCCTCTGTTGTCTGTCACTCAGCCACTGCCTAATCCACTCAACAATATGGGAGTCCATGCTCAATGACTGCAGTTTATTGATAAGTCTTCTATGTGGGACAGTGTCAAAAGCCTTACTAAAATCTAGATATGCAATGTCTACTGCACCTCCACCGTCTATTATTTTAGTCACCCAGTCAAAAAAATCTATAAAATTTGTTTGACATGATCTCCCTGAAGTAAACCCATGTTGTTTTTCATCTTGCAATCCATGGGATTTAAGATGTTCCACAATCCTATCCTTTAATAGGGTTTCCATTAATTTGCCTACTATTGATGTCAGACTCACTGGTCTATAGTTGCTCGATTCCTCCCTACTACCTTTCTTGTGAATGGGCACGACATTTGCCAATTTCCAATCTTCCGGGACGACTCCTGTTACTAATGATTGGTTAAATAAATCTGTTAATGGTTTTGCCAGCTCACCACTAAGCTCTTTTAATAATTTTGGGTGTATCTCATCAGGACCCTGTGACTTATTTGTCTTCACTTTAGACAGCAATCTTAGAACGTCTTCCTCTGTAAAGACACATGCATCAAACGATTCATTAGTCATCCTTTCAAGTGGAGGTCCTTCTCCTTTTTCTTCTGTAAAAACTGAACAGAAGTATTCATTAAGGCAGTCGGCTAGCCCTTTATTCTCTTCTACATACCTTCTGTCCTTAATAATTTTTAATTTAGTTATTCCTTGTTTTAATTTCCTTTTTTCATTTATATATCTGAAGAATGTCTTATCCCCCTTTTTCATAGACTGAGCTGACAGTTTCCAGGAGCTTTATGAATGCTGCCAAAAGTGTAATGTGAAGGATGGCGATTATTTTTAAGGCCAATAAATGTAATTTGTTTGTATCTTCTGTTTTGTTTAATTTTCTGATACCATTCACCAAACTTTTTAGACACATCTCGTATACCCAGTGAAGAGACTAGCCTCAGATAAAACACAAAATCCTTGTGTTATTGTACCTTGTTCGTGTATAGCCTTCTAAAGCACACATTTACACAGCATATATTAGGAATAGACACAAGCCCCTATACACATATGGAAACATGCACAGCTGAGGCTGTCAATCACGGGCTGTGTGCTGGAGCTTCTCTCCTGTCTCCCTGAATCCCCTGGAGTCTACATTACCTTTCAAAAGTTCCTCATGCAGATAGCAGAGGAAGGAGAGAGGAGACAGAAAGTACACTAAGTGCTTTGGATTGAAGCAACTACACACTATAAAAGGATATGATTTTTAATTATTATTATTTTTTTTTTATTTCAGCAGTGTACAACCACTTGAAGAAGATTTCTCATCATTCCTTGTCCCTGGGATGGGGGTGATTTGAGCAGGAGGACAAGTCTTCAATAAAGAAACACAAAAACCTAAAAGAGGTATTAACCCTTCCCATTCTATCCTAGCCTAGGCATTTAGTCACATGATTATTTTTGAAGGAGAAAATCACCTCATTTAAATGTTATACTTTTAGCAGAAATCACATTACTAAACAATTAGGTAATTGGCCCCAGAGTTGACAGAAGATGAAACCCAGAGCAGCATTTTGTCTAGGCAAAAACCTTATGTCAGCCCATCCGCTTAAAGGAGAAGTATGGCCAAAGCTGACCAACCACAGTGAGCATGTGAACAGTAGTAAATAATGCTGTCATTGTTTACTACTGTGTGAGCTCTGTGATTGGTCACTGGTATCAGAGCCAATCACAGCATGTATAAAAAAGAGATTCTGATCACCCCCTCCCCAAAAATAGTACAGTGTCATGAATAGACTGTAGACCATAACTTTCACAAACACGAAATAATATACAGTGATTTGGGTTATTTTTTTTACCAAAGAAATGTAGCAGAATACATTTTGGCCTAAATTTATGAAGATTTATTTGTATTATATTTTTGGCATTTTTCATTTATATAGCAAAAAATAAAAAACCCAGTTGTGATTAAATACCACTAAAAGAAAGCTCTAGCTGTCTCAAAAAATATAAAAAAAATGTATTTGGGTACAGTGGTGAACAATTGTCATTTAAAATGTGACAGCTATGAGAGCTGAAAATTGGTCTAGACTGGCAGGGGGGGGGGGGGGGTGAATGTGTACTGACTTGAAGTGGTTAACATCTATAAAAGGAGTAACATATTAACAGAATGCATAGATATTTCACATTTATGTCGCTTTTTTGTGCAGTCTGCTGTCTTGTGGAAGCTGCATTTGGAGTCAAAGGCAAAAAAAAAGAGGCAAAGGCAAGAAAAGGGCAAACAACTTACAGACGTTCGCTTTCTTTTATCACTAAAAAGGAAGTGAGATGCACATTGGGTAGCACTAGGGTTGATTTACTAAAACTGTAAAGTTTAAAATCTGGGGCAGCTGTGCATGGTAGCCAATCAGCTTCTAACCCGGAAGCTGATTTTTTTTTATGAAGAGCTGCAACAGATTTTGCACTCTCCAAATCAACCCCATTGTTCCTCACTTTGGCACCCTGGTTCTATTATGACAATTTCCTCCAACTTTTACATGTTCATACATAAATGTTTTTAAAGGGTAAGTCTATTTTTGTGGGGGAAAAAATAGTGCATAAAAAAATTACTAGAGCATATACAATTGCTAGACAAGTCATATTGTATTTGAATGTTATTTAAAATTACCTTTCCTTTTCAATCTGCAGCGCAGTAATTTTTTTCTAAAATGCAATGCAATATGGCAACCTGGAGGCATTCTGTACACAGATGGTGTACAAAACGCACCCCCAGAAATGTAATTTCCTGCTTGTGTGATTGGCTCCCTGATTTTCCCAGAATTCTGCACTTAAGCCCCGTACACACGTACTGATCGTCGGCCGAACGATCGGCCGTCTTTTGTCCAGGGCTGTCGTGTCTGTTGAAAACTGCAAAAGACTGCACACGAATTTTGTCGGCCAACAACAGCCGACTGCAGAAGTGATGTCATGTGATGGTTAACTTTCCTTGTCTTTTTTCTTTTCGGAGCATGCCCAGTCTTGCTAATCTGCTGTCTGTCTGTCGGCCGAAATCTGTACTGACTGGCGAACACTCGGCCGTTCTGGTGTTGGCCAACAAAAATTTTAATGCCTGCACAACAGATTCTGTTCGGCCGAAAATGCGCTGTCGGCTGTCGGAAGCATCATACTAACAAGCCTACAATCGGCCGATCGGTCGTCGGCCGAATATTTACGGCTGACAATCGCTACGTGTGTACGGGGCTTAAGATCTAAATCAGATTTTGGACATCATCGCATCCTCTGCAACAAACATTTTAGATTTGATGAGATACTCCCAAAGGGTTAATTCACATCTAAAGGGATTCAGATCCTGACACTTTCCTCATTAGAACTCTGCAAGTACAGCAGCTGATCACTAATAAAAAAATCAATCCAATTCATTACGCACATGACCACAGACAAACAAACAGCCATTTCATCAGAATAACAAAAGGTAGGAATCTGCAACAAAGTTTGTAAAGGTTCTTGCAAAGTACATAGATCTGCCAGAGGGGATTTCTTTTGCAGAGTTTTGCTTTAAATATTCAATATAAGACAATTAGAAGTATGTATTTTGGGTACAATGGACTTTTCATTTTCAAGGCGGACAGCAGACAGTAAAATATAATCTCTGAGTTTTAGATTTTCTTAGGAACAATCTTATACTTGAAATAACATGAAACATCCCCGCCATAGGAGACTTTGTTAATTATTCACCCCATTACATTCACAGATATAACATAGTATAAGCAAGTACCTGGTGTATCCGTTTCACCTGTCCACTGATTGAGTAGTCATCTAAAGGTGAGCGTGTGGTTCCCTCATGACCCGGTAGATCCACGCAGATCAGATGTAAGTTCTTAGGAAGGAACTGTAAATCAACAACAGTTATAAACTGACAGCAGCATTATATAAACTGGCAGGAGCAATATACAGTATATTTATATATATATATATATATATGCCACTGTATGAAGTAATATATATAATAATACTAATCATAATAATATATATATATATATATATATATATATATATATATATATATATATATATATATATATATATATATATATATATATATATATATACACACACACACTATATTACCAAAAGTATTGGGATCGCCTGCCTTTACACGCACATGAACTTTAATGGCATCCCAGTCTTAGTCTGTAGGGTTCAATATTGAGTTGGCCCACCCTTTGCAGCTATAACAGTTTCAACTCTTCCAGGAAGGCTGTCCACAAGGTTTAGGAGTGTGTCTATGGGGATGTTTGACCATTCTTTCAGATGCGCATTTGTGAGGTCAGGCACTCATGTTGGACAAGAAGGCATGCTTCACAGTCTGTTCTATAGGGTTGATGTCATGTCTCTGTGCAGGTCAGTCAAGTTGCTCCACCCCAAACTCGCTCATCTATGTCTTTATGGACCTATCTTTGTGCACTGGTCCAAATCATTTGGTGGAGGGGGGATTATGGTGTGGGGTTGTTTTTTATGGGTTGGGCTTGGCCCCTTAGTTCCAGTGAAGGGAACTCTAAAGGCGTCAGCATACCAAGACATTTTTAACAATTTAATGCTCCCAACCTTGTGGGAACAGTTTTGGGATGGCCCCATCCTGTTCCAACATGACTGTACACCAGTGCACAAACAAGGTCCATAAAGAAATTGATGAGCGAGTTTGGGGTGGAGGAACTTGATTGGCCTGCACCTGTCCTGACCTCAATACGATAGACCACCTTTGGGATAAATTTGAGCAGCGACTGAGAACTTTTGGTAATATACACAGTTTAAAAAGATTAAAGGAACACTTTGAAAACACATGAGATCTCTATGGGTAAAAATATCATGCTGGATATCTATATTGATATTAGTTGGGTAATGTGTTAGGAACGAAAGGATTCCACATTGTTTGATGGAAATGGAAATTATCAACCTACATGGGGCTGAATTCAAAGACACAGAAGGCTTGTGCATTTTGCCGAAATTTCACTGCAGCAACTCAAAATGTTACTTAGTAGTTTGTATAACCCCCACTTGCTTGTATGCATGTCTGACAATGTTGGGGCATGCTCCTAATAAGACAGCAGATGTGTTCTGGGGTATTTCCTCGCAGATCTGGACCAGGGCATCACTGAACTCCTGAACAGACTGAAGTGCAACCTGGTAGAGTTGGATGGACCAAAACATAATGTCCCAGAGGTGTTCTATTGGATTTAGGTCAGGCGGGCGTGGGGGCCATTCAATGGTATCAATTTCTTCATCCTCCAGAAACTTGCTGCATACTCTCGCCACATGAGGCCGAGCATTGTTGTGCACCAGGAGGAACCCAGGACCAGCTGCACCAGTGAAGGGTCTGACAATGGGTCGAAGGATTTCATCATGATACCCAATGGCAGTCAGGGTGCCATTGTCTAGCCTGTAGAGGTCTGTGCGTCCCTCCATGGATATGCCTCCCCAAGCCATCACTGACCCACCACCACACTGGCCATGCTAAACGATGTTACAGGCAGTATGACATTCTTCCCAGCTTCTCCAGACCCTTTCATGTCTGTCACATGTGCTCAGGGTAAACCTGCTGTTATCTGTGAAAAGCATAGGGCGCCAGTGGCGGACCTGCCAATTCTGATGTTCAATGGCAAATGCCAATCAAGCTCCACAGTGCCGGGGAGTGAGCACTAGAGGACGCCAGGCCCTCAGGCCATCCTCATGAAGTCTGTTTCTGAATTTTTGGTCAGAGACATTCACACCAGTGGCCTGCTGGAGGTCATTTTGTAGGGCTCTGGCAGTGCTCATCCTGTTCCTCCTTGCACAGAGGAGCAGATACCCATCCTGCTGATGGGTTAGGGACCTTCTACGGCCCTGTCCATCACTCCTAGAGTAACTGCCTGTCTCCTAGAATCTCCTCCATGCTCTTGAGACTATGCTGGGAGATACAGCAAACCTTCTGGCAATGGCATGTATTGATATGCCATCCTGGAGAAGTTGGACTGCCTGTGCAACCACTATAGGGTCCAGGTATCGCCTCATGCTACCAGTAGTGACACTGACCCTAGCCAAATGCAAAACTAGTGAAAGACAGTCAGTAAAGATGAGTAGGGAAAACAAATTTATTTGGCATCCAACTGTAAAACCATTCCTGTTTTGGGGGTCATCGAATTGTTGCCCATCTAGTGCACCTGGTAATTTCATGAACAACCCCCACTGCTACTTAACTGACCAATCAATATCCCAGGAGTTTAATTGACTTGATGTTATACTCTGACTAAAAAGTGTTCCTTAATTTTTTTTTAGAAAAGTGTCATTTCTTCAGTGTGGTCACATGAAAAGATATATTTACAAAAATGTGAGGAGTGTACTCACTTTTGTGAGATAGTATCTCACAAAAGTGAGTACCCCCCCCTCACATTTTTGTAAATATTTATTATATCTTTTCATGTGACAACACTGAAGAAATTACACTTTGCTACAATGTAAAGTACAGTGTACAGCTTGTATAACAGTGTAAAATTGCTGTCCCCTCAAAATAACTCAACGGAGCCATTAATGTCTAAACCGCTGGCAACAAAAGGGAGTACAGCCCTAAGTGAAAATGTCCAAATTGGGGTGAGATTTTGAGATACTTAAATATATATATATATATATATATATATATATAATGTTGTTTCTTTTTTACTTGTATTTTAACCACTTGCCGACCGCCGCACGACTATCTACGTGGGCGGTCAGCCCCTCACAGGCAAAGTGACGTAGGTCTACGTCGCTCGCCTGTGAGGGTTTAGGGAGCGAGCGCGCGCCGCCGGAGGCGCGCTCCCGCTCCCGCGTGGTCACGGACCCCCCCGCGCGCGTGACCGGCGGACCCGATCGCCGCCGGCCACTCTGCGATCGGCGGGGGAGAGGGAGATAGTCAGGCAGCTTGTGTAAACAAGCTGCCTGTCATTCTCCTCTCTGTATGAGAGCTGATCACATGGATCTACTATGTAGATCCATTGATCACTCCTCATACAGTTGAAGCCACAGCCAATCACAGTTAGAATCACGCCCCTAGGGACACACACAGCCCCTCCCTCTCAAATAAAGTTAACCCCTTCACTACCAGTGCATTTTTACAGTAACAGTGCATATGTATAGCACTGATTACTGTAGAAATGTCACTGGTAACCCCAAAAGTGTCAAAAATGTCAGTCAAGGGTCCGATCTGTCCGCCGCAATGTCGCAGTACCGCAAAAAAAATCGCAGATCGCCGCCATTACGCGTTAAAAAAAAAAACAACAAAAATGACAAAAATCTTTCCCTTTGTTAGTAAACGCAATAACTTTTGCGCAAACCAATCAAAATACGCTTTTTGCGATTTTTTTTACCAAACATAGGTAGCATAAAACAAATTGGCCGAAAATATTAAAAAATTTTGATTTTTACATTTTTTTTTGGGGGAATTTCATATAAAAAAAAGGGAAAAATATTGCTATTTTTGCAAAATTTACGCTCTTTTTTTGTTTATAGCGCGTGATCAAAAAATCGCACAGGTGATCAAATACCACCAAAAGAAAGCTCTGTTTGTGGGAAAAAAAGGACGCCAAATTCGTTTCGGTACAGCGTCGCACGACCGCGCAATTGTCCGTTAAAGTCACGCAGTGCCGAATCGCAAAATGCCCTCTGGTCGTTTAGCAGCCAAATCCTCCGGGGCTTAAGTGGTTAAAGAAGTCACATGTCACATACTAAGGTGCAAAGAAACTCTAGAGGTACTGGAGTATACCGGATGCAGCTTTCATTTACCCATCTACACCTGAACCAGTACCTTCTAAATGGGAAGACCTACAACACCTCTAGGTAGTGTCAGAGTTTGGACCCTCCCTCATACAACCCCCTTACACCCAATCCTATTGGCCTGCCACTATAGTTAACTGCCTCACTAGTCAATAGAAATGTGGTAGAGGGAGGAATGCGCTGGCAATCTCCTTCACTATTAAGTAGTGATGGAGCTTTGCACAGTCACCAGAATTTTACAATTGCTAGGCATCAAACAGTAGAAGGAAAAATGTTTCCTGAACCATAATGATCCTTAGGACTCCTCTCCCAGCTTTGAGAATTGCTGTTGCATCCCTTACCATGCTGTTCTAGGCACTAGCCTGCAGGTACTATTATGGTGAATACAGCCCTGGCCATAAAAAACAGGTCCACCTGTGCTCCATGTATTTTATACCAGTTTGGGTAAATCATCTCACTTCTAATATATAGCAATCGGCTAAAATATTCCAATGAACAAGCCTAATGTTGTCCTCTCTCACCTTGGCTATAGCCAGCCACATGTCCTTATGGGCGGAGAATCCATGTAACATAAGGATGGAAGGTTTGGGCCCCGGTCTACCTCGATATGTGTAGCAGAATCTGTAGTTTCCATAGTTGACAAATTTTACCTGCATCCCCAAGGCCCTGCGCCAGTACCTGAAACACAGACCCTATGTCAGTGCTGGAAATCAAAATGACACAAATTAAGGCAATCAAATCATTTTAAGGCTGCGCTATAATGATGCCTATGACTTTATACTGGACTTGTCAAACCACCTGTTAAAATAAACACTAGTTTTTAGGTTAAGACTTCATTCACATGGGGTATATGAATCTGTGGCAAATAATAATAAAGCCCTGGGGATGGGTGTGATCCTCAGACACAGCGAAGTCAATGGGTCTGATTGTAAGTTCAAACCTAATCGGTTAATGTAACCGGGAACCACAGGCAACCGAAGATAAGTATCTGTGCAAAAGGGATGGAAGGTGAGAGAGTAGAGACCCTCTCTGAATGGTTGAAAAGGCCAGGCTCACAAGGTTAACGGTGCATCAAGAAACATTTTATTAGGTGCTGGAGAAAAACATGTACATAGATAGTAGACAAAAATTAGGATGAGATTGCTGGTAAGCCCAGCATGGGTCATCCAAGTAAAAACAAAAATATATGAAAATATATATGAATCTGTGCCCTGTGTAAGAGTCATGTTTACCTGCACGGGGATACACAGATGTTCCGTGCATCCCCATGTAGGCAGTCTCATTGCTGTCAATTGGGATGCAGAAACTGCACGGACACAGCTGCTGCTCCCAATGTGACATCCATGGAGGTGTGTGTGCGCGAGGGGGCCTTCGGGGCTGTGCGCCCACCCAGATCTAACATTTGGAGCAGCGACTGTGTCCGTGCAGCCACTGCCCTCACTGGGATGCACGGAACACCTGTGCATCCCCATGTGGGTATATATGGCTCTTCACTGGGTTTGCGTATGTACGCCCCATGTGAACAAGACCCAAATATGGGGGAGATTCTTGTTGGCCCTTGGAGGTTTGTCCCAGAGCAATAGGCTTAAAAATGCTCAAGGATTCACAGACAGAAATAAGAACAGTAAACAGAGCCATCAGTGTTTGGAGGTGCTATTTGGCCACAGGTGCTTCTTCATGCATGGCTGCTAAGCTTGGGGTTATCATAAGTATCGAGGTGATACTTTAGGTAAAATAAACATTTTCTAGATTAACCTTGCCTTAAAGTGGACCATTAAGTGAAGATCTGCTATATTATAAAACATTTAGACGTGTTAATTGTACCTAAGCAGTATAATCTTTTATCTTTGATTGCTCTTGAAAAATAACTGTGCATTTCCTAGTATGTGAGGGTGCCTAGGCACTCCTGTGTCTACAACCTGATAGCTGTTTGTCTACAACCCGATAGCTGTTTATCTACAGTGTGAGATCTAAGGCTGTACTGTCGAGATTTGGTGTTAGATTTGGTAATGTCAGTTCTTTGCTGCTCATATGCATGTAGAAAGAAAATGGCACTTCCAGTCTCAGGAAAGTAGAAACTTGAGTTTTATTTCTTCAAATCAAAAAGTCCAACATCGACATGTGCAAGACAAACAGGATAGCAGCAAACACGTTTCACACCATGTGCAGTTCTTTGCTGCTCACTGTTCTCCATACTGGACGCAAAAGTGTTAGGTGTCACCCTGACACCTAACACTTTCCCTACAGAAACTAGATTATTGAATCTAACTATAGTGGTATATAGTACCCTAACTACAGTGCATATCCCTTTCCTCACACTAATAATTGCTAAATTACACTTTTGCAGCAGGAGTAACAGAACTGTTTCCACTCGCTTCCACAGCCCCTGTATTACAGTGCTAGAGATTTGGCAGGGCTATGTTATATACTGGGGGGCGTATTCACTACTGATTGGCCTCTGGACCCCCTAGTCACTCCAATCACATTCCTAGCATCCTCCTGCTGCCTCTACCACAATGGCTATTTCCGCACAGAGACACAGTGCAGTTGAAAGCATGATGAATCAGGAACAGGGAGACCATATGCTAAGGTGGTCATCAGTACTTTGCCCTCTGCCTGCCTTTTTTTGGGCACAGCTTCCAGAATTCAACTTTTTTTAAAGTATACTGTATTTGTTAGGAGTTTCTACATCATTACACATATACAAAACAACTTGGTTCATAAATCATTATTAGTATCACAAATTTTTACAACATTTTTTGGTACAAAAAAACATTACAGTCATACAGTACATAGTAGACATTACATTTCAAGAGTGTACGGGCTATGGGTGACCTGGGAGTAGTTGGGAGAAGGAAAGAAGGGGGTGAGAAGGAGGAGGATAAGGGGGGAAGGGGGACAAGAAGGAGGAGGAGGCAGGGAATGGGAGCCACAAAGTCCTAGATAAAGGCAAGGTGAGGCAAAAGGTGAATACCCAAATAATATATCTAAAAAACATATCCTGAGACATCTGTCACAGGAGACCAATACTAATGTTCAAAGGTATATGGTAATTCCCTGTGCATCAATCTGATTTGCCCAACTTTTGGGGGACAGTTTGTATAGCAGTAAGACTCTGTTAATCGCTGCTCTCCACATTTCTGTTGTAGGTGGGGTAGATAATTTCCATTTTTGGAGGATCTCACATCTGGCATTGAAGGCAGTGTAAACAGTTTTAGGTAGCGATTAAGCTAATTTTCGGTTATTACAAGTAGCTAAATATCCCCGAGGTCATCCCTTCAATCATGTTTATCCCAGAGACTTTTCCTTAGAATGCAGGGAAGAAGAGGCTGTGGTGACCAGTCTAAAATACAGGAGCAGAGGATTTGGAAAGTCCCCTAGACCTAAACAAGCAGGTAACCCATGCAGTGCACTCGCAGCTCCATTGTAAGGGACAATTTAGGGGTTTCTGAAGTTCTGCTTTTAAAAGAACCAGTCACCAATGGGCATTTGTAACAATCCAAAGCACTACTCTTGGATACCAGGCACCATAAACTATGTCCTGTATTACAGTGTGTACATTTCCATGTCACATTTAAAAACGCAGCCTTACCAATAGTAAATCTTGATGAGAGCAGCGGGCCACAGAAAGAAGGAAGTCACAAAAGCCAAAATCGGAATCAGCAAAGTACCCCCAGCTATTAGAAACATATTCAGTACATCCAGGTCCATGGTCCTTAGACCTTGTGAGAAAAGATAGGAAACAGAGTTTAGTGTGAAGCACAACAGGAACAGTACAGTACTTCTTCCCACATTCAACATCTGTATGTAAAGCTTCACCACAAGTATTCATAATCCTGTAATGCCACAGACATGGTATAAATGGCTAGACATATGGTGTATATGGCAGAAGAATCAGCTAATTTCTCAGAGCAATCATCCAGCGTTAAAAAACTACAATTACTATTAATCCACAGTAGAAGATATTTTTATGTGGTTTACTTTGACAGATTCATTTTCAATCGTTATGTATTTTTTTATTACACAACATTAAATTGTGAATCATTATCGTTTCTAAATAGGATTTACAGAAATTTCTGCTGGTAAATTTACCAAATATCAGTGATTCCAACAATTTAAATTAAGTTCTATATAAATTTTTTGGACTTAAAACATGAGCATTGGCCATACAAATCTGAGCTGGCAAAGCCAACAGTTCTAAGCAATTAGGAAACGACATATTCCAAAGTCATCTTCATGCTGAGCCTTCTTTTCTTAGCCACTGTAAAATCTGTACATGGTCAGCTCCTCTTTAGCACAGCCTAATGCCACTACCAGGCCACCCAAAAGTGATAATGAAGCTAAAGATGGAGCTTGTTGTATTCAGGAGATTCTCCAACATGCACTGGTTAGTAAAAAGATATGACGAAGATCATCGTATACATTTCCGTTTGTCTCAAGCCTCTAATTGCTACTTTGTCTGGACAGCTTAGTCTGTTAAAGTTTTAGTAAACCGCGGCTGTTGTAAAAAAAATAAATAAAAAAAAAAACACCTGCAAGGCAATGGCATAAGGTGCTAGTATGCATTGCATACTAGCACATTATGAAACATTAACCTTGGAACTAAGCCCTCCAGCACTGTGCAGAGGCAGCTGACATCTTCCCCTGGTCTTTATTCCAGGTTCGCACACTCCAGCTATGTGATTGGCCGGAGCCGTGATCATGTCGCTCCCGTGCATGTGCGTGGGAGCGCTCCATTCCGCCATGAAGCTCTGGAGGTCCGGCATACCTTGTGCCGGTGACGTAACTGGCTGCATCCAGACTAAATATTTCCTAAACGGTGTACGTGTATTAAGTTGGGCTTACATGTTGGTAAAAAATGACCAGGCAGGGTTTACTACCACTTTAAAGGAAGTTGAGGAATACCAGACTTACTGGTCGTATCACCAGATGAAAATAAAGTGAAAAAGCCTAAATTCTACTACCTAGTTTGTGTATCAAAGTATAGATATTATCTGATGTAGTCTTACTGGATTAGCTTTAAGCCCCGTACACACGTAGCGATTGTCGGCCGTAAATATTCGGCCGCCGAACAATCGGCCAATTGTCGGCTTGTTAGTATGATGCTTCCGACAACCGACTGCGACTTTTCGGCCGAACAGAATCGGGTGTGCAGGCTATAAAATTTTTGTTGGCCGTCACCAGAACGGCCGATTGTTCGCCAGTCAGTACAGAATTCGGCCGACTAACAGCAGATGAGCAAGACTGGGCAGGCTCAGAGAAGAAAAAACACACGGAAAGTTAACCATCACATGACATCACTTCTGCAGTCGGCTGTTGTTGGCCGACGAAATTTGTGTGCAGTCTTTAGCACTCTTCAACCGACAGGACAGCACCGGACAAAAGACGGCCGATCGTTCGGTACGTGTGTACGGGGCTTTAGAGCTCATGTAGCCTTGTGTTTAACCTGCACACTGA
Source organism: Pelophylax lessonae (assembly GCF_965119305.1). Taxonomy (NCBI): domain Eukaryota; kingdom Metazoa; phylum Chordata; class Amphibia; order Anura; family Ranidae; genus Pelophylax; species Pelophylax lessonae. The sequence goes on from NC_138775.1 coordinate 60,903,460, forward strand.
ACTGTTTTTGTCTTATATGATGTCCAATGTCTAGTATTTGTTATCTTTCCTTCCTTGTTTTGAAAATAAAAATAAAAATTTTCAATTATAAAAAAAAAAAGCCTAAAGAAGAAAAGGAATACAGCAACCACAACTAAGAACTGGTATGCTGCAATATCATACATTTTTTGTTTTTGGCTTTTCTACCATTTTACTTCACCATGACAATCACCTGGGAGTTTTGGTATTGTTGCCCACTTTTGTTTCCCAGCTCCTCCTACTGTATTCTCCATAATATGAAATCCAACAGAATAGGAACCCCTCATAATGGTCAAGGCCCATGAACTCAGAAATCTTACCAAGAGAGTCCATAAAAGATATGCAAAAGCTGGCAGGTGGTTTAATTCCCCAACTTTCCTAATCACTATATTTTAAATTAAGAGCAAACCTAGTGCAGCTGAAGTAAGATTACATGTGATAGAGCGCATACGTCAAACACAAGGCCCGCGGGCCGAATCCGGCCCTCCAGGCCTTGTCATGTGGCCCTCGCACAGTTTTACAGATGGAATGTGGCAGAACTCCATTCCACCACCTCCAGCTCTCACCCTCAGCTCCTGCTCCCTGCAAGGTGAGGAAGAGCCACTTACATAGGGAGGTACTAGAGTTAAAGAGGTTGTAAACCGAGAAAAAAATTTTTTTTCTTTACATCCTGAAAGAGAAAGACATAATGAGCTAGTATGCATCGTATACTAGCTCATTATGAAATACTTACCTTAGAACGAGCCCCCGCCGCGCCGCTCGCTTACCTCTATGACGGGCAACATGTCCAGTCGCCCGTCTTCCGGGATCGCGGCATCCGCCCATCTGATTGGCCGGAGCCGCGGTGACGTCACTCCCGTGCACGCGCGCTGGAGCCTGACGGTCACGGCACGGGCTCTGAAGCAACAGCACGATAGGCCGTTCCTTCAGAACGCATGCGCCAGTGACGTCACTGGCTGCATGAAAGGTAAATATCTCCTAAACCGTACATGTTTAGAAGATATTTACAGTACCTATAGGTAAGCCTTATCGTAGGCTTACCTATAGGTGGAAGTGTCAGAGGAGGGTTTACTTCCTCTTTAAGCAAGGTAGGAGAGAGAGGTGCGAGGAAGCATCAGGGAGGAGGGTTGGGGTTGCACACTGTGCATAGCTCCCCTAAACCCTGCATTCTGTACACAGCACACCCCTGAACTCTGTGCAAAGCGCACTCCTGAGCCTTGCACTCTGTACATAGCATAACCATGAGCTCTGCACTCTGTACATAATGCACTCCTGAACCCAGTAGTACTCTTTACGTAGCGCACACCAGATACAACCAGCCCTTTGAGGGCAACCTAACTGCTGATGCAGCCCACAATTAAATTGAGTTTGACACCCCTGTGATAGAGCAAACTGAAACAATGCAGAAATAGCCTTTGTTAACTCATACTGCTGCTACTGTAGAGTAATCACCTGAAGAAAATTCACCAATTTCTGTGTTTTCTATTTAAACCTCCAAAAACCTCAACAGAGAGCTGTACAGAACTTCTGACACTGCTATGCAACTCTTTAAAAGATATGAATAGTAAAGTATAGTATTGCAGGTATAGTATTATGCTGTATCATTATTCCATGCACTGAGAGACTTGGAACAAGCATTGCCTGATGAAATCGCTGAACCACTGCATGTTGTATTGCTCTTGATGACATTCCCGTGTCGTGGGTAAACTACAGGGTAGGACTTTAATCCCTTGACCCTGAGAGATGTAACCATTTGTTGGCAGTCAACTTCTTAGGTCAGAGCTACTTAGAAGATCTTTTGTAGCTCAGTCTAGATACTAAAATCTTTAGCAATCAATCACTGGGCGTAGCAACACATTGCTAAGCAAGTGGAACAGATGGCTCCCTATGGAGTAGGTTACACAGATATCATAACAAAGGGATCAGTTTCACTTGATCACACCACCGTCATCTTGTGTATATTGATCATTACAAGATGCATGGATGAGCTGTCAAATACACCTAATAATAGTGGAACCAGAAGCTGGCTGTCTCCTAGAGGGATCTTCACAAATGACAGAGAGACAGACTGATGAATAGGAGCTGTAGCTAAGGCAGCCCATAGATGATGTGAATTTCTTTTCTTCTGCCACGGGAGGAATAAAAGAAAATTGCTTCATTCCACCATCAACACAGTCAGTGTTAATGGGGGAATCTCTACCACAGTGCTATTGTATTCTGCTGGCGGGAGGCACAGGAGCCAGCCAAACACAATGATTACTGCTAGCGGCTATAGCCCTGGCAGTGATCACAAAAATCTGACAGGCTGGTTGTACCCAAGTCGATCGATGGGTCGACTTGGGTACAGTCAGGCTGCCCACACATGGATCGAAATTCCGAATTTCGATCCATGTGTGGCTGGCTTAAGAGAAACTCGACAGCTCAAAAAATACATCCAAAGGAGGGAAACTTTGTAAGGATAAATAGGAGCATGGCAGAGAAATAGTAGAACAATGTCCTGATGAAGGAGAAAAGAGGAAACAACTTCACTTGTGTAGTACAAGGAATTTTTCCCTACAGGTTAAAGCATCCAACTTGGAAACCCGCCTCACAGAAGTGATGGTGAAGAATAAGGCAACCATGTGAGTAAGGCTAGACAGAAGGATTTCTCTGGTAGGTTCAAAGGATAACCTTTATAAAAATTGTAAGAACCAGCTTAAGATCTCAGAAAATGATAGCAGTACATGCGGGGGGTACAGTACAACACCCTGTGCAAAGGGCTTCTCTAGAAAGTAAGAGAGGAGTGATCTCTGAAAGAAAATGCCAAGGCTGAGATCTGACCCTTGTTGGTACTCAAAGCCAAATGTTGCAACACACCAGACTAAAAAAAGACTGGATATGTCCCACAGAGTACTTTCTGAGCTGGAAATGTACTGCCTTGCACCAAGAGAAATACACTTTCCAAATGAAATTGCAGACTTTGAGAAAAGTCGATTTCCCTAGCTTTCAAGAGCATAGGGATGACTCAATCTAAGAAGCACCTGTCTCTCAGAACTTGGGCTTTAACAGCCAAGGTGTTAAAAACAGTGACCATGAAGCAGGGTGGCAAACTGGCCCTTGGGACAGAAGATCCAGACCAACTGTGAGAGCCCATGGACTGCCAGGAGCCTAACAAGTTTTGTGTACCATGTTCTCCTGGGCAGTACGCTGCAATGAGAATTGTCGTGACGCCCTCCATTTTCATCCTGTGGGGTATGGAAGGAAGAAGCTTGAGAGGGGGAAAAGCATAGAGCAGGTAGAACTGATCACAGTGTCATCAGAGCATGTACTGGGAAGGCAAGAGTATGCGTAAATGTGGATAAAAACCTGCTTGGTTTGTTGCTGAACCGGGACGCCAGGATGTCCATGCATTCCCACCAACAGATGTCAAGTAACACCTTTGGATGGAAACCATTTGACTCCAAGCAGTCACTTCAGACATTGACAGCCAGGGAGGTCCGCCTGTCAATTTTCTCACCCAGGACAGCTATCAGGGCAATACTGACAATACTGGACTAAACTAAATAAGGGTTAACCCTCTAAGGGGTTAATGGGGACTCTGAAGAGTGATGCGACTCAGTCAGGGGACAGTGGTCCACACTATCTATGTCAGGGCCCTTGGGGGTCATGCTGGTAGCCCCCCCCCCCCCGAACTGCTAGCCAGTCCCCTGCCCTTGGGCCCGTGATCCACTATGTGCATATTTGAGTAAACCCCACTAGATTTATTCATTGACCAGCCTGATGTGGAAGGAAGGATAACGGTCAAATGTGATTGTCACTGGAGGCAACAGAGAGCCCAAGTCCAGATAGTGGTAGTAGTGTGGAGAAGTGGTTAGGAGCAAGCGACCCAGTTCTTTGCTTGCTCGAGAAAGGCATGAACGGTAGACTCAACTAAATGAAAGATTTACAGGTTCTGTGTGGCGCCTGGGCCAGGAGCCTGACGAAGGGAGCCAAATTTAAAAAAATGGTTTATACCACTGGAGAGTTACAAAAACAGTTGCAGCTGGTGCTACTGAGGCGACTTCTCGTAAATTCAGGCTCGCATAAGGGCCCAAGGCCCTGACTAAGGTTGATGTCTTCTCCTGCGACTCCCAATAGGCAGAAGGGTGGGGAGGAAAAGACACACCCCCCTCTCAGGATCCTAGCCCTCCCCTAAAGGGTCTTCAGGGACATCTTCCTCATGGTGGGGCCTGGGTACAGTTTCCAAGCAGTGTTAATTTTGATGTCAAATTTCGATTTAGTTTTAGTCATGGTCTCTTGAATAAAATGCCATTTTAGTTTTAGTCATCTGAATTGTTTTCATTTTAGTCGTATTTCAGTCAACTAAAATCTAATGGGTTTAGTTAAATTGTAATGCACTATTTAAGCATTTCTCTAGAATTTACAATTTATTATATGCTCCTGGAGTAAAAATCTAATACCATGGTATTGTTTATGGTATTAACGTTTGAACATGCTCTACAAGCACAGATTTAGCCATTGTGATATATAACCGGGTTGCATTTTCACATCAAATTACAATTTAGCTTTAGTCATAGTCATTTTAGTTTTACACGTGTTTTAGTAGACTAAAATAGTGTTAATTTTGTCAAAGAAAATATTTTGAAATTAACACTGCCTCCAAGGCTAAGCTCCATTCAACCCTATAGGGGAGCAGGTGTCAGCGGAGACATGTCCACTGAAACCCGCAGCTATCCGATCCGATCCTGTCTGTGAAATCCAGATGGACGGTAACCCTATTTTTCATCCGTCTGGAGGATCGGATACGATCAGATGATCGGAGCTCTCACAGGTCCGTCTCAGCACAGAGAGCGGAGACGGACCTATCATCCGCCTGCTCAGCGGGGATCAGCGGATTGATCCCCAGCTGATCAAAGCGTCCACCGGGAAAGCCCACCGGTGAAAGGACCTGAACCTCCCAGGGACTCTGCATCTAGTACTGAGAAAATAATCTTGATAAAAAGAAAAGTATATAATTTCTCTCAAAACAGAGAGAAGAAGACATCCTCTCTTTCCTAGGACACTAGCAAAAAAAAAAAAAAAAAACATTAGGCATATTGGGCTGTCCATACAGCTTTCTATGCCAGTATCCAATCTCCTGAAGATAGCAACAGAACCCATAGGTTCCACAATAATGTGTTCTGTAAGCTACAATTAAGACCCCGTTCTCACCTGAGCGATTTTCAGCTTGTAAAACGCTCAGCTCTAAAGCTCTAAAATGCCCAACAAGCAAACTTCCATTCATTTTAATGGCCTCTGTTTACATCTGAGTGGTCTGTCACCTGAAGAAAAACGCCTCGAGCTCAAAAAAGTACATGAGCTTCTTTTTGGCATATTACAAGCATTTTTGGTCCCACAGACTTCAATAGAAAGGCCTGACTTGAGCAGAAAAACGTAAAACGCTCGAATAGGAAGCTCTCCCCCCTAATTTCCTCTCCCTCACCTCCCCATAGTGTTTTCTATTGGCTAAACAAAAATGCCTGTAGCTGTAAAACACCTGTAATACACTTCTAAAATGCTTTGAAAAAAGCTTGCAAAAAGCTGCAAAAAAGCTAAAAAAAAACACCCGAAAAAGTCAGTAAATCGATACGCTCAGATGTGAAGGGAAATCTCCCCAATGGGGATACAGATAAATAAAAGCTGACACTGGTGCTAACCCCTTCAAAACTAACAAGAAATAATATAGGTTTTAGGTATACTTTAAAATTAGCCATATGTCTTAGTGCCTAATAGGAGACATTTTCTTTAATTTTAAGTGACTATAAATATTTAGGCCTCATGCACACGGGGTGTTTGAAAAAATGAGCGGCAAAACCAGTTCTGACGCCAGGAAAAAGCAGCTTTAAAAACGTGCTTTTAAAAGCGTTTTTTTTTTTCTTGGCATTATTGCACATTTTAGCCACATTTAGTATCGTTAGCGTTTGTCAGCCTTTCTCTGCCCTCTTCTATTTTCCAACCTCAAATCCAACTACTACAGCTTAAAAACGTCTGACGTGGTCTAATACTGTATGCGGCCTTTAGCAGTGCAGGCGTTTTTACAGCTTAATGCTGCTGCTGCAGAACGCACAGGCCCTGGGTTTTTTTTTTTTTACAGCTATGCCATTTACAGCTTCTAAAAGCCTGTGTGTGCAAGAGGCCATAGAATAACATGGAGGGGCGTTTTTCTAACCACTTCCCAACCACCTGCTGCCTTTTTACTGCGGCAGGGTGGCTCTCTTGCACAAACCAATGTAGATCGGTCGCGCGTGGGAAGCTAGGGGGTGGCGCGCTCCCACCCCCACTCAGCAGCAGGGAAGCCAATGCACGGGTCAGGCGGCTCCGATTGCCGCCTGACACCCGCGATCGCTCCCCGCAGAGAGAGAAGGATGATCGGCTGTAGTAAACACAGCCGACTGTCCTTCTTCCTGGGAAACTACCACAAGAGGACACAGTTTTAAATTAGAGGGGCAAAGGTTTAAAAGTAATATGAGGAAGTATTACTTTACTGAGAGAGTAGTGGATGCATGGAATAACCTTCCTGCAGAAGTGGTAGCTGCAAATACAGTGAAGGAGTTTAAGCATGCATGGGATAGGCATAAGGCTATCCTTCATACAAGATAGGGCCAGGGACTATTCATAGGATTCAGATATATTGGGCAGACTAGATGGGCCAAATGGTTCTTATCTGCCGACACATTCTATGTTTCTATGTTTCTATGTTTCTATGATCATAGAGATCATGTGATCCTGCTATATAGGATCACATGTCTCTGTGGTCATCTAAGAAGCCATGCCCCCCCCCCCCCCCACAGTTAGACTCACTCCCCTAGGGCAGTGATGGCGAACCTTGGCACCCCAGATGTTTCAGAACTACATTTCCCATGATGCTCAACTACACTGCAGAGTGTATGAGCATCATGGGAAATGTAGTTCCAAAACATCTGGGGTGCCAAGGTTTCGCCATCACTGCCCTAGGGTCACATTTAACCCCTTGATCACCTATAATGTTAACACCTTCCCTGCTAGTGTCATTAATACAGTAACAGTGCATATTTTTAGCACTGATTACTGTAGTAATGTCACTGGTCCCCCCAAAAGTGTCAAAAATGTCAGTAAGGGGTCCAATCTGTCCACTGCAGTCCCGCAAAAAAAAAAAAAAAAACGCAGATCGCCGCCATTACCAGTAAAAAAAAAGAATAAACATGACATACATCTTTCCCGTAGTTAGTAGATGCGATATAACTTTTTCGCAAACCAATCAAAATACGCTTATTGCGATTCTTTTTTTTTTTTTACCAAAAATATGTAGCAGAAAACAAATTGGCCTAAAATGTTAAAAAAATTTAGATTTTATAATTTTTTTTTTTTTAGAATGTCATATAGCAGAATGTGAAAAATATAGTTTTTCTTTCAAAATTGTCGCTCTTTTTTCTGTTTAAAGGGCAAAAAATAAAAACCACACAGGTGATCAAATACCACCAAAAGAAAGTTCTATTTGTGGGAAAAAAAGGATGTCAATTTTATTTGGGTACAGCGTCGCACGACCGCGCAATTGTCCGTTAAAGTAACGCAGTGCCGAATCGCAAAAAATGGCCTGGTCGTTAAGGGGGAAAATCTTCCGGTCCAGAAGTGGTTAAGCTGCAAAAAAAAAACAAAAACACCTGCCGCTCCTAAAAGCAGCTGTAAAATGGCCCTGTGTGCATAAGGCTGCATTCACGTGTCAGCGTATAATCACGGGCAGAACCGCCGCGGTTCCGCCCGCGATTCGGAGAATTATTGCAAATCGCGGGACGCCTAGCGTTGCCCGTTGATTTGCAATAGCCCCCCAACGCCGAGCGATGTTGCCGCGATTTACGCCCGCCGAATCGCGGCAACATCACGCAAACAAAATCGCGGGACGCAATACGCTCCAAAAAAGTACAAGAGCTTCTTTGGAGCGTATTGCGTCCCGCGATTTTGTTTGCGCGATGTTGCCGCGATTCGGCGGACATAAATCGCGGCAACATCGCTCGGCGTTTGGGGGGCTATTGCAAATCAACGGGCAACGCTAGGCGTCCCGCGATTTGCAATAAATCTCCGAATCGCGGGCGGAACCGCGGCGGTTCTGCCCGCGATTATACGCTGACATGTGAATGCAGCCTAAAAAGTAAGAGATTTCTACATTGTTTCAAAGTACTCTGTCATTTGTACCGAAAGAGAATCGCTACAACAGTGTTTCTCAACTCCGTTCCTCAGGGCACACTAACAGGCCAGATTTTAAGTATTACCTTGGGAAGATGCATACTTGAATACTGCAATCACTGAGCAGCAAATGATATCAGCTGTGACGTATTTCAGTTTTCTTGCAAACCTGGCCTGTTAGTGTGCCCTAAAGGACTGGAATTGAGAAACACTGCCCTACAACAGTGGTCCTCAACTCTGGTCCTCAGGGCCCACTAACAGGCCAGATTTTCAGTATTACCTTGGGAAGATGCATACTTGAATACTGCAATCCCTGAGCAGCAAATTATATCACCTGTGATGTATTTCAGTCATCTTGCATACCTGGCCTGTAGTGTGCCCTGAGGACCGGAGTTGAGGACCACTGCCCTACAACATACCCATATACATACACAAACTGCTATACAGGTGAAAACGATATTCCATAATGCCCCAAGTATTCAACACTGCACCAAAAACAATATTCGATTAATGCTATAGTGAATAATTAATAAGCCATGAGAATTTAACAAGGCTAATTAGTAAGTAACAAGGTAACTGTCTAGCCAATAACATTGTATATGACCCCTCTGCTATAGCTGTACTGTGTGCATAGAGCTTGCCGCAGTCAGTCCCATTCTGTCAGCAGTTTTCTCCTTATAATCAGCAATATCCATGTTAGCAGAGCTGCAGATCTCACAGGCTTACAATGTAACTCAAGCAAACAGCAATCGTCTGCTCTTCCAGGATATACCCTCCAGGTTTCCGTATCCCTCCACACTGGGAGCGCTCATAGGAGGACAATGCAGTGCTGGAGAATGCAGGGACAACCACACCGTGACACCCAGCTCAGTCTATAAAACCTGCCCTGTCACACACTGATCCACCTTTGCTCACTGAATAACTGATAATGAATAATGCGATCAAGATAAACTTATAATGGCCGCAGAGTTTGCTGTAACACTGTTAAGTCTGGTTTCACCATTACTTGCCACTCATGTATTTAAAGTAGGGATCGACCGATTATCGGAAAAGCCGATATATCGAGGGCCGATCTGCACTTTCCCCGATATATCTGAATTGGCCCCGGGGGTTGCGATATTTCGGGAAAGTGCTTGTACCGGAGTGATACCTGCAGCTAGAGGCATCACCCCAGTACCGGCGTCCATAGCTGACGGTCGGCTGTCTAGTGATGACAACCGATGCGGCTGAGAAGCCGCTCAGCTGTCATTACAAGGAGCGGGAGGGGACATCCCCCCCTTCCCGCCGCCTTCCGCGGCTCACCAGGGTCTCCCTTCCCACTGGGCCACCAGCCTGCACGGCCGCCGAAGACCCGATCAAAGCCGCATTTGGCTCTGATTGGGTCTCCATGCAATCACTTCCGGGTTCTGGCGCCAGGTTCAAAAAAATGACAGCATTCAAAACAGCCAAACTTGGCGTTTTGAATGCTTTTAAGTGCAGAGGAGCGGTTTGGGGTCTTTTAGACCCCCAGATCCCTCCACAAGAGTACCTGTCAAGTAAAAAAAATTAAAAAAACATTTTTTTTAAATGTACGAAAATATCGGCCCATACCGATACGCGATGACCAAAATCTCGGTATCGGCAATGAAAAAACAATATTGGTCGATCACTAATTTAAAGTACACCTGTCATGAGGGAAATGGTGACTTCTTCTAAGGCTGAGCTCACACCTTTGTGTTTTGTTTGCTGCATTTTCCTTTGAAGTCAACAAAAATGCATCTCTACACAAGCGTTGAGATGCGTGTCACTGCGCTTTAAAGACTCACTTCGATGTGTCATTGCACACATAAGTGCATCAAGAATAAGAGCATATGTCACCAGAACACCATCCGGATGTTTATTGAAGCAATTACAGTGTCAGTGTGACATTTCAAAGCCACGTAGGACCCCTTCATCAAGCATACAATCTTCACATCCCTGATGAAGGGGTTCTGCATGAACTTGAAATGTTGCGCTGACACTGGGGTTGATTCACTAAAACTGGAGTGAAAATCCAGTGCAGCTTTGCATAGATACTAATTAGATTCCAGTTTTTTTGTCAAAGCTTAAAGCAGAGTTCCACCCAAAGGTGGAACTTCCGCTTATATGCTTCCTTCCCCCTCTGATGCCACATTTGGCACTTTTCAGGGGGGAGGGGGTACCTGTTTTTGACAGGTACCCTTCCCCACTTCCAGGAGACAGAACCGCGGCGCTGTCCCTCGGAAGTTCGGTCCCCTCCTTCTTCCTCCGCCGCCGGGCTAATTCGAAATCACAGCATGCTTCGCGCATATGCAGTAGAAAACCAGCTGTGAAGCCAAAAGGCTCCACTGGCGGGTTCTCGTACCCTGAATGGCGGCGGCAGCACCCGAGAGCCGATATGAAAATCGGCTATGGGTGCCGACATTGCGGGAACCCTGGACAGGTAAGTTCTAATATTTAAAAGTCAGCAGCTACAAATACTGTAGCTGCTGACTTTTAATTTTTTTCCTGGGGGGGCGGAACTCCTCTTTAACTGAACAAGCTGAAGTTAGGAGCTGATTGGCTACCAGGCACACCAGATTTTGCACTTTTTAGTAAATCAGCCCTACTGTTTGTGATGTGATCACTGCAATAAACATCTGGACAATATTCTAGGGATCCATGGTGTGCTAGCAACATATGTTCTTGTCTATGCTCATAACAGTTAACCAGATGGCAGTGGCTACAGCACCTCCTTACCCCAGGGCTCTTCCAAGGAACATGTGCAATGGGAATAAGTTGCGTAAATGCATCATGGTGCACATCCACGTACATTAAAGAGCATTATGATGTGTGATGACATTCAATACAATGTGACATTAAAGTTACATGGTGCAAAAGGTGCATAATAGTTCAACCATAAAAATTAAGCAAACCAAAAAGCGTTGCAATGTGCAAAAATTAACATCAAAAGGTGAATAGAATACCATGAACAGTAAACCAATGGTAAAAAATAATATAATATTTTCTGGAAAAATGTGTGACAACACACGTCAACGCACATTGTCTTGCATTTTGATGCATTCCCATTGACTCAGTAGGAAAAATTCATGTGAAGTGGACCTTTCAGTTACTATGCATATCTGCATAAATAATTTCCTGACATTTCACCTTATATATTGTATGATTAAAAAGTCCAGTCCAGGGACCTTGCCTAGGCTGAGATGTCATCAGCATACATAGGGCTTATGCACATTGCAGCTCAAAAAAAGCTGCTTTTACAGGGATTTGAGCTTTTATTTCAGCTTGAAGAAGCTTGTGCTTTTTTGTGCTCTTGTGCACGTTTTTATTGAGCTTCTTCAAGCTCCTTTGAGCTTTTTTGAGCATAAGCGTTTTTTTTATTCACAAACCCTCCTAGATAGTATTTTCTTAACCACCGTGTAAACAAATCAAAAAGCTGGAACAAATGTATTTGTGCATTTTCGAACTTGTTTGAGCTTTTTTAAGCTCTTTTGAGTTCTTTGGGGCACTAGCTCCTCTCGAAAAAAACATTTCTGCCTGTAGGAGGATATGCCTGAAAAAGCCATACAGTGCATGGACACATTGGCTAACATGGAGGGGAGTTTTCAGGCCGAAAAAATATGAGCTCAAAAGAGTTTAAAAGCCTATAGGAGTCGCTTCTTTGAGCTGCAGTGTGCATGAGCCCTAAGTCCCGGTTCACACATATGCAATGTCAGACATCGCATGTGATTCGCAGCGTACTGCTCTGAAAATCACATGCCATATCTGTGCGTTGCAAATTCAGTCATACAGATTGCATGGCTGAATTCACATCGCATTCGGACCAAAGTCGCACAGGACCCTTTTTTTGGTCTGCACCAGAATCGGATCGTATGGGTGTTCACACCTATGCGATCCGATTCATGTCCTAACTGAAAATTCGCATTGCAATATGCGAACTGATCTGGGGTGTCGTTAACTTTGTATTGCACCCCTAGCGATTTGCATATGGCAGTGTGAACTCCAGTGGGAACCCGCAGTGGATTCGCAGGGTTCCCGCATCGCATATGTGTGAACTGGCCCTAAAGGCAAGAGAAGCATTTCCTCCGTTTCCTCCCCTCCGGTGATCGGACTGCAATGTTGTAATTTTGCCACAAGTCACAAGGTGAGGAGGCCGCAGTAGGGGGCTGATCTGTGTTAGATAATTGAGAACAGCCAAGAACATCACAGGATTCAAAATTTACAAGACTGTCATCTCTGGGTTACCATCTCAGTATGGTGAATGGATGGAGCCTGGGTTACCATCTCAGTATGGTGAATGGATGGAGCCTGGGTTACCATCTCAGTATGGTGAATGGATGGAGCCTGGATTACCATCTCAGTATGGTGAATGGATGGAGCCTGGGTTACCATCTCAGTATGGTGAATGGATGGATCCTGGGTTACCATCTCAGTATGGTGAATGGATGGAGCCTGGGTTACCATCTCAGTATGGTGAATGGATGGATCCTGGGTTACCATCTCAGTATGGTGAATGGATGGAGCCTGGGTTACCATCTCAATATAGTGAATGGATGGAGCCTGGGTTACCATCTCAGTATGGTGAATGGATGGAGCCTGGGTTACCATCTCAGTATGGTGAATGGATGGAGCCTGGGTTACCATCTCAGTATGGTGAATGGATGGATCCTGGGTTACCATCTCAGTATGGTGAATGGATGGAGCCTGGGTTACCATCTCAATATAGTGAATGGATGGAGCCTGGGTTACCATCTCAGTATGGTGAATGGATGGAACCTGGGTTACCATCTCAGTATAGTGAATGGATGGAGCCTGGGTTACCATCTCAGTATAGTGAATGGATGGAGCCTGGGTTACCATCTCAGTATGGTGAATGGATGGATCCTGGGTTACCATCTCAGTATGGTGAATGGATGGAGCCCAAGGATGATGCCTGACCAAAGATGGTGCCAGTCTTCTAGAGAACGTAGATGAAGGCATTGTCAGGGGGTTTACTGTAACCCCTGTAAGGTAATAAAGACCTGTCAGTGTTGCAATTTCTGTGCCCTTAAAGTGGAATTTTACCCAAAAGGGAAAGATTTTCTTTTCTGCCTCCACCCCCCTAACTTTTTGCACATAATATTTTATTGAGGGGGGGCAGGTAAATGGTTTTGACAGATACCCGCTCCCACATCCACACAGATCACCCAGGCAATCAGAGAGGAAGTTTCCCCCACCTTCCTCCCTGCCCACAGCCTCCTGGGACACTTAACAGGTCCTAGAAAGCTGCTAGACCATGAAGCCGCAAGGAGTCGCAGCCGGCTTCCCACACTAAAGATGACCGAAGACTGGTGAAGAACTGGGTGAGACATCTCTAGATTCCTGGACAGGAAAGTGTCCGTTTATTAAAAGTTAGCAGCTACAGTATGTGTAGCTGCCGCCTTTTAATTTTTTTGTGGTTATCCTCTTTAACCGCTCGGTCGGCTCTGTCCCGCAAAACAACGTACATCGACGTCGCTTCGCGGGACAGCTAACGCACCCATTGGCCACAGGGGGAGCCAATCAGTGGGTCCAGTTGGCCGCAATTGCCACCGGGCACCTGCGATCGCTCCCCATGGAGACAGAACGGTGGTCTGTTGTTGTAAACACAGCAGACCGTTGTTCTGTCAGCAATCAACACAGGGCTCCTGTGTTCCAACTATTTAGGAACACAGGTCGCTGTGTTCATTCCATATGTCCATCCCCCACACAGTTAGAAAGCACTCCCTAAGGACACATTTAACCCTTTGATCGCCCCTGGTGTTAACCCCTTCCCTACCAGTGTCATTAGTACGGTAACAGTGCATATTTTAGCACTGATTACTGTAGTAATGTCACTGGTACCCCCAAAAGTGTCAAAAATGTCAGTCAGGGGTCCGATCTGTCCGCTAAAAATCACTGATCGCCACCATTACTAGTAAAAAAATAAATAAAGTCGACATAAACCTTTGCCCTAGTTTGTAGACGCGATAACTTTGACGCAAACCAATCAAAATACGCTTATTCCGGGAGTTTTTTTTACCAAAAATATGTAACAGAATACATATTGGCCTAAAATGATGAAAATTTTAGATTTTTACATTTTTTTTTATTGGGAATGTTATATAGCAGAAAGTAAAATATATATATATCTATATATATAGATATATATATATATATATTTTTTTAAGAATTGTTATTCTTTTTTTGTTTGTAGCGCAAAAAATAAAAAACGCAGAGGTGATCAAATACCACCAAAAGAAAAAAAAAGGACATCAATATTGTTTGGGTACAGCATCGCACGACCGCGCAATTGTCAGTTAAAGTAACGCAGTGCCGTATCGCAAAAAAATGGCCTGGTCATTAATGCGGTAAATCCTTCCAGTCCAGAAGTGGTTAAAGACCTTCATTATCTCTATCCCTATTCACTGTCCCTAATATTACTTTTCACCCCCTCCTGTGACAGCATTTCATTTTTTTCCCATCCCTGTCCTTACTGTTTTCTCCCGTAGGTGAGGAGATGACCCTCGGGTGACACCAGCCCCATGAGATACTCCTGTCACACATCCCATGAGGCTTAGCGGCAATCTACAACATAATCAAGGGGCCGGTTACAATCAAGAAAAGACAGCCGATTCCTGATTAAGAAAGGAAGAGCGGGGTGAAGCAATGGAGCTGCGGACTACTACAAAACATTTCAGGACTTGCTGGGTGCGTTAGTGTGTTTATTTATGGAGGATAACCTAACCAATAAGGTAAGGGGGAATTGAAAAAAAAAAAAAAAATTCAAAGGGTAAAGTTCCTCTTTAACATAAAAACATATATTAACCACTTAAGGACCAAGCCAATTTCTGACACGTGTTGCTTTTAAGTTCAAATCAGTATTTTTTGCTAGAAAATTACATAGAACCCCCAAACATTAGATATTTTGTAGCACAGACTCTGGAGAATAAAATGGTGGTCTTTCAAATGCAATTTTTTTGGAAAAAAATACACTTCACTGAATTAAAAAAAAACGAAATATTAAAGTTAGCCCACTTTTTTTGTATATTGTAAAGGATGATGTTACGTCGGGTAAATAGATACCTAATAGGGATCAACCGATTATCGGCAAAGCCGCTATATCGAGGGATGATATGCACTTTCCCCGATATATCGGAAACAGCCACCAAGGTGTCCGATATTACCGATATTTCGGAAAGTGCATGTACCGGAGTGATGCCTGCAGCTAGAGGCATCACCCCGGTACCGGCGTCCATAGCCGACGGTTGGCTGTCTTGTAATGACAACCGACGCGGCTGAGAAGCTGCTCGGCTGTCATTACAAGGAGTGGGAGGGGACGTCCCCCCCTCCCAGCCCCTTTCGCGGCCTGTCCATGTCTCCCGTCCCACCGGGAGACCTGGGCAACCAGCCTGCATGGCCGCTGAAGACCCGATCAAAGCTGCATTCAGCTCTGATCGGGTCTCCATGCAAGAACCCGGAAGTGATGTCATGACATCACTTCAAGGTACTGGCGCCAGATTCAAAAGAATGACAGCATTCAAAACAGCCAAATTTGGCATTTTGAATACTTTAAAGTGCAGAGGAGGGGTATGGGGTCTTTTAGACCCCCAGATCCCTCCACAATAGTACCTGTCAAGTAAAAAAAAAAAAATTTTTTTTTCAAATGTACGAAAATATCGGCCAATACCGATACGCGATGACCAAAATATCGGTATTGGTAATGAAAAAATGATATCGGTTGATCCCTAATACCTAACATGTTATGGTTTAAAATTGCGCACACTCATGAAATGGTGACAAACTATGGTACTTAAAAATCTTTAAAAAATGTTAACAGTTACCAGTTTAGAGTTACAGAAAAGGTCTTTTGCTAGAATTATTGCTCTTGCTCTGACGATTGCGGCAATACCTCCCATGTGTGATTTGAACACTGTTTACATTTGCATGCGTGACTTTATTTTTCTTATTTATTTTATTTTTTACACTGCCCCTTTTAGAAAAAATAAAAATAAAAAAAATCTGATCATTTTTATTGCTGTCAAAAGCAATGTAAACATCCCTTGTGACAGTAATAAGCAGTGACAGGTACTTTTTATTCAGGGATCTGGGTTCTAAAAGAACCCAAACCCCACCTCTGCACTTCAAAGTACTAAAACGCCAAAATCTGCGTTTTTGAATACTTTGGATTTTTCAAAATCGGCGCCGTTGGCAGCTGTGTAAACAGGAAGTGACGTTGTGACGTCGCTTCTAGGTTACTACATCGGAGACCCGATCTAAGGCGATTCCGGCTTTGTTCAGGACACCGACCAGCCAGGGGACGTTCCGGTTGGTCGCTTGGGTCTCCCAGTGGGACAGAAGACCCAGGCGGAGCAACGGAAGGTGGCGGGGGGGGGGGGGCATCCTTTCCCGCTCCTTGTGATAATGGCCGAGCGGCTTCTTAGTCGCATCGGTTGTTATCACCTGAAAGCCGACTGTCCGCTCTAAAAAAACTGTACTGGGGTAAAGCCTGCAGCTGTAGGCATCACCCCGTTACAACAACTTCAACAAAGTGACGTACAGGTATGTCCTTTTACAGGAAGTGGTTAATATGCATTTACAGTGCCTTGAAAAAGTATTCATACCCATTGAAATTTTCCACATTTTGTCATGTTACAAAAAACGTAAATGTATTTTATTGGAATTTTATGTGATAGACCAACACAAAGATGGCACATAACTGAGAAGTGGAAGGAAAATGATAAATTGTTTTACCGATATCTGAAAAGTGTGGCATGCGTTTGTATTCAGCACCCTTTACTCTGATACCCTCAACTAAAATCTAGTGGAACCAACTTCCTTCAGAAGTCACCTAATTAGTAAATAGAGTCCACCTGTGTGTAATGTAATCTCAGTATAAATACAGCTGTTCTGTGAAGCCCTCAGGGGTTTGTTAGAGAACCTTAGGGTCCTTTCACACGAGCGGTGCGCCCGGCAGACTCCATTTTTCTCAGCAGGCATTGATCCCCGCTAAGCAGGCGGATGACAGGTCCATCTCCGCTTACTTTGCAGAGATGAAGCTGTCAGATCCCCGCTCTCCTCTATGGGAGATCGGATAAAAACAGACCGCCTGTCCATTTTCATCTGGTCCTCCAGACTGATGGAAAATAGGGTTTCCATCTGTCTGGATTTCAGGATCGGATCGGATAGCAGCGGGTGTCAGCGGAGGTGTCACCGCTGACATCCGCTGCTCCATAGAGGTGCATGGAGAATCCGATCAGGTCCACCTGAAAAACTGAGAGGCGGACCTGATCAGAAAGCCCTTGTGAAAGAGGCATTGGTGAAAAAAAAACGCATTGTGAAAGCCAAGGAACACCCCAGACAGGTCAGGAATAAAGTTGTGGAGAAGTTTAAAGCAGGGTTAGGTTATAAAAAAAGATCCCATGCTTTGAACATCTCAAGGAGTTCAATCCATCATCCAAAAATGGATAGTATGGCACAACTGCAAACCTACCAAGACATGGCTGTCCACCTAAACTGTCAGGCCGGGCAAGGAGAGCATTAAAAAGAAAGTAAACCATTGTTATTGTTTTTGTTCTGACCTGCAAAGTAAAGGCATAATTTGCTAGTATGCCTCGCATACTAGCATGTTATGTGAAACTTACCTGCAAACTAAGCCCTCCATCAAAGCGTTGTCAGCGCTGGAGGACGCATCCATTTTCTCCCGTCTTCTCTCCGGGTCTGCAGACTCTGGCTGTTTAAATGGCCAAAGCCATGTGACGTCGCTCCCGCGCATGCGCACGAGAGCTGCCGGTCAAGGCACAGGGCTCTGAAGAAATGGCACAGGTGGCCGTTACTTCAGAGCGTGTGCGCCGTGGCCTAATCGGCTGCATATACACTAAATATCTCCTAAACGGTACAAGTTCAGGAGATATTTAGAGTACCTCAGGACAACTGTTTGTGGTGCACTCCACAAATCTGGTCTTTATGAAAGAGTGGCAAGAAGAAAGCCATTGTTGAAAGAAAGCCATAAGAAGTCCTGTTTGTAGTTTGTGAGAAGCCATGTGTAGGACACAGCAAACATGTGGAAGAAGGTGCTCTGATCAGATGAGACCAAAATGTAACTTTTTGGCCTAAAAGCAAAACGCCAAGAGTGGGGGGGGAAACTAACACTGTACTTTACCCTGAACACACCATCCCCACCGTGAAACATGGTGGTGGCAGCATCATGTTGTGGGGATGCTTTTCTTCAGCAGATACAGGGAAGCTGGTCAGAGTTGATGGAAAGAAGGATGGAGCCAAATACAGGAAAATGTAGAAAACCTGTTAGGGTCCTTTCACACGAGCGCTCTGATAAGATTCGCCTGTCAGTTTTTTAGGCGGATCTGATCGGATGCTCCATGCATCCTTATGGGGCAGCGGATGTCAGCGGTGACATGTCCGCTAACACCCGCTGCCATCCGCATCCGATCCTGTCCATGAAATCCGGACGGATGGAAACCCTATTTTCCATCCTTCCAGGGGATCGGATGGGATGGGATCGGATGAGAGCGGACAGGCGGTCCGCTCTCATCCGATTCCCCCATAGAGATGCATGGGGCTCCGACACCTCCCTCTCCGCACACAGAGTGGAGAAGGAGATGTCACCTTCCTGCTCAGCGGAGATCTGGGTTTACGATCCCCTGAGGGCAGCACGGATCCGCCTACGGAGTCAGACCATGTGAAAGAGCCCTTCGAGTCTGCAAAAGGTGGAGGTTCACCTTCCAGCAGGACAACGACCCTAAACATACTGCCACCTATAATGGAAAGGTTTAGATCAAAGCATATTCATGTGTTAGAATCAAAGTTCAAACCTAAATCCAAATAAGAATCTGTGGCAAGCCTTGAAAATTGCTGTTCACAGACGCTCTCCATCCAATCTGACAGAGCTTGAGATATTTTGCAAAGAAGAATGGGAAAAAATGTCACTCTCTAGATTTGCAAAGCTGGTAGAGACATCCCCAAAAAGACTTGCAGCTGTAATTGCAGGGAAAGGTGGTTCTACAAACTATTGACTCAGGGGGGTGAATACTAATGCATTCCACACTTTTCACATATTTATTTGTAAAAAATTTGGAAAACCATTTAGCATTTCCCTTCCACTTCACAATTATGTGCCACTTTGTGTTGGTCTATCACATAAAATCCCAATAAAATGCATTTACATTTTTGGTTGAAACATGACAAAATGTGGAAAATTTCAAGGGGTATGAATACATTTTCAACTCCACCAACAACCAATGTAAGGGGGTCCTTCTCTACTAACCACCAATGTAAGGGGGTCCTTCTCTACTAACCACCAATGTAAGGGGGTCCTTCTCTACTAACCACCAATGTAAGGGGGTCCTTCTCTACTAACCACCAATGTAAGGGGGTCCTTCTCTACTAACCACCAATGTAAGGGGGTCCTTCTCTACTAACCACCAATGTAAGGGGGCCCTTCTCTACTAACCACCAATGTAAGGGGGTCCTTCTCTACTAACCACCAATGTAAGGGGGTCCTTCTCTACTAACCACCAATGTAAGGGGGTTCTTCTCTACTAACCACCAATGTAAAGGGGCCCTTCTCTACTAACCACCAATGTAAGGGGGCCCTTTTATACTAACCACCAATGTAAGGGGGTCCTTCTCTACTAACCACCAATGTAAGGGGGTCCTTCTCTACTAACCACCAATGTAAGGGGGCCCTTCTCTACTAACCACCAATGTAAAGGGGCCCTTCTCTACTAACCACCAATGTAAGGGGGCCCTTTTATACTAACCACCAATGTAAGGGGGTCCTTCTCTACTAACCACCAATGTAAGGGGGCCCTTCTCTACTAACCACCAATGTAAGGGGGCCCTTCTCTACTAACCACCAATGTAAGGGGGCCCTTCTCTACTAACCACCAATGTAAGGGGGCCCTTCTCTACTAACCACCAATGTAAGGGGGCCCTTCTCTACTAACCACCAATGTAAGGGGGCCCTTCTCTACTAACCACCAATGTAAGGGGGCCCTTCTCTACTAACCACCAATGTAAGGGGTCCTTCTCAACTAACCACCAATGTACGGGGGTCCTTCTCTACAAACCACCAATGTAAGGGGGTCCTTCTCTACTAACCACCAATGTAAAGGGGTCCTTCTCTACTAACCACCAATGTAAGGAGGTCCTTCTCTACTAACCACCAATGTAAAGGGGCCCTTCTCTACTAACCACCAATGTAAGGAGGCCCTTCTCTACTAACCACCAATGTAAGGGGGTCCTTCTCTACTAACCACCAATGTAAGGGGGCCCTTCTCTACTAACCACCAATGTAAGGAGGCCCTTCTCTACTAACCACCAATGTAAGGGGGCCCTTCTCTACTAACCACCAATGTAAGGGGGTCCTTCTCTACTAACCACCAATGTAAGGGGGTCCTTCTCTACTAATCACCAATGTAAGGGGGCCCTTCTCTACTAACCACCAATGTAAGGAGGTCCTTCTCTACTAATCACCAATGTAAGGGGGCCCTTCTCTACTAACCACCAATGTAAGGAGGCCCTTCTCTACTAACCACCAATGTAAGGGGGCCCTTCTCTACTAACCACCAATGTAAGGGGGCCCTTCTCTACTAACCACCAATGTAAGGAGGCCCTTCTCTACTAACCACCAATGTAAGGGGGTCCTTCTCTACTAACCACCAAAGTAAGGAGGTCCTTCTCTACTAACCACCAAAGTAAGGAGGTCCTTCTCTACTAACCACCAATGTAAGGAGGTCCTTCTCTACTAACCACCAATGTAAGAGGCCCTTCTTCACTGACCATCAATGTGAGGAACATTTCTTTACTAACCATCAATGTAAGAGGCCCTTCTTTATTGACCATCAATGTAGGGGACATTTCTTCATTGACCTTCAGTGTAAGAGGGTCTTCTTCACTGTGCTGTATGGACTGCCAGTAATGTTAATTTCCAAAGCAAAAAGCTCACCACACACAATGCAGTCTGACTTTACAATCTCATTGAGATCTGCCAACAAATATGTAACACAAGGGCCTGCCTGAGTGGATTCATGTTAAATGGGTAGATCCTTAATTTACATAGTTTTGGTAGATCTAAAATTGATTGTACAGTCAGATTGTAATGTGTATGGTGAGCCATAAGGTATTTAGTTGGTGGTAGATCACAAAGTAGCCAAACACGATACAATTTATGACAGTACAATCTCCTTTAAATTTACCAAAACAATGTAATATGAGGACAAATCTAAATGAACCAATCTATAGTATTTATCCAATAGTGCAAGGCCGTACATTACATAGTTGTTGATAGATTTGAAGATGATTGTACGAATCAATTGTACAGTCATCTAAACTAAACTCATCTAAATCAATCTGTATACAACCAGATAGGCCCCCATACTACTGTTCTTGGTAGATCTAAAGGAGATTGTACAATCAGATTGCGTAGCACATTATTGGTAGATCTAAAAGGAGATTATAGCGTGTTTTGGTGAGTTTTAGCTGGCCACATGCTACACAATCTGACTGTACAATCTCTTTTAAATTGAGTAAACACTATACAATCTAATAGTCAATCTTCTTCAGATCTAACAACAATCAGGTAGTGCAAGGGCTTGTCTGATAGGAGAGTGTAGGAAGGCCCTCAGTTTGGGTAAATCTTGATTGTACAGTCAGATTGTAATGTGTATGGTGATCCTTAAGCCTTGTACACCTTTTTATTTTTTTTCTGTTCAACCCCGCGGGCTGAAAAAAAAAAAAAACTGTCAAATCAGGTCGGAGCCGCTGTACTAACTATGCAAAGTTAGTATAGTGATCTCCCCCACTGAAGTGTTGTGTTCTGACAGGGGGGTGCCCCCCCCCCTCGCCTGAACACGTTGATCAACACTATCTGCCATTGGCTGAGAGCACTGATCGGGAGTCGGTTGGCTGCTGGTTTTTCAGCATTCAAGTCTGACAGAAGCCGGCCGAACAACCGGCTTCTGTTGGACAGACCGACATACACACAGGCCGAACGTCGCCCATTTTTTTTTTTTGAACCAGCAAATGTCTCCTGACATTCGTCCTGTGTGTACCCGACTTTAATCTACCAGCTTTTCCTTGCTGAAGCAAGAGCAAGGAGAACATGCAAACTCCGCACAAAGGGTGTCCTAGCCAGGATTTGAACCAGGGATTGGGTACAAGGCAGAAGTGCTAACTACGAAGTCGTTGTGCAACCCTATTATTTTTACAGAACTGTCCTATTCTTCTTATTGACTGTGAGTGCCGGATCACGTGTATGCTATATCAGACATTGCATGTGATTCAGAGTATGCGATGTCTGTGCGTTGCGAATTCAGTCATACAGATTGTATGGCTGAATTTGCATTGCATTTGGACCAAAGTCACACAGGACCCTTTTTTTCGTCCGCACCAGAATCGGATCGCATGGGTGTTCACACCTATGCAATCTGATTCATGTCCAAATTAACTGATCTGGGGGTGTCATCAGCTCTGCTGTTAGAAATCACAGGGCCCCATACAGCCTACCTGATAGGGCCCCCCCGGCTGGAAGTGACTAATAACATAGATCAGATATGCAGCCTTAGATGCATAGATGAATGAATTGAAGTCTGCTTGCTCATTCACAAACTGAAGCAAAGTTTACTATGCTTCAGTGATGAATGGACACAGGAGTGATTGTTACCAATCACTCATTGTGTTCATTCATGAAAGAAAGGGGACAATAAATTATATATTTACTGGCCCCTTCCCCCTGCTCTCCATCCTGAAACATTTCCCTGTGTGCCCGCAACAGCTGTCAGCAGGAGAGGGGAGGGGGGAAGCCGGCAGTGCTGCGGGGGAAAGGGGCACACAGGGGGGCCCAGACAGCAGATGGAAGGGGTGCATATGCTAGAACCAATCCTCCTGCAGTAAAGTTAGAGGGAGAAGGAGGAGGAGAGTCCCCCAGTGCTACAGGGGTGGCAGAAGAGGATTGGTGTCTGCAATAAGACAGTACAGCCGGCCCTCCTGCTCAGTAGGTGCCTGGGCCCCCCATTTGAACTGATGGGGCCTGGGCTCAGTACAGGAAGGCTGGCTGTACTGCCTTATCAGCGGCCCTGAGTGTCATTAACTTTGCATTGACACTCCCAGCGATTCCCATATGGCAGTGTGAGCTGCCTGTGAGTTTAGTGCGATGCGGGAACTCGCAGTAGATTCGCAAGGTTCCCACATTGCACATAGGTGAACCGGTGTCCTGTCGAATAATGCCTTGCATCGAAAAAAGCATCCGATGCACTGTGCATGCGCAGTACGTGACGTCACTGCAGGTGATTTTTCGATCAGCTGTGGTTGACGTAATCAGTGCGCATGTGCAGTCTGTCGGATGCATTTTTCGACAGGAGACCTTAATGTCAGATTCTGCCTCGCTCTCTGCGCTCTGCACATGCGCGCAACGTCATAGCCAGGAATGAATTGCTATTGGGCGGATTGTGGCTCAATCTTTTTGGCGCAAATTCTGGCTGAGAACGGTGGACGGTTTTTGTATTGCAGAACGGTGGCAGTTGCAGGAATATTTGTGTGAGGTCCTCGGCCAAAGTTCGCCCCATAAAGATCGAACCACAATCCACGGTTTCGTCCTCTGCCAAAATTTGCGCCAAAAAGATCGAGCCACAATCCACCGTCCACTGTTTTCCGTCCTCGGCCAAAATTTGCGCCAAAAAGTTTGAGCCACAAACCACTGTTTCGTCTTCTGCCAAAATTTGCGCCAAAAAGATCAATCCACAATCAACCGTCCACTGTTCTCCGTCCTCGGCCAAAATTTGTGCCAAAAAGTTTGAGCCACAATCCGCCCAATAGCAATTAATTCCTGGCTATGACGTTGCGCGCATGCGCAGAGAGCGAGGCAGAATCTGACATCAAGACTCTACACGCTTTGTCTCCCGTCGAAAAATGCATCCTACGGACTGCGCATGTGCACTGATTACGTCATCCCCAGCTGATCGAAAAATCAGCTGGAGTGACGTCACGTACTGCGCATGCGCAGTGTGTCAGATGCATTTTTGGACGGGAGGCATTATTCTACAGGACACCGACACTGAGCTCCGGTTCACACTTGTGCGGCGTTCGCATGTAATGTCGGAGCGCACTGCTCCTTCATTACATGCGATCGGCTGTGCAGTGCGAGTTTAGCCATACACTTTGTATGGCTAAATTCGCACCCGCACCCGCAGCAAACTCGCACAGGACCCTTTTTGGCAGCCGCATCAGGATCGGATCGCACAGCGGTTCACACTTGTGCGATCCGATCCTGTGCGAACTGCACGATCGCACTGCGATATGCGATCAAACTGGGGGTGTCGTTAAGATTACATTGACACCCCCAGCGTATCGCATATGGCAGTGTGAACGATGCGGGAACAGGCTGCGGACTCGCAGACTTCCCGCATCGCATAAGTGTGAACCGGACCTGAATGAAATCCAACAATAAATCTCAGCTATCCGAACATAAGCAACAATTCAGACAACTGGAAGTCAATGTAACATTATTATCATTATATTATACAGTATTTATTATTACTATTATTATCATCATAGTAATAATGACTCTGCCTCTGGGTATACTATTGTGTTGGAATAATAAATGTGTGGACTGATCGTGGTCACGTTGTCACCCTGTGTGTAGGGTCAGGTGACAGATCACACTGTACTGGTGACACTGATGATGGGGGGACAATGATGATCTATGGGGGGAGGAGGACAGTGACACCATCCTGTACAATGTGACACCAATCATCACAATGACATTTAGGAAGAAGACACAAGTGAGTCCCCAGCTCCTCCATCTGATGACAGGGACACGATGACACAACACGCTGACTGTCATACAAAGTGACACAACAATGATGAGGATACAATGTAACCGATGGAGTCAGTGATGGAGGGGATCCGGCTGCAGCAGCCGGCGCTGATCTCACATCCACACGGGGGGGAGAAGAAGAGTGAGGAGAGCTCACCTATCCCGGCCCCTGGCTCCGGGGGGATCCTCCGCTCGGTCCCGGGATCTCACTGCGGGATCTCACCCGGAACTGCCGCACTCTCCTTTAAAGGCAATGGAGAAAAGTGCAGCAGTGTGCCGACGGAAATTACCGCACGTCGCCGCTAGATGGCAGTGACGAGGCGGCAACAGCTAAGCAGGCAGAGTCTGCGTGTGGCGCTGTGTAGGCAGTCACGGTGTACGATATATACAGTCTGAGCCTGACTGGGTCTGAATAATTCACTGGGGGTTATTCTAAACATAATTCAGGGATGACTTTAAAAAAAGAGAAAAAATGTGTGTTTATTTATATATATATATATATATATATATATACCCAATATGTACAGTATATAGTATATATATATTTATACAATATGTACAGTCTATAGTATATATATTTATACAATATGTACAGTATATAATATATATATTTATACAATATGTACAGTATATAATATATATATTTATAATATATAAGAAAATATCAAATAAATATGAAAAATGGTTTGTGGTGATCTATGACAAAAGAAACCACACAGCAATGAAGGGTTAACACTAGATTTTTTTTTTTTTTATTGTTGTCTATGTCCCCAATTCCTCAGTTCTGTATTGGTGACACCCTTATGAATGTCACATGGACAGGAAATGGGGGTGAATTCCCTCATACATATATGGTTCACATGTGTGAATGCGCATTTGCTTGCGCATGTCAAAGGTAGAGCAGACCATTTATTTCAATGAGCTGCACTATCAGCAAGAAATACGGTGAAAAAATGCCCCTTTTTTTTATTATAGCACCCAATTAACCACTTCTGGACCAGAAGGTTTTGCCCCCTTAATGGCCAGGCCATATTTTGCGATTCGGCACTGCGTTATTTTAACGGACAATTGCACGGTCATGCAACGCTGTACCTGAATAAAATTGATGTCCTTTTTTTTCCTCACAAATAGAACTTTCTTTTGGTGGTAATTGATCACCTGTGCGATTTTTATTTTTTACACTATAAACAAAAAAGAGAGCGACAATTCTGAAAAAAAAACAATATTTTTCACATTCTGCTATATAACATTCCCCAAAAAAATGTAAAAATCTAACTTTTTTAACATTTTAGGCCAATTTGTTTTCTGCTACATATTTTTGGTAAAATAAAAGTGCAATAAGCGTATTTTGATTGGTTTGCGCAGATTAATGTAATTTTTTTTTTTTTTTTTTTACTAGTAATGGCGGCGATCTGCTATATTTTTTTTTTTTTTGCGGGACTGCGACATTGCGGCTGACACATCGGACCCCTAACTGACATTTTTGACACTTTTGGGGGGCCAGTGACATTACTACAGTAATCAATGCTAAAAATATCCACTGTTACTGTAATAATGACACTGGCAGAGAAGGGGTTAACACTGTGGGTGATCAAGGGGTTAAATGTGTACCTAGGGGCGTGTTTCTAACTGGGGGGGGGGCATGGCTTGTGAAATCACCATAGAGACCTGTGATCCTATATAGAAGGATCACATGGGCTCTATGATCATCCCAGGGAGAAGAACGGTCAGCTGTGTTTACAACAGCTGACCGCCCTTCTCTCTCAGCGGGAAACGATCGCGGGTGTCAGGCGGCAATCGAAGCTGCCTGCCCGCTGCATCGGCTTCCCTGCACACTAGCGGTGGCGGGAGCGCGCCGCTGGCGGCGCAATCGCTCCTTAGCTGCCTGCGCGCGACCGACGTATAGCTACGTTGGTTTGCCCGGGAGTGGCTGGCTGCTGCAGTATAACCGCAGCGGGTGGTCGTAAAGTGGTTAATGACCAGGCCATTTTTTACGAATCGGCATTGCGTTATTTTACCGGACAATTGTGCGGTTGTGCAACGCTGTACCCAATTAAGATTGATGGCCTTTTTTCCCCACAAATAAAGCTTTTTTTGGTGGCATTTGATCACCTCTGCGTTTTTTTTATTTTTGCGTTATAAACAAAAAAATGGCGACAATTCGTAAAAAATAATATTTTTCACATTCTGCTATATAACATTCCCAATAAAAAAAAAAAAAAATGTAAAAATCTAATTTTTTCATCATTTTAGGCCCAATTTGTATTCTGCTACATATTTTTGGTAAAAAAAATTCCAATAAGTGTATTTTGATTTGTTTGCGCAAAAGTTATAACATTTACAAACTATGGGAAAGATTTATGTCATTTTTATTTATTTGTTTTTTTTTTACTAGTAATGGCGGCGATCTGCGATTTTTAGCTGGGCTGTGACATTGCGGCAGACAGACCAGACCCCTAACTGACATTTTTGGGGGGACCAGTGACATTATTAAAGTCATCAGTGCTAAAAATATGAAAAATATGCACTGTTACTGTAATAATGACACTGGCAGGGAAGGGGTTAACTCGGACAAAAAAAAAGGGGGGTTAAGTGTGAGCCTAGGGGGTGCTTTCTAACTGTGTGTTTGGGGGGGGTGGGGGGTCGGGTTGGGCTTGTAGAATCAACACAGAGACCTGTGATCCTAAATAGGAGGATCACAGGTGTTCTGTGCTGATTCCTGAGAGTACAATGGTCTGCTGTTTTTACAACAGCAGACCGCTGTTCTCTCTCCACGGGGAGTGATTGTGGGTGCCCGGCGACAATCGCTGCCCCATGATTTAGCTCCCTTGTTGGCTAATGGGGGCGTGTCCCCAGGATCGCTTCCGCGGATCACCGTACCAGTATGGCGATTCGCCGAGCCAGCCTGCCGCTGCAGTATATCTGCGGCGGGCAGTCGGCAAGTGGTTAATGGCAAGCCTGCCAAAGCTGTCCATACATTGTACAATTTTGTTTGTATTCACCTTCAACTATGTAGTGCAAGGGCCTGCCTAGTTGCATACTAGGGATCGACCGATTATCAGCAAAGCCGATATATCGAGGACCGATCTGCACTTTCCCCGATATATCGGAATCGGCCCCCGGAGGTTACCGATATTTCGGGAAAGTGCTTGTACCGGAGTGATGCCTGCAGCTAGATGCATCACCCCGGTACCGGCGTCCATAGTCAACGGTCGGTTGTCTTGTAATGACAACCGATGCGGCTGAGAAGCCGCTCGGCTGTCATTACAAGGAGCGGGAGGGGACGTTTACACCCCCCCCCCTTCTGCCGCCTTCCGTGGCTCGCCCGGGCCTCCCGTCCCACCGGGAGGCCCGGGCAACCAGCCTGCACAGCTGCCGAAGACCTGATCAAAGCTGCATTCGGCTCTGATCAGTTCTCCATGTAACAACCCGGAAGTGATGTCATGACATCACTTCTGGGTACTCGGTGCCAGATTCAAAAAATGACATCATTCAAAACAGCCAAACTTGGCGTTTTGAATGCTTTGAAGTGCAGAGGAGCAGTTTGGGGTCTTTTAGACCCCAGATCCCTCCACAAGAGTACCTGTCAAGAAAAAAATAATTTAAATGTACGAAAATATAAGCCGATACCGATACGCAATGACCAAAATATCAGTATCTGTATCAGCAATGAAAAAACTATATCGGTCGATCACTATTGCATACATGGAAGTGTTTAGGTTTGACCTCCTATTATATGGTTTTGGGAATCTAAAGAAAAATTGTACAAGAAAATTGTATAATGTATGGCCAATTTTAAGCACAGCACATTTCTTTGCAGGTTGGGAACGTGTGCAAAACCGAATGCGTTCGTCAGTCGCAGAGATATGAACTTAGACTAAGGGCATGTTCACACCATTTGCGGTGTGGAAACGCACTTGAGATCATGCATTTTCCCGCACTGCACAAAAAATGTGCTGCCTCCTGTAGACGTACATGGGTGATATTAATTTAATAGTGCCACCCCCATGCATCTGGTAAACACGTGTGCATTTGCAGCTGCCAAAACACATGGTACTGCAGTACTATGCAGGTTGGTGCGGCGTGAAAATTAAAAATTGCACCTTTTTGTACATTTCCTGCGCAATTGGCAGTCTACTGAAATGAATGGAAAAACCTAAACAGGCCACTCACTAACATGTGGGTAGGCATAAAAGATTCATGCGCGCAGACTCACCTTTGAATGCGCCCTATGTGTGAGAAACGTGATAAAGAAGTCCCTGACACTTTTCCAAAATGTCACTGCACTGTGCTGTGGCACCATGCATTTTGCTGCGTGTGAAAACATTCACTATATTGTCAAAAGTATTGGGACGCCGGCCTTTACACACACATGAATGTTAATGGCATCGCAGTCTTAGTCCGTAGGGTTCAATATTGAGTTGGCCCACCCTTTGCAGCTTTAACAACTTCAACTCTTCTGGGTAGGCTGTTCACAAGGTTTAGGAGTGTCTATGGGAATGTTTGACCATTCTTCCAGAAGCACATTTGTGAGGTCAGGCACTGATGTTGGAGAGAAGGCCTGGCTTGCAGTCACCATTCTAATTCATCCCAAAGGTGTTCTATCGGGTTGAGGTCAGGACTCTGTGCAGGCCAGTCAAGTTCCTCCACCCCAAACTCACTCATCCATGTCTTTATGGACCTTGCAGTTCCAGGACAAAGCCTTCTAGTGCCCAGGGCGAAGATGCCACACAGCACCCCCCTCAAAATGTATACGTTTTATGGGTCAGCAAAAATCCCCTCCAAAACAATTAGAGCACTAATCTTCACACTTACCCCCTAGGCATCAATTTATTTTGCAAGCCAAAATTCTCCACAAAAAAAAAAATCTCCCTCCTCCTGTACAAATCTCCTCCCCAGCTCAAATACTCTCCCTCCCCCAAATCCCCTCTCCTAGAACTAATCGCCCCCCCCCCCCCCCCATTTTCTCTATTCCTAACACATATCCTCCAATCATCCCTACTAGCACAAATCTGCCCCCGCCCATTTCCTCCTCCTAACACAAATCACCCAATCCACCTTCCTAGTACAAATCCCCCTCTCCAAATTACCCCTTCTAGCAAAATCCTCCAAAATCTCCACTGTGCCCAGGGCAGCTGTCCCTCCTGCCCACCCCTTGTCCCGGCCCTGTGCACAAGTGTGAGCCTAGCCTGAGTGTTCCTGTGCACCATCCCAATGTGTGTCTCCCGAAATTGACGTAACCATAGAGATTATGCCAGAGATATAATTAAGTCTTAGGTGAAATGCATTAGGAGGGTGGAGTCCTGGCTAGGGGCATGTTGCACACCTGAATGCAAAGCGTATCTGTGCTCGAGATGTCTCAGCGTGCGGCCCCTTTTTTTCTATATAAAGGGCTCATTTACACCATATACAGTCAAATCACGTGTTTAAAGCAGTTGTATACTCATTCTGATCACTTTTCTCTAAATTAATAATAGCAGGCTATGTTATTTATTGTAAATTTTTATTCTCCTCTTACCGGCTTCCTTTCTGAGTAATCGTTGTTTTTCTTTTAAATTTCGTCACCCACGCATGCGCCGTTAGCCCTAATTTTCCGGCAAGCTCCTGCAAAAAAACTGGGTCTATGCCGGCGCTGCATCATTTCCTACTGTCGTCGTCAGCCCCGAGATCTCGCGAGACATGTACGGCGCTCGCTCTCGTTCTTTCCCCTAGTTTGTAGACATGATAACTTTTGCGCAAACAAATCAAAATACACTTATTGGGATTTTTTTTACCAAAAATATGTAGCAGAATACAAATTGGGCCAAAAATGATGAAAAAATTCGATTTTTACATTTTTTTTATTGAGAATGTTATATAGCAGAACGTGAAAAATATTGTTTTTTTTTTCTGAATTGCCGCCTGACACCCCCGATCGCTCCCCGCTAAGAGAGAAGAAGAGTCAGCTGTTGTAAACACAGCTGACTGTTCTTCTCCCTGGAATGATCACAGAGCGCCTGTGATCCTTCTATATAGGAACACAGGTCTTTATGGTCATTTCAGAAGCCACGCCCCCCCCACAGTTGGAATCACTCCCCTAGGCTCACATTTAACCCCTTGATCACCCATAATGTTAACCCTTTCTCTGCCAGTGTCATTATTACAGTAACAGTCCACCCAAAAGTGTCAAAAATGTCAGTCAGAGGTCCGATCCGTCCAACGCAATGTCGCAGTCACACAAAAAATCGCAGTGCCGCCATTACTAGCAAAAAAAAACAATAAAAACTACATAAATCTCTCCCGTAGTTAGTAGACGCGATAACCTTTGTGCAAACCAATCAAAACACGCTTATTGCGATTTTTTTTTTTTTTTTTTTTTTTTTTTTACCAAAAATATGTAGCAGAAAACAAATCGGCCTAAAATGTTAAAAAATTTTGATTTTTAATTTTTTTTTTGAGAATTTCATATAGCAGAATGTGAAAAATATTATTATTTTTTTTTTTCAAAATTGTCGCTCTTTTTTTTGTTTATAGCGCAAAAATTAAAATCGCACAGGTGATCAAATACAATTTTATTTGGGTACAGCATCGCACAACCGTGCAATAAAAGTAACGCAGTGCCGAATCGCAAAATAGGGCCTGGTCAGGAAGGGGGCAAATCCTTCCGGTCTTAAAGTGGTTAAATGTGGTATCAATGTCAGAGTTTACTACCGCTTTAAATTCAGTATGGAGGCATATGCAAGAAAGATTGATGTATTTCAATGAGCCTAGTTTACACTATTTCTGTGCTTTCGTGTGCGTTTAAAAAAAAAGTACAGCGTGCTGCATTTCTTTTTTCCAAGGAAAAGTATGTAAATGCAACACAGATGCTTGTAAATGCAACACAAACGCATATAAATCAGTAACAATCATACACCACAAACATACTGCAAATGCAACAAAAACGCACCACAAATGCTCCGCAAAAGCACGACAAATACATGTAAATGCACATGCAGAACTATACAATATTTCCTGTCCAAGTTATACCCTGACGCAAAGGACATCACTGGTCAGGAAGAACAGGCAAACCTCCAGAATAATGACAAGACAACAATGGAATTAAAAACAGGTTTAAATCCCTCCGCTACCCTGTGACAAAAAGGTGTTTTTACTGATTTTTAGGTCTCCACTAGAGACATAAATTATGTGAAGTATCAACCAAATGATCAGATAAACAGCAGCAATGTGCAACTACTGAGTGGATGCTGGTCAGTACTGAACAGAGAATAACAATTAAAAGAAAAAAAAAACAGTATGCCAACTGGGATACTAGGAGTAACTTTCACAACTGACCACTAGGTGGCAGCACAGTATAACACATTCCTAGAGAACAGGGATTAGTGATGGCTAACCTTGGAACCCTCAGATGTTTTGGAACTACATTTCCCATAATGCTCACATACACTGCAGGGTGCATGAGCATAGTCACTAAGTAAAGTTCCCTTGCAAAATTAACAGTGCAATAATATACTGAAACATAAGTGCAGTTACTTGCAGTTCCCTGAGAAGGGAGGCTGGCTGGAGCCAGTTAGTTCAGGTAGCTCGTTGCAGGGATACTCAAACAGAATCTGGGAAGGGATGGAGGAGTCTGTTCTATAACCACAAAAATAGTGTAACGCAACAATATTAACCACTTCGGGACCGGAAGATTTCCCCCCCTAATGACCAGGCCACTTTTTGCGATTCGGCACTGCGTTACTTTAACTGACAATTGTAACACTGTACCCAAAAAATATTGATGTCCTATTTTTCCCCACAAATAGAGCTTTCTTTTGGTGGTATTTGATCACCTGTGCGATTTTGTTTTTTGTTTTTTTGCGTTATAAACAAAAAAGAGCGACATTCTAAAATAAAAACAACAATATTTTTCACATTCTGCTATATAACTTTCCCAATAAAAAAAATGAAAAATCCAATTTTTCATAATTTTAGGCCAATTTGTATTCTGCTACATTTGTTATGGTAAAAAAAAAAAAAAAAAAAATCCCAATAAGTGTATTTTTAATTGGTTCGCGGCAAATGTCACGTCTACAAACTAGAGCAAAGATTTATGTCATTTTTTTTTTAATTTATTTTTTTACTAGTAATGGCGGCAATCAGCAAATTTTAGCGGTACTGCGACATTGCGGTGGACAGATTGGACACCTAACTGACATTTTTGACACTTTTGGGTGGACCAGTGACATTACTACAATAATCAGTGCTAAAAATATGCACTGTTACTGTAATAATGAAACCTGCAGAGAAGGGGTTAACACTAGGGGCGATCAAAGGGTTAAATGTATGCCTAGTGGGTGTTTTCTAACTGTGGGGAGGATGGGCTTATGGAATCAACACAAGGACCTGTGTTCCTAAATAGGGGGATCACAGAAGCCCTGTGTTGATTGCTGACAGAACAGCGGTCTGTGTTTACAACAGCAGACCACTGTTCTGTCTCCACAGGGAGCGATCGTGGCAGCCCGGCGGCAATCGTGGCTGCCGGCTCCGCAGATCAGCTTCCCCCACTAGCGATTGGGCGGGTACGTTGTTTCGCAGGAACCTGCCGACCTGCCGCAGTATATCTGCAGCGGCTGGTCGGCAAGTGGTTAACATATACAGTGGGTATAGAAAAGAATCACTACCTCCTTTACAATAATCACATTTTGTTTCTTTGCAGCCTGAAATGAAGACATGCACAGTTTTTGGTTTACCCAGTTGTAATTACTGTGCAACTTATAACATCCAAGTGAAAGATATTACACCAGCATTTTAGAAAATTCAAAAACAGAATCACCAATGTTGGTAAAAGGATCAACCCCTCCCCCTTCCCCTTCCCTTAAAAATGACTTCAAAATTCAATCAGGTGTAGCTAATCACCTTCTCAATTACACACAAAGCCATTTGACTTTCAACTGTGGTCATTTTGATTAGCTCAGCATGAAAAGAGCTTTCCTGGGGCATTCCAGTTCCTGGTAGTGCAACTGAAGCAAACAATCAACTATGGGTGGCAAGACACTTCCAAAAGATCTCCTGGATAAAGTTGTTGACAGGCACAAGTCAGGAGATGGATACAAAAATAAATTCAAAGGCTTTATTAATGCCTATAAGCACAGTAAAGTCTATTATTAAGAAGTTACAACACAGACCCTCCCTGGATCAGGACGTCTCTCCAAACTGGAAGAAAAAGCCAAGAGGAAACTGGTCAGAGAGGCTACCAAGAGGCCTACAGCAACTCTGAAGCAGTTGCAGGAATTTATGACAGAGTGGTCATTGTGTGCATGTGACAACAATATCACAGATTCTCCACAAATGTGTCTTGTATGAGAGGGTTGTATGAAATAAGTCACTCCTAAAGAAAAGCCACATGCAGTCACGACTGAGCTTTGCCAGAACACACCTTGAAGATTCTGAGGCCACATGGAAAAAAGGTGTTCTGGTCAGATTAGACTAACATTTAAATATATGGCCTCAACACCAAACTATATATCTGGTGGAAATCCAATACAGCTCACCATCCAAATAACACCATTCCTACAGTACAGCATGGAGGTGGTAATATCCTGTTATGGGGGTGTTTCTCTGCAGCAGGGACTGGAGCACTTGTCAGGATTGAAGGAAAAATGGATCTGGCAAAATACCATCAAATTCTTGAGGATAATCTGCTGCCCTCCTCCAGAAAGTAGTCAATGAGAAGAAGGTTTACCTTCCAACATGACAATGACCCAAAGCACACAGCAAAAATGGCGGTCGATGGTGAAAAAAGTGAATGTCCTTGTATGGCCTAGTCAGAGCCAAGCCCAAGACCAAGAAACCCCATTGAAAACCTGTGCAATGACTTGAGGACTGCAGTACACAGATAGTAACTGTCAAATTTTTTTTTTAGTAAAAAGTAAAATTTTTTACTATTACTATTTACTATTACTATTTTAGTAAAATAGTAAAGCATCAAATTTAACTGAACTTGAGCAGTTCTGCAAAGAAGAGTGGGCAAATACTGCAAAGTCTAGATGTGCAAAGTTAACAGAGACATATCCCAACAGACTAAAGACTGTAATTAAAGCAAAAGGTGGTTCAACAAAATACGGACACAAAATACTGACATAAGGGGGTAATCCTTTTTCCAACTCAGTGATTCGGTTTCTGAATTTTTTTTTTTTTTTACAGCTCTGCAAAGAAACCAATAAGTTTTTTGAGAAAGCTTGAATGAACAAGCTGAAGTTAGAAGCTGATTGTCTACCATGCACATCTGCACCAGAGGTGCTTAGTGCAGGAAAAGGTTCCTGGTGAGTAGAGCTACTGTAGGAGACAGTGGGGTTGATTTACTCCATAGGAAGCAACTCTGATTGACAACAGCAGGAGCCAATGGCTACCTCCATGGCCAGTGAGGAGAGAGAGTGGAAAGAGCCGCTACTCTCAGGCAGAGCACTGGATCAAAATCAGGCTCAGGTAAGTATAAAGGGGGGGGGATCCTGCACACAAAAGGTTTTTTACGTTAATTCAGAGAATGCATTAAGGCAAAAAAATTAAGGCTTTAGAGTCACTTCAACCTGCATACTGGTGTGTTTTTTTTTTTTCCAGTGGCCCACCAGAGTTGTATAAAGTACTCGAAACCCATACTTGAGTAAAAGTACAAGTGCTCGATCAAAAAGTGACTTGAGTAGAAGTGAAAGTGCTCGATCAAAAAGTGACTTGAGTAGAAGTACTAAAGTATTCAACATTTTTTGTACTTAAGTATTGCAAGTAGTTTTTTAAAAAATTTTGCTACTCAAGTACTGAAAGTAAAAGTACAAGTACTGTGTTATGTAGTTATTAAAGAAAGAAGTCAAAAGTTTGAACATCATATTGTTTTTTATTATTTCAAATGCAGCTTTTATTTATATATACAGTAGCTTTTATTTTCGTATGCGCTGATAATACACATGTTTTGAGCTTCATGAAACCTGCCATCTACTGTTCTGGCAGTGGTAATTTTTATAATAGTAACTAGTAACTATGCAGCACAAAAAAAAAATATCGGAGTAGAAGTATTGAAATCATTGAACAAATGTAGTGAAGTAAAAGTGGAAGTAGGAGAAAAAAATTCTACTCTAGGAAAGTACAGATACCGCCTTTCGGTACTTAAGTACCGTAGTGAAGTAGTTCTACTTAGTTACTATACATCTCTGTGGCCCACACAAAGCAATTAAAAGATTTGGTCACTGCCACTGCAGTCCCATCTGTCAGTGCTTCTCTGAGCACTGAATGGGGGGAGAAGATGGAATTGATATCTCTAAGGTTGCCCAGGTTATAGTGGGAGCCTAGGGGGATTGCGTAGAATGAAGTTATATGGGTCCACGCCTGTCACTTAGGAGGTGAGTAAAGGGGCACTCTGCTTCATTATTATATACAAAGCCAGGTAAGGACCAGTAACATAGGAAAAAACATTCCATGTAGAAGAGATGACCATAGCAGAGAGGTGTCACCTGTGGCTGACTTGGTCTCCGTTGTTGCAAGCATTAAAAATAATGTTCCTGCATATTGAGTAAATATTCACCCAGGTTAATACTTTGTTGTATTGTTGGGACTGGGACTGTACTTTCTAAATTCTGCAGAGTTATCAGAGTTGTTCTTGAACATACAAACCTCAAAGATCTCTAATATGCAAAGTTCACATTTTGTTGCGGCAGTCAAGGGCTAGCATGTTCTTTACTGGGCTGTACAGGGTTTACAGGTCCATGGTCCCCAACTGTGGCAGAGTTGAAAATGGGCAGCCACCAGGTTCAGCAGTATCCCCTTGTGAGCTAACTTTTGCAGCTTAAGGGGGGGGGATATTGTTTGAGAAAGCTGGTAAAATTACAGTTCAGCCATGTATTTACTGCCCCTAACCAAACAAGTGTAAACAAGGCCTACCAGTCCTAAAATGTGGTGGTTGCATTATTTTTTTTCTTTTCTGTTTTTTATCTCCTGTATCTTTGCCTGGTGAAACAGCCAGTAACACACACCGTGTCATAGAGTGATAAAGGTCGCTCACCCTATTGCCCTTTTACCTGATCTGTGGCCCAGGGGGCCACATGCTACCTTTGGAACTCTAGCAGATAGTAGTCTGTGTGTTGGTGATTACCTGAGACAGTGAATGACAAGCAGGAAAAATATCTTTTATAATTAATCTTGAAGAAAGGCATATCAAATGTGGCACAAGCACATATATTGAATTATTGATTTGTAAGGTGGTTGTAATAGCAGTGATTATTTGCACTTTCATGTACCGTGTCTCCAGCCTTTGGCTTTTTCTCAAAGCATGTCCTCATTCTCCAACAATCTCCCATACTATGTTTCCAGTCTCTGACAATCTCCCGTTGCAAGTCTGGCCTCTCTGTCAGCTATCTGTAGTATTAAGCAGGCCATACACGGATTGACATTCAGCCGGTTTAGCAGGGAGTGGCCGAGATTCGATCTATGTATGGGCAGGCTAATTGTACCCAAGTACAATCGCATAGTTGCCAACATTTAAAAAAAATTTCCAGGGACACTTTGCAGCACAGCTATCAATTACCACGCCCACTTTCCGGAAGCTCCGCCCACTCTACATAATTAATCTCGCCTACTTATCAGATTATAGAGTCTACTCAATATAGAGAGAATTACAGGAAATTAAAAAGGGAATTTCAAATTTAAGGCCACAGTAGCAGAGTTGGAATAATTCCCCCATTCAGCTGCACTACTTCTGCGTAACATTTACGGGCAGCCCGATTAACAGGCGCTTCCAGGGACAATATAAATTACCTGGGACAGGCTCCTATTTACAGGGACTGTCCCAGGAAAAAAGGGGCAGTTGGCAAGTATGCAATCGACTTGGGTACAACCAGCCTGTCAGATGTTTTACATACGATTATTGCCAGCAGCTATAGCTGATCATTATGCTCTGTCCATTGGGAAGGCTCCCCGTGCCCCCCCCCCCCCCCATCAGAACACAATAGCACTGCAGGAGGCATTCCCTCATCAACACTGATTGTGTTGATGGGGGAATCAAACAATCTTTTTTCCTTCCACCCGTGGTGGAAAAAAAAAATCAAATCATCTATAGGCTTTCACAATCACTGAATATCATGTATGGTCCTTTTGATGAAGTCAAGGACCTCATTTGATGCCCTCTGGTAGGTATGTCGACCGCCATTAGACTATTGTATCAGGACTTCTGAAATTCTCTCCTCTCCTGCTCTTCATAACAGATGTAGCACCCTGCAAGGTAGGTGCTAGGCAAAAGTATAGTGGGTCTTTTCAGCTGGCTGTCATGTCTCCCAGGTGTTGCTATTGAGAATGGGTAGTCTCCCCACTGGCTCCATGAGAGGGTTCTCATTGGGCAGTGGAGGAAACCCAAATCAGTGGCACATTTAGGCTTGTATCTACCCCAGAAAGGCAGATTCTGCCACACAGGGTTCTGGGAGGGGGTATAAGTTTGAAGGGAGCGCATGACTCAGCGTCTTTGGCTGGAAGCAGAGTCCCAGGAGGGAGAGTGCGGCTGTCTCTCCTCCTGTCAGAAGGATCGGGTGTCCCGGGCGGCTTGCCTGAGGGGACTGAGAGGTGGGCTGAGCTGAGCTGCAGAGAGGATCCAGTGTCCCGAGGACCAGCAGACTAGAGCGGGTCCAGTCTCAGGAAAGTTCGTGAGTATTGCAAACTGCCCCTGGGGGGTCTGCCTAGCAAGAGGGGACTGCTCCGGTGAAGGTCCAAGGGATCCAGGAGCTAGCTAGCGGTAAAAAAGGGGGTGCCAAGTGAGTGGACCCTGAAGTGTCAAAGGGGGCACCAGCGGTTAGGCCCTGAAGAGTTAATGTGTACAGTGTGCAGTGAACAGAGTTAAGAGTTGCAGCACCATCAGCAGTTACAAGGAGCTACCTCAGTCAGTGAAGGGCTGGGGGAAGTTGTTCATAGGACTTTTGAGCTAAACAGAGTGTCAAGAGTCAAGTCTTACTACAGTCCAGGATCTTTTGAGTTAACCAGCGTGTTAAAAGCCAAGTTCTAGCACAGTTCAGCAAGACAGCAGTTTTCAAGCATCAGTAAGTGTTGGTCGGCATCCAGCTGGCGTCAAGACAGCGCTAACAGGCATTTTTTTACATTTTTTTTACTGTCCCAGATTTACCTAGTTGAGCCAGAGGAGTATCTCACTCATTCCCTTCTCCCATCCCCATTATCAAATAAACAAAACAAAGCAAAGATGCCGGAATGGTCATTGTCTCCAATCTCACACTTGGGTATTCAGCTTAACCACTTAAGCCCCGGAGGATTTGGCTGCTAAAGGACCAGGGGTTTTTTTGCGATTTTTTACTGCGTGACTTTAACGGACAATTGCGCGGTCGTGCGACGCTGTACCTAAACGAATTTGACGTCCTTTTTTTCCCACAAACAGAGCTTTCTTTTGGTGGTATTTGATCACCTGTGCGATTTTTTGATCACGCGCTATAAACAAAAA
The DNA here is from genome assembly GCF_965119305.1 of Pelophylax lessonae. Taxonomy (NCBI): domain Eukaryota; kingdom Metazoa; phylum Chordata; class Amphibia; order Anura; family Ranidae; genus Pelophylax; species Pelophylax lessonae. Next base: position 60,942,927 of record NC_138775.1, read on the forward strand.
AAGAGCGTAAATTTTGCAAAAATAACAATATTTTTCACATTTTTTTATATGAAATTCCCCAAAAAAAAAAGTAAAAATCAAAATTTTTTAACATTTTTCGGCCAATTTGTTTTATGCTACCTATGTTTGGTAAAAAAAATCGCAAAAAGCGTATTTTGATTGGTTTGCGCAAAAGTTATCGCGTTTACTAACAAAGAGAAAGATTTTTGTCATTTTTGGTGTTTTTTTTTTTAACGCGTAATGGCGGCGATCTGCGATTTTTTTTTTTCGGTACTGCGACATTGCGGCGGACAGATCGGACCCTTGACTGACATTTTTGACACTTTTGGGGTTACCAGTGACATTACTGCAGTAATCAGTGCTATACATATGCACTGTTACTGCAAAAATGACACTGGCAGGGAAGGGGTTAACTTTATTGGACAGGGAGGGGTTAAGTGTGTCCTAGGGGCGTGCTTTCTACTGTGTAGGGACATTGCTATTGGTGTAAAAGCAAAGATCAACCGTTCTACATAGTAGAACGGTCAGATCTTTACTTTCACACAGGGAGAACTGACAGGCAGCTTGTTTACACAAGCTGCTCTGTCTTTCTCCCTTCACAGGAGCGATCGCAGTGTGACTGGCGGACATCGAGTCCGCCGGTCACACGCACTGACTTGCCTGTGAACGAGCCGCGGCGGGCGCGCGCCTCGGCGGGCGCGCGCCCGCTCGCTATAGGCTCGCAAGTCAGTGACAGGCGAGTGACGTACCGATACGTCACTCTGCCTGGCCGGGGCTGACCGCCGCAGTATATAGTCGTGCGGCGGTCGGCAACCGGTTAAATGGGCTGAAGGTGTAACCAGTAACAATGGCAGACTCATCTCAGGCCCAATGCCTGGAAAACCTGCTACATATAGATGGGAGGGTTCCATAGTCCCAAGAACAATGTTACTGATAACAATTCAGCACAGGCAGAGAATACAAGAAGTTATCAGTTTACATTATTTTTAGCAGGATCAACAGGTATTTTTGGCATTTATCAAAGAGACCTAATAAAACACTTTCAATGCTATATTTAATAGATTAAAAGAAAGAGAAATTCATTGTTAGGGTTTACATACCTTTTATTCTTATCAGTTCTCCTATTTGAATACATAGGGAAGCTTTTGTTTAGACCTAGCTACTATGTAATCGTCACTGCTATATTTAGTATTCGGCCTTGTCTGCTAATAAAATGTTATCCTTCCTAGGCAGAGAATGTGTATTCTTTGCTCATTTGTCAATAAATGACCGTGTACATACTGTAGCTGGCAGCTGCCAAAAAAAAGGCAGAAATGTGCAGATGTCCATAAACCGGGGAACGCTAAGTTCCTGTTTGATTACACAGGGGCTTTCACAGGCAAAGTTTAGCAGAATTTTCATTTTGGGAGAGCGACAAAGCGCTGGAAAAGTCCGTCCTCCATAGAGAAAGCCATGAAGCCAGTCGCTTTGCTGCTTGCCTTGTGTTTCTCTGGGGCCACGAGCCTCCGAATTTGCTCCTTTAATGTACAAATTTTTGGAGAGGCCAAGTGCTCCAAGAGGGAAGTGATGACCGTGCTACACAAGGTAGGTTTCATTTAATCTACATCTTAGGTTCTGCATGGACTGCTTGATTTCCATTGACAATCTGACCACCCCTAGGTACTAACAGATACAGACAGCTTGCAGGATGTATGGATAAGATTGTTTAGCATTGTGCAAAATCGTTGTTTTTTTTACATCTTCTAATTATGTTTTTTCCACCCTACAAAGAATAGAAAATGAGATTTGCGCCAGACAGGTGGCGCTACACCTACAGAGTAGGCACACATACCAAGCAGGGTCAGACTGGCAACTTTCCACCCAGGGGGCAAGTACAAACTAGAGGCCCATGGTGCAGCGACAATGCCCCCCTCCCACTCTCCATTTTCCCATCCTCCTCCTGACCCCCATTCCAGGATGAAGCCCTGCTCCAGGTACTCTCTACTCACTGGCTGAATCCGGGTTACCAACCTGGCCAGCAGGGGGTGGTTGGGGGGAGCTGGGACAGTTCGGTTGGGGCTGGCCAGGGGAGGAGAGTATCCAGTGGGGCATGGAACTGGCCTCTGCTCAGACAGTTTACACCATCTATGCTGGGGGAGAGGCCTGCGCTCTGTCCTTGTCTTCAACCTGCACTCAGTAGGTCAGTGGTGGGGACTTTTTACTTCTCTTCACCAGGAATCCTTTAGGCATGTCTGTGGCAGAAGCGGAGCAGCCTTTTTACAGGACATCAGAGCGGCCCAGGGGGCAATTGCCCCCCTGCCCCCTGGCCCAGTCCTCCCCTGATAACAAGGGCCTACATAGGCTTCCATATAACAAAAAAGATAAGTAAATTCAATACAAAAACAAAGAAACAGCATAAGCTATGTCCTCAGGACTGGTCAAGGATACCAGAAAAAATATTTGACTTCTGAGCTGGCGGGTGACAATGGGACACTCGCCCTTTCAGATTTCATATGTAACACAGAAACCTGAACCAGAAATAGCAATAGGGTTTCTGACACAGAGTCTGTCAGTCACTTCTATAGACTGTGTGAGACAGTCTATTCTATTCATAAGAAGAAAAAAGTGCATAAAAAGGGGGAGGAGAAAAAAATGGAGGTAGGGGGCTTGAGGGATAATCATACCTCCAGGCTCACATTACAGCAGGCCCTCCGGATGGCCCATGCACATGGACAAACTAGGGCGAGGTCCATCTTTTACCATCATGTTGTAAAATGATGTGATCATCAAAGTAGAACTAAGGGCAAAGTGATCTAAGGGTTTTTTTTTTAATAATAGTAATAATAACAATAAGTAAATTACACAAAGAAAGCTGCACTCAGATTAGTTAAAGCAAAAAAGGCATTAATGAGAAATTTTCTATTTGCAAAAGGTCAGCTGTTGCACATATATAGGATAAAACATAACATGAGATAATAAAAGGAGGTGCAGCGCTATAGGTAAGTCCAATCAGTCCAGAAATCCTTAGGCAGAGATCAGCTGATCGGGCAAGTGAGTGACACCACCAACCACACTGCCTCTTACCATCAAGCCCATGTCCTCAGAGCATTTTCACATATCTCACATCAGGCTCATCCGGTCTCCTTAACCACTTTACCACTGGAGGATTTTGCTGTCTTACGTCCAGGCCACTTTTTGCGATTCGGCACTGTGCGACTTTAACTGAAAATTGCACGGTCGTGCGAGGCCATACCCAAACGAAATTTACGTCCTTTTTTTCCCACAAACAGAGCTTTCTTTTGGTGGTATTTGATCACCTGTGTGATTTTTACTTTTTCCGCTATAAACAAAAAAAGAGTGTAAATTTTGAAAAAATAACAATATCTTTCACATTTTTTATATGAAATTCCCCCCCAAAAAAATGTAAAAATCAAAATTTTTTTAAATCTTTGGCCAATTTGTTTTCTGCTACCCATGTTTGGTAAAAAAAATCACAATAAGCATATTTTGATTGGTTTGCGCAAAAGTTATTGCGTTTACTAACTAAGGGAAAGATTTCTGTAATTTTTGGTGTTTTTTTTTTTAACGAGTAATGGTGGCGATCTGCGATTTTTTTTTTTTTTTTCTGCGGGACTACGACATTGCAGTGGACAGATCGGACCCTTGACTGACATTTTTGACACTTTTGGGGGTACCAGTGACATTTCTACAGTAATCAGTGCTATAAATATGCACTGTTACTGTAAAAATGACACTAGCAGGGAAGGGGTTAATTTTATTGGAGAGGGAGGGGTTAATGTATGCCTGGTGCTTACTAACGTGTGTGGGGGGAGTGACACAGGGACAGATCGCATGTTCAGCTATGCTGAACCCTGCAATCTGTCACTGTTTGTCACTTAGGAGATCCGCCCGCTTTGTTTACACAAGCGGGCGGATCTCCAAACTCGATTCCCCGACGATCCTCCCCTGGCCCGACTCCCGCTGTGACTGAATACAGCGGGAGAGAGCCTCCAGCGGCGCGCAAGGGGAGGAGTCCAGCGACGTAGGTCTACGTCGTTGGACGGAATCGAGCCACTTTGCCGCAGTACAGTCCCAGTGACTGGTTGGCAAGTGGTTAATCCCAGATCACCCTCCTGGATTAGATGGTAACTCCAAATTTACAGATCCCCAAAGGAGGACATTCAGATTCCCAGAGGAGAACAACCAGAAGGAGCCCCAGAGATAGAAAAATCTGTCATAGAGTAGTATTTTAGAACTCAAGTGAAATTTTATTAATAACAGGCTGACGTGTGACGTCATCACACTCGGGATGCAGCGGCCATCTTTTTGGTTAGAAACAGGAGATTTTACATGCACTGATGGTGCTCTGCAAATATGTGAGTTTATCAGCCTGTTAATAAAATTTCACTTGAGTTCTAAAATACTACTCTATGAGCGATTGCAGTCATGCTGCTTTGTCATGAAAATCAGTGTCATTTTGTCTATTGAACCTTCTACCACGGGAGTTGTTTCATTTAGCCCAGTAAAAGCTGGTCTGAAAAGCATCCAACTCAGCAAGTATTTACAATGTTCTTAACAAGGTTCGTCAGCTTTCCTGAAGCAGTTACCTTCAGGCTGGGAGTGCTGAATGCGGGTCTAAATTCTGGCCCTAAAGTAGAGCTAAATGCAATTGTTTTTCATTTTAGATAAGCAAGAGTTATAACTCCTGTCAGTTTATTTTTGCCATCTGTTCCCCATTGGGGAGATTTCCCTTCACTTCCTGTCCAATAGCCTAAACAGGAAGTGACAGACAGTCTCGGCAGGGTCCCAGAATTAGTATCCCCTCTAAAAGATTTCCCCTCTATTCCTGTTCTGTTAACAACCCAAATTTGGGATTTTCTTTCACTTTCAGTGATAACAGTAAACAGGACGAATAGAGAGGGTGAATTTCCCAAACGGGAGCATAAACAGCAATAAATACTGACAGGTGTTGTAATCTGTCTCCACTCTTTAAAACTAATAAAAAGGATTTGCCTTTAGTTATACTTTAATTGTATTCAGTCCTCAACTGCCACTGTATGAAGTAATATATATAATAATATAATAATAATATATATATATATATACTATATTACCAAAAGTATTGGGATACCTGCCTTTACACACACATGAACTTTAATGGCATCCCAGTCTTAGCATGTAGGGTTCAATATTGAGTTGGCCCACCCTTTGCAGCTATAACAGCTTCCTCTCTTCTGGGAAGGCTTTCTGCAAGGCCTAGGAGTGTGTCTACGGGAATGTTTGATCATTCTTCCGAAAGTGCATTTGTGAGATCAGACACTGATGTTGGACGAGAAGGCCTAGCTTGCAGTCTTCGCTCTAAATCATCCCAAAAATGTTCTATCGGGTTTAGGTGCAGGCCAGTCATGTTCCTCCACCCCAAACTCGCTTATCCATGTCTTTATGGACCTTGCTTTGTGCACTGGTGTGCAATCATGTTGGAACAGGAAGGGGACATCCCCAAACTGTTCCCACAAAGAAGGGAGCATGAAATTGTCCAAAATGTGTTGGTATGTTGACGATTTGGGAGTTCCCTTCACTGGCACTAAAGGCCCGTACACACGTACCGATCGTCGGCATACAAACGTCGGCGGACGAAAGATCTGCCGATTGTACGCGTGTTAGTATGGTGCCTCCGACAGATGTCTGCGCACAATCCGCGGACAAAAGTCTTTCGTGCAAACATGAAAATTTTTGTCTGCGGACACCAGAACGGACGATTGTTCGCCTGTCAGTACAGAATTCGGCCGACAGACCGCAGATTTGCAAGACTGGGCATGCTCAGAAAATTAAAAACACAGGGAAAGTTAACCATTACATGACATCACTTCTGCAGTCGGCGGACAAAATTCTTGTGCTGTCCTTGTGCTGTCTTTGCACTTTTCAACAGACACCGACATCCCGGGGAGAAAAGACGAACATTTGTATGCCGACGATCGGTACGTGTGTACGGGCCTTAAGGAGCTAAGCCCAACCCCTAAAAACAACCCCACACAATAATCCCCCCTCCACTAAGTGATTTGGACCAGTGTACAAAGCAAGGTCCATAAAGACATGGATGAGCAAATTTGGGGTGGAGGAACTTGACTAACTGAGGAGAAAGCAAGCAAGCCAATGTATCGACCGTTCATGGCTTTTTGGCTCATTAGCACTTTCATCCTTGCACCAATTCTCCCTCCCTTATGGAGGAACTTGACTATCCTGCACAGAGTCCGGACCTCAACCTGATAGAACACCTTTTGGGATAAATTAGAGCAGAGACTGCAACCCAGGCTTTCTCGTCCAACATCAGTGCCTGATCTCATAAATGCTCTTCTGGAAGAATGTTTAAACATTCCCATAGACACACTCCTAAACCTTGTGGACAGCCTCCCAGAAGAGTTAAAGCTGTTATAGCTGCAAAGGGTGGACCAACTCAATATTTAACCCTATGGACTAAGACCATTAAAGTTCATGTGCGTGTAAAGGTAGCTGTCCCAGTCATTTTGACAATAAATCAATGTATATAATAAACAACGTATATAAAAAAATAGAGAGGGAGGGCAGGAGAACGAGAGAGAGATACACAATCATTGTCCTTGTGAGACAGGATTTGAAATGCAAAGAAGAATGAAAAAATGTAAAAACAAATTTTATTTAAAAAAAAAAAAAAAAAAAAGAAATTATTTATGATACACTGAATTTCTTATAACTCCTATACTTGTATATACACTTCATCGGAAAGTTCAGAGCATGCAGTCCCACATTGAAAGCAGGAGGTGCTGAGATCCAGAAGAAATAAGATAAATATACTCTATCTGTCTGATAACTATTAAAAGTAGATGTTGAGGATTAATTAAAGATTCTTTTATCACATAGATTGTCTCTCGCTGTGACATAATGCTGCTGATGGAGATCAGAGACAGCAAGGACGTAGCTATACATGCTCTAATGGCAAAACTCAACAGGTAACACCAGCGTTCTATGTGCTTTGGGTAGGAAAATAGTAATTCAAGCACAATACCTGGCAAGTGATATAAATCAATAAAATTTTTACATTGCAACTGTGTAAGTAAGGTAAAACAAAAGTCCACTGTAGACAGAATTCAGTGAGCAAATCACATGTGTGTGGGTGAGGCAACTCTGTGGTGACAATTTAAAGTGACCAGGTGAGATGTGTTTAAAAAATATTCTCATTTATGGAATGAGTCATAACAGTACAGTAAGTGTTAATTCACACTACCGCGACTTGTCGGGCGACTGGTCAGCCTGACAAGTCGCGGTCCATGCAGTGCTACGGGAACCGATCTAAAAGGAGCGACTCAAGTTGCTCCGACTTAGAAAATAGTTCCTGTACTACTTCAGGGTGACATCGGAGCGACTTGCATTGACATTCATTATATGAAGGCCGTGCAAGTCGCGCCGAAGACTCGGTGCACGCGACTTCACAGGTCGCCCCCGAAGTTGTGCCGTGGACTGTGTAGTGTGAACCGGCACTTATATGGTTGTTATCCCAAAGTATAAATATAGACCGTAAGGCTTGCTTCACACTTATGCGATGCGGGAAGGCTGCGAATTCGCAGCCTGTTCCCGCATCGCAAACGCACCCCCGGCAGTTCACACTGCCATATGCGATACGCTGGGGGGTGTCAATGTAATCTTAACGACACCCCCAGTTTGATCGCATATCGCAGTGCGATCTTGCAGTTCGCACAGGATCGGATTGCACAAGTGTGAACCGCTGTGCGATCCGATCCTGATTCAGCTGCAAAAAAGGGTCCTGTGTGTCTTTGCTGCGGGTGCGGTGCGAATTTAGCCATACAAAGTGTATGGCTAAACTCGCACCGCACAGCCGATCGCATGTAATGAAGGAGCAGTGCGCTCCGATATTACATGCGATCGCCGCAGCCGCACATGTGTGAACCGGCACTAATACACTGGTAAAGTTTGGTAGCAAGGCAGGTAAATCAAAAACACAACATAGAACACAAGAGTGCTAAAAGACAGGCTTATAGGTGAAATGGAGCCCTGTCTTTTACCACTCTTGTGTTCTATGTTGTGTTTTTGATTATTGACTCTCCTTCCCATGGAGATGCTTTTGAGCAGCTAAGACACAATAGGCTATGTCATTCCACCACTATCCTTTCAGCAGGCGCCAGATCTTTTTTTTCTGTGGATTTAGGCAGGTAAATTAAACAATCCTAAACCTTTTATGTGACAGCATGCTCATGGAGTCATCCTTTAAACAGGTCCCCTTTGGCTTATTCAGTGGAAGTGCCAGATAAGGTGCTGTCCTGAGTCTGACATATGTAGGGAGCAAGAATTCACTAATCCAGGCACTGGCTGGGCAATGGGATAATTGCTTAAACTCAAAGTGGCACTCCAGGGGAATTTCGGACGATCCCTATCCTGCCCCTGCTCTTTATTTCATTGCAGTAGGCCTATCTCTTACTAGCCAGGGTGTATCTTACAGTATCTGTACACTCCCCACACCACAGGATGCCCAAAATGGCCCAGCAGGGGCTAGGGTCCAAGGAGGCTGCCCAAATCTTGGGAGAGTTCTGTGTCCAATCATACACAGGCTCCCCCAAGATGGCCCCTAGAAGCCAAGTGCAGGGGACCAATCAGTCATTTGAAGTTTTCCTCTTGCACCAGAGGTAAGCAGTGATCATGTAAACACAGAGTTTACTTCTGGCAGCTGATGCGAAAGTGAATGGACAATCTGCAGATGAACAAATCACTGCCTGCTCTGCCACCCACTGACGTTAAGAAACAAAATATGGTTGGTAGTACCCTGCGTAGCAGTGATCATCTCAGCTGTGAGTATCATGTGAAGGAGTATTGAGTATACAGAGGAGCTGACTAGCCTGTGTTCATACGAGCCACAATACACAAGCGAAACGGCCAGCAAACAGCAACGAAGAGGCATATCCATCCATCCACGGAGAGGGATATCCATCCATCCACGGAGAGGGATATCCATCCATCCATCCACGCGGAGGGATATCCATTCATCCACGGAGAGGGATATCCATCCATCCATTCAGAGGTCTGGTATCTCAACGCTGCTTACCCACAGCCAGCTGATAACAGGCTATTGCCTTAGTCCGTCCTCACTTTGGATGTCATCTGTTTGTCTCCACAAAGTTGTAGGGTCTTTTAAACAAGGAGGAGGGGGGGAGGGCCCCGTGGTAGAGTCAGTCAGGAGGGAACTAAGGCCAGAGAGTATTTTTGGGGGCAGCAGCAACAGCAGGTACGTAGCGTCTGAAAATAGGGGGGCTGTTCAGACAAAACACAGACCATACAGAAATAAGATTAAGCACTATGCAGTATTGACTTCAACTAAACTAAGAGGGATATATGAAAAATGCCAGGAGCCTAGCTAATAAAATGGAAGAGCTGGAAATGTTAGTACATGAGGAGGACATAGACCTTGTGGGAATAACAGAAACTTGGTTTGACTCCTCACACGACTGGCTGGCCAATATCCAAGGGTATACTGTGTATTGGAAGGACAGGGAAGGAAAGAGGGGGAGGAGTATGTCAAGAATAATGTAAGGTTGGTGGAGAGGAGTGATATTATGGAAGGGTTAAGTACAGAGTTAGAATCCGTGTGGGTAGAACTCCATAGGGAAGAAGTAAAGGGGAAAGTAATTGTGGGGGTTTGCTACAAGTCACCCAACCAAAGGGAGGAGGTAGAGTTGGAATTTATGGCACTGTTGGGTAAAGTGGCAAAGCTGGGATCAGTCATCATATTAGGGGACTTCAATTATCCTGGCATTAACTGGGAAGAGGGGATTGCACACTCACAAAAGGCACGTCTCTTCATGGAAACCTCACAGGACAACTACATGTCTCAGATGGTAGATTCTCCTACTAGAATGAATGCAGTGTTGGATCTTTTAATTACTAATAACCCAGATCTAATCTCAGATGTAGGAGTCCGGGACAACTTGGGTTCTAGCGATCACAGGTCGATCACATTCAACGTAAATCACTACGTAGCAAGGCAGGAGGGCAACATAAGAACACTAACCTTCAGAAGGGCAAACTTTCCCAAACTGTGCTCAACGATGGAGGAAATAAACTGGGACAAAACCCTAGGATCACTGAACACGGAGGAAAAAAGGGATTGTTTTAGGAATATATTAAACAATTACATATCGCAATGCATTCCTATGGGAAATAAATTTAAAAGAGCCAAAGCCAAACCTGTCTGGCTTTGCCGTAATGTAAAGAAACTTATTCGAGGAAAATGATGGCCTTCAAGAAATATAAATCAGAGGGGACGTTATCGGCTTTCAAACAATATAAGGAATTAAATAAGAAATGTAAATACGAAATCAAAATGGCAAAAATTATTTTTTAAGAGACAAATAGCGGAGGATAGTAAAAAAGAACCCTAAGAAATTCTTTAAATATATCAACAGCAAAAAAACGAGGTCAGAGCATGTTGCACACATAATTAACAATGATGGGAGGATGGTCACAGAGGACAAAGAAAAGGCAACTTTGCTTAATGCTTTCTTCTCCTCAGTCTTTACACAGAAAAAGGAGGGGTACACTGACCATGACTGTATGGTTAACAGTAATTCACAGGACTTGCCGCTATGGCTAACAGAGGGGGAAATCAGGGAAAGGCTGGATAAAAGTAGCACAAATAAATCGCCAGGCCCGGATGGCGTACATCCGAGAGTACTCAATGAACTCAGTAAGGTTATATCTAGACCACTGTTCCTGATCTTTGCTGGATTTTGCTAAGGCGTTTGATACAGTTCCCCACAAACGGCAGATTTATAAATTAAGGTCCACAGGCATCGACCACAAGGTTTGCTCTTGGATACGGAATTGGTTAAAGGGGCGTGTCCAAAGGGTGGTAGTAAATAATGCATACTCGGACTGGTCTAAGGTGGTAAGTGGGGTCCCCCAAGGCTCAGTTCTGGGTCCAATTTTGTTCAATTTATTCATAAACAGCATTGAGGATGGGATCATTAGCTCAATCTCAGTGTTTGCAGATGACACAAAATTGAGCAGGACAATAACTTCACATCAGGAGGCAGAAATCTTGCAGAATGACCTGAACAAAATAACAGAGTGGGCAACTTCATGGCAAATGAGGTTTAATGTGGATAAGTGCAAGGTATTGCACTTGGGGACTAATAACGCATTGGCAAAATACACACTAGGGGGGGGGAACCCCTGGGGGTATCAAAAATGGAGAAAGATCGGGGAGTCTTAGTAGCAGATAGACTTAGCAGAATCTTAGCATGCATAAGGAAGGGGATGTATTCCAGAGATAAAACTATAATCCTTCCACTTTACAAATCACTGGTCCGACCACATCTGAAGTACTCTGTCCTGTTCTGGTCACCAGTCCTCAGAAGGGATGTGTTGGAGCTGGAGAGAGTACAGAGAAGGGCAACAAAACTTATTAGCGGATTAGAGGACCTTAATTACGAAGAATGTTTAGAAGTGCTTGATTTATTCTCCCTGGAGAAGAGACGCCTGAGAGGGGACATGATAGCAATTTACAAATACCTCAACGGTGATCAGAGCATAGAAAATAAACTATTCAGTCGCAAGGAATGTATGAGTACACGAGGCCATACAATGGGATTGGAGGAGAAGCGTTTTAACCTCAGGCTATGCAGGGAGTTCTTTACAGTAAGGGCTACAAGACTTTGGAATTCTCTACCACAAATGGTAGTAACTGCTGGGAGTATGGCTACATTTAAAAGACTCTTGGACATACATCTCAAGGATAAAAACATTCAGGGGTATGGGAAATGATCACACCTACACAGGTTGAACTAGATGGACTATTGTCTTTATTCAACCTCAACTACTATGTAATCTGATATTGCATCTTTATTGCGGAATCTGTTAAAGACTGTTACACTGTTTCATAAAACCAGAGACTGTCATTTTATACAATCCATGTTATTTGTAGTAGTTTTTATTGACTTTAATGATTTTATCACTTTTTACACCTTTGGGAATTCATTAATTGGTCCATGTTTATAGCTCTTTCAGGCCACTGTGGACTTTTTTTATATATGCAGTGATTTTTGATCACATACAGAGAAGATAGTGCACTTTATTATATTATCTCCATTTAATTGTTCCCATATTCAGGAATTCTAAGTGCAGCAATCTACATACTTGATCAGCGCATCTATACCTTATATAATAAGTACCCTACGTAGCGCCTCCACAACCAGTAATAAAAACATAGTACAAGTTTATTGAGTATATGCCAGCAATACTGGGAAAAGGTTTCATAACGCCAAACAGTTGGCCGAAGTATACAAATCCATTACATTGGTACATACAGTAATCAAATAGTACATAATAAATGTGTCATGGCATCTGTGGTGATCTGACGCATTTCGTGAGTTGAGTCTCACTCTTCAGAGGTTGATGCATAGAGTAAACTATAAAGTAAAATGCTTAAAAAAATACAACATAGTAATGCACATGGAAACATATCAGGTAGATTGGAATGTGGGGATCAGACTAAGGGATCCATACTCACAAAAATGCAGGATGCTGCATGTCAATATCGCACCGGCAGCCACTGGAGACGTCTGTCCCGGTAGATGTGGGTAAAGGTTCCAAAATGGGCCGGCAGCCGGATTTATGACTCTGCCTACCGCATGCTGCTGCAGCTACACACACAGCACCTGTTACAAGTGTCCCAAACCCATGCTGTGCTATTCTTCTTTTCTCTCTATCTCTCTGCCTTTCTCTTTTCTGTCTGCAGTGGGAAAGAATATAGGAGCACAGAGAGGGTGTGTCTGGGAATCTAAACTGTATTACAAACAGGTGCTTAGTAGAGGTTCCCAGCTCACCAGCACCTTTTTTTTCTTTTAGCTTTGAAAAAAAAAGTTCTGGAGGAGGTTAGAACCCCTCTCAGAACTTTATTATCATCTTTGTGCCCGCTAGGGAAATTCACGCTCTCTATTTGTCCTGGTGATCATTGTGCCCTGGAAGATCAAATCAACAATTCTAAATTGTCACCAGACTAGGAATAGAAGGGAAATTGTTCAACAGGTACTTCTTTCACAACTGTCGAAGAGGGGATTTCACCCACTTTTGAGAGATTTTTCTATCACTTCCTGTTGTGTCTAGTGGACAGGAAAGGAAGGGAATATTCCCTAATGGGACACAGATGGAAAAGAAATGACAGATGTTTAATTAATTTTCTTCTAAATCTAAAACACCATCTTAGGTTTACATACACTTTAATGAAAAAAAATAAAAATAAAAAGGAATTGGGCTAGATTTACACCATCAGTGTCTGGATAGAAAGCAGAGGCCCCAATCAGATGGGCAATGTTCCCTCTATGTATTGCAAACATTCATTTTAAGAATGACTCATACAAATAAAGTATAACTAAAGGCAAAACTTTTTAATTTTTAAGTTCTGGGTAAAGTGGTGGGGACTTAGAAGTCATGGCAGGTTTCTATTGCCATCTGTGGGTCTTTGTCCCCAATAGGGTGATTCACTCTCTCTAAATCCTCGTACACACGCAACGATTGTTGGCCGTGAATTTTCGGCCAACGTCCGAACGGCCGATTGTCGGCTTGTTAGTATGATGCTTCCGACAACCGACTCCGACTTTTCGGCCGAACAAAATCTGGTGTGCATGCTATAAAATTTTTGTTGGCCGTCAACAGAACGGCCGATTTTCCGTCAGTCACAGGCCCGGACTGGGACGAAAAATGGTTGATGACAGGATTTAATGTTCCAGGATGTGTGGATTCGATTACGGTACCTTTATTAGTTTAATCTTCAATTTAGATCAGAGCTGCCATATGATGCTGTTTTTTTTGTCTTACTTTAAATCCTGTTTTGATGGTTGAGTCCTAAAAATAGTATGAAGCAGATCAGTCCCAATTCCTGCACTATCACACATCAGATCACCCCAATTCCTGCACCTTCACACATCAGATCACCCCAATTCCTGCACTATCATACCTTAGATCACCCCAATTCCTGCACCTTCACACCTCAGATCACCCCAATTCCTGCACCTTCACACCTCAGATCAGCCCCTGGTAGGCTGGCACTGGCAGCAACAATTTTATTCAAATCAGGATTTCTTCTGCAAATAGGCTGACCTAGCACTGGCAGGCATAGTACTAGACTAGTACTATGACTGGCTGCCAGTGCCAGGCCAGCCTATTTGCAGAAGAAATCCTGATTTGAATTAAATTGTTGCTGCCAGTGCCAGCCTATTTGCAGAAGAAATCCTTATTTCTTTGAATAAAATTGTTGCTGCCAGTGCCAGTCCAGCCTATCTGAAAAAGAAATCCCTAAGTAGAAGTCACTCCTCTCTCCAGTCCTCTACTTACCTTGGGTGTTCCCGCTGGACATAGTACAGGAGATGGTCAGAGACTGCAAACATGATACAAGAGATGGTCAGAGACTGAGGACCTGATACAGGAGATGGTCAGAGACTGAGGACATGATACAGGAGATGGTCAGAGACTGAGGACATGATACAGGAGATGGTCAGAGACTGAGGACATGATACAGGAGATGGTCAGAGACTGCGGACATGATACAGGAGATGGTCATAGACTGCGGACATGATACAGGAGATGGTCGGAGACTGCGGACATGATACAGGAGATGGTCAGAGACTGCGGACATGATACAGGAGATGGTCAGAGACTGCAGACCTGATACAAGAGATGGTCAGAGACTGCGGACATGATACAGGAGATGGTCAGAGACTGCGGACATGATACAGGAGATGGTCAGAGACTGCGGACATGATACAAGAGATGGTCAGAGACTGAAGACATGATACAAGAGATGGTCAGAGACTGCAGACATGATACAGGAGATGGTCAGAGACTGCAGACATGATACAGGAGATGGTCAGAGACTGAGGACATGATACAGGAGAGACTGCAGATGTGATACAAGAGAAGGTCAGAGACTGCAGACATGATAGAAGATAGGACACTAGGGGGGCTGGAGAGCACAGGGAAAGCAGATAGCACTGGAGGAGCTGAAGGGCAAGGGGGGGGGACTGGAGAGAATTAAGGAAGGCGCAGGGTGTGGATAGCACTGGGGTGGGGGGGCGGGCAGGGAAAACCAGGGGGATGGAGAGCACGGGGGGAACTGGAAATCACTTAGCCAGGGAGCACAGGGGGGTGGAGAGCACTGGGGGAGCCAGAGAGCATAGGGGGGGACTTGAAGAGCAGGGGGGGCTAAAGAGCACAGGGGGGGGTGAGGAGCACTGGGGGAGGGTTAAGATCACTGGGGGAGGGGGGGGTTAAGAGCACTGGGGGGCAGTAAAAGAAGTTGAATAGGAGGGGGATGGGACAGCTCAGCTACATATAGAGAAATTGATATTTCTCCTGCAGCTGCAGAATGCCTGCAGAAGGGAGGAGGAGAATCAGGCATCCATCCAGCGGCAGCAGGATCCGGAATAGGGAAACATCAAATCCTCTATATGAAGCCGCCCCATCCCCCTCCTATTCAGTAGCAGTACACACGGCCGGTGACACCGGGGCTGCACAGCACTGCAGACACTGGCGTGAGGAGCCGCACTTACCTTCTCTCCCCGACCCGCCGCCGCCCCCGCCCCCCGCGAGCAGCCCGGAGTCAGAGTGAAGGAGCTGCCATCTGCAGCTGCTTGCTTCGATGGCCGATGCTGCGAGTGCGGGCTGTGCTGCTGGCCGCGCCGGGCAGGACACCGGCACGGCGGGAAGAAACACACAGACACTGACAAACTTCAGGAACATACTTCTCTTCACTTCCGGCTCCCTGGCCAATCAGCCTTCTGCTCAGGGGGGTGTGACTCACACCCCCCCCCCCCTGAGCAGAAGGCTGATTGGCCGTGGAGCCGGTGTAGCTGGCAAGTACACCGGTCGCGGCCGCCGCAATCAGGGAAGTGAATGTCTGACTTCTACATTCTACTGTGAGGAGTCGAACTGAGTGAGAGCCGGCGCCGCGGCCCACCTGGAATATGCCCCGTCTGCCCGATGGTCAGTCCGGCCCTGGTCAGTCAGTACAGATTTCGGCAGACAAAATTCAGATGAGCAAGATTGGGCATGCTCAGAGAAGAAAAAACACACATAAAGTTAACCAGCACATGACATCACTTCTGAAGTTGGTTTTTGTTGGCTGACAAAATTCGTGTGCAGTCTAGAGCACATTTCAACCAACACAACAACACTGGACAAAAGACGGCCGATCAGTCGGCCGATAATCGTTGCGTGTGTACGAGGCTTTAGGCAGGCAATAGTTGATACAATTTTCTTCGTTGCAGGAAAGAAATTTGCTTGATTACCCCATCAACACTGACTGTGTCAATGGGAGAATCCCTCCTGTGGAGCTATTATGTTTTCCTTTCGGGACAGGGGGGACAAGGAGCCATTCCTGCCGGGAGAACACATCGATTATTGCTAGCTGCAATAGCTGCTGCCAATAATTGCATCCTAAAAATCTGAAATGCTGGTTGTGCCCAAGACGATTGATGGACAGACTTGGGTACAACCATCCTGCCCATACATGGTTTAAACCTCAGCTGATAACAAAAATTTGATGATTAGCGCTCTCCAAGGCAAAAAGACAACTAGGCTGAGAAATAAAGGATAAAATATCTCAGTTTACTGGGATTCTTGACATAGAGCTCCGGTGATTGGTTGGTAAGGAGACATACACAAATCATCATGGGGATATGAGTTGTTGTGCAGTATCTGAAGTGGGAGCCAATGCTGTGAGGAGAGAATGTCACACCAATGCGAGATGGTAAGAAGGGCTGTACTTGCTGGAGATGGAAGTCACCCGGGGGGATACCTCACAGAGGGGGAGAGCCCGCAGTGTCCGCAATGCAGGGAGAGTCCGCGCCGCCGGAATCACATGCACTCCAGTCACGTAGTACTACGTGACTGGACGCAGGGGAGCCGCTCTGCCGCAGTAATATTACTGTGGACAATCGGCAAGTGGTTAAAAGTAGTCCAAGAGTCTTTTAAAAGTAGCCATACTCCCAGCAGTTATTACCACTTGTGGTAGAGAATTCCACAGTCTTGTAGCCCTTACTGTAATGAACCCCCTGCGTTGCCTGAGGTTAAAACATTTCTCCTCTAATTGCATTGTATGGCCTCGTGTCCTCATGCATTCCTTGTGACTGAATAGCTTTTTTTTCTAACATCAGGGGCTTTTATTTTCTATGAATTGCATATAGATTTAAAGGTGGTCTTCTTTTTGTTTTTAAAATGTTCTGTTTGTAAAAGAAAATTGTGGGGCCTGGAGAAAGAAATAAATTCTCCCTTTAATGTAATGCTGCTCCAGTGTAGCTATGATACCAACTAGCTTTTTCACATAATGCAATGTAATTCACATCACTAGTGTAGCAGGTTTTCCAGGCCTGTGGCCTGATGTGGGTCTGCCATCGGTACCGGTTACCTCTCCAGCCCATGTGAGCTGCGACCCTGGGTGTGAGCACTGAGACATCGACAACTCCGGCATCTTTCTTTGTGGTTTTTATTGTATTTTAAGGGGATGGGAGAAGGGAATGAGTGGGATACTCCTTTAGGCTTCAACTATATACACTTGGGACTTTGTTTCTGAAAGATGCCCGTTGGCGCTTCCTTGACGCCAGCCAACGCTCACTAACGCTGAGAACACTCTGTAACTCAATAGTAGTGCTGAATCCTCGAATTGAAGTCCAGAAGATCCAGGACTGTGAACTGTAGAACCACCGACACTGCTATACTGCAAAGAAGTCACTGAACACTTCCCTCCGCCTTGTACTGGCTGGAGATAGTATAATGTAGAACTCTGTAAAGCTGTAACTTCCAACTGGCACACTCTGTACAATTCAGGGCCCAACTGCAGCGCCCCCTTTAACCTTGACTCTTCAGGGTCCACTGACTATGTACCCCCTCTGTCACTTCAGGGTCCTCAACTTAGGTACCCCCTTTCATCACTAGCTGGCACTGGATCCTCGAACCTCCATCGGAGTGGCCCCCTCTAACTTCAGGCAGACCTCCAGGGGCAATCCTCAGTACTCACAACCTGTGTAGGCTTTCCTGGGACTGGACCCCTCTGACTCTCCGCAGGTTCTCGGCACACCGGATCCCCTCAGCTTAGTTCAGTACTCTCTCTGAATCTGCAGGCTACACCCCAAGATCCTCTTCCTCAGACAGGAGGAGGGACAGCCGTTCTCTCCCTCCTGGCACTCTGCTCCCGCCAAAGACCTCGTGTCATGCGCCACCCCCAAACTTATACCCACTCCCAGAATCCTTTGCAGCATAATCTGCCTTCTGGGGTAGTTACAAGCTTGGATGTGTCCCCTGATTGGGCTTCCTCCACTGCCCTATGAGAAGCCTCTCACAGGAGCCAGTGGGGAGACTCCCCCTTCAGCAGGCACACCTGGAAACCATGACAAGGCACACTATACGTTTACCTAGCACCTACCTGTAGGGTGCTACACTAGTTTATGCCGGGAGCAGAACAATGAAAGGGGCTTTACAAATCCACCAACCACAGGTCGCTTGGAGAAAACTACAGGTGGGGGAGACGAGATCAGTCACCCTGCACAAGGAGTGGGAGCAGCAGTGACCAATCTTTTTTGACAGGAAACCCTACATAGAGGTAAAGTGCAAGAGTTATTTAATGCTGAATTACTGCGCACATCTGGAGGAGATACACTAAGGAAACCAAGATTCAAGTCAGAGTATACATGCCTCTTGTATTTTGTACTGTATATTTGTTTAGCCTATAAGTTAGTCTTAACATAGGGCACCATGTGTGGCTACTATTAATACTTTTCCTTTTTTAATTGGAATTTTAGCTTCAAAAAAGCGAACGAATTCAACTTAATCATTAGCGAGAGACTTGGTCGCAGTATGTCCAAGGAGCAATACGCCTTTATATATAGGTAAGTGGATTGTTGGTGGTCAAGCAGCTAACTTGCAGCAAATCAAGCAGATAGTAAAATTCTGCAGGATCATATTTATGACAATAAAGAAAAAACACTGACTGTGTTGACTATAATAAGTAATAACTGAATGTTGCCATACAATTTCCTACCTGTACTGGGAACAAACTCAGCTACTAAGAACAACTTAAATAGTTCTTCTTTAAAATCCATGTTATCTGCCTAATTATTTAGCACCAACTATTACTGTTAAATCCTTAAAGTTCACCTAAAGCCAGACTTTTTTTAATTTTGGATAGAGTACAGAATGGATTAAAGCCCTGGTTTGTGATTTTATTCTGTCTTATTAGAACATAGGTGAATAATAAATCAGCAGAAATATCCTCCTAGACAACGGTCGCCAAACAGGTGTCCTCATTTTTCCCTCACTTCCTGCTTACCATAAATATTTAGATTTTCCATCCCTTTCTGTTGGGGACAGATACAAAGGGTGAATCTCCCCAACAGGGACACAGACAGCAATAAAACCTGACATAGGTTTTAACCCTTCCATGCTCTATTAAAAACTAAGAGAAGCTTTGACTATAAATTGACTTTAAAGTGTAATTACATTTACATTGCTGGTTGATCTGTCCCCAGGACCTCTGCCAATCTACCCAAAAAGCCCCTGGGCTGCTTTCCTGAGTCAACCCTTGTATATGCATTGTTCATTCTCTATTCCATGGAGATTTCAAACTCCACTGGGGCATGGAGTAGGCACTCTACTTAGGATTTTAATAGAGAGGTGTGACTCAGAAGATTTTGACAAGCAGCTCTGTGGTTAATGGGTGGATCGCAGGGGCGTAACTACAGGGGTTGCAATTGCAACCGGGCCCCATGGGGCTCCCCTGTACACCTGGATAGGAAGGGCGGTGGGGGCAGCATGTAGAGAAATTACTGTTCTCCTTTTTCCTCCTGTAGCTGCAGGAGGAAAATGGAGGAGATTGGTTCTTCTGTATGCTGTCCCCGCCACTCCTCCTATCCAGTTCACTTGTGTTCTGCTGTCTCTGGGCCCCTGTGTGCTCCCCTGGTCCTCTCTCTACCGTGCTGCTGAGGTATGGCTAAATGCAGTGTTGGGGTAGTTACTCAAAAAATGAAACTAGTTACTAGTTACTTCTGTAAATTGTAACGAGATTACTTTACTAGTTATTGCATTTGAAAAGTAACTTCACTACCTATTACTTTACTTTCCTCTTTCTTAATTGACCGTGTAGAAGAATATACATGACACTCTTTCTGCATAGAGTTTATTGCATAAACACAGGCTTTGGGAAACATGAGAACAAAACCTGAAAAAACTGAATTAAAACATAAAGTGCAACAAAAAGTCATAAACACAAAGATATGTAACAGGGTTGATGTTCCTGGAGGGAAACGCCAAATGGAAAAGGATTTAGGAAAACTAGAAGAATGGTCAGAACTCTGGCAACTGAAATTTAATGTGGATAAGTGCAAGATAATGCACCTGGGGCGTAAAAACCCAAGGGCAGAATATAGAATATTTGACACAGTCCTGACCTCAGTATCTGAGGAAAGGGATTTAGGAGTAATTATTTCAGAAAACTTAAAGGTGGGAAGACAATGTAATAGAGCAGCACGAAATGCCAGCAGAATGCTTGGATGTATAGGGAGAGGTATAAGCAGTAGAAAGAGAGAAGTGCTTATGCCGCTGTACAGAACACTGGTGAGACCTCACTTGGAGTATTGTGCGCAGTACTGGAGGCCATATCTCCAGAAGGATATAGATACTCTAGAGAGAGTCCAGAGAAGAGCTACTAAACTAGTACATGGATTGCAGGAAAAAACTTACCAGGAAAGGTTAAAGGACCTTAACATGTATAGCTTGGAAGAAAGAAGAGACAGAGGGGATATGATAGAAACTTTTAAATACATAAAGGGAATCAACTCGGTAAAGGAGGAGAGCATATTTAAAAGAAGAAAAACTACCACAAGAGGACACAGTTTTAAATTAGAGGGGCAAAGGTTTAAAAGTAATATGAGGAAGTATTACTTTACTGAGAGAGTAGTGGATGCATGGAATAACCTTCCTGCAGAAGTGGTAGCTGCAAATACAGTGAAGGAGTTTAAGCATGCATGGGATAGGCATAAGGCTATCCTTCATATAAGATAGGGCCAGGGACTATTCATAGGATTCAGATATATTGGGCAGACTAGATGGGCCAAATGGTTCTTATCTGCCGACACATTCTATGTTTCTATGTTTCTAACTTCATCCCTCTCTATTCTTCAAAATAACGATTGTATCGCACGGCTTGGGTAACGCAGGAAAGCGCGTTCCTATAGCCTAGTAAAGTAGTGTAGTTACCAATATTAGTATTGTAACTAGTTACATTACTTAGTTACCAAAAAAAGTAATGTAGTTACTGTAATCAGTTACTTTGTAACTAGTTACCCCCAACACTGGCTAAATGTAATCCATTCAAGTGAATGGCGCCCCGCTGCAACACATGGTTGCAGTGTGGTTTTTGAGTATTTAGGGGTTAAAACCGGTGTTAAGGAGGTGATACAACACCTCCTCACCACCTGTCTATTGCTCTCTGAAGAGTAATTTAAATGTGATTTGTTTTAAACAGCAAAGCAGGTGCGAACAAGCCTTTAGGCCCATGTCGATGGATTTGGACTAGGGATGCACCGATCCGATATTAGGATCGGATATCGGCGCTGATATTGTCAAAATAGCTGGATCGGGGGATCGGTAAAATGAACCGATCCACGGGCTGATCCGGTTTTGCTGAGTCCTGACTCAGCCGTCCCTTACTTGCACGGAGCCGTTACTTCCTGTATAGGTCCGGCTCACAGACAGAGTGATATCAGATGCACTCCACCTGTGAATGGAGGAGCCATACACAGGAAGCAGCGGCTTTGCTCTGTACTGCAGCCGCATGCATATTGTGTAGAGTGTAGTTTCGGATCGGCATTGGTATCGGTATCGGTATCGGCAGATACACAATGCCAGGTATCGGTATCTGGACTAGAAAAGTCAGATCGGTGCACCCCTAGTTTGGACTTGTGCCATTGGGCCCTGACCTGTATCACTGGGCTTTGGACTTGTGTTGATGTACATTGGACACTTGTCGATGGGCTTTGGACTTGTGTTTATGGCATCAGTTTGACATGCTTCTGAGATTATTCAGAATTGTGAAAAGAAAAACAAAGCACTTATGCAAACACATGAAGAGCATGCAACGTCTATATTGTTTGTGTGAACCCAGGAACCCAACTCTGCCAGGGTAAAATGGTAACCATTTGGCAACGCAGACAGTACTTCTTTCAGATACTTGGATGAAGGCACATAGTATTGTTAGGCATATTTGCCAAAGCTGCAGATGTCAGAGAAGGCTGCATTTTATTGAACAGCAGGGCACTCCACTCTGATGTAAATGTATATATATTGTTGTCATTGCAGGAAGAATTTAGTGACAGTCATAGACTTTTATCAGTATAAAGACCAGCAGGAAGGAGATGTGGACGTCTTTTCAAGGGAGCCCTTTATTGTTTGGTTTAAATCCTTAAATACAGGTAATATCTGATGGACAAATATCATTTGCTTTCCCTTTTTTATTCACAAATGGTTATTAAAATTACTGTCATGAGTCACTACGTATTAAGACCTCATTTACATTCCTCTTTACTTTTAAACGGAACCTAACATGTACGTATAGCAGGTGTGTAACTACAGGGGTTGCAATTGCAACTAGGCCCCATGCTCCAGGGGGCCTGTGCGGCTCCTCTATACACCTAGATAGGAGGGGCGGCGGGGGCAGCATGTAGAGAAATCACTGTCCTCCTTTTTCCTCCTGTAGCTGCAGGAGGAAAATGGAGGAGATTGGTTCTTCTGTATGCTGTCCCCGCCACTCCTCCTATCCAGTTTACTTGTGTTCTGCTGTCTCTGGGCCCCTGTGTGCTCCTCCGGTCCCCCCGCCTCCACTGTGCTGCCCCCCCACTGTTCTCCCTCCCCTCTCCTGCCGGCTGCTGCAGGGGACGTGCCACAATAGAGAACCAAGAAGGGGTCGGTAAATATGTAATTTACCAGCGCCTTCCTTTTCTGAATGGACAGTCATAGTCAGTGACAATGTAAAAAAATAAACTACAATGATAAAAAATAATACAATTAAAATACCAAAAAATAAAAATTACTGACACCAGTGGGTGAACTTCCAGGATCACAAAAGTCACACTTGTGACCGGGCCCTGGCCTTCCACCACCGTGGGGAGGCCCCAAGATGGCAGGAAGGTGGCCCACTGCAGAACTTGTAAAAGGGTCCCACTGCGGGACCGTAATAAAGGGCCCTGCAACTAGAGTAAAGGGCTCCAGGATCAGTGGGAAGATCCCCAGGCTTGAAGGGAAGGGCCCCGGGCAGGGGTCGGGGGGCCCTTCATGGTTTCTTGCACTGGGCCCTGAAGGTTCTAGTTATATCTCTGACGTATAGCCTATTTTTTTTTTTTCCCCCATAAACAAAGGATTGTCAGGTTTTTATTGTTGTCTGCATTTCTACTGGGGAGGTTTACACTCTTTTTTTCCTAGTGATCATTGTCATTGGGGCAGAAAGTCAGGGAAAACTACAAAAGTGATATATTCTTTAGGGAATTAGGAAATGTTTAAAAGATTTTCACCACCATCATTAACCCTTAAAAATGTAGAATATAAAAATATATCCAAAATGTATTATTAAACCTGCTACCTTGTACTTAACATGTATAATTGATAACCGGTCATATAGTTGTGCCATCTTCCTGCACAGTAAGGACAACTGGCCAACACCCTTCCCCCTTGGCTGTGTGCTCAGCCGAAACTTTGCAATGAGGTCCAATTCTTACTTTTTCCTGGGGCCCCTATAGGCAGGCCACTGCATAGTTGTCAGCAGTCTCCAATTTCCAGGGACAGTCCCCGGTTCTGGGGATTTGGCTGTGCATACTTGTAGGCAAGGCCTAAGTTGGGTACCTTACTTAGGAGTAAGAATATAGTGGCGCTAGAAGGCTGTACTACAAACGTAAAGTCTCATGCATCAGAAAACATCATAATATAATATATGTCCATTATTAGAGTCCATAGGTTAATCAAATAACCAACAGCACCTGACGGCAGCACCCTTATAGCGAAGCAAGCAACTCTGCATAATGGAAGAGAAAAACAGGCCCAGGGACTGACTGCCACCATCATATGTGCCTTTATCATTCATCCATTTGTGAGTTCCCATTTGTCTTACCCTCAACTAAACTGTTGATTTTAATGTGGCACTTAGTCTGGAGCCCCTCTGTTCTTCTCTTCCACCTTACTTGGGAGCAACTACTCTCACACTGTGTATAATGCACTAGTATCCTTCATGTGATTCTTTGGGAGATTTTTTGCCTAAACAGATAAGCCAGCCTTTGGCTCATACAGACCACATACTACAGTATGTCTACAGTGATGCAGAGTAGTGCAGTCTCAGTATTCACCAAATGAGTTACTAGAGGAAGGCTTCAGTTAACATGGGTAGCGTTCCTTCTTAGAATGTAGCCAGGATAATTCGACAGTTTGCACCGGCTCCACGTCTCTGTTCCAATCACTGCAGTATAGGCAATGACCAAGGAGCCTGTCATTAGCCATTCCTCCTCCACAGGAACCGCTTCCTATGCTTGGTACTGTCCCTTATAACTGAGTTCATATCCTTGACCATGCACTTCCCAGGAGCACACCAAAATGAGGCGGGTTCCCTTATTTAAAAATTTCGCTCGGGGCATGGCCTGGCACGACATGCGGTAAGACGTGAGTAGCTGGAGCTCCATCGGATATCTATCCTATTTACCTCATCCTGAGTCCCGCGGCATACTTTTGCCCCTACCTGTCTCCTGGGAAACCACAGGCTCAGTCCCACCATGTCGCCGCCGAAAAAGCCATAGAAAACAGCAGCAAAACTGGATAAATTCCGCCGACAAGATAAGGAGGCCTTCTCCCAAGATGGCGCCGCTCCAGGCCTGACATGGCGGCGGTGCTGGATGCTATATCCACTTGCCAAGCCACGCTGACATCCAAAATTGATGAGGTCAAGGTTGACATCTCCCTAATTCGCCAGGACATAAAAGTTTCGCTCATCGAAGATGGCCACTGAAGTCTCTCAAGAGTTCAGTGTCCAATCTGGCACTTCCCTTTTCGAGGCACTGTACACAGCAACTAAGGGTTCAGCTCCCTTATAAGACTCTCCTTCCCATGAAATAATGGCGCTGAGCCACCTACAGGCGGGAAGGCTAACTGCACATGCCTACAGATTTTGGCATGAGCGCTTAAAGAGGAACTCCAGCTGTTTCTAGGAAAATACAATTCAGCTGCTACAAATACTGTAGCTACTGACTTCTTTAATATACAGGTACTTCCTATTTTAGGGATCCAGCACTGTTATCACCCGAGCTGGTTCTTCGCCAGTCTTCAGATTCCCAGCACCGCTATTATGAGTGTAGGAAGCCAACTATGACTTCTTACTGACTCTTTATGGCGCATGCACAAATCATGCTGCGTTTTGTGAATAGACTTGCAGCCTCCTGGGACCTGTGGTGTGTCCCAGGAGCCTGCGGGCAGTAGGAGGCGAACTCTAGGCAATCCAAACAGTAGTGGGTACCTGTCAAAACTAAGTACCCGCTCACTAAAAAGAAAAAAAAAACATCCAAATATAGCAGATGAGGGGGCGGAGGAGGAAAAGTGGAACTTCCAATTTTATATGAAGTTCTTTAAGTACCACCATCATTCACCAAGAAATGCACTGCTATTTATCAAAAGGAATTCAAGACACATTATATTTGTTTAGGTTACTACATAGGCTCAAATACCATTTCTAATGTTCCTTACATCATAGCAAAGCTGCCCTTTTTTATTGGAAAGTCTAATGAGGTACAAGCATATACTGTATATATGAAAGCATGAATAATACCACTGGACACATCAGTGCCCCACAGCCACAATATATCTGCAATGTCTTAGTCTGTGTTTTTCCCTCTTCTCTTCCATACACAAGAAGTGAAAGACTTTGTCATCATCCCCCAGCACACAGTGCCCGAGGATGCCGTCCGCGAGATCGATGAACTCTATGATGTTTATCTGGAAGTCCGACAGAAATGGAACACAGAGGTTAGTTGGGACCATTTTTGCTTTACTAATGAACAACATATTACTTCAGCTTTTCTTGGTAATTCACAGGAGCATAAACTTGTATATACAACATTTGTATGGTTTTCCATCTACCCTTATGTGTAGAAGCATGGCATTCAGGACCGTGTACCCACACCTGCACAGATGGCACATTGGGAGCAGTGGCTGTGTTCTAATTGACAGATATGGAACTGCCAGCACAGGGATGCATACAACACATGTGTCAGTAAACATGGCTCTGAATGGGACACGGATTAAAACGCCCCATGCGAACAAGGTCCTGCCTAAAATTTTTTTAAGTGTGTACTGGGTCTCTTTAAGACACACCTGTAAATTAATAAATGCCACATTTTCTGTTCTGAAAATGGATTGGTAGTCATGGAAAGCACAGGTACTTACATCGGAACTAAACCCTCCTATCCTTTAAAGCCAAGGAAGCTGCCATCTTAACCTATGTTTGATCTGCAGTTGCCATGGTGCTGCACATTTGATCAGTTATGACACCAGCCATTTGATGGCTTGACAGTACCATAGTCAGCAAAAGCAACTGTGACAGATTTCACAGCATGCCTTAAATGTAACTTTTTTGGGAAATTGTCATTAAGGCTTCATTGACATATAGGCGATTCTGCCCACGATCCCAAACCATTGCAAGTTGTGGGACACCCATGCGATTCCCGTGACTTGCAATGGCACACTAAACACGGCTCGATTTTGCATCGATTGTCATCCGACGAATCGCAGTAAAATCGTGCAAACAGAATCGCGGGATGCCTGTCCCCCAAAAAAGTACAAGAACTTCTTTTGGGCGATAGGCGTCCCGCGATTCTGTTTGCACGACTTTACTGCGATTCGTCGGGCAACATTCGCGGCGAAATTACACCACGTTTGAGGTGTCATTGCAAGTCACAGAAATTGCCAGGTGTCATTGCAAGTCACAATGGTTCGGGATTACAGGCAGAATCACGGCAATTCTGCACACGATCAGAGACGCCTATATGTGAATAGAGCCTTAAAATAATTGTAAAGTCTTGTGGTTTTTTTTTGTTTTTTTTTTAATATGTTATTCTTACCTCCTCTGTGTAGTGGTTTTGCACAGAGCAGCCTGGATCCTCCTCTTCTCGGGTCCCTCTTCGGTGCTTCTGTCCCCTCCCTCCTATTAAGTGCCCACACAGCAAGCAGCTTGCTATGGGGGCACCCAAGCCGAATCACAGCTCCCTGTGTTCATTCAGACACAGAGCCACGACCCAGCCCCGCCCCTTCTCTCTCCTGATTGGCTGACTTTGACAGCAGCAGGAGCCAATAGCACCACGCTGCTGTCTCAGTCAATGAGGAGGGGAGACACTTCTACAACATTGCTGGATAGAGATGGACTCAGGTAAGTATTAGGGGGCTGAGGGAGGCTGCCTTATAAAGGTTTTTTTATCTTAACGCATAGAATGTGTTAAGATAAAAAAAAAAAACCTTCTGCCTTTACAATCCCTTTAAATCAATCGGTTTAGTTCTGCTTTAATGACACATTTATTTCTACAACCAACAATCTCCCCTTTGTACACATAAGTGTATGTTACAGTCTTATCCATTCTGCAGAACATTATCTTCATTGGAGATTTTAATGCTGGCTGCAGTTATGTTCCCAAGAAGTCTTGGAAAAACATCCGCCTGAGGACCAATCCTGAGTTTGTCTGGTTACTTGGAGATAAAACAGATACAACAGTCAGAAGCAAGACTAGATGTGCCTATGACAGGTAACTCAAAGCAAGAGATTCAAGGTACTCTTTTAGCAAGCAAAACACCAGTGTGATTTGTCTCCGGGGAAGCAGCTATTCTCAGACTCATGTGTTAAATACTTTTTTTGGGGTGGTGAAGATAATCCTAATTATACAGGTGTTTTTTCTTCATGATAGAGTCTTTAAAGTGAGTCACGTGTCTGCTGCTCGCCCTGATCCTTAACATTTTAACCTCTGCACCTCGAGCAGGGTGAACCTGAAGGTCATGACCTAGTATCAGCACAAAATAAAATCCATCTCCACCATCAGGAGCTCTTGTGAAAACCAGCTGGTGCTTAGACTCCAAGCCCAGGGAATTCCACACCACTTGCTCACCCATAGGCTCATGTGGCTTCATGACAGTAGTAGTCAAAGTAACCAATGTGGGGTAGGGATTAGACCCAGGGCTCTGACAGATGAATGGGGGAATGGAGCATGGTGAAGGAAACCATCATAATATGGGGGGCTAATGGCCTGTCAAGAGAACCTGTGACTTTGCCCTGAGTAACCAAAGCGACAGATTCTTTTTAAAATATTTACCTTTTTGGGGAAACCGCTACCCTGGGATCCAATGGTAGCTGGTCACGTGAAGTTTGGTCACAAGATCTAATGAAGATGAGTTCAGTGATTAATATTTAATGATCGGCCCACTATAATTAGGAATTTTTAAGCTTATATCCAAACATTGTAGGTGACTTCTTAGGGTCCTTTCACACGGACAGTCTTACAGGTCCGTTTGTTATTTTTCTGGCAGGCCTAATTGGGCCCTCAATTCAACCCCTATTGAGCGGCGAATGTCAGCGGTGGCATGTCTACTGACACCTGTGGCTATCCGATCTGATCCTGTCTGCCAAATCCAGATGGATGGTGACCCTATTTTCCATCCATCTAGAGGATCGGATAAAATTGAACAAGGCGGCCTATTTTCACCCGATTTCCCCATAGGGGAGAGCAGGTATCTGTATGTCTCCACTCAGCAATCCCCCACTGAGCAAAGCGAAGTCCGTTGAGTGCACCCCTCATGTGAAAGAACCCTTAAGCACATGCAAAGCACGAAAACCTTTTCTAGAAGTAAATATCAATTTGTATATTATATTATTTTTCAAAGTTTGGTCATTGGAAAGTCTTTTCCCCTGAGTCATTGTTTTATATGACTATTTTTAATGTGTATGTTAACTCCAAGGATGGCCATAAATGGATCATTTTTCTTGATCAGTCAGCAGGCTGATGGAAAAGAAAAAATTACCAGTTTCTCTCATCCACAAAAGTGAAGTGGATAGAGGAAAACTCTCGCGGTGCCATTGCATTCTGACAGCGGGAATTCTTCCACTGTCAGAATACACTGATAAGCCCTGCAGCCAATTGACTGCAGATGCTGATTAAGTGAATATTTGCAACAGTCCTTTTTGACAGAAGTTGACTTCTGTTGAGTGGGTAAGGGCAAGGGCAGACTGGCAACTTTTGGCCCAGGGGGCAAGTACAAACAGGAGGCCCATGGTGCAGCGACTCTCCCTCTTCCTGGCCTCCTCCTGACCCCCAGGCTGAAGCTCCGCTCCAGGTACTCTCTACTCACCGGCTTTATCCGTGTTCCCCACCTGGCCAAGAGGAGGGAGCTGGGACAGCTCGGTCGGGGCTGGCCATGGGAGGAGAGTCTCCAGTGGGGCATGGAACTGGCCTCTGCTCAGACACAGTTTACACCATCCATGCTGGGGAGGGTGCTGGCGCTCTGTCTTTGTCTTCATCCCGCACTCAAAAGGGTCAGCAGTGGGGACTTTTTACTTTTCTTCACCAGGAATCCTTTAGGCATGTCTGTGGCAGAAGCGGTGCAGCCTTTTTTACAGGGCATCAAAGCGGCCTGGGGGGCAATTTCCCCCCTGCCCCCTGGACCAGTCCTCCCCTAGGTAAGGGCCATAAGTGCATTGAAATTTGGCCAGTTCCTACTGAACCGGCTAAATTTTGATCCATTTATAGGCAGCTAAACATTTGTCTCTTATTTGGTACTTTGGTCTGCTAAATTTAATTGTTATAAACTGATAAAAGTATTTATTATATTTCTTCTTTAAATGCAAAATATGCGTTGAGAAATTCAGATTGGTCCTGCATCCTGTGTTATCTCAAGGAGTCTATTTAGCCTTCCCCTTGTGATTCTTTTTTTCAGGATTGTTCTACATGGCATGGATCTGATCAGTTCTGTGGTACCAGACTCCGCAACTGTGTTTGATTTCATGCAGGAGTACAAGTTAACTGAGGAACAGGTAGGCCGCTGATGGGCTGCAGACTAATATCCACACTTACTGTAGTCTCACACTGCTGAAAAGCTGACTCATACTTGTCCTCGTGTCCTTTCTGCAGGCCCTGGAGGTCAGCGATCACTATCCCGTGGAGTTCCAGCTGAACGAGCCTAATAATTTTGCCCGTAAAACATCTAGAAGACGAGATGGAAGAAGATGATGTATTTTACGCTTGGAGGAAGACGTTTATATATTTTACACCAAGTGCTTGATGTTAGGCCAGATTTGTATCCATATTTAGCGCAGACATATAATAATTAACAATATACACCGTTTTTAATAGTTCACCTAAGGGGAAGTTTCAGCTTGATCACAATGGGGCTTCAGAGTTTTGATTTTATCCTCAAACATTATGAGTGTGTGAATAGTAGGACTGGGACCATAAGAATGGATAAACTGGGTTCTCTTCGACTCATGAATAGTTGATGACAAGGAAAAAAAAAAAAGTCCATGAAGACTATTCAAATCTTTCATACAAAGAGTTTATCATGGTGAAAAAAGGGAGGTACTTGGGTAACTAATGAGTGACCTGATTCTTTCCACATCACAAATTTCCCTCAACTTAAAAATATAGCTTTGCGTGTGCGCTTGGATGGGAGCCGTGCATAGCTTCCCATTCTCCTCTTTCCTTGCCCCTTTTAAGTTTCTGTATTTTTATTTGGGGGGGTTCTCTTTTTCTTTCCCCGACATTTTCCCAATTTCCTCTTTAGTCCTTATGCCCACTTATTTTTTGTTTACTTGGACACCTATAATATTTCCTTCAGTCATGCTCATGTGGACATAGAGAGCCTTTTCAATAATTATATCAGAGGGGACTGGAATATTTACCAATACTAATGCGACATATTCAGTGAGATATCGTCTTATGTCTTCTATTTTAGCTATGCGAACATGATGTTACGCATATCAGGATATACCACACATTCTTGTTTGACTCCCTACTATATGTACTTTTCTTGGGATATATGTCCCACTACTGCTGTATGACTACAAATAAAGAATTTAAAAAAATATGGCTCAGCCTATAAGACAGTTGCTCCAAGGCTATACATGTGTATGTAATTCATAACGCCAATGAGTAAAGGAACTATAAAATGTAATTTTTAATGATTTAAGTTTACTAATCAGGCCACATGGACAAAGGTGCTTTTGGATGTCCAATAGAAAATTAGGACATGTTTTCCCACCCAGGAGCCCCAGGTGCTGCGCACCGCTGCCCAAAGAAGTGAATGGCTGTATGCCACTGTAAATCAGTATATGTCAGTACTTGCATAAACACACACGTGTACAGACATAACACCCTGGACGTAGACTGTCTGAATTGCCTGCGTCCAGGGTTGTGCATGCATATGCATGCACATTTATCCAAGTACTGGTGTATACCCGCAGAGGCTTAACTAGAACCTTCAGGGCCCCGGTGCAAGAAACCATGAAGGGCCCCCCGGACACATGGCCGGAGCCCTTCCCTTCAAGCCTGGGGCTCTTCCCACTGATCCTGGGGCCCTTTATTACGGTCCCGCAGCGGGACCCTTTCACAAGTTCTGCAGTGGGCCCTCTTTCTGCCATCTTAGGGCCTCCCCACGGTGGTGGAATGCCAGGGCCCGGTTGCAAGTGTGACCTTTGTGATCCTGGAAGTTCACCCACTGGTGTCAGTAGTTTTTATTTTTTGGTATTTTAATTGTATTATTTTTTATCATTTTATTTTTTTACAATGTCACTGACTATGACTCTTTCCATTCAGAAAAGGAGCTGGTAAATTAGGACCTGTGGGGGGGGGGGGGGACCAGGGGAGCACACAGGGGCCAAGAGACAGCAGAACACAAGTGAACTGGATAGGAGGAGTGGCGGGGGCAGCATACAGAGGAACCAATCTCCTCCATTTTCCTCCTGCAGCAATAGGAGGAAAAAGGAGGACAGTGATTTCTCTACATGCTGCCCC
Organism: Pelophylax lessonae; assembly: GCF_965119305.1. NCBI lineage: Eukaryota > Metazoa > Chordata > Amphibia > Anura > Ranidae > Pelophylax > Pelophylax lessonae. The sequence continues at coordinate 60,975,011 of NC_138775.1, forward strand.
CGCTGCCCCTCCTATCCAGGTGCATAGGCCCCCTGGAGCATGGGGCCCAGTTGGAACTGCAACCCTTGTAGTTACGGCCCTGTATACCCGCATACAGCTATTGATTTCTTTGGGCGGCTTTATGTAGCACTTATGGCTCTCATGGTGGTAATGTGCCCAAATTCTACATTTTGCAGCCCCAGGCACAGGTGGACATAAGGCCATAAAAAGGCAAAACTTTTTATTTTTTTACGTATAGAGTAAGGAATGGATAAAGCTCTTGTGTAAACTTTTTTTTTGTGTCCTCTATCTCCAATCAAGGAGATTCTCTTTAAAGCTCAACTCCAGGCACAAGAATAAAATTATCCTTGCAGTGGGTTCCCAAACCTTAACAAGAAGTTAACCCTTGCAGGGTAAAAGGTGTAATGTCTAGGGGTACAGGGATAGGAAGTAATACTTACCTTAGTTCTCATGTCCCCTCCATTTATGCGACCACCCTAGTGACGCCTCCTTTATCTCCATTATAAGACGCTCCCGGCTGCGGTTGCAATCCTGCCTCCTCCCATTTGCAAGGTTACTAACTCTACTAGTACATGATGATATTGAGGGACAGCATCGGGAAGAGGAGGAGAGCATCAGAACCTGCCTGACTGGGGGTTAAAGGGTAACTCCACTTTTGAGAGGAAAAAAAAATCAAATAAATTAAAAATAGCATTTACAATAACAATACAAGTCATATTGTAATGTCATGTTATTAAACATAACCTTTCATTTCCAATATGCAGTGCTGTCACATTCTGTATAATGTAATATGGCAACCTGGAGGTGTTCTGTACACAGATAGTGTTCGCCCCTCTCCCGTTTCCTGCTTGTCTGATTGGCTTACTGATTTTCCCAGAAGCCTGCACTAAGATACAAGTCAGATTTTAAAGTTCCCCTGCAACAAAAATGTCATATTGGGTTAGATCAGGGTTTCTCGACCAAGGTACCATGGAACCCTAGGGTTCCTCCTGAGGTTGCTAGGGGTTCTTTGAGCAATGGGCAATTTCTGACCCTCAGATAAGTTCCCAATGACACCATTGTTCCTTTTAGCTATCCAATTAGTCCCAATGATGACAAGAGTAAGGAGCATTCTTCCCACTGACTGTCACACTAATGTGTCATGAGTTGTAGATTTTTAATTTTTAACAGGGGTTCCCGAGACCAGAAATTTATTTCAAGGCTTCTGTGCTGAAATGGTTAAGAAAGGCTGGGTTAGATACTCACAGAGAGAAGTCATGTCTAAAGGGATGCAGACTCTGAAAATTCCTCATTGGAGCCCTGCAAGTGCAACAACTAATTGATAATTCCAAAATCACTTCCATTAGATTCACTTACCACATGGACACAGAGAAACAAACAGCTCTTTCTCTTTCTTGTTCTCTTTCTAACAAAAGGTAGGACTTTGCAGCAAAATGTTTTTTAACATCACCACAATGCACATAGATCACCCCTAGGGAATGATTTTCTTTTTCTCAACAACTATTTATGGTAAGTAATATTGCCCTGAACATTTTTGAAACTGGAAAGCTATGTACTGCAGGCTGGAACAAAGCGTTCTGCCAATCTTAGAATGCCGGCTACTAAAGCACCGGGCTGCTAAGGCACTTTTGGTACCCCCTTGATGACTCTTCACCGGGTGCCCCTGCAGACGATCTGTCCAATGAATTAGGCAAAGCCTTATTACCCAAATTTCCAGGATATTGATCGGCAGACTGGACTCCTCCCGAGTCCAAACCCCCTGAGCCGGATCCGTACCCAAGACACCTCCCCATCTGGAGAGGCTGGCATCCGTTGTGACCATCGTCCAGTACAGGGGGAGAAAGGATTTTCCCTGTCGAAATGCCAGAGAGCTGAGCCACCAGATCAGGGATCTCCTCGTACTACGGCTCAACAGGATCAGATTGTATAGACCTGGTATGGAATTGAGCAAATGGAACCACCTCAAAGGTGGAGACCATCAGGCCCAGCACTTGCATGCAAGTCCTGAGGGATGATCCCGGTTGGACAACAGGAGCCATGTCGCATTCCTGCAACATCTTGAGTTTCACCTCCGGAAGAAACACCCGGGCTAAGATCGTGTCCAGGGTCAGTCCCAGATAGTCCAGTTTTGTGGACAGAACGAGAACAGATTTTTGGAAATTCAGTTTCCATCCGAACTCTTGCAAAGTTTGCACCGAAATGTCCAAATTGTCTTTCAGGGCATTCAGAGACTCTGCTCGCAGAAGGAGATCTTCCAGGTACCCCAGCAATCCCCTTCTGCCTCAATAAAGCCAACACCGGGGTCAGCAATTTTGTAAACACCCAACAAGCCGGGGTGCGACCAAAGGGTAATGTTCTGATTCCAAAACTGGTACAATGACCCCCTATGAGAGCAGATCCTGTACCGCCCCAAGAAGACTGTGTTGAGGATCGTCTAGGGACAAACACAGATTAGAAGGAAAGAACCTTGCCTGAGGCAAGGACCGAAACTCGATCTTGTACCCAGACCGAATCAACTTGTGAACCCATTTGTCTTGAATCCAGGAGATCCACGGATCTGGAAAGAAGCGAAGATGTCCCCCCACCCCAAGTACAGGTGAGGACGCCCCTTCAGGCAGAAGTGAGCTTGTCTGCAGTCCTGAAGGGGCCCGCTCTTGATTTACCCAGCCAGGGCCTCTTGGAACCTGCTGCGGGGTTACAGGTGTTTTTTAATCCCTGGTCCTTGGATCCTGAAGGACCGCTTATGAGCCGAGAAGAAAGGACCATGCTTGTGATGAGTCTCTTTACTCCTGGCAGAGTACTCTTACCTCATGTAAGACCCTTAATGATCTCCTCCGTGGAAGCACCGAACAAATGGTCTCCTACAAAGAAGAGATCAGTCAATACCTTCTTGGAAGCCTGGCCAGCAGATCAGTGAATCACAGTTGAGAGGAATCACAAGTCACAGCAATAGTAGAATGTCCACTGAATGGCACCCGTGATCAAGGGAGATGTAAAATAGGCTGCTTACCAGACTCTTATGGTCATCTAATTTGATAGATAGACCATCGGTATGGGCCAGTCACAAGGATCCCACAGGACACTCCTCGGAGTAGCAGATCCAGGGAGAGCTGGAGCAGGTATCATAAAGCCAATCCTCACATAGAAATGGGTAAGGCCCATAAGGAATAATCCAGAAAGGAGAAAATGCACATAGCGTGATACCGTAATAAAAAACTAATTTATTTAAAAATTGCACATACTCAAACATGTAGGCAAGCGAGCAGAAACAATGAATCCAATACACATAGATCAAAGCTGTGGCGTCCCGCCTGTATCAGGAAAGTGTCTGGCCGGCGTGTTGGGGGCTTGGCTATGTCATGTCTGTACTTGTGTAGAAGTGAGAGTCACAAGGTGCTGAATCCTTGACTGATCCAATGGTTTGGTTACCTACTCACAGACCAGTCCACCAAGTGCTTTGAAACCCAGCTGAGCCATTCACATGTCTGTCCTCTCATATCATCACAGATATACTGCAACCCCTGGACCAACTGGTCTGCCAGCTCCGCCAGGTGAGGAGGAGGCTGTACACCTTCCAAATCCTGGCATAGGAACTTAACCTATTCCGTTAATGTCTGTGAAACCAAGGTTATGGCAAACCCTGGCCACAGCATTAAACTAGCCAGGATGAAAAGGTAATGTACCAGATATTCAGCTCTCTTGTCAAAGGCATCCTTAAAGGAAGGAGAGTCCTCCACCGGAAGGAGGGTGGCAATATTTAACCTGGAAACCTGAGAGTTCACCACGGGTGGTACTGTCCGTTTCTTTAGCAGGGACGCTTCAAATGGATACCTTCTAGCAAAGCACTTAGGCACCCTGACAGTGTGTTTGGAGGAATCCCACTGACTTGCGACAATGTTGTTGAAATAGGCCAGAAGTGGGAATACCTTTGTCGCCTTGGAAGTTCTGCGGGTACCAAACTGCAACGTCGCAGCCGACGCAGTAGTAGCTGCGTACTCCAATTTTAACATTTTCCGCACTGATTCAATCATGTAGCCTTTTCATGCGCGACTGTAGAGGAAGAGGAATCATCCTCACTATCAGAACATTCAGGGTGCGTAGACGCAGACCTAGTAGGGTGACTCACGTCTGCAGTGGTCAAATCCACCTCAGAATCTGAGGAGGCAGAGGATGCCAGGGACACTTTTTACTCATCCTATTTTGGGGGGCCAAGTCTACTTTAGACACCAGTGACTGCAGGACCACCATCATAGCAGACAAGGCGGACTGGGACCCCGCAGAACCCCAATATTAAGGGGAGCGTAAAGTGGGAAGAAAGGGCACTCGGTGTCTGACCAACCCAGGGAGGGGCCCACGTCCACCCCGAGGGGCCACTAAGAGGGGTGGGGGAACACTTCTTACCACACCATGGGACCAGGCAGGCACCACTCCAGACAGACCACCCACCATCTTGGCATGGGGTTGCTGCGGGCCAGAGGTACGCTGCGACTCAGGTCATGACTAGCATCGTGACCAGGGCTAGTCATAACGTTTAAGTCGCCGGCCACAATGGGGCTGTGTCGCTGCTAACCCAGCGTGGAGCTAAGGTCAGGTCGCATTCGCTGGCCAGACTGGGAAGACTGTAAAGCCCCGTAAACACGTACCGATTGTCGGCCGCAAATATTCGGCCGCCGAACGATCGGCCGATTGTCGGCTTGTTGGTATGATGCTTCCGACAGCCGACAGCGCATTTTCGGCCGAACAGAATCTGTCCTGCAGGCATTCAAATTTTTGTACGCCGACAACAGAACGGCCGATTGTGCGTCAGTCAGTACAGATTTCGGCCGACAATCAGCAGATTTGCAAGACTGGGCATGCTCAGAGAAGAAAAAAGACACAGAAAGTTAACCATGACATGACATCACTTCTGCAGTCGGCTGTTGTTGGCCGACAAAATTCGTGTGCAGTCTTTTGCACTTTTCAGCGGACAGGACAGCCCTGGACAAAAGACGGCCGATCGTTCGGCCGACGATCGGTACATGTGTACGGGGCTTAAGGATCTAGGATATCCAGTCTGTCTCCCAGTCCATCAGTTGATTGTAGTTCTCTCAGAAACAGAACTGATTGTACTTCTCACAGGAACAGAAAATAATGAAAAGAAAAACATTTTGTTTAAAAAGGAAAAAATGCTAGGACCAGAGATCCCAGCAAGGAACTAGGTCCTTACTCCTGACTAGGCAGAAAAAAACTGAAGTCCTGTAGCAGGAAGTGGGAGTATACCCCCTTGACTGCCCATTAGGCATGGTCAATTTTTTTTCCGCCTAGTGTCCTACTCCTATGGAGAGCAGTATAAACCCGTCGGTCAAGAAGATATGGAGCTTGGTCCGTCAATGAACGACAGAGAAAACTAAATTTGTGCCGTTGTCCAAAGATATATGGACCTAACTGTATATATTGCTAAAGATGCTAAAAACACTGAATAAACCCTCTGCACACTGCTATACACTCTTCTAGCAAATTTTACATAAAAACTGGGATTTTTAGTTCACATGCATTGCAATACATGTTTAGGCTGGCCAACTGCGTCAAAGTAATCTACTCTGCCATAATCCGCTCCACCTTGCCCTAATCCACTCCACCCAGCTTTAATTCGCTCCACTCTGTCCTAATCCACTCCAACTATGCCCTAATCCACTCCACCCTGCTTTAATTTACTCCTCTCTGCCCTAATCTTCTCCACCCATCTTTAATCCGCTCCACTCTGCCCTAATCCAACCATCCTGCTTTAATTCGCTCCACTCTACCCTCAGAGCAGAGAGACCCAAGTGATTGGTGATGTTTGATAGCTTGGTTCTCAGTACTAGAGCCGACGGGGGACAGAGGCAGCATCGGATCGATGCTGCATCCACCTGGTTAAGTATAATTTTGGGGGGAGAAAAAAGGCTGTACTTCTCTTTCAAGGAGCATTTATGAGTGAAAACGCAGGCTTTCTTCCATTGATCATGGGACAGGAAGTGAATGTAAATCTCTACAATGGGACATAGATGGCAGAAAATCCTGACAGGGTCACTAATGTTTAGACTAGCTCCTAAACGGCTGCGTCTCTTAAAAAACAATCTGATAAACAATCAGATCACTTTTCAAAGGCATTTGACAGGTGGTGAGGAGGTGATATGTTATCAAGCCACAAGCCCCATAGCTTTTAAACAACACCGGTCTTGATAAATACAGCCTTCCAGAAGAAGAGCATTACCAACATTAGTCACCCATGACCTATGTGTGGGAGGGTCAGAGGATCTCCAGAATTGTAGAATCAGTATACTGGCATAGAAAAGAGCCCGATCCACCTCTAGTCTAGTAAACTCATCTTGTTCTCTCTCTCTCCCAGAATTCCCAAATGACAAAATTTAGGTTCTAAGGCAGTGATGGGGAACCTTGGCACCCCAGATGTTTTGGAACTACATTTCCCATGATGCTCAACTACACTGCAGTGTGACTAATAATGACATTGCTCTGGTTAATCAGAGCTCCCACCGTGGCGGGAAATGGAGAGGGCTTAAAGGACCAAATGGGACTTTAAGGGTACCGAATAAAGATCAATGATTGTCAAATATATATAAAATCATTAAATTGTATTAAATATACATGTAAAATCAGCAAAAAGACAGAAAAAGAAAAAAGGAGACATACAAATATACTGAATAAGGATATTCATAAGTGTACATAGACCATATTTTGTCACAGGTAATTTTAAATGACTTGGCCAAAACATCTGGGGTGCCAAGGTTCGCCATCACTGTTCTAAGCGAATAGTAACTTGCAATACTTTATTCATTATATCGAACACCTTCTGCCAGTACAACTGTATTTTTGAGCAACACCAAAATAAAGTCCCCATGATCTCTTCCACATTGTATAGAATATTTAGATATTATTGAACAATTGCTTGGTGCATACTGAACAAAAATAGTGCCCTAGTTTTCTTATGTATTACTTAATACCCCTGGAGCGTTCTAATTAGGTGTTAGAAATCCTTTTTATATTATTAGCTGTTTCCATTCAGTTCTTGAGGTGAGCATAAGGTACAATGATCTTAGTGGGGAGCTGAATGTATTAAAATGTAGAAGTGCAAATAAATTGTATGTGCAAATACGGTCTTTGAGTCCCACAGTTGTTTCCCTTTACAATGATCTGACAGCTCTGTGCCTTGTAATTAATTCATGACACGTTTTGTAGAGTTGCCGTGTCAATGTTTGTCTATCCAGCTCCTACTTGCCCAGTCTGTTCACACCACAGTCTCCCAGGAGATGTCAATAAACTCAGAACAGGAGCTACTGATCACATTTCACGTCCCTGACTGCAGGCATTCTCCTTCTTTTGGATCTTCTCCCTTGCCCCCAGTTAGAACCTGATTGCATAACCCCCATCCATTCACCATGAGAGACCTGCTGACAACCAGAAACCAGAACTGCTGGAAAGAGCTAATTGAGAAGGAAACTCACACTAGAATGACTTGGAAGCTTAAATACAACAAAGAACATCCTAATGAACCCAAAATGCAGACTACCAAAAAAAGGAGAGAAATTTTCATCCCCCAGCCTGTGACCACCTTGCCACCTCTTATCAATACTCCTCAACCTCTAGTGTGCAGGATGGAGGAACCAGATCATGACCAGCTGGACATCCTGAACCTGGCTGAGATGAGACCTGTCAATCCTCACTCCTCCAAAGTCTTATATGATGGCTTTACCAAAGAGGGCAAGGGAAGGTACTTGTATCTGAAGAACAGAAAGCAGTATGGCCCAGAGGAAAAGTATCCACACCCCATCTTGTCATCCTGGGATTACGGCTGGAGGTTAGGTAGGTTCTGAATATTTGTTTGTAGAAAAATAAGTTGACCGTCTCAATTGTCAAATTATTCCAAATCATCTGAGACCTATAAACAGAGATGTATAGTAACGAAGTAGAACTACTTAAGTACTGTACTTAAGTACCGAAATGCGGTATCTGTACTTTCCTAGAGTAGAATTTTTTTCTCCTACTTCTACTTTTACTTCACTACATTTTTTCGATGATTTCGATACTTCTACTCAAGTATTTTTTTTTTGTGCTGCATAGTTACTCGTTACTTTTAAAAAAACTACCACTGCCAGAACAGTAGATGGCAGGTTGCATAAAGCTCAAAAAAATGTGTATAATGTCATTTGTAAATCAGCGCATACGAAAATAAAGGCTGTGTATAATAAAAGCTGCTATACCAAATCTTTCCAATAAAAAGAAAATATGAAACAAACAAATAAATGGTGCTACAGCGCTTAAAGTGCATCAAGAAACTACTAACAAACACAGGTTAATCATTTGAATAAATCATTTGAAATAATAAAAACAATATGATGTTCATACTTTTGACTTCTTTCTTTAATAACTACATAACACAGTACTTGTACTTCTACTTTCAGTACTTGAGTAGAAATTTTTTTTCAAAACTACTGGTACTTTTTACTTTTAGTACTTAAGTAGCAATTTTTTTGAAAAAACTACTTGCAATACTTAAGTAAAAAAAATGTTGAATACTTTAGTACTTCTACTTAAGTAACTTTTTCTGCGAGCACTTCTACTTCTACTCAAGTAATTTTTTGATCGAGCACTTGTACTTTTACTCAAGTAGAAATTTCGAGTACTTTATACAAGTCTGCCTATAAATTAATTTGTTTTGCTATTATAAACATAAAGGTATAGCCATTGCCAATCTCCAACCTTTAATCCTTTTTTTTTTTTGCCAATTTAGAACAATTGTGTAAATTAGTCAGTGCTTCTGATCTGCATTCTGGTTCTGAATCTGTGCTTAGAAATTATAGAGGTCTTTGGACAGTCATGCCAGCCAGGCAAATTTCTAAATTGTTCAACATCAGAAGGACAGGGTCAGCAATGGCAGCCTCCATATTATCATAGTACCGATTTTCTGTAAGCTCTTTTAAATCCCATCACCAGCAGCCCAGTGTCACATTGATAAATGTAAAGCAACACTAAAATATCCTTACTCTTCAAAAATAATCCACAGACATGAACTACTTATTGGTCCTGTGATCTATTTTTTATGAAATTGTTTCTTACTGTGTTTTTCTGCCTCCCTGTAACATTCTTTGTGAGCTCAGAAATCTCTCCTTTTCTTTCTTCTCTTCCATTTGTTTGGAATGAAAGTGCACAATAGGTGTGGTCGTGTGCACTGCTCTATGCATTCTATAAATCCAAAGGTTCATAGTCCTAATCCATTTTGGGAGCAAAAGAAAGAGGGTGGCTAAGTTCCAACATACAGTTGAACCATGAAAAACAAATGTATTCACCCACTAACAGGAAGTCAGATAACAGCATAGTGTTTAATATCTTTTTTGGCTAGACCATTCAAGGATTTTTAAACATTGACATGCCAAAGCAAAAATAACTGTCTACACTTGTTTTAGTGTATCCCAAATGCTTGCATTGAAATCTGGTCACTCTTTCCCGAATTTGTAATACACAGGGATTTTAGATTGGGGGGTAGCCTGTGATTCAACTCAGAGATGGAAACTCAGTGGGTCGATTGGGGCAAATGCTGCCTTTTGCATTCAAGTACATTAATTTAAATGCAAAGCACAGTAAAAGGCAGAGCTAGAGCTGGACCTGCTTTGGTAATGCCAGTGCATCTTAATAGACCTATAGTCTTCCACACTACACCGTAAAAGTGAATTAGAATCTGCAGACTCACATTTAATTTTGTGCTTCTAACCTGCATCAAAGCGTGAAAACAAACACCCATTTACACAACCCCATATGCAGTTTGATTTCAACGGTCTAGGTCAAGGGTCTACAAACTTTATAAACAAAAGGCCAATTTACTGTCCTTCAAACTTTAGGGGGGCAGACTGTGGCCAGTGGGAGAAGAAAATATCCTCCTGTCTGTGGAATTGAACAATAGCCTATCAATGGTTTTAGGGGGAGTGTGTCCCATCATTGATGTCAGTGGGAATAATAGTGCCTCATCAGTAACAGTAACTATACCCCAGTGTTGCTCACAGTAGGGGGGGGGGGGGATATGCCCTGAGGGCCATATAAAAGTAAGCGTAAAGAGCCACAGTTTGGGGACCACTAGTCTAGGTAATTGTTACTATATGAGGCTATGCGGCTTCTACAGGGTCTTGGATCACAAAACTTCGACCATCTCTGGTCCAGTCAGCAGCATGTTTGATATTGGAATTATTGAGTTAAACATGTACATTGCTATTCAGTAACACTGCATTCTAATTTCTCATTCCAGATGATGTAGTGAAAGAATTCAAGACTCCGATCCATGGAAGATCCCGCATAGTGAAAGACACGTTTTATAGCAGGAACGGTGTCCTTTCTATACCAGAAGACACTGACAAGATGCTGTGACAGTCTCCATCACCCCAATGATTTTCTGATTTACATTTTTTTAATTAATTTTTGCTTGAGTATTCTTAATATAACAAATTTTGTGTTTAACCACATCAGGCTGTTCTGTATTAAATGTTTCTTTATAGACTGGTAATTTGTGTGCTATTTCCAAGTATAGAGCTCTGTGCACATTATGGGATCAAACGTGGCTGCTCTGTTTACTGGCTATTGTATGGTGACAACACAATGTACATTGCACCTTTCTAAACCGGTTCTTCCAGACCAAGCAGAGCACAGCAAAGGTCTCAATTCAACAATGTAGTAGAGGTACTTGTTTGAGTATGTGTGACAGCTATTTGGGGGTTTGGGCCCAGTCCATCAGAGAGGCCAGGGGAACCGAGGGTCCGACCATTCCAGGGAGGGGGTCCACCCCAAGACCACCAGAGGCTTTGGAGGGACCATACTACTCACCATACCATGGTACCAGGTGGGCGCCACTCCAAACAGATCACCTCCCACCCGGGATGGGGGTGCTGCCAGCCAGGGAGAACGCAGCGACTCAGGGCGTTCCAGTGAGACAGTCCACTCCCAGGCTCATCCCCATCCATCGTGGCGAGGTCTAGTTCTGGACTCTAACCTGCTCAGGCTGGGAGACCTTAAGGATCTAGAATATCCAGTCCGAAACCACAGCCGGCTGTTGCTTGTAGTTCTCCAGAAATGAACTAATGAAAATAAAAAAATCATAAGTAACAAACATTCCCTGTAACAGCGAAGACCAAAATCCCAGCAGGGAGCTAGGTCCTATTCCTAAACTAGGCAGAGACAAAACTGACTGCTTTAGCAGAGTGTGTGGGGTTACGCCTGCCCACATGGACGTGGTAAAGCATTTTTCCTGCCTAGTGCCTATTCCTGATTGGAGGAGCATAACCCAATGATCTAAAGAAGATGGAGCTGCGTCTGTCGATGAACGACAAAGAAATGCCACTGGTTTTTTAAACATTGATGTGAGGCATACATGGTGGTAAGGTGTCCCCCTGATTTTCTGTGTCAGTCCTAAGTTTAAAGGCTCTTTCACATAAAAGTTGTATTGTAAAACAGCATTGCCACACACATAGTGCTGAACAAACATGCCAATTCCTTAATGCGCGTGACACACGTTAAGAAACGCTCCCCAAATACCCTAGGAGCATTTGACGAGTGTTAAAAGTGCACCCCAGATGCCTTTTTTTGTTGTTGTGAACAATGCCTAAGCTGCCACAAACACATGCCAGCAAATTTATGGCGATTTAACATAGACTTGAATGGAAGGAGTTTAGATGTTTCAACTTCCTTCAAACTTGATGTGTAGCTTCATTTTTGAAGCACTGTGATGCAACGCAAATGCTTCATGTTTTGATAATGTTAACAGCTCTATGCCCTGTCCATATTATCACTATAGCTGCAGACTGCTTTATTAGGCGTTTGAGAAGCATTAACAACCCACCTCAAATGCCTGCTTTTAATGCAGGCCTAAATAAGCTATAAACGCTATAGTCGCATTTACAGTACACTTGTGGTGCATTCAGTAGAAGTGAACAGAGATGGTAGCAAAGCCTCAATGCCTGTTGAACTCTGCAGGCAGCGCTATTTTTACCTTGATGTGGCGCAAGGCTATGCTAATACTGCACTGTGTCCACCTCCATCAGCTCCCCATTTTATCCATTTTAAGTGGCATTGATAAGCAGTTGGGAATCGGTAAAAACGCAACCCACTGCCTTTTTTCAATGCCTGTGTGAAAGTTTTGTCCCCTTAAAAAAAAAAAAAAAGTTCCCTGCAAAAGAAGATATGCAATAGCCACCTGAAGAACCTTCACATGTCTGCTTCCCCAGGATGTGGTTGTATCTGCCAGGCTTTATATCACTACAGGATTCAGTACTTATGTGGATTAAACTACAGTGAACCTGGGTGTTTGACACTATCATTAGCTTCCAACGTAAAGATTCTTTAGGCAGCCACAGCTGAAGCAACAAGCGGACAGGATGTGAGAGCAGAGAGGACCATATCTGTCAGCTGCTGCTCCTTCACTGTCCAATCAGCAGGCTGGGGATGGAAAGAGGACAACAATGCAACATTTAAAATGCCATTATCCTTCATGCGGTCTCCCAGGGTTGTGCAAATCTCAAGAATGAATATACAAATGTAAAAACCACTGGCAGATAAAACTGTATGGTTACATGGACCACTCCCTTGTACCCCAACCCCCAAAATATACCAATTACCCCCTGGTCTATATATAAGAACATATTTTAACAGCATATATAGAGTTGGAAAAATGACATCGGATACTAAACAATTTATTCCAGTTTATTGGTTTCTCCGGTTCAAGGTGTACAAAGTAGTAGACTTTCACAGTGAGGCACAAAGCACAGTAAAAAAAGCTTCAAATATCTTGGTTTGCTAGCTAGTGTATCCAAAAATAGTGTTTTAAAATGTATTGAATATTCTAGAAAAAAAGATTGTTACAAGGAAACAGTTTGCTAGAAAAGTTATTTTAACATAGAACAGAAAAAAAATGTTATTTATTAAAACTTTTTGATCATTTCACCCCCAAAATATACATTTCTATGGTAACCTTCCTCAGAAAAAAAAAAATCAGTGTTTATGAGCCACAAAATGAATGTATCCATTACACAAAATTTACTTCTGCCTCTTCCCCCCACTAAGCTCATCTAGTTCCTTAATTATTGTAATCATTATTGTTCCTTAAATAGAAATATAATATCACTACCAAAGTTGTTTGAAGACTTGGTGATCCAATGTCTCACTGCAACCTATGCAGTTTATTGTATGCCAAATTATACACATAAATAACATCTACAAGTCCAGGGTAAATGGTCATATACATTACACTGTGATACCAACAAGGGTTAAATTAAAGAGGAAGTCCAAACAAACGTGTGTTTCAGATTTAGTAGATGGGGAAGAGGTAAATCTACATCTAATCCCTTTAATATATTAAAGCAGCAACCCAGGAAGTGAGCAAGAGAGGAAGTCCCAGACACAACTACTCATCTGATAGAGTTTAGTGTCATGTGTGCTACAGACAGAGGTCTATTTTTTTCTATTAAGTAAAAAAAAAAGTGCCCTTTCTGGTTGTATTGTGCATTACATTTTCTGAAGCATTCCCACACTGTGCTGGGTATGACATACTTCAGGCTGCCCCATTCTGTACTTTGTGCAGTACGTTACATACCCCACATTGGTACACTGTAAATGCTGTTGTGTATATTATATACTCACATCACTAATCATCACAGTATTGGAAATACAGATGTTATTCATACAATTAGGACTTCAAAATTCCAACCTGTTTGATTAACACCCATACCTTTGCTAGTAGGTTTATATATTTCTTGGGGTCTTTGGTGGCAACATATCTGTACCTGGGCTCCCAGGTCTACACACCTGCGATAGGCAATAAAAGTGGCCCTATGTTGGATATTTAGATTATTTCAATCATGTAGAAATTACCAGGAGAAGCAGGATGAATCCACTTGTAACCAGAACAATTTAACCTTCAAGATGGCAGGATAAATGCCTAGAATATGGGTAGGCAGCCTTGGAACTTCACTGGTGGCGAAACCACAAATTCCATGAGACATTGCAAGACTCTGACAGCCCAGCCATTAGGTATGATTCCCAGAGGCATGATGGGATTTGTAGTTTTAGCAAAGCTGGAGTACCCTTAGTCTAGAAAATGGCAGGAAGATTCTGCCAGTTGAATCCTCAAGTCATTAAATGCCTAGAATATGGGTAGGCAGCCTTGGAACTTCACTGGTGGCGAAACCACAAATTCCATGAGACATTGCAAGACTCTGACAGCCCAGCCATTAGGTATGATTCCCAGAGGCATGATGGGATTTGTAGTTTTAGCAAAGCTGGAGTACCCTTAGTCTAGAAAATGGCAGGAAGATTCTGCCAGTTGAATCCTCAAGTCATTTAAGAAGCCAGAAGATGACTTCACTTACCAAACTCTTATCCATAACTGAAATAACCACTTTTGGGTGGACGGATGGACGGACTCTTTAATTGAGTAGCACAGTATACACTTTTCCTAAAGTGTAAACCAGTCAAGGACGGTGTTGGATGATAGGCATTTACACACATTAAGATATAATCAATTTAGATGTCCTAATTCTTTGTTGCCGACTCTGATACTTTCCTCAAGACCGGTCAGTGTATACGAAGACAGAGTGGGATTATTCTGATCAGTCTGCACAGTCTTTATTGAAAGTTTTACATTATGAAGTGACAATTTTATACCCATTTTTAAATTACTGCCATTGGTTTAGCCTGACAAATCTTAATATGCCAACACAGGATAAGCCAAGACTGGAACACATACAAAGTGATTAAGAAAAACCTGGAATGATGTATAACCATATCCCTGGGGGGGTCAACATCATCTTCTGAGAATGCAAGTTGCCTGGTGTCATTGTCATATGCTGATAAAATATTGGGCTTCAACATTTTCTGAGGCACTGATGAAGTACAAGTATGCAGTTAAGCAGCTCAGACTTTCTAATTTGTATATTTGTGGTGGGTGGGTCACCTGGAAAGGGTCAGGCAACTGATACTCCTCACAGAACAGGTTTCCTTTAATAAAGGAGTTTGCCATTTGATGAACACAGTTTTAGATACTGTTGCTATTGTTCTCATTTGAAAAGTTCTCATCATATAATGTTTTCAATTGTTTCATAAGCATGGTTTGAAGAAAATTATGGAATAATGAGAATAAAAACAGTTCTCAATGGAGGCCAAAAAATGCGATGGGCCTAACGTGTGATGGGTCTAACAGCATTTCTGTAGAAGCGGTTACTGGCAACATGACACACTGCACGCTTTTAAACACCCGACAGGCCCAAAATGTGTTCTTGCTGGGATCATATGCCCTTTTCTCTAGGAAAAGTGACTGGTACCTATAGCAACTGCATTCTTAAAATACAGTACATGTTCTTAGACGAACAGGAAAGACCAGATTGCCATGTGTAACTTCCTTTCTTTTCAAATACTTCTGCAGCATGGGATGTTAATAATCCTTTTTGTTCTAAAGTAACAGTACAATAAACAGAGTGGAACATGAGGTACACTTGTCTTGATAGAAGTATAGGGTTGCCATTGTAATCCTTCTCCTGTAAAATTTGGTCACCTGGCTCCGCCCAACCATGTCCAAAATAAGCAAGCTCTAAGTAAGAAATGTCAGAATGTCTGAGCTCTATACTACTTTTAGAGCTCTATACTACTTTTAGATCAGTGACTCAGAAAGCAGTGATGCCAAGGTATCAGGCTGACAACCAGGGAACCAGCATTCCCAAAAGAAGAGCTCAACAACGGCAGCTTACTTAATTGTGTGGTGGCAGGTGTACATCCTCAAGAGATTAATGATGTTAGGACACTAGAAAAAACAGAGGTCTTATGGAGAGGGGTAAGGTTATATGGGTATGCCCAAGGGGGACGTGTTCACAAGATATGCCAGTGTCCAAATCACCTGAAGGTGGCATCTTTTAACCCAGGGTCTAGGAATATCCAGCCTGTGTCCTGTACTATACAATTGAGGTAAACAGAATGGGATGAAACTAGAAACCACAGAAAAGCAATGTGCTTTTACTGAGATTGTGAAGTGTTTTAAATGAAGTGATTCAACAGTGTCTGAAACTGGCTTTTCTCTGACTTGTTTCCATCACAAACAGCCAAGGGTGCCATTTTGTAGGGTAAAGCCAGTTTATAATCCTCCTACTGGGTCCTGCTGACATCACTAATCCAATGCTATCCATGAAGTACCATTCTATGGTAATAACATCTGGATGATGAAAAGTTATTATTTATAATGTGTAGCTCTACTAACTCCTAAGAAATTCTTACTATATTACCGGTATCTTCAAATTGTTGCAGCTTTTAAAATGCCCACTATAGCTGCTGCCTGTGCACTTGCTAATTTACAATCATCACTTCGATTAAAAGTACCAGATTTACACCCCATTTGTAGATTGCACTGGATGGGAGATTAAGGACTACGAATTTGTATAAATTAGTAGTTCCATTACATGATTGATCACGGGTAGATATTCCAGTTGATTATCATATGTATTACACTTTAATTTGGTCCCCTTCCAATATTCATATTTACCACAAAACAAGGTATCCTACTTGGCAGACAAAAGGGTTAAACGACGTGGACAAGTATAAATAAGCACTTCCAAAAGTAGAGATCTGCTATTTAAATTATCACATGGACATCTAAAACAAACATACAAATTTTCATCTCCCTAGTATAAAAAATGTCATATAAAATTACAATGCAAGTTTCTTTTTTTTTTCGTTTCTTCCCCCAACCCCATTTTCCAGAAATCTGTAGATGTCAGCTCTATGTAATCAGATATTACAGGTCTTTGATACTGTTCTGCCTGGAAACAAGTTTTGGGAGATTAAGGAACGGTGACGTGGAAGGGACTCCCTGGGATGTGCTCCTCGCCCCATTTGACCACTAAGGTGTAGTCTCCCTTCTCCTTCACGTGATAGCTGACGTTATACTGCTTGTTGCCCAGATGTTTTATGGATACTTCTTCACAAGGGATTGTGGGCCCATGTACACCGACTAATAATATATTAGAACCTGGAATGATATTGAAAGGAAAAGTAAATCAATAAGTAAATAATTTGTGTTTTATATCAGTTTTTATCCCTCAGACAATGCCTAAAGTGACCCTGCCATCAGCACTGTAGGCAGCTTGTGTCTTTAGAGCCAGTTCACACTGAGGCGACACGACTTTGGGGGGCGACCTGTGAAGTCGCGTGCACCGTGACTTTGGCGCGACTTGCAGGGACTTCACATAATGGAAGTCTATGCAAGTCGCTCCGAGGTCGCCCCAAAGTAGTACAGGACCCTTTTTCTAAGTCGGAGCGACTTGTGTCGCTCCTATTAGACGGGTCCTGTACTACTCAATGGACCGCGACCAACCGCGACTTGTCAGGCTGACAAGTCGCGGCAGTGTGAATGGGCTCTAAAAGGGTTTGTAAAGCTTCACTTAAAAAACAAAACAAAATTTGTCACACTTACTTGCTCTGTGCAATGGATTTACATACAGCAGGCCCAATCCTCTTATTCTCAGGTTCCTCGCTGACGCTCCTGGCACCCCCCCACTGAGTGTCCCTATAGCAAGCTGTTTGCTATAGGGGCACTCCTGCTCGCTCCTGAGTTGCCTGTGTGTCTATAAAACACAAAACGTGGATCGGCCCCGCCCCTGCTCCCTCAGCATATGGGGAGGCAGAGACCCAGGAGAGTTCTGCTCTCGTTAACATTGTTGGATTAGGATCAGGCTAAGGTGAGTACTGAGGGGGTGCTGAGAGGGAAGCTGCACACTGAAGGTTTTTTAAAACCATCATACATAGAATGCATGACGGTAAAAAAAACCTTCAGCTTTTAAAATCACTTTAAAAACTGCTGATTCAGTGTCCCCAGCCCTACCAAGCATTTATTCCACACATTCGGGAGTGTGAATACCTGCTCCTCCTTCCACATGCAGTGGTTTCCCCTGCTGGCTCATATGTCACCCCAAAACGTACAAGTCAGTTTGAAGAACTAGTGACAATGCTGCTGTCTGCTGTGTCCCTGTGCTACTTCACCCAGAGTGGGGGCACTCTAATACAGGAGGTGTGTTACTGGCTAGATCACCAGAACAAAAAAAAAAAGCCTAAAAATAGAAAACGAATGCAGCCACCACATCTAATAATTCAAAATCACAGTTTGCTTTGAGAGTAATGCTTCAACATTACCTAGTGGTCATAAACAGAACTGCGGAATTCCAGGCACTTGAGCCTGCTAAACCCTAAACTCACAATATTATTTTACCCCCTTCATGACCAGGCCATTTTTTGCTATTAAGCACTGCGCTACTTTGACTATTATGCGGTCATGCAACACTGTAGAAAAAATTAAATTTATATCACTTTTTCACACAAATAGGGCTTTCTTTTAGTGATTATATAAACAATAAAAATCTTTATTTTATTTATTTTTTTACTTTCTGCTATAAAACACATCCAATAAAATGTTTTTTGACATTTCTTCATTAATTTAGGCCAAAATGTATTCTGCTACATTTCTTTGGTAAAATAAAATCCCAATAAATGTATATTATTTAGTTTGCATGAAACTTTTAGCATCTACAAACAATAGTATATATACTGGAATTTGTGTATTTTTTTTTTATAATAGTAATGGCAGTGCTCAGCGACTTATAATGAACTGAGAAACTGTGGCGGACAATCTGACACTAGCTAATGCTGGCTGGGGATACACTGACATCAATAGTGACACTAATACAGTGATCAGTGCTAATACTGTATACTGTCACTGGCTGGGAGGGGGTTAACCGTGTGCCTAACAATATGTAATATGTATTGCTTTTACTAAGTGATCTTCTTGTCTTTTTCACTTCTTTGCAGGGAATAAAAAAAAAAAAAATAGCAAGAGCGCCTGTCAGTTTACAGAGCTCTGTGCTGTTTAACAACACAGAGCTCTCTTCCGTGAAAGACTGTCAATCAGTGGGTCCTGGCGATCAATCATTGGCCGGTATCTGCTGATCAGCTTGTGCTTCAACATATCAAAGCACAACCAGGGCTTACCAGGAGGCAGTGATCAGGTACCAGATACATGATCCAGCACACAATGGCCGCTCTGCTTCAGTAAATGTACGTGGGGCGGTTGCTAATACATCTGCTTGGATTCTTACCTGCTTTACTGCAGTCCACAGTGAAGCTGCTTTTCTGTCCTAGATAAGCCTTCGCCAGACCAGCTCCCTTTGATGTGACTTTGCTGGCGTCAGATGTAAATCTAGGCAGTGCGCTATAGACAGTCTCTGTGGAGGCACGCGTCACAGACTGCACGATTATGGATGAAGTCTCGCTGATGCTGCCTGCACTAACAAGCCTCTGACCTGTAAGATGACATATGAGAATAAAGTATGTAGAGTTCAGATAAGAAGATGGAAATATACAGGACATCAGACACCTAATTAAAGTACATGAAGGTTCTAAGTTAGCTCCAAGCCACATAAAAGCCGGAGTTATTGCTTCTGCATTACAGCATAAATGTTGCAATAGGCTTTACTTATGAAAGTCTGAAAGAAGAACTGGCTGCACTTTTCTTATATTCTAGAAATATGACAGAATCTAATTGGCTGGTATTGTCAAAGCCATTTTTCCTTCATCAACTTTCATCCATGGGAATTAAAGGTTAGGTTGTTTTTTGTTGTGGAAATTAATTTTTGTCCTTTTGCAGTCACTGTTAATACATTACGTACATCACGCATTATTACCTTTGTTATAACAACTCAGAACACACACGTTTGTAGCATTACCTTCCTGAATTGAAATTTTTGGCATCTGCTTCCCTTCCAGCACGAAAGGGGTTAAATGACCTGAACAGATGTTCGCCAAAAAAAAAAAAACAGCAATTCTCTTATTTTAGAAGTATGATGCATCCATATAAAACCTGCCAGCTAAATGTAACCTTTACTGAATAGTTTTTCTTTAAAGGGTTAGCTCACCTTTACCAAAAAGCTGCTTATGCAGACAAGGGGAGCCTGTAGATAAAACAAACTGTGTAGCTTTGACCAAGGTGTAATAATACCCTTGCTATAGGTGTGGGCCATTTACGTTCCTCCTGAAGCCTGGCTGAAATACTCCCAGAGATGGCATCATTCCAGCCTATCCTGTTGCCAAGACATTTGCACATGATTTTAAGCCCCTTGCATGCGCTCTGTATTCCTGCAGTAGATCTGAGTTCAGCGATGCTATGATGGAGGCTATAGTAGACTTCACATGTGCAGGGGGTTGAGAGCTCTCTCCTGTGATGGTGGTGTGAGCAGTAATGGCTGCGAGTGTCCTAGCAACAAGGCAGGACTGGATAATGCCATCTTTGGGTGGTTTTTATTCATGCTTCAGGAAGTACATAAATGGACCTACGTAAAATATCAAAAGCATTATTTAACATTGGTTAAAGCTGCACAGTTTGTTTTCACCTACAGATGTCTCTTACCTGCATAGGCATTTGTTTGTCAAAGGTAAACTAACTCTTTAAAGCACCATTTCAGAACACTGATTAATACAGGGATCTATAGTCATTAAAATGTGTAACCTCTCACCAAATTTTTAATGTTGTTCAGCTAGTTTTGCAATCAGAACACTAGCTGAACTGGCCCACTGCCAAACTACCCAGACAGATCAGTGACCTCACTTTTATCCACTGCAGTTACAAAATACATATTGGTTACCACCACCGATTCCTCGATCACACAGACCAGCTCTTGAAAGGAGAAATACCAAAGATCACAGTTCTTCAGTTTGTCCTCTCCTCCTGTCAACTAACTTCCAGTGTTAGACCTACAGGACTGTGCAATGCATGAAAAGGCTGATTGGTTCACAGTGCTGTCCCTCCCCTCCCTTTATTCCGAAAGTTAAATGCATCATGTAAAAGAC
This sequence comes from Pelophylax lessonae, assembly GCF_965119305.1. Lineage (NCBI taxonomy): Eukaryota > Metazoa > Chordata > Amphibia > Anura > Ranidae > Pelophylax > Pelophylax lessonae. Next base: position 60,995,903 of record NC_138775.1, read on the forward strand.
CACGTTTTAGAATAATATTAAACATATTCTTTCATTAAGTAGCAGAGATGTTTGCTCAAAAAACATTACCGTCACCATGGGACATTTACCTGTTACTTTGGCTTTGTATGGGCTTTCCTTGATATGGTTTGGACCTCCATACTTGATTCCAATCATGTAGTTTCCTGGAGCCATTGGAGTATAGAGGACTTTGTAGCCTTCTGGACACTCCTTGCATTCCATGGTCACTTTTGATGGTCCTTCGATGGTGACAGAGAGAGCCCCAGGCCCTGCCTTACTTGTATTGATGGTGAATTCTGACTGTTTACCTGTCAAGGAAAAGTGAAGGGTTCCATAAAAATGACTACAACCTCTCTCATCATTATTTTACCTGTCAAGTGCAGAAAAGGATACCAAGCCCTGCATTTATGCGAAAGACACTGGGCTTTAGTTCTCAACGATTTTAAACTTTCATGGTTGGTTCGGTTTCACAGCAACCAAATTTAAATCTTTGAAAATTCAACTTCCATTTTCCATAGAATGATTGAATTTCGATTTGTTGCTCTGAAACAATCCTGACCGAAGCTGTTATTTTGTCTGATACTGAAGATGACAGACAGCTGCAGGTCTTATCAAACGTGTTAAAAAATTTGATTTTTGACTTAACATAAAATCCCTTTCTCTGATGTTCATTGATGGACACAGCTCTTGATCTTCATAACCATTGGGATATACTGCCTCCTACAGGAGTAGGACACTAGGCAGAAAAAAAGTCTGGCTATGCCCATGGGCAGTCCCAGGGTGTATACTCCATCTGTATATATAGGTACTCAGTTTTGTTAAAAGCAGTGTCAGAATAATTACAACTCCACAGAGGGGTGGGTGCTGTGTCTGTCAATGAACAATAGAAAAATGGATTTTACGGTAAGTCAAAAATCCGATTTTCTCTTTCGTTCACAGCTCCTGATCTTCATAACCATTGGGATGTCCCAAAGCAGTGTTAAACATAATGGGGTGGGAACAGCAAAAGATTCCCAAAGCTAAACAGTAACCAACCAGGAGCTCAACCAAAACTGGAGCTCACCTGAAAAAACAATACACCCTCAAAGAGGATCAGGTCCTCTAAACAGCAGCCTGCAAAACCTTGCGGCCAAAAGAAGCATCTGCAGATGCCAACACATCCATTTTATAGAACTTTTCGTGAAAGTGAGCGGCGATGACCAGGTGGCCGCCTTGCCAACCTGCGTCACTGATGCCGGATGACGAAAGGCCCACGAGGCACTAAGCACCCGAGTACAGTGCTCCCTGACAAGGAAAGGAGGAATCTGATCCCTGATGGAATAGGCCTAAATCACCCTCTGTCTGATCCATCTGGATATGGTTGCAGAAGAAGCGGGCAACCCTTTCCGAGGCCCAGTCCGTGAGCACAAATAGTGAGTCGGATTTCCTAAAAGACTCCGTAGCTGCCAGGTACACCCCAATTGCCTGGACCACATCCAAGGCATGCAAGGCAATTTCCTTCAGATGTTTTGGCCTGAGACACAGGGAAGGCAACACAATGTCTTCATTCAAATGAAAATCAGAGACAACCTTTGGAAGGAACGATGTACAGAGGCGAAGTACCACCTTACCTCTGTGAAACACCAGGTAAGGCGAGCGACGGGAGAACACCGCCGAAACAGACACCCTGAATGTAGAGGTTAAAGCCACCAAAAAGGCCACCTTGTGGGACAGCGTTAGCAGGGGAATCTTTCAAAGATTCTCAAAAAGAGGCGTCTGTAGGACTGATAGCCCCAAATCAAGATCCCAAGGTAGTAACAGAGACCGCACTGGAGGTGTCAAGTGCCTAACTCCCTGAAGAAAAGTATGTACCGGGGAGTATCTGGCCAAAGACCACTAAGGTCGACACCTGACCCTTAATAGTACACAAGGCCAGTTTCTGCTCAATCCCCCATTAAAGGAAGGTCAAGATCCGAGCCACTGAACAAGAGCGAGGATGAACCCAAAGCAAGAGACTCACTCGCAATGTACGTCCTCCATGTACTAAGGTACATCTTCCTAGAAATAGGTTTACTAGCTTTTAACAGCATTGGAAACACCCATTCATGACTGTAAAGCAGGACAGAAGATTTGTCCTTGGGACAGCAGATCCTTTAAGAGGAAGCTTCCAAAGAACGTCGGCAACTGGCGGCACCGGATCGGCGTACCAAGCCTAGCGAGGCCAGTCTGGGGCCACTAAGATGACAGGAATCCCTTTTGCCTCGATCCTGCATAGAAGTCTTGGCCAATTTCTGAAAGGTCAGTGTCCATCCGAATTCCTGAAGAGTTTGCACAGTGATGTCCAAGTCGGCATGCAGAAGCAGATTGTCCAGGTAACCCAGTACCGCAATCCCCTTTTGCCGCAGCAAGGCCAGCACTAAGGCCAAAACCTTTGTGAACACCCAAGGAGCTGAGGCGAGACCAAAGGGTAACGCCACGAAATTGATAGTGCTCCTCGCACGGCAAAACGGAGAAAACGCTGATGCCCGACATGTGTTGGAATATGAAGGTAAGCGTCCTTGAGATCGATAGAAGCCAGAAGATCCCCTTGATGGAGGAAAGCTACTACCGTGCGAATGGACTCCATCAGAAATTTCTGAACTCGCACAAAGCGGTTCAGAGCCTTAAGGTCCAAGATCAGATGAACCTTGCCTTCCTTCCTGGGAACTGTAAACAGATTTGAATAAAAACCTTGAAAACGTTCCGACTTTGGAACCGGCAATGACCCCTTGTGCTAACAGTTCCTGCACTGCCCCATATAGACCCCTGTAGCCGATCCTGAGACAGGCGCAAGTTGGAAGGAAAGAACCTTGCCGGATGCAAGGACCGAAACTCGATCTTGTAACTGAGCCGAATCAACTTGTGGATCCATTTGTCCTGAATGAGCAAGGTCCACGGTTCTGGAAAAAGGCGAAGGCCCCCCCGCACCCCAGATGCGGGTAAGGGTGCCCCTTCAGGCTGGGGAAAGCTTGTCTGCGGAACCGGTGGTGCCCACCATGGGGCACTGCACGGGGCCCAGGGACCCCCCCGCAGCACCAGGGAACAGGCACTCCTAAAAGGGCTCGCGACCACCCCAGGATTTCCAAAAAAAAAGGAGAGGGGGGACACTACTCACTACCCCAGGGCATCAGGCGGGCACTCCACCCAGCAGTCCACTGCACCATCTTGGAATGAGGGTGCTGCGGCCCGAGATACGGTGCGACTCTGATTGTGACTGCTATCCTGACCAGGGCCATGCGACCTTGTGAGGTGTTTCACTCGCCGGCCAGCCTCCGACCAGTGGGGCTATGTCACAGCCAACCTAGTGTGGAAGCTAATAGTTGGGTTGCGCTCACAGGCCAGACTGGGAAGACCATAAGGATCTAGGATATCCAGTGCATCGCCCAGTCCAGCTGTTGATTTTAGTTCACACAGGAACAGGTTGATTGTAGTTCACACAGGAACAAAAATAATAAAGTAAAACATTCCATTTAACCACTTGCCGACTGCCTAACGCCGATCTACGTAGGCAGTCAGCCCCTCACAGGCAAAGTGACGTAGGGCTACGTCACTAGCTTGTGAGGGTCTAGGGAGCGAGCGCGCGCCCCCGGAGGCGCGCTCCCGCGTGGTCACGGACCCCCCCCGCGCGTGTGACCAGCGGACCCGATGTCCGCCGGTCACTCGGCGATCGGCGGGGGAGAGGGAGAATGTCAGGCAGCTTGTGTAAACAAGCCACCTGTCATTCTCCTCGCTGTAAAGACACTGATCAAACGGATCTAGTATGTAGATCTGTTGATCAGTGTCCTTACAGCTCAAGCCACAGCCAATCACAGTAGAAAGCACGCCCCTAGGGATACACACAGCCCCTCCCTCCCAAATAAAGTTAACCCCTTCACAACCAGTGTATTTTTACAGTAACAGTGCATATGTATAGCACTGATTACTGTAGAAATGTCACTGGTAACCCCAAAAGTGTCACAAATGTCAGTCAAGGGTCCGATCTGTCCGCCCCAATGTCGCAGTACCGCAAAAAAAAAAATCGCAGATTGCCGCCATTACGCGTTAAAAAAAACAAACAACAAAAATGACAAAAATCTTTCCCTTTGTTAGTAAACGCGATAACTTTTGCGCAAACCAATCAAAATACGCTTTTTGCAATTTTTTCTACCAAACATATGTAGCATAAAACAAATTGGCCGAAAATTTTTAAAAATTTTGATTTTTACTTTTTTTTTGGGGGTGATTTCATATAAAAAAATGTGAAAAATATTGTTATTTTTGCAAAATTGACGCTCTTTTTTTGTTTATAGCGCGTGATCAAAAAATCACACAGGTGATCAAATACCACCAAAAGAAAGCTCTGTTTGTGGGAAAAAAAGGACGTCAAATTCGTTTAGGTACAGCGTCGCACGACCGCGCAATTGTCCGTTAAAGTCACGCAGTGCCGAATCGCAAAATACCCCCTGGTCAGGAAGGGGGTAAAATCTTCCGGGGCTTAAGTGGTTAAAAAGGAAAGAATGCCAGAACCGCAGATCCCAGCAGAGAGCCAGGTCCTTACTCCTGACTAGGCAGAAAAAACTGAAGTCCTACAGAAGGAAGTGATGGTATACCCTCTGGGACTGACTCAGGGGCGTACCCAAAATAGTTTCTTCCTAGTCCTACTCCTGTGGAGAGGACAGTATAAAGCCCAAGTGTCAAGAAGAAGGTGGGGGGGGGGAGATGGGGGGAGGAAGGTGGGAGGAAGTAGGGAAGGGTTGTGGTGCAAGAAATCCTTTGCCTTTTTGATTCTCCTATTCGTCCTCAGGGTTTGACCCCCTCTCTGCTTTAAACGGATCCCCTTATTCTCCGTTACAGTTTCCAGGCAGACGCGGTGGGGGGGGGGGGGGGGGTTGAGAAGAGGAGATCAAGAACTAATATGCCAACTTTAATTTTTCTGACTTACAATGTTAGAGGGTTAAATACCCCAGAAAAAAAGGTACAAGATACTAAGAGAAATTAAAAAAAGATATTCAGCGAATATAATATTTTTACAGGAGACACGTAGCACAGAATACAAATATTAAACTAAATTCAAAATATTATTCAACATGGTACTATGGGGATTCCCCAACCAGAAGGGTGGAAGGGGGTAAGAATTGGGTTAGCAAAAGAGGTGAGATTAGAATTGGAAGACAGGAAGGTGGACCCTAAGGGACGGTATATATTTTTTAAAGGGAAGTTACAAGGGATAGAATGTACATTGACTAATGCATACAGCCCCAATACAAATCCGAAGGGTTATTTAAAAGAGGTTCTGGGAATACTGTTGAACTTCAAGAAGGGCAAATTCATTTTGGAGGGAGATTTAAATTTCTGTATGGACCCATGAATCGATAGTACGTTGCATGCACTGGGACCAACAGCTGAGGACGGTGAAGAAGAAATTACATCAGAGCCAGCTGGTGGATGTTTGGAGAGTCCAACACCCTCAGGTGAAGGACTACTCATTCCACTCCTCAGTGCATGACACATACTCAAGACTAGATTATATCCTGGTAGAACACATATTCCTGGAATCAGTAGTAAAATCATATATTCAAATAATTGAGATCTTAGATCATGCCCCAGTAATAGTGAAACTTGAAGTTCACAGGAGTACAAAATAGGGAACTGATGCAGGACACAGAAATAGAGACTATAAAAAGAGAACAATTAGAACAATATTTTCTATTGAATTAATCCCCCCGAGGTCTCAGAAGCCACAATATGGGAATCACACAAAGCCTACATTAGGGGAGTGCTGAAATCTATAGGGGCCAGAAAAAAGAAGGAAAGATCAAAATATATAGAAAGATTAGTAAAAGAAATCTATGAGTTGGAATAGACACATAAAAAAAAAGTTAATATTGAAATACAACAGACACTAATAATAAAAAGAGGCCAACTAAAAGATCTAATGGAACAAGAAAAAAGACAGGTCTTCAAAAAAGTGGCAAAAGGGATATACAGTATCTCACAAAAGTGAGTACACCCCTTACATTTTTGTAAATATTTAATTATATCTTTTCATGTGACAACATTGAAGAAATGACACACTGCTGCAATGTAAAGTAGTGAGTACATTTGCTGTCCCCTCAAAATAACTGAACACACAGCCATTAATGTCTAAACCGCTGGCAACAAAAGTGAGTACACCCCTAAGTGAAAATGTAGAAATTGGGCCCAATTACCCATTTTCCCTCCCTGCTGTCATGTGACTCGTTAGTGTTACAAGGTCCCAGGTGTGAATGGGGAGCAGGTGTGTTAAATTTGGCGTTATCGCTCTCACTCTCTCATACTGGTCACTGGAAGTTCAACATGAAACCTCATGGCAAAGAGCTCTCTAAAGATCTGAAAAAAAAAGAATTGTGGCTCTACATAAAGATGGCTTAGGCTATAAGAAGATTGCCAAGACCCTGAAACTGAGCTGCAGCACGGTGGCCAAGACAATGCAGCGGTTTAACAGAACAGGTTCCACTCAGAACAGGCCTCGCCATAGTCGACCAAAGAAGTTGAGGGCACGTGCTCAGCGTCATAGCCAGAGGTTGTCTTTGGGAAACAGACGTATGAGTGCTGTCAGCATTGCCTCAGAGGTTGAAGGGGTGGGGGGGTCAGCTTGCCAATGCTCAGACCATACACCGCACACTGCATCAAATTGGTCTGCATAGCTGTTGTCCCAAAAGGAAGCCTCTTTTAAAGATGATGCACAAGAAAGCCCGCAAACCGTTTGCAGAAGACAAGCAGACTAAGGACATGGATTACTGGAACCACGTCCTGTGGTCTGATGAGACCAGGATAAACTTATTTGGTTCAGATGGTGTCAAGCGTGTGAGGAGTACCAGGTGAGGAGTACAAAGACAAGTGTGGTGGTGGGAGTGTCATGATCTGGGGCTGCATGAGTGTTGCCGGCACTGGGGAGCTACAGTTCACTGAGGGAACCATGAATGCCAACATGTACAGTGACATACTAAAGCAGAGCATGATCCCCTCCCTTCGGAGACTGAGCCACAGGGCAGTATTCCAACATGATAACGACCCCAAACACACCTTCAAGATGGACATCAATGTCACATGACAAGTGGTACGTCATGTTTTCCAATGAGAACTATTCATATATGTTGTAGCAACTCCAAAGTAGTTCATGCACTACTTTGGTCTGACTTTCATGCAACTTGAGGGCCATAGACTTGAATGTTGACCTTCAAAAGTTGCATGAAAGTTGTACCTGAATGTTGGACATGCAACAGTGGTAAAACAGTGGGTCCAAATTTGCAGAGGGACAAGTCACATCCAAGTCGCACCAAAGTTGTGTCAAAGTTGTAGGACTTTGGAGTCGTACAAGTGAGAATGGAGCCTTAAGCATAGACATGTGTCACTGATTTACCCAAAGATGCAATAAGGAAGGCCCTTTAATTTAAGAGCTAGTGATGGCACCGTTTGTGCCTTCTAGGCATGACTATGGTTTCATGAAAGTTGAGTTTCCACAAACTTGCTGCATTGGTCAGGAAACACTCTTCTGCGTCCCTCTGATTTGATTTTTCTTTGTTACTGGAGCCTGGCTTGATGGCAAAGGTTCACCAACTGCTATCCTGTTGTGCAATGAGGAGTCCCTCAAGCTGTTGCACACATGCAGCTGACAGGAAGCTACACATGTCCACCACAGGCTGCAGAATAAGAAATCTATTCATAGTGTGAAATTCCACAAAAACACGTAAACTGAAAAGCCAATGTTGTCCACAAAAACAGATCAAAGTCATCCATGAATTGTGTTACAAAATTAAATCTGTTTCCATTTTCTTAAAACCATACCATTGCCAGCCTGTGAAAAGATAGGCTTCCCTTATCATTGGATTCCACTGTCAAGCTGCCTACGTAATGCAAATGTTCCTTTCACGTGTCTTAGTCTCTTCTCTGATAAACAGCGGCTAAAATTAGAATCCTCTAATACTGTTCCTTTGTACACATTCATCGTGTTTATGTTTAATGGAATAAATGAATAAGAACATCTGCTGTAAAACAAAGATTTGGCTCTGTACAAGGACTGTAAATATAACAATGAATGTACTGCAGGCTTATCAGACATACACAGGCTGACAGTAGGAGGACTTGCCGTCACTTCCGCACCATCAAACTGTCAGAATATCTGGCCGCGCTCACAAACTTCTGTTGCCTGCACACAGCTGATACGCAATGCTTACATGATGTGCAATGTCACAGGACAGTGGAATACGGAGGGAGAAGGAGAACATGCAGCTACACTGTCCAACCGGCAGAAGTCGCCAAACACTTTACAATCTGTCATATAACACTTGCCTAAACCCCATGGCCATATTATAGACACTGTACACTGTCAAATGATTTAATTTGTTTTAACTAGGTGTTAGTGTAGTTATATTCCATGTGTGGTTTGCTTTCCTTACCTTGTAATAAGGGGCTCACATGTTACTGCTGCAGTTTGTACTATCATGGCTGACCAATCCCTTTACTTCCATGTATTTATTCACCTAACTTGTTTCTATTCCCTAAAAGGTCAAGCAACACCTCGTTCTGGGTCACAATCCATGCCTCACTATTTCCTCTGTGTAGTATCACAAATGTGGGCGTGCTAATGTTATCAAAGACTGCATGGTGAGCTCTCTGCTAATTGCGCTGTCTGCTTGATCTTTGTCAGACCTAATTACTCTGTAGCTCTTACGCACAGAGCACTAGTGAGTGAGAGACTTAGTGATTGTGGGTAGACGTGTCCGATCCTGCCAGGAAGCCAACACTGCAGTTCGCCAATCACAGGCAGTGAGACGTTTACCGGTCCGCAGCTGCACAGACCAGAAAATGGCTCAGAGCCTGTGATTAGCAGACTGCAGTGTCAGCTTCCTGGTGGGATCAGGCACGGGCGAACTCGAACACGCCCTGAGCCCATCTATAATCGTGGGATATATCATTTTTTTTTTTACAGGAAGTGTCAGTTCTTAGGCCCCTTACACACTCACAGACCGATTGGGTTTGCCTGTCAGTTTTTCAGGCGGACCCGATCAGACCATTCATTGCTCTTTATTGAGCGGCAGTTGATAACGGACATGTGTCCGTTGACACCCACGACATCCGATCCTGTCCTTTCATAAACAGACGGATGGGGATCCATTTGGATTGAACGACAGTCGGATAGAAACAGACAGGTGGTCCATTTCCATCCGCCAGCCTCATAGAGAACAGTGGGCTGTGTCCATGTCTGCTATGCATCAGTGGACAGATTCACCGCTGGGCGGGGCGGATCTGCTGGAGGACTAAGCCAGTGTAAAAGGGGCCTTAGACAACAGTTGTTCTGCATCAACCTGTGCAGTGGCATTCCGCATGCCTTCGGTTTGAACACACAAACTACTGACACTGGAATGTAAAGATTTACTCTACGATGAAACTACACAATTAATGCACATCTTATTCCGGTGAAAAACACAAGGTGCAGGTAGGAAGGTTTAGAATGCCTTTAACGGTAACCCAAGATGATGTTAATAGGAAGGCTGTTGTTGCCAACCTCTTCTTTTGAAAATTTTAGAGTTCGAACTTCACTTACTCATCTACTTACCTGTTCCAAGTCTGTGCCTAAACTTTTTTTTTTAGGCCAAAGACAGCCAAGCATTTAGCATTTTCAGAAGAGGGGCAGCAGTTTCTGTAAATCCCTTCAATAAAAAATGGATTTTTGTAAAATCTTACCGTAAAATCCTTTTCTCTTAGCTCATCAACAGACGTAGTCCTCGGTGATACACCACCTTCGGGTTATGTTACCTCCGCAGGAGCAGGACTAGACAGGAAATTAAAAAGCTCTGGCCACACCCTAGGGGCAGTCCCAGAGGGTATATCCTCTCTCTCTCTGCCTCAGCAAATCAGTTATGTGAAAAAGCAGTGCTTAGAGAATTTAACCCAACCCAACTCCAAAACAGAGGGGCGGGGACTACGTCTGTCGATGAGCTAAGAGAAAAGGATTTTACGGTAAGATTTTACAAAAATCCATTTTTCTCTAGCGCTCATCGACAGACGTAGTCCTCGGTGATACACCACCTTCGGGACGTCCCAGAGCAGTATCACAACTGAGGGGTGGGAAAATGGAAATCAAATCCCAATCTAGAAGGCCCAACCGGTGCCAACTAGAAGTTTACAATGCTCATCCTTAATGATGAGACTCAACAAAAAAATTTTCAAACAGAAAAAAACCCTCGAGGTAGACCACCGGTCTCCTCAAATTGCGGCCTGCAAAACCTTGCGGCCAAATGAGGCATCCGCCGATGCCGTCACATCAATTTTATAGAATTTAGTAAAGGTATGTACCGACGACCAAGTGGCCGCCTTACATACCTGGACCACTGACGCCTGATGGCGAAAGGCCCAGGAAGTACTGAGCGCTCGAGTGGAGTGCGCCCTAACAGGGAACGGAGGACTCTGACCCTTAATAGAATAAGCCTGTACCACCGTTTGTCTAATCCATTTGGCAATGGTCGCGGCAGATGCAGGCAAACCCTTTCTGGGGCCATCCGTGATCACAAAAAGTGAATCCGTCTTACGGAATGATTCCGTAGCTTTCAGGTATACCCTGATTGCCCGAACCACATCCAAGGAATGCAACGCATGTTCCCGATGATGCTTGGGCTGAGGACACAAGGAAGGTAGTACAATATCTTCATTCAGATGAAAATCTGAAACCACCTTAGGAAGAAAAGATGGCTTAGGATGAAGTACTACCTTATCCCTATGAATCACTAGGTATGGGGACTGGCATGATAATGCAGCCAGTTCTGACACCCTGCGAGCAGAAGTAATAGCCACCAAGAAGACCACCTTCTGGGATAAAGTAAGCAAGGGAATCTCCCTGATGTTTTCAAAGGGAGGTTTCTGTAGAACCGACAAAACCAAATTAAGATCCCAGGGCGGTAAGGGCGCGCGGACTGGAGGAGCCAGGTGCCGCACCCCCTGGATGAAATTCCGCACCAAGGATTTGGTAGCTAAAGGTTTCTGAAAGAAGATTGCTAATGCTGAAACTTGACCCTTGATGGTGCTCAAGGCTAGCTTCTGCTCAACCCCTTGTTGCAAAAAGGCCAATATTCGAGACACCGAATAGGTACGTGGAGGAAATCCTAAAGATTCGCACCACGCAATGTAAGTCTTCCATATGTGATAATAGACTTTGCTGGAAGTCGCTTTCCTTGCTTTAATAAGGGTAGGAATGACTGAAGTAGACAAACCTCTGTCCTTCAGTACTTGGGTCTCAATGGCCAGGCCATTAAAACCAGCGACTGTAAAGCACGAAGGTAAATAGGTCCTAGAGACTACAGACACTCCCTGAGACGAAGTTCCCACGGAAAGTCTGCGACTAACATGTCCAAGTCGGCCAGGCCGGCTTGAAGAGGCCAGCCTAGAATTTCTAGGACCACTGGCGCTGATAGGATCTGAACCAGGCGTCCCTAGAGCTATCTGGCCCCGACCATCCGAGAAAGTCTGGTCGTTTTCTGTTCCCACACATTTATCAGATACCTGATAGTTATCAGGAAAGGTGATCTTTTCTGGTTGAACCTCAGGGACCGAAGTCACCCGACTAGAAGCTACTTGGCCTCTCTGGTCAACCAGATCCGATTCCTGTGAGGTATCGGGACTAATCCTAGGAAAAGGTAAAGGAAAAGATCTATACAGGGAACGGTAACTACCGCTTCCTGTACTTGAATGTTGGAAGGGAAGAATCGCACCGGTAGTAGTGGTTGATGCTCGATCTAATGTCCTGAATACCGGTGAAAACGTCCCCCCACCCTGAAATCGGGTGGGGGCGCACCTTCAGGCTGTGTACTCCTTTACTTCGGGTTTGGCTGGGTTGGTCCTCTGCTTGTCCGACCATCCCTTCTTGAACCCTCCTGGAGGAGTCTTGCCTTTCCCGGGAGTACCAGCCGGGCGCCCTTTATGGGCGGTAAAGAAAGGTCCTCGCTTGTTGCGAGGTCCCTTAACTTTTGCAGCCTGTGGCAAAAAAGTACTCTTGCCCCCGGTGGCATCCTTAATGATTTCATCTAGGTTGGCTCCAAATAGACGATTCCCCTGAAAAGGGAGATTGGTCAAAGTCTTTTTGGAACCTAGGTCAGCTGACCAGCATTTTAACCACAGCACACGTCTGAGGATCACTGCTAACTTAGATGCATGCCCTAACAAGGGAGTAGTGTCCAAGGCTGCGTCACAGATAAACCGTAGCCCTTGTATGATCTGTTCTATCAAATCAGATGTCTCCTGGGGAATATCTTTTCCCCTAAGATCTTGGCGTACCATTTTCGCCCATTCCGTAAGTGTCTGGGAAACTAGACCAATAACAATTACTGGTCTAAATGCTGACCCTATCAGAGAAAAGATAGTGCGGGACTCCGCTTCTATCTTTCGATCCACCGGATCCTTAAAGGACGAAGTGTCCTCCACTGGAATAACCGTGGCTTTATTCAGCCTGGAAATAGGCGGATCCACGACTGGTGGTACCGTCCATTTCTTAATGATGGATTCCTCAAACGGATAGCGTCTAGCAATACGCTTGGAAATAGTAAAGGTACGTTTAGAATGATCCCATTCTCCTTTAATCTGATTACCAAAACATTTAGGTACAGGAAAAGCCTTCGCCGTCTTGATGGGCTTATTAGTCCCAAAAGGCCTTTCTGTTTCAGTTGCCTCTGCCGGTAAAGCCTCAAGTTTTAAGGTTTCTTGCACTGCCACAACTAGTGCGTCCACCAATGCTTCTTCCTGAATTATAGCAGGAGAAGAAGCGTCCTCCTCACTGTCTGAGGGGGCTTTACCTGGGATAACAGCCCTTGCAGAGGAACCTGCAACTGCAGTGACCATCTCTGAATCAGAGTCAGAGGTGTCAGATAGTATAGGGGTAGGCGGGGGTCGCTTCCTTGACCCCCGTCCCTGACAGGCCGCCTCCACCCGAGCCACCATAGACTCCAAAATTGCTGTAAATGACTCTATACTCTGTGCACCGGCGGGTCCCGAGGCCCCCTCGAGGGAAACAGGTGGGGGAATATGTGTGGCAGGGTCCATAATAACTCCAGTTACTTCCTGGATGATATAATTCAAAAGTAAAGAAAAAACTTTTTTTTTTTTTTTTTTTTTTTTTTGACCCTCAGTGCCACAAAAAAACCCCTTAGTGTTACCTGCTAGGGATCCCTATCGATCGAGAGAGAGAGAGATAGACCCCCAGGCTCACCACTTGATGTTCAGAGTTAAACTGCAACAGCTTACAGCGCTGTCTTAGACAAACAGGAAGTCTTTTGGCTGGCTGCCCAGGAAGAAGGGAGGCGGCTCCGCCCCTCTGCACGCCTTCCGGCGCCTCCCCCAAGCTCCACGAGGTGTAGAATCACCTCAAACATGGCCGCCCCCATGCTGGAGACACGAGGCTACGCCAAAATGGCGGCTCGTGCGATCCAGCAAAAAAAATGGCGGCGGCCTGTGCTGACTAGCGGTGTGCTGCAGGCACACAACACTCTCTCTGCATGGGGATATGGCGTGGTTGGCGGTACCGGCCCTGGCGGACCGCATGGCCGTTCGGGAGGCCTGCTAATAGCTGGAGATCTGATTTGGAAGGCAGTCTACATGTCCATGGCTTCTGACTGGTAGGTAGCTTATACTTAACCCATAAGATTCCCAGAATGCCACAGATTACATCTTTAAAACATGTATACAATAGATTGTTAGCTCCCAAACCAAGCCTCCTGGCTTTTGCACACATAAAATCACACTCAAAGTAGGAGGATTTGTGACATGTTATAGGATAGAAAGAACTCTTTCTTACCATACAGAGAGGGGCCCGCGTTCACCACAAAACCCGTCAGGGAAAAAGGGGGAACATACTACTCACCATACCGGAACCAGGCGGGCACCAACTCCTGACAGTACCCCTCTCCACCGGGGCGGGAGGGCTGTCGACCGATACGGACGCCGTGACTCATGGTCTTTGGCGTTTCAGCGAGACGTTTAACTCGCGGGTTCAGTCCTTTTAATGGGACTTTGTCGCGGCCGACCCAGCGCGGAGCTATGGCCTGCACGCGCTCGTAGGCTGAACTGGGGTGACCACCGGATCTCGACATCCAGCCCGTCGCCCAGTTCAGCTTTCTTGCTTGAAGATCTCACAGGAACACTGGAGAAAAAAAAAGCTGTCTAAAAATCCTTTTAGAAAAAAATTCTTGCCAGGACCTAAGATCCCAGCAAGGTATCTAGGTCCTTACTCCTAACTAGACAGAAAATAACTGATTTGCTGAGGCAGAGAGAGAGAGGATATACCCTCTGGGACTGCCCCTAGGGTGTGGCCAGAGCTTTTTAATTTCCTGTCTAGTCCTGCTCCTGCGGAGGTAACATAACCCGAAGGTGGTGTATCACCGAGGACTACGTCTGTCGATGAGCGCTAGAGAAAGTTTAATTTAAATGACTTCTAACAAGACCATCCTAGCCCCAGCCACAGTGGGATGCTCTTGATCAGTTTCATGGAGAGCATGCAAAGCATCTGAATAGGACTTGTACATCGTTCAAACACAATGCCCACCAGTACAAAAAGAGGGGTGAATCTCTATAAATTGGGACTCGTACATCAATAAAAACTTGACAGAAGGTCTAACTCTACAAAAATGTAAGATATATTGTTTTTTAATCTATTGATTATGAGGCTTTTTCCTGACCTAAAAGAAACAAGAATTTATAAATCTAACCCAATTAGCTTGCCTACCTGTAACTCCTTTCTCCAGTCCGGCTCCATATGCTGTCACAAGTGCAGGGTCACCCTCCTGTCCTGGTTCTCCAACTCGCACTTTAAAGGGGCTTCCAGGCACGTGGCTACCATTGAACTTCACATCAATGGTGTGTATACCATTCTCTCGTGGAATAAAACGTACAGCATATTTGTCTGTGAACATAACAGGTTTCAGATCATGGGTCAAGTTTTGCTGTAGATATTAAAAGGACAAAACTTTATAACAAACTAAGCATGCTATACTGTCAACAGACAATACATATAAATATATATACATACACACACATACAAATATACACACGCTACTTCTGTATAGGCTGTAATTAGATATGTTTAGGGGGGGGGGGGGCAACTCCTTAAACATGCATCCCCTTCTTCCTAATGATCCCCTTATTTTACTGCAGGTCTACAAAAACAGGGTCTGTCTATTTGAAAGCAACACATTTCTTGCAGTTTGTATGATCTCTCACAATAGACTACGTTGAGGGAGATCAGTTCAGATTTCAAATTGATTCCTGCCAAGGAAAACATACTTTTTGCCCCCAAAAAAGAATGAAGCTGCAATGCGATCTATTAGTTCATGTGAAGTGGAATTCTTAAGGATAGGTTCAGTTTAAGGTCTAGTAACAGCTACTGTGCCTCCCAAAAACTACATTCTTGCACCCACTATGCACAACATCTACTGAAATGAACCTTTTAGGCATGTTCACAAGTACCAGTATGTGCAAATGGTAATCATGTCTAATTCGTACCGTGAACTTTGCCTACACCATCATGTATATCTGCAGTTTTATCCAAGGCATTGCTGCCCCTTGACTGCTAATCTCACAATATTTGGAATGAGATTTGGGGAGATCACCCTGTGTTGCATGAATCACCCTGCTTCTTTTTCATGCTTTGTGGGGATCTGCTTCCTCTCATTTTGCCACTTAAATACTGTATATCCCCACCAGTCATCAGACATAAGATATTAGGAAGCAAATTCCTGCTTTTCTACCAAGATGGTTGCCTCCACACAGTGGCACAATGATGAACATGACATGGTAAGCCAGTAATGGTAAAAAGATAAGCTGCATAGAGACCACAGGCAACACTGGTAGTCCTTTGCCCTCTGTTTGCCATTTTTGGGTGCAACTTCCACAGTTCAACACTTCAAGGTTGGGTAAGAGGCCAATATCTACATATGTGAGCACACTAATTGCATATTGGTCCCTTCTTTGGTAGAGATGAGGTTGCGCATCATCCCAACCACCCATCTCTATCCAAACTTCTACTTCAAACTCTTTGAAAGTCTGATTGGTGGCACGGTGTCATTCCCTGCCTGCAGCAAATATAAACAAAGCAGCACAATGCTGGTCACTAAGAGTAGGTGGGTTAGTGCTTCACCAAAAAAAGTGTCTGTGTGTGTGTGTGTGTGTGTGTGTGTGTGTGTGTGTGGGGGTTACCACTTCTATAAAAAAAAATGCATAGAAAAAACTAAACCTGGAATAGATTAAATATAGGCATGTGTCTATATAAGGGCGCTAGTGATACCAGCACCCCTACCCTTTGTTTTTAGGTGCTGTGGAGTTGGAAATGACCTGACCTGCAGATGATTAGACTTCAAAAGAGTGTGAAGTAGAAGTCTGTATAGAGATGAGAACTGAATGCTGAGAACTCCCATGTTCATCCTTATTTAGATGCTAAAGCAGAATCTCAGCTCTGTAAAATCGGGTATCTCGACAACTGCACAAGCTGTCCTACATCCTGGATAGGACCATCTATTGACTGCTCTCTAAATATGAGCTGCAATAGGGTAACATCAATAGTGCAGTGTGAAGGCAGCCACAAGCATTTATGTCCTAGCTCTACTGATGACTTCACATCAGCAACAAAACCAAACAAGGCTATATACCAAATTAAACTGCATTTTTGCGAATGCATACAAGCTCACATACATGATGTCAGGGGGCCATACAGTATACACGAGTATCCAGAATGTCTGTAAAAACTTCCCGGGACACACAGCTGTTGCATACAGCTGCCCAATGACAGCAACTACAAGATGAAACTGTATTCACTGGTACTTGCTTACAGCACGTGCACGGACATATACCCTAAGCACAGACTTTGGATTTGGGGCATACATTCATGAGCCTGTTGTACCGGTGTATACTCTCACTGCATCCTATAATTGCCATCAGTGGACAGCTGTACGCAGATGCTATAGGTCAGGGGAAGCGGTTATGGAGGTTTTGCATGCTCATGCACGCTGTATGGCCCTAATGTGTCTGTGTGCCCCCACTTGTTTACAGCATTCAGTGTCTTATATCCTCGAACATTACTTCCTATCAAACATAATTATTTCTCTAACTTTTAAAATGACTAAATTTACAAAATGATATTATAAATATAAAACATTTCCTGAAAAATGTAGAATTGCACTTTATTAAAATGTCCTAACCTATAATGAAGTCAAATAAGTAAAATAAACTTTATAATGCTATGCTGTGACAAATATATTAATGACATAACCCAGAATTCTTGGATGAAATAAATGATGTCTCTTGTATGCTGAACTCTCTGCTCTTACCTGGCTCCAGCTCTGACACATGGCAATCTTCGACTGCTCCGGAGGGGCTGTGCACCTTGGCATCGATTCTGCCCTTAGCCCCGTTCAGTCTGATAGCAAATGATACTGGTTGGTTGACTTTAAGCCCAGACTCCTGACAATCACAACCACAGGCATTAGAGGCAAAAAGACATCCATCACAATCATTTTTGCAAGGGCAAAAACATTTATTTAAAGTTTGAACATCAATGACCTTAAATGTTTAATAGACCGGATTCCTATAAAAACAGCTATAGAGTATATGAAGGGAATTTTTCCTTGTTTTAAATAGATTGTGGAAGGGTTAGACTGTCATTTTTATATTGCTGTCTGTGTCTGTCCAGGGAGATGAATCACTCTTTGCTTTCTAGTGTCACAGAAAGTGATGGGAAATCAAAAATTGTGGAGCAGTCACCAGAGCAAGAGGCGAGGAAAATTTCAACCTATAACAACTATCTAAAGCAGGCCATAGATTAAGCAATTTTCTTTCCTTCCAACACGAGTGGAAGTTAGGAAAAATGGGATTTTGACTTACCGTAAAATCCATTTCTCTGATGTTCATTGACAGACACAGCTCCTGATTTTTCTTAACCATTGGGTTATACTGCCCCCTATAGGAGTAGGACACTAGGCAGGAAAAAGCTTGACTACGCCTATGGGCAGTCCCAGGGGTTATACGCCCACTCTCAGCTATAGGCACTCAGTTTTGTTACAAGCAGCATCAGAAACTAGCCAACTCCACAGAGGGGTGGGTGCTGTGTCCGTCAATGAACCTTAGAGGAATGGATTTTACGGTAAGTCAAAAATCCCATTTACTCTTTCGTTCATTGACAGACACAGCTCCTGATTCTTAACCATTGGGATGTCCCAAAGCAGTGTTAAAAATGAGGGGTGGGAAAAAAGCAGGAAAAAATTCCCAAGGCAAACCATAGCCAACCAGGTAACATGGAGCTTAACCATAAACAACTGGAGCTCACCTGAAAAAAAACAAAAAAACAATACACCCTCAAAAGAGGACCAAGTCCTCTAAACAGCAGCCAGCAAAACCCTGCGGCCTAAAAGAAGCATCCGCAGATGCAAACACATCCACTTTATAAAAATCTTGTAAAAGTGTGCACCAACAACCAGGTGGCCGCCTTGCAAACCTGCATCACTGATGCTTGATGACAGAAAGCCCAGGAGACACTAAGCGCCCTAGTAGAATGCTCCTTGACAGGGAAAGGAGGAACCTGACCCCTGATGCAATAGACCTGAACCACCGTCTGTCTGATCCATCAGGAAATGGTCGCAGAAGTGGACAACCCTTTGTGAGGTCCGTCCGTGAGAACAAAGAGTCTGACTTCCTAAAAGACTCCTTAGCTGCCAGGTACACCATAATTGCCCGGACCACATCCAAGGCATACAAGGTAATTTCCTTTGGATTTTTAGCCTGGGACACAGAGAAGGCAACACAATGCCTACATTCAAATGACAGTCAGAGACCACCTTAGGAAGGAATAATGGACAGGGGCGAAGCACCACCAAAAAACCCAAAGAAATTCTTTAAATATATCAACAGCAAAAAAAACTAGGGCAGAGCATATTGCACACATAATTAGCGATGATGGGAGGATGGTTACAGAGGACACTGAAAAAGCAACCGTGCTGAATGCTTTTTTCTCGTCAGTATTTACACAGGAAACGGAGGGGTACACTGACCATGACTGTTTGGTTAGTAGTAATACACAGGACTTGCCACTTTGGCTAACAGAGGGTGAAATCAGGGAAAGGCTGGATAAACTTAACACAAACAAATCACCAGGCCCGGATGGCGTACATCCGAGAGTAATCAAGGAACTCAGTAAGGTTATATCCAGACCACTGTTCCTGATCTTTGCGGACAGTATTAGGACAGGAGATGTACCAGGAGATTGGAGGAAAGCTAACGTGATTCCGATATTCAAAAAGGGTCAGAGGCATATCCCGGGAAATTATAGGCCTGTCAGTTTGACATCGATAGTATGTAAACTTCTGGAGGGGATGATAAGGGACTATATCGTAGAGTTTGCTAAAGACAACAGCATCATCAGTAATAACCAGCACGGGTTTACAAATGGGCGTTCTTGTCAAACCAATCTATTAGCATTCTACGAGGAGGTGAGCTATGAGCTAGATAGGGGCAGACCAGTGGATGTGGTGTACCTAGATTTCGCTAAGGTGTTTGATACAGTTCCCCATAAGCGCTTAATTTATAAAATAAGGTCTGCATGTATCGACAGCAGGGTTTGCTTTTGGATATGGAACTGGCTAAAAGGGCGTGTCCAAAGGGTGGTAATAAACAGCGCATACTCAGACTGGTCTGAGGTAGTAAGCGGGGTCCCCCAAGGCTCAGTCCTGGGACCAACCTTGTTCAATTTATTCATAAACAGCATTGAGGTCGGGGTCAGTAGTTCAATATCAGTTTTTGCAGATGACACAAAATTTGGCAGGGCAATAACTGCACAGCATGAAGCAGATATCCTACAGGATGACCTGGACAAAATAACGGAGTGGGCAACGACTTGGCAAATGAGGTTTAACGTAGAGAAGTGTAAGGTTTTGCACTTGGGGACTAGAAACATAAAAGCACAATACACGTTAGGAGGGGAACCCTTGGGGGAATCAAAAATGGAGAAGGATCTGGGAGTCTTGGTTGATGATAGACTAGGCAACAGCATGCAATGTCAAGCGGCAGCTGCCAAAGCTAGCAGATTATTAGCATGCATAAAGAAAGGGATGTATTCCAGAGATAAGTCTATAATCCTTCCACTTTATAAAACTCTGGTCCGACCGCATCTGGAGTATTCTGTCCAGTTCTGGTCGCCAGTCCTCAGAAGGGATGTGTTGGAGCTGGAGAAAGTCCAGAGAAGGGCAACTAAACTAATTAGGGGATTGGAGGACCTTGATTATGAAGAGCGTCTGCAATCGCTTGATTTATTCTCCCTGGAGAAGAGACGCCTGAGGGGGGACATGATAGCAATTTTTAAATATCTCAATGGGGATCTCAGCTTAGAAAAAAAGCTGTTCAGTCGAAGGGATTGCATGAGGACTCGGGGGCATACAATGCGATTAGAGGAGAAGCGTTTTAACCTCAGGCAACGTGGAGGGTTCTTTACTGTTAGGGCTACAAGATTGTGGAATTCTCTACCACAAGAGGTGGTTTCTGCGGGTAGTATGGTGGCTTTCAAAAGACGATTGGACGTGCATCTCAAGGATCAGAACATTCAGGGGTATGTGAGATGATTACAGCCACACACACCTACACAGGTTGAACTGGATGGACTATTGTCTTTATTCAACCTCACCTACTATGTAACTATGTAACCTTATCCTTGTGAATCACCATAAGGTGAACGACAGGGTAACGCCGCCAGTTCCGACACCCTGCGCGCAGAGGTGATAGCCACCAAAAAAGGCCACCTTCTGGGGCAGCGCAAGCAGAGAAACCTCCCGAATATTTTCAAAGGGAACAAAACAAAATTTGACGCAGTGGTGGGTTTAAGCACAATATGGCCATATGGTGTGACTAAATCCCCTTTTCTACGTAATAAGAGCAGGTGTTTTTAAGTAGCCTTGCAAGATTTGATTGTATGGTTTTATTTTCAAAGGGAGGCTTCTGCAGAGCTGAAAGCACCACTAAGATCCCAGGGTGGCAAATGAGCCCGAACTGAAGGAATCAAATGTCGGACACCCTGAAGAAAAGTACGCACCAGGGAATGAGAGGCCAAAGGTTGTTGGAAAAAGAACACCAAAGCCGATACCTGGCTCTTGAAGGTACTTAAGGCCAATTTCTGTTCAACCCCCCGTTAAAGGCAGGTTAAGATCTGATCCACCGAGAAGGAGTGAGGATTAACCCCAAGAGATTTACACCACGAAATGTATGTCTTCCACGTACAATGGTAGATCTTCCTAGAAGTAGATTTCTTAGCTTTCAACAGCATAGGAATCACTGACTTAGACAAACCTCCATCCTTCAGCACCTGGCATTCAACAGCCAAGCAGCAAAGCCAGTGACTGTAAAACAGGATGGAAGATCAGTTCTTGGGACAGCCGAACCTCCCTGAGAGGAAGCCCCAAGGAGCATCAGGGACCAGCCATACACGATCGGCATACCAAGACCTGCATGGTCAGTCTGGACGGAATCCCTTCTGCTTTGATCCTGCACAGGGTTCTGGCAGAAATTTGAGAGGGCTGAAGCGAATCGGTCAGCCCAGATTAGAATGCCGGCTACTTATCGAGCTGCCAGGACACTACCTGTGCCCCCTTGGTGATTGCCACAGACCACGGCCGTGGCATTGTCCAAATTAATTCATACTGGACACCCCTGAAGACGAATTGGCCAATGATTTAGACAAAGGCTGATCACTCGGAGTTCCAGAACATTAATCTGCCAGAGTCAAGACCCCCTGAGCACATCTGTGCTGAGGATGCCTCTCCACCCGGACAGACTGACATCCGTGGTGACAACCGTCCAGTACAGGGGGAGAAGAGATTTTCCCTGTCGAAATGCCAGACAATGAAGCCACCTCTAGAGACCATGGATCCTTTTCCCATTTTACCAGAATTCCTTTAGCAGAGATCTTGTGTGGAACTGTGCAAACAGACCACCTTGAGGGTGGACACCATCAGGCCCAGCACCCGCTTGCAAGCCCGGAGGGATGACTGTCTGCTGAACACCAGAAGCTGAATTGCCCCCTGCAATGTCTAGAGTTTCAAGTTTTTTTTCTGCCCTACTCCTGTAGGGGACAGTATAATCCAATGGTTAAGAGGAATCAGGAGCTGTGTCCGTCAATGAACAAAAGAGAAGGTGCAAGATTTAGTTAGTGTTGAAGGGGGAATCCCTCCCACAGCCCTATTATATTTCTGCTGTTGTGGAGCCTTCCCTGCCAAAAGAACACAATGATTAGTTTTGCCGGTTTGTAGCCTGTGGCACTAATCCTTTGGGGAAAACCCAACAGTGCCCTGCTGAACCGGCTGAATTTCAATCCATGTATAGCTGGCTTTAAGTGATTCTACAGGCTCACTTATTTTTTAAATTAAAACATGTTATACTTACCTGCTCAGTGCAAAGGTTTTGCATAGAGCAGCCCCAATCCTCCTGTTTTTGGGTTCCTCGTTGGTGCTTCTCCACCTGCTGAGTATCCCAAACCAGCTGTTCACTATGGGGGCAGTTTTGTGTGCTCATGCCTGAGACGGCACTGCGGGTCCATAAGAGTGTAGCTCGGCCACACTCCCTCCTCACTGGCTGTGACTGACACCAGCTGCTGTGTCTGAGCCAATGAGGAGAGAGAGAGCGCTTCTGCTCTCCTGCACATCTCTGGATCAAGAACGGGCTCAGGTAAGTATTTAGGGATGGGGGGGGGGGGCTGCTTGCAGAAGGTTTTTACCTTAATGCATAGAATGCATTATGGTAAAAAAAAAAAAATGCAGAGTTTCCTATTTTTTTTTTTTTTTTACTGAGGAATTATCGGTGCTTGTTTTCACGCCTGTGTGCGCAGGCACATTGTAAATAATGGGCTACATTTTTGTTCAGTAAAAAAACAAAACATTGTACTGAGCTTTTTCAAGCTGCGGTGTGCAAGAGCCCTAAGAATAAGATTCTGTTCATGTTGGAGAAATTTCCTCTCATTACTTGTTTTGTCTTCAGGGCAGAGGGTGAACTAAAATCTCCCCAGCAGGATACAGGCAACACAAAAATAACTTGATAGGGGTTTAACAATACTGTACAAATGAGGCAGATACAGCTCTTTACTGCCCAGGTAGGTAGAGTCTTGGTAGCCATGTTGGCAGGCAGCACAGCCATTATCTTTACACTAAAGTGGATGTTCTTGCGCTTCCTATAGAAAATAATGGCCTGTCACTGAACAAATGAACACACACAAGCAGGCTGATATACTCTCTGTGGGAACAATGAATGCACATGTAATACTGAAGAGACCTAACCCCACTGTCCACTACCATGGTTACCATGATGCTGCCCGGACTGGGTAGCAAAGAGGTGTGCCAGCATCGGGACTCTGTTTTTATTTATCACTGTAATGAGAAGGGTTCACTGCACATATCATTTATAGGTGAATATCATTTAAACTCAACTTCAACCAAACGTATTTTTAGTGTAAAAAGGAAAGAGGTTCTTATGATTTTTATTTGCAGTTTGTGTCCCCCTTCCCTGTAGGCAGAGGGCTGATTAAGAGTCTCAGTGGGGACACAAACGCCAACAAAATATATATATACTTTTTTTACTACAATAGGGAATGGTTATTATTGCTGTGTTAATCTGTCCCAGGGACAACAGTTACCCCCGTATGTCTTCCACTGTCACAGAGACAGGAGGTGAGCTGACATATTCCCAATGGGAAACATACAATACATATTATTAACAGGATATCAATTCTAAATGTGGATCTCTTTTTGCACTGCACTCTCTTCGATATTCTGCCTGCAATGTCATCACATGAGGAATAGGGCAAGCAATACTTACTTAACTGCTGCCTGAGCTCCATCAAACACACTAGGGGTGAATAAATGAGCACAGGCTGTGCACTTTGCAAAGTAACTGTTCACTTAGCTGTGTGAATGAGCTGAAGTTCTGCTGATGTCTACCATCCAATCATATGCTCAGAAAAAAAATGAAAAGTTTTTTTACAAATCTCCTTGCACATGTTTGGGTATTCCAGGTTAACACTGCTTAATTTTATTTACTAAGTAAATAATAAATTGCAAAGTGAACATGCTTTATGCCTTCAGTAAAATAAACCCCAGTACCATGAAGACAATGCCTATAAATTAGTAGTCTGTACACTATTTTTCTTTTTTTTTCTAATGTGCACTCAGGGTCAACTTACACTTCCCATATGTTGGATTACCAGTTCCTTACCTCTGCATGTGTAGTGTTTTTTAGTGTTTTTAAATGTTGCAATTTAGCTGCAGTTTCTGGAAAATGCATCCCAAATTAAAGCAGTATTAAACCCAAAACCAAAAATGTAATTTCCTGACAGACTCCATGGCAGCACACGTATGGGTAGGCTCCGCCTCCTCTCCTACCCTATAGGACCCCACTCCCATAAATTTTTGCTCCAAGCCAGGAGCCGTGTTCCTTTTTTGTCCTCCTTCCGCAAGAGAAGTCTTACCTTATAGGATGCGTTTTCTTACATACCTGGTGGCGTGTGGCTTTCCTTGATGGTGCCTTTCTACCTTAGTCCAGCAATCTCAGTACTACTGGGTGGACCCGGGCAATTTGAAATGATGCCGGAAGATGCCATAAATCCTGAATGAGAGGTGGGCTGCATCGCTTGGCCAAACGTCCTTGCTACTAGCGGGAGGCCCTTATGCCCTGACGCACACGCTAGTCTCCGGTTGAGGAGCGTTCCAGGTCCTTTTGTCGGTATTGGTGGTAATGTATTGCTTACTTTATATTTTATATCGTTTTGCTTCCTGGTTAGTATGGCGGCTGGAGCGCTCCTGCGTTCCAGGCCGTCGCTCTCGGCTCCTCCCCCCACCTCCTGATTCCCAGTTGGGTGTTCATTGTGAGGCTTGGTTCCTAAGTGGTCTGCGCATGAGCGCACGACACTTCCAGTCCTCCATGACGCGGTGGCGTCGGGGGGGGCGTGGCTTTACGGCTCCCAGGAAATTTAAACAGCTGATGGAGCTGTCGTTCTTGGGATGTCTGTGGGCTTTTGCGGCGGCCTCCCCACGCTGTGTCTCTGCCTGTGTTTGGTAAGTCCTGTGCTGGGTCAGTCCTGTTTGAATGGGGGAGGGGAAAGGCGGCTATGGGAAGGTAAGATTGAGTTCTTACATCCTTCCTATTGCAGGTTATCTCGCTGTGATTTGCAATGGATGCCTCACCGCCCCCCGGTGGCCAGTCCCTGCGCAACAGGTGAGCTTTAGCTTTTAACTCTCGCTTGTCTGCCAGCTGGCTTACTGTAGCCTGAGCTTTTCTTTCCTTTGTTTTCAGCCCTTTTAGGTCTGACCAACGTCCTGCATCGGGATCAAAGGATAGATCACCTTCAGGCCATCACCATGCATCATCCAAATCCAGGCACCATAGATCCAGGTCTAGGTCTAGACGCCATGATGATTGTCCAAGCCGGTCTTCCCGCCATGCTGACCGCCCCGCACACAAATCTTGCTGGGGTTGTAGGGCTGTAGTCCCTGAGGATAGATCCTTGTGTGATGCCTGCTATTCTCGGTCAATCAAGGAAAAACAAGTCCCAGATCCACCAGTGGAAACCCTGGTCAGGCGGATCGTGCAAGAATCCTTAAGGGATTGGGATCCCAACCGGCTGTCTGGTCATACAACTGATACTCCAGTTCTCCCTCAGAGGGAAGACGTAGAGCCAGGCACTTCCCAGCCTAGTCGCTTCTCGGATTCCTCTGAAAGTGAGGATGACCTAGAAGAACAAAGTTCAGGCTTTGATTTTGCCATGATTTCTCCGCTAGTGAGAGCGGTAAAAGAGGCGTTAAAATGGGAAGAGCCAGCAGATTCCCCGGCAAAACAGAAAAAATACTTTAAACACCTCAAGAAAGAACGGGATCATTTCCCTTTTCTGAGTGAGCTGGGGGAAATCATTACAGACGAATGGCATGGAGTTGAAAGAAAAAATTCCTTATCGTCCAAATTTTCCAGGTTATATCCTTTTAAGACCGACAAAGTGAAGCATCTGGATTCTGCACCTACAATAGACGCAGCCTTGATGAGGCTAGTCAAACACGTTACCCTACCTTTGGAAGATTCCGTCTCATTTAAAGATGGTCTGGATAGACGAATTGATACGGATCTCAAAAAGATCTATCTGTTAGCTGGTATGACCTGCAAGCCAGCCCTAGCCCTTGCAGCCACATCCAAAGCTATGGAGGCTTGGGTAGATAACGTGGAGACCACACTGCAAGGTGTCTCAGAGGAAGCAGCCAGAAGCTCGGCTGTGTATGAACTAAGGTTGGCAACGGCCTTTTTGGGAGAGGCTTCCATTGATATCATTCGCCTGGTGGCGCGGGTCATGCTCTCTTCTGTCACGGCCAAACGTGCTTTATGGTTACGTCCCTGGCTGGCCGATCCTGCTTCCAAACAAGCCTGGTGCAGGATTCCGTTTGAGGGTGCGTCCCTTTTTGGCAACAAACTGGACAGTGCCATTACCCGTGCCACTGGTGGTAAATCAGGTTTCCTCCCTCAGGATCGCCGTTTGCTTGACCGCAGAAGATTTCAGCACAAACCAAGTTCGGATCGATCCAGAGAAGCTCGCTCTTACAGGCCTGGACGTGAGTTCAGAAAGAATTGGAAAAGATCTCAACCTACAGGTCAGAAGTTCAACAAGGGAACACCTTCTAGTGGTCAGGAGACCACAAAGTCTTTTTGATATCAGGCCTGCTCAAGCGTTGCGAGTAGGCGCTCGTCTACGTCAGTTTGCGCACGTTTGGGCAGCCTCGATTACAGACCAGTGGACTGTCAAGACCGTGTCTCATGGTCACGTTTGGTCTTTCGAAGAAACTCCAATTCTGCGGTTCATCCCTACGGCTCTACCTCGCGTGGAAGAAAAGAAGTCAATTCTTCTGTCATACGTAGATTCCCTGATCTCTCAAGGTGCTGTCATCCCAGTTCCGGCCGAAGAAAGGTTTCAAGGCCTTTATTCACCTCTATTCATGGTGCTAAAGAAAAACGGTTCTTGGAGGCCGGTCATAGACCTGACTCATCTGAACTCTTTCATAAAGAAAGAGAGGTTCAGGATGGAGACACTCTTCACTATCCGCCAAGTGGTGCAACCAGAAGATTGGATGATCTCCATAGATCTAAAAGATGCCTATTTCCATGTCCCAGTGGCAGCAGAACTACAAAAATTTCTTCGCTTTGCCGTGGGTCAAGTGCATCTCCAGTTTACCTGTCTCCCTTTCGGGCTTACCACCTCACCTCGAGTCTTTTCAAAGATCTTACTGGCTATTGTAGCTTTGATCAGATCGAAAGGGATCCGACTGTTTCACTACTTAGACGATCTGCTTCTTCTTTCTCAAGACCAAGCACAGATTCTGCAACACAGATCTCAGGTAATCTCCACCCTTCAAGAATTCGGGTGGCTCTTGAATCTGGAGAAAAGCCATCTGGATCCGACAAAATCCTTGATCTTCCTGGGGGCACTCTTCAACACCTCCAGAAGCACCATCTCTCTTCCAGTGGAGAAGATTCCGGTGATCCGCAGCAGAATACAACCGGCAATGTCAACCCCTTATCTTCGGGCATCACAGTGTCTGAAAATAATAGGGACCATGGTCTCCACGGCCCCCATGGTCAAGTGGGCACAGTGGAGGATGAGGCCCTTTCAAATCGGTTTCCTCCGCCAATGGAGCTCCGGGAATCCAGACACTCCTGTACGGATAACATCCTCTATGAGGGCGAGTCTGTCTTGGTGGCTACAACGGGAAAATCTCCTGAATTGTCATTCGATCGTTCCCGTTCCTTGGATCGTTGTGACATCGGATGCCAGCCAGACGGGCTGGGGTGCGCACTGCCTGTCAGAGGTGGCCCAGGGCAGGTGGGACTTTCCCACCCTCGGGTTGGTCTCAAATGTCCTGGAGCTTCGGGCAGCTTTTCGTGCCATCATGGCTTTCCGTCACTTGGTGAAAGGGTCCTCGGTCCTTCTACGGCTAGACAATACGACGGCAGTCGCATATATCAAGAGGCAAGGGGGCACCCGCAGTTCCTCCCTTCTGGAAGAAGTGAAACCGATCATGGCATGGGCCCAACGGAATCTTTCCAATCTATCAGCTGCTTATCTTCCAGGAGTCCAGAACGTTCAGGCAGATTTTCTGTCAAGAACCAATCTAGACAACAACGAATGGTCTCTTCATCCAGAAACCTTCAAGTGGGTCATCTCTCTGGGGATTCTTCCGGAGGTAGACCTGTTTGCCTCTCCAAACAATGCCAAACTGACGAAATTCTACTCGAGATGGCGTTACCCCCAAGCCTACGGGGTAGATGCTCTGACGGACCACTGGAAGTTCCACAAAGCATATGCTTTTCCCCCGGTCCCAGTGATATTCAAGTTCCTGCAGAGACTCAGGAGAGAGAGGGTAGAAGTCATAGCAATTCTTCCGCTTTGGCCAAGGAGGCCCTGGTTTCCTCTGCTGCTCCAACTGAGCTTTCGGGATCCTGTTCCCCTGCCATTCAGGTCGGACCTTCTATCTCATCTATGTTCAGTGCTGCATCCATGCCCAGCGCAGTTACATCTCATGGCATGGTCCTTGAGAGGGAAAGACTAAAAGCTCTTGGCTGTCCAAGTGCGGCAATGTCCAAAATGATGAGTGCCAGGAGACCGGGCACCAACAAAGTCTACGAGAGGATCTGGTCTAAGTTTGAGGATTACATGTCTAATGAGTCCGATTTCATCACTAATCCTAAGATCCATCACATTCTGGGGTTCCTCCAGACAGGCTTAGACCTATCTCTGGCTGTTGGCTCTCTCAGAGTACAGATCTCAGCAATCTCTGCCTTCACGGGGACCTCATGGGCAAAACATCCTCTGGTCCGGCAGTTTTTCAGAGGTGCGTCAAGAATGAGACCTCCCAGGAAACCCAGGTTCCCCAAATGGGACCTTCCACTAGTCCTTGAGTTTCTCTCAGCAACAGTTTTGGAACATGGAGATTCCTTCTTCCTTAAGAATCTGTCTATGAAGACGGCCTTTTTAGTAGCCATCACATCAGCTAAACGTGTCTCTGAAATTAGTGACCTGGGTTGCAAAGAACCTTTTCTGACATTTTTTCCTGATCGGGTTGTCCTGGTCCCTATGCTAGGGTCCAATCCGAAGGTAAATTCAGTTTTTCATGTCAACCAAGAGATTGTTTTACCTACATTCAAGTCTCAAGATGACCAGAGTACACATCCGTTGGATGTGGGCGAAGTCCTTCAAACATACTTGAAGTTCACGGCTTTCTTTCGCAAGTCAGACTATCTATTTGTTCTCTTTTATGGAAAGAACAGAGGCAAGAGGGCTTCTTCCAGAACAATTTCTAGCTGGATAGTTCAGACCATCCAGTGGGCATATAGAGCCAAGGGACTGGCTCCTCCGGAAGTGGTGACGGCTCATTCCACCAGAGGGATTTCTACGTCTTGGGCGGCTTCCCTTCATGTTGCACCAGATGTCATTTGCAGAGCGGCCTCATGGTCCTCAATTAACACTTTCATGTCACACTATTGTGTTGAACCTGCTTCTTTATCCTTAGTTGATTTTGGTTTAAAAATTTTGTCTGTTGACGGTGCAAATTAAACCTATTTCTGTTTGACCAGCAGTTGCCCACCCGGGTGTGTATGGCTAGTTATTTCCCATACGTGTGCTGCCATGGAGTCTGTCAGGAAAACGGAAAAATTATGTCAATACCTACCGTAATTTTCCTTTCCTGATAGAACTCCATGGCAGCAGGAGTTCCCTCCCATCTGCTGGAGTAGTCTATATATGGAACACGGCTCCTGGCTTGGAGCAAAAATTTATGGGAGTGGGGTCCTATAGGGTAGGAGAGGAGGCGGAGCCTACCCATACGTGTGCTGCCATGGAGTTCTATCAGGAAAGGAAAATTACGGTAAGTATTGATATAAATTTTCCGTTATATTGCAGCTTACCAATCATTAGATGTGGTGGCTGCATTAAGTTTAAATTTTCAGGCTTTTTATTCTCTGTATTAACCTGGTGATCTGGCCAGTAACACACCTCCAGTATTAGAGTGCCCCCACTCTGGATTAAGCAGAACAGGGGCGATAGGCAATCCCACCTTTCCACCAGGTTGCCAGGACTCCAGATTTCATCCCTTCCCAGACGCTATATCTTCAGGCTGATTGACTTTAAAGAAAAGGGTAGATGGAAAACCATCCAATCGATTCAATTCATGAAAGACCCTCCTTTCACTGGTACTAGTTTAGATATTTCTCCTCCATATAAAACCCAAGCAAACAGAGCCTCTGGTTCCATCAACCTTTGAATTACATTGTAAAGAGCCATCATCGCTCAGTCATAGTTTGTCGGCGACGTATGCCTTGCTCCTCTCTCCTCAAGAGAATTATGTGCCCCCCTAACCAGGGACATAATAGAATGACCTAAATCAAACACTCTCCACAGAACAGGATTATATTATTTTAGTCCATAAGTCTTCCATTTCTATTAGGCTGCAGGAATCCAGATCGTATAGGGTGCTGACAAAATGGCATGTTTTCAGAGGTACCCCTTAACTGTTGGTGATACAGAGATTCGCAAGGTATGCTTTTCACATTTTGGACATGCCCCAAGATCAAGCCTTTTTGGTCAGAGGTTTGTAAGTTGATCTTGGGTCTCAAAGGCTTAGCCTTAGTTAATCATCCTGTGTCTGCTACACGTCTGTGTGCTATCAGAAAAAAGATATTGTAAATCTTTAGTAACTTATCTTCCAAACGCTGCTAGGTCTTGTATTCCATCTAATTGGAAGTCTGAACATGCACCCTTGATTAGACAATGGATAAATGCAGTAAACGAAATATGGACCATGCAAGATCTCATAACCTCCTTATGAAAACAAGAGGAACATTTTTTGGAGATGAGGTTTTACTGGACTCCATTCCAATTTTCAACATTGTGTAAGGAATTGCTGTCTACTGAACCCTCCCAGGTGGGGGGACTTTCCCACCCTTCACCCTCCCTCTCCCCCCCCCCCCTCTTCTTTTTTTTGGATGTTCTTTGGGCATCTCGTATGTTACTGTTGCTTACTAAAAATAAAGAATAAAAAAAAAAAAGAAAAAAGCACAGGGGACATTTGGAAGGCAGCATTGTCAGTCTGGGGGGGAGGGGAGGGGAGTGCTCGCTATACTAGCAGATTTAGAACCACTAACAAGCAGTTACAGCAGTTTTGTTCCCATTTGGTTCTATAAATAAATAAAAGTTGATCATTGCAAGCACCTCTGCCAGTGGTAAATGGTTTATGTAAACCCTATGCTACATCTGCAGGACAGCTTGTTCTGTTGAAAAACAGAATTACTTGCCAGATCACCAGTTGTAAATAAAAGAAAGCAAGCCTAAAAAAGAAATTTAATGCAAAAACCACAACCTGCAACTTATTAAATGAAGTCACCTTCACCTGGTCTTCCTTCCTGGTTTGCGGGCTCTGGCTCTTGCCGAGTCTCGATGATTTCGCACCCGAATATGAATGCAAAACTCACCATTTGAGGCACAGGGCTCTAAAGGAACATCACAGGTAGGCCGCTCCTTTATGCGCCAGGGACGTCACCGGCTGCTTCTAAAGTAACTATTTCCTAAACAGTGCTTGTTTAGGAGATATTTACTGTACCTATAGGTAAGTCTCATTGTAGGCTTACCTATAGGTAAAAATCAACCAAGGGAGTTTACTCCCACTTTAAAAGCACAAATGGACATATTTCTGGAGGGTATGTTGGTGTTACCATATTCCAGCTAAATGCAAAAGAGGGCTGGAGCATTGTATAAAGATACAATACAGTGCACTTGTAAAACAGATTATGCTTTGTCCCCCTCTTTAGCAAATAACTGAACTGTGGAGGGAAAAAAGCTGCCAAAGGTCTTTAAATGAAACACAAGAAAAACATCAAAATGCAACTGTGACCAATTATGACCTTGTGAACAACTCTAAAATGCTACTTTTAGAAAATTAGCTTCTCTGAAAAGCAATGCGACTTCCTCCCTGCCTGTTTTAACCCCTTTGTTGCTGAACAAATGCACTGGGACCATGTGCATTGCAAGTGAATGTGGGGTGTTTGTGGCGCTTTTCTATTCGCTTGATTGGGTTGTGTTTGGTGAGGGTGTTTTTAATGCTTCAAGTATAAAACACCTCATCAGCAGTTCGGAATATTGTTGCCCAGCCTCTATTTGAGGTGACATTGTCTCCCACAGCAGAGATCGGGGATGTTATAATACAGCTGTGTGATTGCAGGAATGTTTTTGACATCTGCTGCATAATAGTGAGGTTTTAGTTCGGCCATCAAGTGTCTGGATATATCAGATTTGTCAATGTGTGTATTGCTAGATCTCCTAAGCCGGACATATACTGTTTGAATTTTGTCTGGTTCCTGATGAACTGGCCAAACATTGCTTTTCAGGGGGGAATTATTGGCCCCCTTCCACCTGACATCCTTTAATTAAAAAAAAAAAATTTTAGAAGCTGGGCAGAAAAATGTTGTCTGAACAGTGGCAGTTCAGGTATTCCGACAGTCAGTGGTGGCAACTGACAGAATAAAATAGCCTGGCAGTGAGGATTCGCACTATATGGTCAGCACTGCAGATCAGAACAACTGAGGCTTGGCCATAGGTGGGGCATCTAGATATCTGCTAATCATAAACTAAAGTAGGGAAACTACCTCCTCAATTAAGAACTTACCAAATGATAATAAATCCCAAGAGATTAAAGTCTCTCTAAAACATATCTTTTACAAGATGATAATGAGGGTCAACCAATGAGTTCACAAACAGGTTTTCTTAAAAGGATCCTAGTCAATCTGTATATAATTTCAGATAATATTAACCTCTAAAGGCACAATATACTATTCTACCTAAAGTGGAGTCCAGCCAAAACCTCACCTTCTACCCTCCCCCCCCCCCCGATTGAATTTGGACTGAACCGGGAAAGCCTCGAAGCTCTGTTAAATTATTACTGTCTGTGTTCACATTGGGAAAAGTACAATTCCTGTCCTTGTCACAGTGGTTACGGTGTTTAGGGTTATGTTGGACTTAAACCAAGTGTGCTTCTCTGTAGGGATTTGAGAAAAATTAAACTGGTTTCCCGTTTGAAGTAAAGCTTGTCTGGATTTAGTATAAAATAGTAAACAAGGATTTAATGGGTCACCGGTTGACAGACAGAAGGGATGTTTCCTTGTGCCTCACCTGAAGACTAGAGACAGTGAGCCTTCGAGCGTCATCAGATGTAGCGATGATGGGAACCAGGAATGGACTCTGAGGGATGTGTTCATCATTGAACTTGATGACCACTTCATAGTCACCTGGAAAAAAAAAAAAAAAAAAAAACAGTTACAAAGCCAAATAAGCAAAAGTGATGGAATGCATTAAAGTAATTGTAAAATCAATTTTTTTTTCCCATAAAAATAACAAACGTGTTATACTTACCTGCTCTGTTGCAGTTGTTTTGCACAGAGCAGCCCAGCTACTCCTCTTCTCAGGTCCCTCTTCTGTTATCCTGGGCCCTGCCTCCTGTTCAGTGCCCCCACAGCAAGTAGCTTGCTATGGGGGCACTAGAGCCAAGTCACAGCTCCCTGTGTCCATTCAGACACGGAGCCCTGACCTGGCCCGTCCCCCTCTACTTGATTGGCTAGCTGACTTGGATAGATGGCCGCCAATGGTGCCGCTGTGTTTCAGCCAACAAGGAGGGAGAATCTTGGGCGGCTGATACATTCGTGGACATCGCTGGACAGAGAGGGACCTCGGGTAAGTGTTAGGGGGGCTGCTGCACATATAAGGCTTTTTATCTTAATGCATAGAATGCATTAAGATAAAGAACCTTCTGACTTTACAACTCCTATTACACCGAAAATAATGAACATACAGACATTTCTATTTTTCCCTTTTGGATAGAGTGATGCGGGATTACAATCACTGCTAGGTTTTTAATACTGCATGTTCTATTGAAAATATTCTCCTTCTCTATGTGTCCTGGTGACCACTGCCATTTAGGACTGAAGGTTAATGGAAAATCCCAAATTTTTGGATGTTAGCAGAACAGGTATAGAGGAGAAGTCTTACAATAAGTACACTTGTTCCAAGATGGGACTTTTTTACTTTGGAGATATTTCTCCTTTCTTTCGGTCTACTGGACAGAAAGTGAAGGGAAATCTCCATAATCATACTGACAGGGTTTTTAACCATTCTCTGCTTCAGGCTTTAGACACAAACTAACTACAACGTTGTGAACAACCATTGCAAGCAAATACCTTCAACCAGGGAAAGATCAGACATGTCCAACTGATTGGAAAACATCTGCTGGTGAAAACAATTGATTCTGAGTTCTGAAAAGTTAATTTTTGGACTCACGTAGTACCTATAATGCTTTGATCCTTTACTTTATTTGGGGTGCTGTCACGCTGTTTATGGCCAGCCTTACAGAGCAAAATCTCAATAGTCATAGCATAATACCCCATAGCAGGAGGTGAAACAAGTGAACCCTGAATCTCCCCTCATGAGCATTGAGAACGCAGAATTCTTCTACAGTTCTCAGTGAAGAGATAAGGAATCCTAAGACTATAGCTTACGGTCCCATTTTAAAAATGGCTAAACTTTCCCATTCTAAAAATGAAATTTAAAAAATTGTATATGACATTATTTAGCCAGTACGCACCAGGTTCTTGTACAACATAGGACACGCCAGAAGATCCATCTTTACGATCTTCAAATGAAATCTCTGCCTTGCTGGGCCCCTCCACTGCAATAGACAGACCACCAGCTCCTGCTTCCCGTGTCCATATACTGAATTCAGCTGTAGAAGAAAAAAAAAAAGCAACATGCCATTATACATCAAATATTTCTATTGACCTGTCTGCTCTAGATTTACTTTGTTTAAAAAAAAAAAAAGAACGAAAGAAGAAACATAAGTGTTATACCTAAGATAACTTGTATGCTACCTTCATGTTTTACGTTGGAATAGAAGAATGATGGCTAGAAACTAAATTGTTACCATTACAACCACAGATCACCTCTAGTGCAGAAGTCAAAATGTCACTGGGTGCACTTTATAATGCCACGGCTATATTTTCATTAGAATTTTTTTTCTTTCTATTGATTGATGGGTAGATTTCTCACCTGGAATACCAGCTTCCCCTCTCTCCAGGCCAGGACCTCCAGCTTTTACTTTCTCAGCTCCGCCTTCTCCCAGAGGCCCCACAGTAAACTGGAATGGGCTGCCTGGCACATGCTCGCCTCTGTACTTTACGCTGACCGTGTGCACACCCATCTCTTGGGGAACAAAGCGCACACAGGATGTATTCTGGCCCAGGTCTACTATTTCGGCTTCAGTTGTCTGTCCTGAGGGGCTGGTGACTTCAGCAGTTATTTCTCTCCTGTCTATTTCTAGGAAGCAAAAAAGAGAAAACAATGGTCAAACCGAGCACAGCTAGAAGTCACTTAGAATGTGTCAGCATTAATAGCGAAGCAATCAATGTACAGGCACAAAAGGCCCAGAAGCAAACACTGCAAAACCAAATATACAGCAATAATCTCTGTTCAGCCAGCGTGTTTCATGCTTAGATGGCCAGCGCTGAAAATGACAGATGCCACTAGATCCCATCAGAATAGGTCCTGTTCTGACTTCCCTCATCTTCTTAAAGGGATTGTGCTTCAGACCAACCAAGAGATTGCGAAGGGTTAACATTTTGGCTTCTTTCTTTATCAGTGCTAAACCTACATTGATGAATTTAAAAAGGTAATGCATAGTTGTTTTAATGATTTTTCAGATTTCCGTTTAAGATGCAAAGGGATCAGCTTGATGTAACATCAGTGTATTAAATATTAAAAATTTGTTTTATATACAGAGGCAAAGTAATATTTTCTCATTACATCCTAAAATAAAAATCATTGTCCACTTCAAAAGAAAAAAAAATCCCAAGATTTTGTTGTGTATTACAACCCTTTAATGTGGATCTATTACCTAGTAAAAGGTTTGGGTAGTGCATACCCATTATTAAAAAATGGACCTAAACTCAGGCAATTGCACCCTACAAACACAAATCAGTTGTGAACGATATGGCACTCCACAAAGATCTTTTAGTGTAGATTCACACTGAGGCCGGTTTGAAATCTTCATAGTTTAGCTGAACTCGCACGAGTTCAAACCGGCATTTTTCAGTCTGACTTCAGGGGCGATTTACAGACAGCGGGTTCCTGCTCAGATATCTATTGAAATCGCTCCCCGAAGTTGCTAAAAGTAGTGCAAAAACGACTTTCGGGAATCGGTGCAGCATCGATTGATTCGGAGGGTGCCATTGCCGGCAATTAGCTCTGATTTGACATGCCAAATCGCATGTCAAAATGGACCAATGTGAATGTGGGCTTACCTAGACCCATTTAAAGCCCTGGTAGGTAACTACTGAGGCTAGACGAACAGAGGGTGCCTAGGCATTTACATATGTAGGATTTCTCTGCTGCTTCTAATTGAGACATCTGCAGAGCCCTCCGACCTAGGAATACACTGCCTCTGTTCCTCAACATAGGTGCAATTTGCAGCTATGATTCCTGCTACCCCATCCTAGAATGAAATACTGGCACTTCGGCAGGCAATAGAAATGAGGCAACACCGTTGAGAGATTTAAAGGGGGTGCAACAACCCTAACAAGGAGCTAAACTAAGGATTGCAGGCATTTTGTATCGGAGTTAGAGCCCCCTAGAAATATACAAACCAGCTTTGCTATTGTTCGAAGGGAAAAACAGGCACATAGATATGGAGGGTTGCAAAAAGCACCATATATCACTGCCATGTCAAAGAAAACAGCAGATGATATTCCTTTAAATACTGGTGTAACAAGGCAATCTGCTGTGGTCCTCATCCTGTAACATGGAAAGGGCTTGGCTTGAGGGACTCACTGTTCACTGTAAAAGGGTCCTGGGTCACCATTGCCAACGCACAGGAGTAAGCTACAAAATCTCCAATACCTCGCTACCCTTCCATGTTTTTCACACAAACTTTTAGCTATTTAATTCTCAACAAGCGGAACTAGCTGAGCTAAAAACTAAAACTAGACATAATCCCTGAACAGACAACCCCAATCAGTCCCTTGGAATCGTCCAGCCATATGCAGAAGGAATATATGTTTATTTCACATTTGTAAGATTTCTATGTACACATTGTTTACATAAAGCTATTAGAATCTGACTATAAATTGTGCTGATTAAGTGTGACTATATAGCAATAGCTGTGTTTTACATTTTCAGCCAAAGTAACATTTAAGACAGATGAGATCTATCACAAAGACTTTCAACAAATCTCAGCAGTCTGTAGCAGACTGGAAGGATGAGAGGTTGGCTTAAAAGCAAAATCCATAAACACACAAGCTGTCTTCCAAAAAAGAAGAAATTTATTTTTACAAAACTGTAAAAATAAGAGCATAAGAACTACAAATATTTAAATAGGAAGCATAAGGGTCTTTAAAAAAAATGTATACTCACCTAGATGAATGCAGCACTGGACGATGCTGCATCTGTGCTCCACTGGCTCTAATGCCCCGTACACACGTGCAGATTGTCGGCCGAAAATGTTCGGCCGCCGAACGATCGGCCGATTTTCGGCTTGTTAGTATGATGCTTCCGACAGCCGACAGCGCACTTTCGACCGAAAAGAATCTGTCGTGCAAGCATTAAAATTTTTGTATGCCGACACCAGAGCGGCCGATTGTTCGCCAGTCAATACAGAATTCAGCCGACAGACAGCAGATTTGCAAGACTGGGCATGCTCAGAAAAGAAAAGACACAGGGAAAGTTAACCATCACATGACATCACTTCTGCAGTCGGCTGTAGTCTGCGGACAAAAGACGACCGATCGTTCGGCCGACGATCTGCACGTGTGTACGAGGCATAAGACCAAGAACTGAGTGATCAAAAACTATTCATCTCTCAGTTCTTGGTCTTCATTGAGCAAAGAGTCGGTGACTGTCATTCACCGTCTTTCTGCTTTGCCCATCCAGCGGTCACAGGAGTGTCTGGCTGGGGAGGGGGCGGGAATAGCTGGCTCAGTCTCCCAGTGGCTCACTGAGAGGCCGAGGCAGCTGCCAGTCCAAATATCGGAGTGGATTCTGACTTTAAAGTTGGGATCTTTCCAGAGCCTGGACCGGCTAAGTGACATCAGCTGGCAGCGGGCTTTAGCCCAGAATGCAAATCTCATAAACCCATATTTTATTCACAATAGAAAACGTTTTAAATGTTTAAACTGAGAAAATGTATCACTGGACCCCATGAAGTTGCACACCCAATGCACTCAATGCACACCCAATAGTATTGGAAGGAATGGCATTCTCAGCCTTGGCCCCTGCCAGGCCACGCCCCCAATGCATTTCACTCCGCCCCTCAGAGCCTAATCATGGGGATCCCATGATTAAGCTCTGAGGGGTGGAGTGTAATGCGTTGGGGCGTGAATTGATGTGCAGCTTTAAGTGATCAATCCTTTGCTCAAAAGTTGTTTGAAGCAGACACAAGTTCCTTACCTAGCCTGCACTCACAATTGTGGACATAGAATTGCTTTCCCTTGTAGCTTGAGCGGCACACATTTACCAGTACCGGTTCACAGTGAGAAAATGTACCACTTTAAGAAAAAAATAAGTTAATTTTGAAATTGATGGCAACAACAGGTCTCAAAAAAGTTGGGAGAGGGCAATAAAAAAATGACAAAGTAAGTGGTACTAACAGGGAAGAGCTGGGCCAAAGCTCATTTAAAATGGTCTGTTGCAAAGTGGAAAACTGTTCTGTGGTCAGACGAATCCAAATTTTACATTCTTTTTGGAAACCACGAGATTGCGTCCTCTGGGCTAAGGACAGGAGTGACCTTCCAGCTGGTGATCAGCACTCAGTTCAAAATCCTAAATCTCTGATGGTATGGGGGTGTGTTAGTGCATAAGGAATACAGCTTGCACATCTGCAAAGGCACCATCAATGTTAAAAGATATATCTAGGTTTTAGAGCAGCATATACTCTCACATCCAGATGATGCCTCTCAGGGAATGCTTTGCATATTTCAGCAGGGCAATGCTAAGACGCATACTACATCCATGACAATAGCATGGCATTGTAGTAGACTAGTCTAGGTGCTTAACTGGTCTGCCTGGAGTCCAGACATTTCCCCAACTGAAAATATTTGGAGCATCTTGATATTAAAAATATGACAAAGACCCAGGACTGTCGAGCAGTTATAATCCTATATCAGGCAAGAACAGGATAACATTTCTCTCCTGAAACTCAAGCAACTGGTCTCCTTATTTCCCAGACATTAACAGAGTGCTGTTAAAAAAAAAAAAAAAAAAAGAGGGGGAATGCTACACTGTGGTAAACATGGCCCTGTCCCAACTTTTTTTGAGATGTGTTGCTGCCATCAATTTCAAAATTATTATTAATTTTTTTTTTTTTCATAAAATGGTACATTTTCACAGTTTAAGCATTTGATTGTTTTCTATTGTGAGTAAAATATGGGTTTATGTCTCCCAGAAACCGGAAACTGCAAAGAGATTAAACAAACACCTAGGAAAGATATCCAACTTAGAACTTGAATATTTGGCAAAGTTAATATTTATTAAAAAAAAAAAAAGTTTGCGGTTTCTACAGAGTTGCAACAAAAAACAGACCATCACTCTGATTCACTGAAGCCACAAAATGCTGTCACCCATGCGTTGCAGCTGAATTTAAATGGTGTGTCTAGAATTTGCAGTCACGGAGGTGGCAGCAAAATAAAATCCATATTTTTCTGTATTTAACCTTAGTTGACCTCTCTGTGGGGATTTGCAGTGTAACGGAAACTAATTGTGCTGTTTGATTTTAAAGAGCTTTTTAAAAGAACAATATAGTATTGCCAAAATCTTCCAAACGTCAGTGTAATGAAATGTATTAATCTTAGAAAAACAAGAACATGTTTAGGAAGCTGTCTTTAAAAAATGAAAAGCATAGATTTTTTCCTTCCAATAATAGAACACTCTCCTCTTTGAAAAAAAAAAAAAATATGGGTTTATGAGATTTGCAAATCATTGCATTCTGTTTTTATGTAGATTTTACACAGCCTCCCAACTTTTTTGGAATTGGGGGTTGTACACACACGCCAGCTACTTTTTAAATTACAAAATGACAACACAAACCTACCTACTGTGTGTTCAGACACTAAAAGCTACCCGTTAACACAGCAAAGGATACACTACTGTTATAAACAATGGACAGGCAAAGATTTTTACACATTTTATTGTTTGAAAGTTTTGATACTTAGATGAGTAAGGTGTAACCTTATCAAATCCTTCATTATGGTGTAATGAGCGATATGACTGTCCTACCTGAAAGTTAAGGCCTGTGTTGACAGGCTTGGGCTTGTGTGCATTTGAGGTCAGGTCTGAGATCATTATCATCGATGGGTGCATTTCACCTGTAGTTGACTACCTACAGTGACTTGAAAAAATATTCGAACCCTTTGAAGTTTTCCACATTTTGTCATGTTACAACCAAAAACGTCAATGTGTTTTATTGGGATTTTAGGTGATAAACCAACACACATAATTGGCACATAATTGTGAAGTGGAAGGAAAATGATAAATGGTTTTCAAATTTTTTTACAAATAAATATCTGAAAAGTGTGGCATGCATTTGTATTCAGCCCCCTTTACTCTGATAACCCTAACTAAAATCTAGTGGAACCAATTGCCTTCAGAAGTCACCCAATTAGCAAATAGCATCTACCTGTGTGAAATTTAATTTCAGTATAAATACAGCTGTTCTGTGAAGCCCTCAGACGTTTGTTAGAGAACCTTAATGAACAAACTGCATCATGAAGGCCAA
Source organism: Pelophylax lessonae (assembly GCF_965119305.1). Lineage (NCBI taxonomy): Eukaryota > Metazoa > Chordata > Amphibia > Anura > Ranidae > Pelophylax > Pelophylax lessonae. The sequence goes on from NC_138775.1 coordinate 61,036,777, forward strand.
GGAACACACCAGACAGGTCAGGGATAAAGTTGTGGAGAAGTTTAAAGTAAGGTTAGGTTATAAAAAATATCCCAAGCTTTGAACATCCCACTGAGCACTGTTCAAACCATCATCCTACAATGGAAAGTGTATGGCACAACTGCAGACCTACCAAAACATGGCTGTCCACCTAAATTGACAGGCCGGGCAAGGACAGCATTTATCAGAGAAGCAGCCAAGAGGCCTTTGGTCACTCTGGAGGAGCTGCAGAGATTCATAGCTCCGGTGGGAGAATCTGTCCACAGGACAACTATTAGTCATACACTCCACAAAGCTGGCCTTTAAAGAAGAGTGGCAAGAAGAAAGGCATTGTTAAAAGAAAGCCATAAGAAGTCCAATTTGCAGTTTGCGAGAAACCATGTGGGGGGGACACAGAAAACTTGTGGAAGCTGGTGTTCTGGTCAGATGAGACCTTGCAAACTTAATGGGTGAGGGCAGACCTTCATGCTGAAGGAGTATTGTCTGCTGGTCCGGGGAAGCTAGCTCTAGGCTTACCCAACCAAGGTTGCTTGGAACCCCTGGGGAATATTTAAAAGATCTATTGCCCTTATTCTCCATCCCAAAAGCACAAAATAATTTTCTATGGGCTGAGAAGGAGGGCCCCTGTCTGACGCGAGGCTCCTTCCCTTTCCTTGACTGTGGCAAGAAGGTACTCTTCCCCCCACGTGATACCCTTAATGAGGTCACCCAGGGTAGCCCCAAACAAGCGATCGCCTTGAAAGGGCAGATCAATGAGAGGCTTAGAAGCTTGGTCTGCGGACCAATTCTTAAGCCACAGAACATGCTTAATTGCAGCCGCTGAAACAGAAAGTTTGGACAGCACAGGAGCTGTATCCAAAACTGCATCACAAATAAACTGCAGCCCATGGACCAACTGGTCCACTAAATCAACATAAGCAGTGGGGACCAGCTCACCCCCCAGGCAATGGCGCAAAAGCTTGGCCCAGTCAGTTAGGGTCTGAGACACCAGGGCTGAGGCAAAAACTAGCTGCAATGCCGAACCAGCCATAGTAAACATGCTGTGTGACACAGCCTCCGATTTGTCAGCCGGGTCCGTAAAAGGACGGAGATTCCTCTACTGGGATCATGGTTGCTTTATTCAAGCTAGAAAACAGGAAGGTCCACCACTGGTGGACTAGCCCACTTTTTTAAAAGTGACTCCTCAAAAGGGTAATGTACAGCAAAACATTTGGGGACCGCAAAGAGTAATTTTGGTTGTTCCCATTCCTTACAGGAAAACCTATCAAAATAAGGCACATAAGGAAACAACTTTGGAGTACGATGCAACTTGTGCAAACCAAACGACACAGCCATCCTCAGTTTTTAAAGTCTCACGCACTTCAGGGATAAGTGTGTCTACCAGCACTTTTTCGTTCGCTGCTGCGACCATGGAGGAATCCTCATTACTATCGGATGGATCAGGGAGGTGGGATATTAAATCCCCCTGGACAGGCCATGTCTATAGCAGTATCGGGCTCAGAATCAGATGAGACAACCTGAGCAGGGGAAGGCGGGGGGGGGGGGGGGGCGCTGTCTCCTGGGCCTTTTCCCACACGCCACTTCCACCCGGGACACTATAGACTGCAGGACCGCCGTCAGTGCAACCATGGGAAGCTGGGGTTCCAAGGGACCTTCCACCTCCATGAGGGGGGTCGGTGGGGGAGACGTGACCCTGAAGCTCTATAAGGAAAGGAAGACCTTGCAGTACAAAAACTATATTTTGGCACCACTAAAGGATCCCCTCAAGGCTCAGGGTACCAATCAGCAGAGAGAGAGATAACAGGGACCAAAGACTCACCTTACCGCCTGGAGGAGTGCCAATTATTCAAACCCAGCATCATCATGGAAGCTATCCCTGCTCATATGTCCCGGGAACAGGAAGAGGAAACTAAGGAGGAAGAGGAAACTAAGGAGGAAGAGGAGCAGCTTCAGCATTCCCATGAGGCTTCAGTTATTTCCAGCATCTCCCAGACTAAGGGAAAATGGCCCCTGTGATATCATCCGGCTACACAAACATGGCCACCAACCGGAGACCAGCTAGACTAAGGAAAAATGGCCACCATCAGCTGCAAACAAAGTAAGAATGCTGCCAGGAACTTTCCAGCACCCTCTGCAACACTGCACCCTCTGCAAGGGGACCCCCCTGAAGATAGGACACAAATTTAGGGGAGACTCTGCTGTGCACTCTGCACCAGTCTCTGCACTATACCCACACTGCAAACAGCAGGGTATGCACTGCAAACAGCAGGGTATGCACCTAGGGGTCTCCTACACTGGGACCCCTCCAGATTACCAGGGCAGGACACACACTACCCCAGGACCCTTACAGAGTGGGGATAGCAGGGGAGATCCCAGGGGTCTCTGCTGCATTCTTTGTCTTGGGACCCCCACCAGACTCTAGGTCCAGACAGGGTGGAATGGGAGTAGGGGAAGCCCAGCTCAGTGAGGGATTGAACGATGGCAGGAGAGAACCTGCAGGCAGGTCTGACCATCCCTGGAGGTTACCCGCGTCCACCCCAAAGAAAACCACCAAAAGGCTGGAGGGGGGACTGTACTTACCCTTCCGTAACTCCTCACAACAAAAGTAGGGAAGCTGTCGGCCAAAGGGACCACTGTGACTCAGAACCAAAGCCCGGTCGAATGCTACCCTGCGAGGCGTTTAACACGTAGGCCAGCCTCTGTCCATCGTGGCCATCCTAGCGTGTAGCTGCGGGCTGCATGCGCTCGCTGGCTGGGCTGGGGAGACCACTGGATCTAGATTATCCACCCCTTCACCCAGCCCAGCAGTTGATTGTAGATCTCCCGAGAGAAAACAAAAAAGATGTAAGTAAGGAGAAAATTGCTAGGACCAGAGATCCCAGCCAGGAGCCCAGGTCCATACTCTTGACTAGACAAAATAAAAATGATTACCTAGAGGGGAGAGGGGGGTTATATACCAGCTGAGGACGGCCCATGGGCGTAGCCAGGTGTTTTTTGTTTTGCCTAGTCCTACTCCTGGAGGAGGCAATATAACCCACTAGTTTTGATTTATGGAGCATTGTGTCCGTGGATGAACAAAAGAGAAATTTCAAGGGGTATGAATATTTTTTTCAAGGCACTGTATGCTGCATTAACCTGCTTTTGCATACCCATTCACTTGTAAGGGAAGATTAACAAGTTCTGATTCAAAGAAAAGCCATTGAGACAGGTCTTTAGGCATAGTAAGCATTGCTGCTGGTTCATGCATCAAGCCCTTTAAATGTCCCTCTCAGGGAGTCTTTAACTAATGTGCAAAATAGAGCAAACCACAGCAACCACTACAGTTCAAGTTTAGTGGAGCTAAACTGTTCATGCAAGATCCACAAGCACATGCTATGCATTCCAGAACACACCCTCAGTCCCTATTGTCCCTGTTGTATTTCTTTGGAGGTATGGATGTGAAGTTTGGAGTGTCGGCTTTGTTCCAGAAGATGGCGGAATATGCCAAGTCTGAGAAAGAGCCTCTCGAGATAAGGCCAGTTGGAACCATGTAACTGAGCATAACACAAAGAAAACATACTGTACATCTATATACAATAATGCACACATGAACCATATAGCAAAAAACATTGTTAAATATTCGACTTCAATAGGCACAGAGCAAAACATTTACATTTTTGCAGATATACAACATATAAACCACAAGAATTGTTCCTATTACAAAGTATTGTACTTTGTTTCTTCAGTTGAGAAGTTGGGCTGCTTGGTGTCGCTAGTCCATGGATTTCAATGTATAGTTCAATAGGGGGTAAACTAGAATAGTATCCCTAAAACGCAAGTCAAGCATCATATGCTTTACGTGGTTCTAAATGTTAGACAATTTTTAGCTTAATATATTTTCTGTCTTAAGGTAAATATGTCCCAGTATTTGTATAGTCGCATCATTCCCTTGTATACTAACCTAAGCTCAATCTCGACCCAGCTGTGCCCATCTGCAGCAGCTCTCTCCTCTCTCTCTTTGCTCAGAGGCAGCAGCGGAAGCTATTCGCTTCTGCTACTGTCAATCAAATCCTATGAGCAGAGGGGGGGGGGGGGGGCTGAGCTGCGCTGTGTGCCATAAAAGAGGCCGCATGTGTGCCCCCATAGCAAGTTGCTATGGAGGCACCCGAAAAAGGAGAAGCCAAAATTCCTGGCAGGGGACCCCAGAAGAGGAGGTTTGGGACCGCTCTGTGAAAAACCACTGCACATAGCAGGTAAGTATAAATATATATATATATATATATATATTTTTTAAAATAACAAATAAGCCTTTACAACCACTATAAACGTTTTTTTAAAACATATGCCCAGTGCGCTTCCAGCACAGGGACTAAGCTGTTACCAAGAGCCCCTATTCTCGATCGCCTGAATGCTGTGTTAGCCTCTGATTGGCTATTACAGTGACCAATCACTGTAAAGCCCACCCGTGTATGCTTTCTCTACTGAATGGAGAGAAAACGTTTAATTGTATCTTTCGCTCCTTGCTACTGTGTTTCCACGAAAAGAAGCCCCCCCCCCCAAAAAAAAAAGACCTAGAGTGATTTTCAGGGAGGACTGCAATATAATCCCAGCCCCGAAAATAAGCTGTAGTAAAAATATATAATCCGGTTTTTAAAAAGATTACATCCAGTGTGTCTCCTTTTGTAACTTTGTCGAAAATACCTTATTTACAGCGCCGCTGGGTGCCCACGTGACCTGCCAGGGATCTTCTCCTCTCCTTCTGGCTGCAGTGCTCAGAGCGGGGCTCTCGGCCCCTCCCTTGGCAGTGCTCGAATAGGAGAAGAAGAGCTCCATCGGGTCACGTGAGCGCCCAGCAGTGCGGTAAATAAGGTATTTTTAACAATAAAGTTACAAATTTACTTTTACAATGACTTTTTTTTGTTGTTTTTTTTCTAGATTAAAGAGATCATAATGACAGACAAGGGGGAGAGAAGACAGGGGACACAGGAACTTTTTTAAAAAAAAACATTTTTATAGTTTTATTTCAGGTTTTTTAGAATATAGAGAGGAGTAAATGACACAGCACAAGTACTGTGCTGTCTATCATGCTTTAGGATCAGGGTAATTTTTTTTTTCTCCAGAAAATGAAGACATGACTATTTAAATAAATGCAGACTAATGTACACATCTTAAATAAATAAGAGATCCCCTTAAAATAAGCCCCAGTGTGTTTTTTGTAGCCAAAATTCATATAAGAGCCGGTCTTATTTTCTGGGAGACACAGTAGAGGAAAAAAAATGTAAATACACAAAAGTGTGTTTAAAAAACAACAAAAAAAGAAAAAAAAGAAAAACAAATAGCTAGATAAAAGTTTTAAATAGGTCAGTGTCAGGGTTGGTGTTAAGGGTAAGCGCAGGGTCAAAGGTCAAGCTCAGTGTATTTTCGGTAGGATTTAAAAAGCAGCAAAATGCGCAACATTGTTTCTGGGCACAAACAACAAACATACATTTATGTGATAATCGCCACAATCGTCAACAGCAGAAGAATTTATTTTAGGTTGTTCTTTGTTGGTAGGTTATGGAAGTAGCACGAAAAAAACAGCTAATTTTAAAAAAAATTATTATTTTTTTCCTATTTTGGGACAGTTTTCCTGTGATAATAAAAATGAAATAGTAAATATCGGTTTCCATTTATCGCCTATTAAAAGCCCAATTTGTCCTGAAAAAAACAAGGTATAGTTCATTACACAAAGTAGTAGCGATGATATGTACAGTTTTACCAACACATGTCAAAGCTGCAAAATTGTGTTCAGGCCGTAAGATTTAATTTATCTTCCACCATTAGGGGTTGAGGTCAAACCGGGTCCTACGCAAGGTAGCATTTCTGTACCCCACTACCATCCCTTTGGTTGACCTTGATATGAATTGCAATGGTCACAAATCTGCCCAATTTACACTGTATATAGCCTGCCCCTTCAAATAATATACAAGTACATTCACCCATGTGAAGTGACAAGCAGGTGTATAACTTTTGACCCAATTGCACGATCACTCTTGTTTTACTGCAGGGGCATGAAGGTGATGGCTGGACTCTGTGAAAATCGCCTGAGACCTCAAGCTCCTGCCTAGGTTGTCTTATGGAAGATCCAGCTCCGGCACATCACATTATATTAAAAAGAAAATGACAATTAAGAAAACTTTACCCTGTGTATTTAGACGGTGTGCCCATTCTTTTTGGATACTTTGCCTATAGGTTTCCACCCACCTAACGTTTTGGCATTACATGAAATATTGGGTTCATAAATTAAACTTTTACAATATACAAAGCGTAATACAGAAAATTACCTCACCTGGTATTTTTAAATTGAGTTCACAGATACCTCCTACAGTAGCCACAGAAGGGGCTTTCTTCCGTCTTGTAATACTCTCTTTCACTCTTCCTTCTCCAGTGACTTTGGAAGTAAATGGACTTCCTGGAAGCATGTTAAATAAAATTGGGTAAAAAGCCAGAGGAACATTTCTTTCCAAAACAGTGATATTTATTAAAGTTTCAACATAATACAACAAAAATAAAGAGAACTGTGCAAGTACAGAAAATTCTCATCAAGACAAAAGTCAACCAGGTGCTTGGGTAGATGACAATACAAACATAGCCATAGATTAGTATCCGTATAGGAGAATGGTTCATAACGTATCACAGAAAAATTTCTGCACACAGGTGTCCGAAAACTGTACCCATCTATCCCAAATTATGTCAAACTTGAGGGGGAAACCTCTGTGCTTGTATAGCAGTCTATGAAAGGGGTTAACATTATTGACCTCCCTACCATTGTGTGTTTCCTGCAAGAATATAGTAAGAAATGTATCCATGTCTTCGTCCGGATATATGCCAAGAATACATTGCTTAGGGGCAAGTTGTAGGGGAGATCCCATTTTGTCGTGGAGGAAGGTGACTACCTGTTGCCAAAAACTCTGGAGCTCGGGACAAATCCAAAGCAGATGGAAGAAGGTACCAGTTTCAGTGCGACACATCGGACAGCTGGGATCGAAGCCAGTCCGGTATCTGGCTAGGCTAAGGGGCGTGAGGTATGAGCGGTGAATTAGGAAGACCTAGGTAAGTCAGTCAGACAGCCGGGGGGAAACTTTTTGGCATGTCTCTAGTGCCTCCCCCCACTCCTTGTCCTCCATTGCCCCAACATCTTGCTCCCAGTGAGCCTTAAGAGCATAAGCTATCATGGTGGAGGAGGACGACTGGAGCTCTGTGTAAAACAGGGAGATCAAATGTCTAGACTCAGTTCTCTTAATAATTTCCAAAACTGCGATGGCCTCAGCTCGGGGCAGGCTATTGGCAAATTGGGCGCGATAAGCATGTCTGACCTGCAAATATCTGTAAAGAAGTGCTCCCTTAGGTCATCGAACGTTCTCAGATTGCCTGCTGTAAGTATATGGTGCAAAAAGGAAATACCTCTACCGCTCCACACTAAAGGGTCAGGGAGTGAGCAGAACTCCTGGAGAACCGTGTTATTCCACAAAGGGGGTGAAGTCATGTATTGGGGGGCAGTTCAGTCTGTCCAACACGACCTCCCAGATCCGACTATAATGGTATAATAGGGACTTAGGGTCATGTCTCTCTCCCGAACCACATACACCTCGCAGTACAACAGTCAGGGGATCCATAGATGGAAGGGACCATCTGGGGCGCAGCAGGGTCATGAAGCGTTCACCGTCTGTTTTGTCGATATGGTACAGTTGAGATAGCTGATGCCAAGTAGTATAAATTAAAGTCCGGGAGCGCAACCCCGCCCAAGTTCGAGGGATTTTTAGGTTTCCGCCAGGAGATTTTGGGTCTACAGGATCCCCACACAAACGCCTTCAGGAGGGATTCCAGTTGTTTAAAGTGTTTAAGAGGTAGGTATATCCGGGAGTGCCACAGAACATAGAGGACCTTGGGAAGGAGAACCATCTTAATTCGGTTCACCTTACCCATCACCCCCAGGGGCAATTTGGACCACACTTCGATCTTAGACTTAATAAGGTGAAATAGAGGCTGAATATTATCCAACACATAATCCTGGGGGTTCACAGTAATGTGGACCTCTAAGTATTTCAAGCATGAAACGCTCTGAAGAGTTGGGTTAGCAGGGATCACGTCAATGGGGTTTTCATCAAGAGGGAGAATCTGCAATTTGTTCCAATTGATTTGGAGGCCAGAGAATATACCGTAGCGTTCTATAAGAGACAGAGCTGTGAGTAAGGAGGCATCCGAGTCCTCCAGATATAGCAGGGTATCAGCAGCATACATGCCGAGCTTTTCTGTGAGGGACCCCGTCCCAGTCCATGAATGTCAGGATGGGCCCTAATTGCAATGGCCAATGCCTCTGCTGCCAGAGCATAGAGTAAAGGGGATAAAGGGCACCCCTGTCGGGTTCCCCTAGACAGCGGGAACGGCGCAGAGGTCCAGCCATTAGCCAATACCTTCGCCACAGGTGCACTATAAAGTAATTGTATCCACTTTATAAATTTGGGTCCGCAGCCATAGCTCTCCAGACATTTCCACAAGAAAGACCACTCCATAGAGTCAAAGACTTTTGCCATGTCCAATGTCACAACAACTCTACTGCCAGAATTCTCATGCTCAGCTTGTAGATTCATGAACAGCCTGCGGAGGTTAAAGGAGGTATTCCTGCCCGGAATGAAGCCGGACTGATTGGTATGTATTAGCGATGACTTGATTGAGTCGGAGTGACAAGATCTTAGCCAAGATCTTCAGGTCTACCTCTAATAGGGAGATGGGACGATAGGACTTCCGGCAGGTGAGGGCCCTTTGCCCGGCTTGGGAATCAAGACTATCAAAGCCTCTCACATAGATGGTGGTAGGGTGAATTCCTCAAACAGATAGTTAAATAAAGAGAGTAACTTAGGAAGGAGAAACTCAGAATATTGGGCATAGAATTCAACAGGAAGGCCATCCTAGATTTGGATCTAGAGAACTCGGAAGCCAGAGAAACATTTACCAATACTCCAAACAGTGTATGTAGATCTTTCTAAGGCTGGCTCACCTGGCACATGTTCATCAGCAAACTTGATGGATACGATATAAACACCTGGCTCTGTTGGGCAGTAAGAGACCTGGCAGGTGCCATCATCCAAGTCTTCAGTTTGAATGTCCACTTTACTGGGTCCTTCAACTGCAAGTGAAAGCCCACCATAGCCTGAAATAGATGACATGGACACCTTGGTTTCTGAACCTTGGTTTATAGTACTAACCTGTTAACACTATTGGCATAATACACTTACCAGCCTCTCTGGTGTCTACCACAAAATCGGACAACTCAAATGTACGGCCCTCAGTTAATCCAGGTCCAAATACTTTCACCTTGCTAGCATCACCTATTTCAGACTGATAGACCATGATGGAGATAGGACTGTTAGGCACATGGCGTCCATTTTTCTTTATGCTGACCAAGTGTTCACCAACCTCTCGTGGAATGAAAGAGATGCCTGGAAAACATTACAATAATTGGGTTATTTATTTATTTATGTTAAGGTATGGTCCACTAAAACTGGTGTCCCACACAGTAATGAACTGCGTGCTGCAGAGATCTGAAAGTGTTAGTCTGCTCAAAAGTGATATTTTAGTTATATGTGGATTCTGGGGGGCTTAGTCCAATTATGAGATCTCCCCAAGATTTCCCATGTCTGTTCATCTCCATCTGGGAGTATTTCACAGATGATGGAAATTTCCCCTACCATTGTGTGTTTCAGCTCATCCCGTTTAGATTTTTTTCATTTTATGTAATAGTAAATGTACCACTTTCTGTTGTAAAAATTGGTCACCAGGATGAACAAAGAGGGTGCATTGACCTAACAGTGACAAAGACAGTAATACAAATTTGACAGATCTTGTAATCAATCCCTTCTCTATAAAAAACAAAATATGTTTTGATTATATATACACTTTAAAGACAGTTTCCTATGAGGCAAGATAGCTGAAAAGAAGCCTCATTTAAAAACCTTTCTGCCTCTAACTCCTTGGCAGTAAAGCTTAATAGGTCCAGCTTACTGTCCCACATGTCAAAGTATAGGCAGTTGCCAGGAGAGGTTTCTCACACAAGTATTCTACTTTTTGATAAGTTCCCCTTAAAAAAACTTTAAACAGATTAAAGTGGTTGTAATCCTCTGAAATTAAAAATGAACAAAGCATATCCCTTCTATAGTGTGTACTTGACTCAATCCACAGTACTTAGTGTGATTTTTGTCTGCTGTTTCATTCCTCTGCTATTGACATGAATCACTTCTGGTTATGCTAACTCCAAGAGATCTAAGGAGATGGGGGGAGGAGCTGCAGCACACAGCCTGTGATTGACAGTCTCAGCTGTGAATGTTTCCCTAAGAGACTGTGTAGCAGGGGTCTCATATGACACTAAGCAAACTGCTCTATGCTGTGCAGTGTGTGACATCAGATCCCTGCTTTCTGAAATGCTGTGTAAACTGTGCACTTTGAATGGTTGTGGATAAGAGATGGCTTCAGATAAACAGGTACAACCTATGTGGGAGAATTTGTTTAATCTCTGTGTGTCATCTGAGGCTAGTCAATTCAGTGGGTATATGTAAGGATTTACAACCACTATAAATCAAGAGAGTAACAAATCATACGAAAAATAATCTAATAAATAACTCTGTTATGGCATAAGGCTCTGTGCTTACCAATGTGATTATTCGGAAGTCTTTTCAGGATACATGGCTCATCGTGACCAGATGGGGCTTTAATACTGGCTGTCAGCAGGCTTAGATCAGTCTCATTGATATCCAACAAGAAATCAGCCGTGGAGCCCAGTTTGACTTGAGAACGTCTCCTGTTGTCATCTACAAAGGAACGGATGATGACATTAATTAAGTACACCAGCCATATATACACTGTTCACATTGAGCTGTACAGTCATATAAATCAGATGCACAAGTATATTAATCAGCATCGCATGCTCCCAGCTTCTGCAGGCCAAACACAGGTTCTGGGATTAATGGACAAACAGACGGATCCTCTTACAGGTCTCTGGAAATTATTTCATCTATTTAATTAGGTTTAGCTTTGAGGTTATACACATTTGCATGGTTAATATAATTATGTAGGTAAATTATATGTATGATGCAAATATATGAAACCTGAATTAAAGCCTAAATAAGGTCCTGGTATAATCACAAAAAACTCAAAAACCATACAATGAGCCCTGATGTCCAGCAAACTACTTCATTTCTAGTACGAATTTCGAATAATAGACCAACACCTGGATGTTTTCCAAAGCTATGTTTACTTCTTATTATATAGCACTTTTGCTATTCAGGTAGTACCTGCCTATTCCTGAGTGGTGAAACATGTTCTACCAGACTTAGAAGTTCTGAAAAGTTCAGAACTCTAAAGGAAAATTCCATACATATTTTTTTTTTCTTTTTCTTCATTACCAGGATCCAGCTTAGTTTAAATAAAAACACATTCTCCAACTGTGTAGTTCACTTCCTCTTCAGTCTTCCAGTGCTGGTCCTTTCCTAGGTTGAACGATGTCCAGGGTTTAGCATTGACATCCAAGAAACCTCGACAAGCAGCACAGCCGCCCTGGTCTGTCAACAACTATGCATTTAAAGTGATAGTAAAGTCAGATGATTGATTTTTATCTACAGTTAAGCCTATAATAAAGCTTACCTGTAGGTACAGAAAATAATCTCCAAAAAGTGCACTGTTTAGGAGATATTTACTAAAGCAGTAGCCGGGGACATCACCAGGGCATACGCACTGGGCTCCGGAGGACTGTGACATAATTTAGGCCATGACTCCTGCCCACATGAGTGTAAGGGACGTCATCGCGGCTTAGCCATTCAAGTGGCTGAACCCACATGGAAACAGCCAGTGGTAAAAACTGGATTTTTGACTTACTGTAAAATCCTTTTCTCTGACGTTCATTGACAGACGGAGCTCCATATTCTTCTTGACCATTGAGTTATGCTGCCCCCTACAGGAGTAGGACACTAGGCAGGAAAAAAATGTTACCACTCTTTTGGGGCAGTCCCTGCAGGCATACACCCACACACACTGCTATAGCCTTCAGTTTTTTTGCAAGCAGTGTGTAGAAGAAAAAACCCATCCCACTCACAAGTAGAGGGGTGGGTGGTGTGACTGTCAATGAACTTCAGAGGAAAGGATTTAACGGTAAGTCAAAAATCCAGTTTTCTCTATCGTTAACTGACATATGCAGCTCTTTATTATTCTTGACCATTGGGATGTCCCAAAGCAGCATTTGCATGAGGGGTGGGAAAAACAAAGCGGAAAAGAATATAATTTCCCAAAGGCTAAACGTAGCCAGCCAGTGAACATGGAGTTCAACCAGGAACAACTGGAGCTCACCTAGAAAACATACCCTTTAAAAGAGAATATTTTCTCTTATCAACAGCAGCCTGCAAAAGCTTTCAGCCAAAAGAAGCATCCAAAGATGGCAACACATTTACTTTGTAGAATTTAGTGAACGTGTGCACAGACGACCAAGTTGCCGCCTTGCAAACTTGCATCACTGGATGCCTGATGGCGAAAAGCCCAAGAGGCACTCAGCGCCCTTAGTAGAATGCAGTAGAACAGGGAAAGGAGGAACCTGACCCTTCAGTGAATGAGTGTAGCACCGTCTGTCTGATCCACCTGGATATGGATGCAGCAGACGCAGCCAATCCCTTTTGAGGTCCTTCGTTGAGGACAAAAAGTCTGATTTCCTGAAAGATTTAGTAGCCGCCAGGTAACCTAATTGCCTGAACCACATCCAAAGAATGCAAAGCAAATTCCTTCGGATGCTTGGGCCAAGGAAAGAGTGTAGGCAGCACAATGTTGTCCTTCAGATGGAAATCAAAAACTACCTTAGGAAGAAACGACTGGTTAGGTTGAAGTACCACTTTATCTCTGTGGACAATCCGATAAGGTAAACGGAAGGACAGTGTCGCCAATTCAGATACTCTGCGGGCATAAGTAATAGCCAACAAAATGGCAACCTTCTGAGACAGTGTAAGCAGAGGAATCTCCCTAATGTTCTCAAAAGGAGGTTTTTGAAGAACAGACAATACCAAATAAGATCCCATGGAGGTAATGGGGATAGCCTTGGAGGAGCCATATGGCGAACGCCTTGTATAAAAGTACAAATCAAGGCATGCGTAGCCAAAGGTCGTTGGAAAAAAAAAACAGCCAAAGCCGACACTTGGCCTTTGATAGTGCTCAAAGCCAACCGCTGTTCGACCCCTTTTTGATGAAAGGTCAAAATCCTAGCCACTAGGTTCGCACCATGAGATGTAAGATTTCCACGTGCGATGATAGCTCTTCCTAGAAGTAGACTTCCTGGCCTTCAACAATGTCAGAATCACCGAGTCAGAAAGACCTCTATCCTTCAAAACCTGGCTTTCAACAGCCAAGCTGTTAAAGCCAGCGAATGTAAAGCAGTGTAGAAGATCGGCCCTTGAGACAGCAGATCTTCTATGAAAGGAAGTCGCCACGGAGCATCGGCGACCAACTTTACCAGATCTGCATACCATGACCGGCGAGGCCAGTCTGGGGCCGCCGCCACCTGAATGACCAGAATCCCTTCCACCTCTATTCTGCGCAGAAGCCGTGGCAGGAGTTTCAGTGGAGGGAACACATAGATCAGCCGATATTGACCCCAAGGAGCCACCAGTGCATCTGTGGCGTCGGCCTGAGGATCCCGAGACCTGTCTACAAACCTCTGAACCTTCTTGTTGAGTTGAGAAGCTAACAGGTCGATGTCGGGAGTCCCCCACCGGACACACAGGAGGCGAAACACCTCCGGGTGCAGAGATCATTCCCCCTGATCCAACATCTGACGACTCAGGCAATCCGCCTGCCAGTTTTCCACACCTGGTATGTGCAGAGCAGAAAGAGCTAGAACAAACTTTCCATTGGGGCTCTGTCCTGGCAAGGCCTAGCGCTGGGCTGTAACCTGTGCACGCTTGTTGGCCGGACTGGGAGACCTTAAGGATCTAGGATATCCAGTCCGAAACCCAGGCCGCCTGTAGATTGCAGTTCTTTCAGGAACTTAACTAGCTAAAAAAAAAAAAAAAAATTAAATTTTTAACAAAAGGTTCCCTTTAAAAATAAAAGAACAAACTAAGACTGAAGTCCCAGCCGGGAACTAGGTCCTACTCCTAAACTAGGCATAAACAAACTGAAGGCTATAGCAGAGTGTGTGGATGTATGCCTGCAGGGACTGCCCCATAGGCGTGGTAACGTTTTTTTCCTGCCTAGTATACTACTCCTGTAGGGGGCAGCATAACCCAATGGTCAAGAGGAATATGGAGTGGCGTCTGTCAATGAACGATAGAGAAGAGTATTTTTACCTTAATGCAGGAAATGTATTAAAGTAAAGAGTTTCAGAGTTAGAACCACTTAAAGCATTACAACCTGAGCAAGGATCAGCAGCACACTAGCACATTAGAGTCATCCCTGTGTCCTTTACTTCTGTAATTATGTATACAGTGGTAGACTGACAGCAATGCACAATGCACCAGCCTAAAATTTTGAGTCATGGTATGCCTGGCAGTTTATAAACTGTATTGTACAGAAGTCTAATAAAATGGAACATAAGTAATAACACCAGAATGTCTTTATCAAGATTGGAAACAATCTTGTGACACTCAAAAGGAGTTTAAAATTTAGAGATTTCTGAAGGTGAGATAATGCTCACCTCTCTGATTGTGCAAATTGCACAATAACATTGTGCTGGTTTACTAAGCACAACAAACATAGATTTGTAATAATAATTTCACAGACTCAGCAGATATGATGAAGTCTAAAGTTTACTTACCAGTAACTTTGGCAACGAAAGGACTTCCAGCAATATGCGTATCATTGTATTTCACTAGGATGCTGTAATCTCCAGGTAGTGTTGGCAGATAGGTGACAGTGCAAGTGCCATCCTTGTTATCAATGCAGCTGATCTCTGCTTTTGAAGGGCCTTCAATTGCCAGATCAAGACCTCCTAATCAGGATCACGATGCAAACAGAATAACTTGGATTTAATAAGGACATAATTATGACACAGGACAGGCAGTCTCAATTTTATAAAGCCATTTGCAGAGAATGACATGAACTAAAAAAACAAACACACCATAATGAGATATATAAAGTTGATTGATCAAAAAAAAAAAAAATACCTTCTCCTGCATCTTCTGTCACAATGGTGAATGTGGCTGGTTTGTTGGCAACACCATAAATAAGACCCGGACCAAATGCTGAAACGCTTCCAGTATTGGGATAATTAACATAAAACTGCAATGGGCTCTCTACAAATAAAAACAGGAAACCACATTGATTTACAAATAAGGGAAAAATAAACAGAAATGGAAGAGTGAAACCAGGGGAAATGTTTGCGCACCCAAAAATACTGCAAATGGTATCTGCCACTAGGTGGCAGCCTATACATTTCCATAGCAAAGACTGATATTAACACCTACAGCAGTTGTTTCCAAACTGCAGTCCTTTGCTTGGCTTTATCCAGCCTTCAGGGCATTATTTTACCAATGGGGCACTATTCATCCCACTATTACCAATGATGGGACACGGTTTACCCCAATGGCACTGGGATTTTTTTCTACTCCAACTGTCTACACTCTAGTTCCCTTAAAATTTAAAGGACAGTAAAATGTACCCCCATTTTTTTTTTTTAATGATTGGAGGCCCCTGACCTAGAGGACAAATGCATGCATGTTCGGCAAGAAATATTAATATACATTATTCCATTTATAACCATGTGCATCCTTCTATAAAGTGTACACCGCTCGTGTTGATATACATATATATATATTTTTTTATAGTAATAAAGTGCTATGGTCCCCTATCTATAACCATGCCATGTGTAAAATAAATATTATTCTAAAACCATGATAAATCATCCATGTAAATAAAAGTAGGTATCAGCAAGTTAATGAATCCATCTGTGTACCTTTGTGCATATAAAGTAAATACATAAACCATATTCTGTGCAAAAATGGCAGTGATAATTTAGTGCAATCTGCACACTGTGCTCTTATACTGATAAGCGTTCCCTGAAAAAAGTTTAATTTCTTAATTATGCCAAATCTTTAAGATTTAAAGCGGAGTTCCGGCCACATTTTACACTTCCCATCATGCATAACTTTTTTAAATGCCAAAAACAATTTGGCTATTTTATTAATTTTTTTCCGGTTCCTTTACCTTATTTTTGCTGAAAGATCTCTTCACTTCTTCCTTATTGCGCCGCGGCCCGCCTACGTCATTGCCTGCTTTGCATTTGCTCCTGGGAGATGAGTGTCATCAATCCCAGGAGTCAATGTGCACCACCAGCTAGTAGCAAGCTGTGACACTCACTGCGACGCACTGCGCATGCGCGATAACGGGAGGTGCATGCTGGGTAGCCAGCATGCACGGAAACCCAGAAGAAGAACAGTGCGACTTTAGATGCCCAGACTGCAAATGGCCGCGCTGTACAGGAGAAGAATAAAGTAAGTGAGACATGCTGCACAAAAACAAAAAACAGGGGACAGTTTACAGGATAACAGTTAAATGCACGAGCCCTAACTATACTAGGGGTGTTTTTATAAAAAAAAAAAAAAAATTCAGCCGCAACTCCGCTTTAAGAAAATTCTGAAATTAGACATTTTACACAGGAAAACTTTCTAACTATCAGTATAAGAGCACAGATTGCACATAATTATTGCTGCCATTTTTGCATATTTTGATTTAGGCTACAAAACGCCTCTCCCACGCCTATCCTCTATAGAGGCTGCAGGTGTTCTATAGTCAAGTAGAGGAGAACTTGTGCCGAGCTGATAACACTTCTTGAGATATCTGTGCAGCAGAGGCAGTTTTGTCATCCTACAACAGAAAGTTAGGAGCTCACTAGATTTCTGTCGAGATCAACATATAATTTTTCAGTGTGAATAAAGAAAAAGGTGCGCGAACCAATGATCTAAGTGTAAAAGCAGCACTGTAAAAAAATTAGGAATGCATAGAAATTGTACCATATAAATAATACGTTACAAAAGTGCCCTAATAAAAAAAGAGAACAGAACTGTCCATGATGTGAAATCGAATGAAATCAACAACTAAAAAAGTCTTTTGCATCCAGAAGAAAGTATTCCCAAGTGAAGGAAAACCAACTGATGGTAGGTGTTAGGAAGTGATGATAGGTGGGTGTGACCTCTTCCCAAACAGCAATCCAAAAAAGTGACTTGCAAAAAGGTATACAATTTTGTGATAACACCCGGTGATATGAGTGGACTCTTACCACATTCAAGAGAGATGAAAGCACATACTGTGATATCCATGAGTCCAATTGGTCAGCTAGATGGAATGGAATCCCAAATGGAATGGATCAATCGTCAGCTTCCCGGTTAGGGGGATCTAGGAGCTTCCAAGAATTCCAAGAATGCCGACTCCTCGGTGGAAACGCGTCGGGGGAGCTAGCCGTGCTGCTATTCGCCCCGGATCTCACTGCAGGTGACAGTGACTTCATCAAGTGTATGCTGTATATCGTTTTGGATTGTGTAAGTGTAATTCCACTTCATTTTATCAATAAAGTTGGAGGTAATGCACTATTAGTCCCTTCTTCTCTTTGGTATGATCTCCTTGGTGGCATCCTCATTCTTGGAAGCTCCTAGATCCCCCTAACCGGGAAGCTGAGGATTGATCCATTTCATTTGGGATTCCGTTCCATCTAGATGACCAATTGGACTCTTGGATATCACAGTATATGCTTTCATCTCTCTTAAATGTGGTAAGAGTCCACTCATATCACCAGGTGTTATCACAAAATTGTATACCTTTTTGCAAGTCACTTTTTTGGATTGCTGTTTGGGAAGAGGTCACACCCACCTATCATCACTTCCTAACACCTACCATTCATCAGTTGGTTTTCCTTCACTTGGGAATACTTTCTTCTGGATGCAAAAGACTTTTTTTAGTTGTTGATTTCATTCGATTTCACATCATGGACAGTTCTGTTCTCTTGTTTTATTAGCGCACTTTTGTAACGTATTATTTATATAGTACAATTTCTATATATTTTTTCAGTACTTGCAGTCTTAGGGAGTCAAAGCACGGGAAACATGCATGTATTGGAGAGAGCTACTGAGTGTTTTATTAGCCTTGAAATACATTTTAAAGACCATTTACATTTAATTATAAGGTAATCTCTGACACAAAATGGGTTACTAGTAGCTCCACTTATAGTACCTGCAAAATATAACTGGCTCAGCATATAAATGCAGGTTAGTAAAGCCACCAGTCATGGTATAAGTGTTAGTACCTGGAATATGTGTTCCATCACATTTGATATGCAACTCGTGCAGTCCGGTTTCTGTGGGAACATATCGTATGGACACAGTACCATCTTTGTTGTCAACGATTTCTGCAGGGGCGGTCTTCCCTGATGGCATAATAACTTCACCTGGGTAGCAGAGGGACACACATACTTAGTAATTACATGGGAAGCAGATCAATGTGACACAATCAAGATTTAAATGTATTTTTACACTAGCAATACAATCTGCAACATATTACATACTTTATCTTCTACACCCTATTTTCTCCCAGTAGAAATTGTATGGTCTCCTAAAGCTGGCCATACAGGAATAGGTATTTGTACGAACATGCATACAATTCTCATTAGTCCATTCAATGACATAATGAATGTTGTTCTAAAGTACTGTACTTTAAAAAAATATCTGCCCCCTTGCAAGCCCTTGAGGCCCATAACTCAAATTTCCAAAACAGGAAACAATCACACACTCTACTCCAACTACCGGGCCCTTGTCACTAATGGGAATTGACCTAAAACTTTACTCCAAGATGATCGCCATACAGATTCAACCTCTTGTACCTAATTTAATCCATAAAGATCAAATTGGTTTCATTCAAGTCTAAGAAGCAAGGGACAAACCCCCTAAGTCTTTCCACTTGATGATTAATGCTCAAGTGATAAAACTTCCTATGTGTCTTTTACCAGTAAACTCAGAAGAGGCTTTTGCTAGGGTAAGCAGGTTGTTTCTCAAACATACACTTCTTCAAATTGGTTTTGACCTTGATTTAAAAATATCTTAGCCCTACATTCTTCTCCGACAGCTAGGGTGCGCATAATGGGTCGTTTTGATCAACTTAACACACACGGTGTAAAAACTAACCAAATAAAGTATTAATATGACATTTAATTTGAATAGAAGACAATAAGGGAATTCACAAATATAGGGATAGCATACACAGGTGGTTAATGGAGTCCATGCAGTCCGAGGAGGTCTAGGGATCCGTGGAGCATCTAAACCTGGATCTTCACCCCACCATAATTACAGCAGCAGACAACATTGACAAAAGTAGAAGTTTGGATTTAGGGTAATGCCATTTATTGGTTAATTAAATACATTGTAGTGCAAGCTTTCAGGGCATACTGGTCTCTTCTATAAGCAAGCAGCTTGCTTATGGGGGCACCCGAGCCGAGCTGCAGTTTCCTGTGTCCATTCAGACATGGAGCTCCGGTTCAGCCCCATCCCCTCTATATCCCGATTGGCTAACTGATTTTGACTGAAAGCAGCGGGAGCCAATGGTGCCACTGCTGTGTCTCAGCCAAAGAGGAGGGAGAGTCCCGGACAGCCGAGGCACTCGTGGACATCGCTGGATAGAAATTAGGCTCAGGTAAGTTTTAGGGGGGGGGGGGGGCTGCTGCTCACAGAAGGCCTTTAATCTTAATGCATGAAATTAAAATCTTTTTCCTTTACAATCACTTTAAGCAAAATACTAATGGGGTCTCGTAAAAATGTCAGATGTACTTAAGTCACAAAGTTCATGTGTGAACACTTCTCTAAGTTTTATATAACCATAACCCACTGCAGCTAGTCAATATGAAGCTCCCAGACAGGTGTCTGGGTGGGTGTGTAAGTTCATGTCATACGATACGCTACTCCTCAGCAAGAATTATGTGGTGGGCAACCTGTACATTCACAAACTTCAGCATCCTCATTCAATAAATTACCAACATCAGGATACTTTTAAGCAGCGGGTTGGTCTGATGGACTACAGCAATGGTGGGAGGAAAAACAGAAGCTATGCACCGGCATTCCTTGTATGTATTTGAAGGCCTAATATTCCATGTTGACTGAACAGAACAATTAACTTGCTACTTTCTTACACGCACCTGTTATGTCTCCTGTCCTTATGGCAAAGGGGATAACTAAATCAAAGGGCCTGAATCCCATCCCATTCATAGAACCAACAGGAGCATATGCAGTTTCCGACACCTAAAAAGAAAAATATGATATCAGTGAAGTGAAAATGGAGCAGAGAAAGGACAACTGGTGGTTTAAGTAGACTGTGATATATACAGATGTGAGCTTACACTTCCGCTAATTCTGATCTAACCACTCAATAAATGCGTATACTGAGAGCTGTTCCATTACATTGTGTGTGGGGCAGAGAATTCAGATAGACACTTGTCACTGATCGTAAATGCGAGAGATTAGATTAATCAAGAATGTTGTGTTGTCTATTAAAAACAACCTAGGAGTTCTAAATTTGTATAAGTGACAGGTGCTTCATCATGATGATATTATTGAGGGTCATGGCTCAGCCTTATCTTAGCTTCCAGTGTCTCTAAAAGATGCTAGAGATGGCAGGATTCTCACTAACTTGAAGTGCATCACTTTAGACTTTAGAAAATGCTTTGTACAACACACGTTATTCCCTAAAGACTATGCACAAACTGTTTTGCGCCTCTTGTCTATTACTTGTACCCCCAGCTTTTTAAACAGGTAGAATTGTAGGTGTATGCTACCTGAACAGCTCTGCTACTGCCAAAAAAGATTTTAAATAAAATTTCAAACCAGTTAACCCACAATCTTTGTAATCACAATCTACTTCAAAACAACAGCATAAACATCAAAAAAAGGAAAAAGAATGACAACAAAGTAATGCACTAAAGACAGCAGATATCAGAAGCTCCGGCTGAAGCAGTGAAATCTGAAAGAGAAAATGATTTAGAATTTTACAGAAGAAACATAAAAGATGACCAGCAGTCACATGGTGTCATCATTGTGAGAGGTAATCATGGTTATTTAGGAACAAAAATAAAAAGGTGAAATGGATGTGGAGTCGTGCAAGGCAGAATACAGCGTTTTCAATCAATGAAGGTTTCATTCAAACATACTTAGAGTAGCTCTTCTAAAAAGGGACCTATGTGGGTAGAGAGTATGACCTTGTGCCAGGTCATTGCCATGGTGTAGGATGGCTCTGACTGCTCTGACTTTTTTTTTAACCAAACTACAATTTTTAAAGATTTTGGTCAGTTGTATGTACATTATACAGCAATATGTTCGATTTCCACTGGATTTGACACAAAAATATACAGTGGGTACGGAAAGTATTCAGACCCCCTTAAATTTTTCACTCTTTGTTATATTGCAGCCATTTGCTAAAATCATTTAAGTTCATTCTTCTTCCTCATGAATGTACACATAGCACCCCATACTGACAGAAAAACACAGAATTGTTGACATTGTTGCAGATTTATTAAAAAAGAAAAACTGAAATATCACATGGTCCTAAGTATTCAGACCCTTTGCTCAGTATTTAGTAGAAGCCCCCTTTTGATCTAATACAGCCAGGAGTCTTTTTGGGAAAGATGCAACAAGTCTTTCACACCTGGATTTGGGGATCCTCTGCCATTCCTCCTTGCAGATCCTCTCCAGTTCTGTCAGGTTGGATGGTAAACGTTGGTGGACAGCCATTTTTAGGTCTCTCCAGAGATGCTCAATTGGGTTTAAGTCAGGGCTCTGGCTGGGCCATTCAAGAACAGTCAAGGAGTTGTTGTGAAGCCACTCCTTCGTTATTTTAGCTGTGTGCTTAGGGTCATTGTCTTGTTGGAAGGTAAACCTTCGGCCCAGTCTGAGGTCCAGAGCACTCTGGAGAAGGTTTTTGTCCAGGATATCCCTGTACTTGGCCGCATTCATCTTTCCCTCGATTGCAACCAGTCGTCCTGTCCCTGCAGCTGAAAAACACCCCCACAGCATGATGCTGCCACCACCATGCTTCACTGTTGGGACTGTATTGGACAGGTGATGAGCAGTGCCTGGTTTTCTCCACACATACCGCTTAGAATTAAGGC
Source organism: Pelophylax lessonae (assembly GCF_965119305.1). Lineage (NCBI taxonomy): Eukaryota > Metazoa > Chordata > Amphibia > Anura > Ranidae > Pelophylax > Pelophylax lessonae. The sequence goes on from NC_138775.1 coordinate 61,058,921, forward strand.
CAAAAAGTTATATTTTGGTCTTATCAGACCAGAGAATCTTATTTCTCACCATCTTGGAGTCCTTCGGGTGTTTTTTAGCAAACTCCATGCGGGCTTTCATGTGTCTTACACTGAGGAGAGGCTTCCGTCGGGCCACTCTGCCATAAAGCCCCGACTGGTGGAGGGCTGCAGTGATGGTTGACTTTCTACAACTTTCTCCCATCTCCTGACTGCATCTCTGGAGCTCAGCCACAGTGATCTTTGGGTTCTTCTTTACCTCTCTCACCAAGGCTCTTCTCCCCCGATAGCTCAGTTTGGCCGGACGGCCAGCTCTAGGAAGGGTTCTGGTCCTCCCAAACGTCTTCCATTTGAGGATTATGGAGGCCACTGTGCTCTTAAGAAACCTTAAGTGCAGCAGAAATCTTTTTGTAACCTTGGCCAGATCTGTGCCTTGCCACAATTCTGTCTCTGAGCTCTTCAGGCAGTTCCTTTGACCTCATGATTCTCATTTGCTCTGACATGCATTGTGATCTGGAAGGTCTTATATAGACAGGTGTGTGGCTTTCCTAAACAAGTCCAATCAGTATAATCAAACACAGCTGGACTCAAATGAAGGTGTAGAACCATCTCAAGGATGATCAGAAGAAATGGAAAGCACCTGAGTTAAATATATGAGTGTCACAGCAAAGGGTCTGAATACTTAGGACCATGTGATATTTCAGTTTTTCTTTTTTAATAAATCTGCAACAATGTCAACAATTCTGTGTTTTTCTGTCAGTATGGGGTGCTATGTGTACATTCATGAGGAAGAAGAATGAACTTAAATGATTTTAGCAAATGGCTGCAATATAACAAAGAGTGAAAAATTTAAGGGGGTCTGAATACTTTCCGTACCCACTGTATATAGAACTAAGAACAGCGACAATGGTAGTTTGGCTCCAAGCCAAGCTCACACTCTCACCACCATTCCAGGGGCAAGGACAGACACAAGAAATTAACTAAAAATTTCTGCCAAGCAAATGACAACTCCTATTTTATAATTTAGCTTTTTGTGACATGTAGACTGGAAAAGACAACTTACAGCAGAGCAGAAACCCTGACAGATGCAAAATGAACATTTGCGTCAAGAAATGACTTGCATCTGTTTCAAAAGGCAGCTCAACTAAAAGTATAAAGGAACCTGCAGACTATTTAAGAAACCCTTTAAAAGATAATATATGAAAGAAAAAAATGCTGATTTTGTCGTGATTATAAAAGAAACACTTATTAGGTTTTCATTTTCAGTCACTAAAAACAAAAACATCATAAATCAAATATAAAAAAAAAAACGATCAACCAAGGCAGGTGTGTTGCAAGCAATCCCAATAAGCAGCAATATCACTTCTGCAATGGAAGAAACATGGAAGGAAGGTGGATTGGTCATATGGAAATGGAAAAATAAATACCACAGTGTCATAGCCTGGAGGCAAGGCACTAACAGACTGTTGCTGAGACTGCTGCTGACACACTACTGGGACTTCATCTGTAGCCTGGTGCAGTGGAACAAAATGGTTAAAGAGGAAAAAAAGGCATTATATTATCTGTCACAGAGAACATGTATGGGCAGAACACAGCCAATAGAATTTATATTGGAGGCAGACATGCCCATTTGGAGTTAAAATAAAGAAGGTGTATCTTTGGTATAATACAATTTCAAACTTCAGCAGTTCCTCAGGGACCTGCCAAAAAATATACAGCTAGAACAGATTAAATAAGCTTGGTATCTTATGAAAGCATCCTTGGTGGGTTTAGGAAGGCTCAGAGCAAGGCATAGCTTGTCTAAGTTTTAGTAATTCTGAACAGTATAGTATAACACCTACATAACGTCCCCATCACATATCAATGTTCAAACAACTTTGTAACCTCTCTTCCCCCCTGTCTCAGCCTAGGCTCCTACCCTGTGCTAGAGATTATCACTGCCTGGCCACCAGAGCAAGCGCTGGATCAAAACCTCACTGTGTGACAATTTGCCAGTACTGGGAGTTGACCTTGACAGTTTCCAGCACAGGTCTGGAGCTTTGGCTGAGATTGGTGAGAGGAGGAAGTGATATATTAAAAGTCCTGCCTAAACTTAAACCATAAAATGCTGCCATTATCCGTAAAACCCTCCTCTGTAGGTCTCACTTAAACTAGGTTCACTTTCCTTTTTGAAAAAGGACTTCAGTGGTTAGCTCCCACCAACTGCCCTTTCCCTGACTCCATACGAATGGACACGCCAATGAACAAGGAAACAGCAGTTTGTGGGACTTCATCCCAAAGTCAAATAAGTCAGCCTCCAAAAAAAATAAAAAACTAGTTTATTCGATACACAGAAGGGTTTTTCAACTGGTAAAAGTAATAAAATGCATCTGGCGGAGCCCTGTCTGTCACAAGTATAAAATGACTGACAGGTGTGGCATCCTGAAGGCAGAAATAAGATGATATTTAATAGTTTATTCCTTCCCCCATACTGCACTGGAAGACTAAAAGAACGTGGGTTCTAAGCTCAACAAACATAGTTCTTTCATCAGAGGCTTTAATAACTAAGGGAGTTCACCCAGCTGGGTGTGCTTTCATTTTGTTCAGGTATGACACGCTTTGAAATATTACTATGTTCCTTATCACATTTCCATCATGTTATGTTATATAGGGCAATAAAGACTTTGCAGACACACAATAAATAAATGGAAGGACCTCATGATCTCCCACAAGCTGTACTATGTACTCAGTTAAGGAGAAATGGTTAGCACAGATGGGTTCTACCAAAGGCGGTGGACAAAGTCAAGAACACAGATGGCCAATGCACCTTAAACATACAGATGGAATTAAATTTCTGTGGGCCTGTGTCCTTGTTGCCAATGGAAAACCATTTTCTAGCTCATTGGAGGTACGTAATGACTCCAGGATTGTGCAAACTGGTTCATGTATTAAACATCACATTACACCACATTGTTGTAAACCACACACCTATTGAAAAACACTTTGAAATACAATAGCCATTTTCAACAAAGCTTTGAAATGTCAAATGGTATATAAACAGTAAAATACAGGAAAAGAGCAGAACAGGCTACAGGCTTACCATGACAGTGAAGGGACTATTGGGAATGTCCACTCCACCAAAGCGGACATGGATGACATAGGGGCCAGTCTTAGCAGTAGTGTAGAAAATGTCATAAGTGCCATCTTCATTCTCAATGACATCCGCTTCGGACTCCAGTCCATCAGGATCCAAAATGCTACAAGTGACTTTCCCTTTTCCAGCGGTTGTGGCATCAACCACAAAGCCGACCTCCTCGCCAGTCTTCACAGCAGGCTGGATTCCAGGCCCTGAGACAGAAAAAGAGGTCAGGAACACATAGAACTTTCCCAAGATCGCCTTGCTTCTGTTGTGAGGTTAGGACAAAATCAGCCCTACAATTGCAAAAGAAAAGATGGTGCTTTCTTTAAATAAATGTAACTCTCACTACCTAAGTGTAATGGGCTGGTAGATATACATTGTAAATTATAAAAACATCATAAGAATCGTCGATGACGGCTGCAGACTTTGGATTTCCTGTATGACAGTAAATAGATTAGAAGTTTTCTGTAACCACTGTAGCTTCCTTATCAAAGCGTACATGACCAGCAATAGCAATTAAAGCGGAACTCCAGGATAACATACATGAAATACATACATACATGGAAGTGGTTTTACCTGTAGAGGGATTTGGGATTCTGTTGATCCAGTTCTGATATTTACAAAGCTCTTCACAGCAAACCCCTATTTAGCAGGTGAGGTGTCCTACTGCATTCCAGTAGAACTCACAGGTCCCCTCCCAACTCCCAGCCTGTGACTGTCACTTTGCTCTCTCTCTCATCCTATCAGCAGGTTTCTTGTACTGCAGCACCAGGGGTTAGCTACTTGTGCTGGTTCTCTCTTCCCAGTCTGAGCTCTGTTATACTGGGACTGCAATATGCAAATAAGTCAAACAGGTACCTACACGAATTACCTTTTCAAAAATACATTTAAGGATATTTTAAATACAGAACTGCATGAAATTGTGTCTTATTTCTGCCTGCAGTTTAGCTTTAAGGCCCCTTTCACACAGGCGGACCTTTCAGATCTGCCTGTCCGTTTTTCAGGTGGATCTGAACGGATGTCCCATGCATCTCTATAGGGCATCGGATGACGGCGGAGACATGTCCGCTAACATCCGATCAGTCAAATCTGGATGGATGGAAACCCTATCCTATTTCATCCGTCCAGTGGATTGGATCAGATAAGAATGGAAAGACGGTCCATTCCCATCCAATTCCCCCATAGAGAAGAGCGGGGACCTGACAGCTCTGTCTCTGCACACAGCGCGGAGACAGAGCAGCCACCTGCCTGCTCAGTGGGGGATCGGCGGATCGATCCCCCGCTGAGAAAAACAGAGTCCGCCGACAGACTCCCCTGTGTGAAAGGGGCCTAAAGCGGAACTAAACCCATTAATTGAACAGTTTCAAAAAACAGTTACATTACTGGCATGCCGGGAATTGTGTCACATTTCTTCATGCTTTCAAACAAACTCAAGCAAGCGTCATAGCAGTTGAAGATCAGAGGCCAGGATGGTAGCTTCCTTGGCTGAAAATGATAGGAGGGTTTAGTTCCGCTTTGAACCTTCTTGGTCTGATATTTAACTGCTACAGAAAACAACCAAATATATGATCATGCAGTAAAAACAGGAAGCCCACAGGCTATGAGCCCGGCTTCTCATTTATAGCCAACTGCCTAGCAAAGAAAAAAGGCCAACTCTGCCTTAAACAGATCGTTATGTGGTTTCTGGCAAAATTAAATCACGTCTTCTTTCATGCTTTGAGCAATCCAGAAGTGATCTCCCCCCACAGGATTCCCAGTTCTGACCAACTGTCATAGCCATTAGAATGCTATAAATAATAAAATAATGTGTTTTAACATCCAACTTATTTCTTCATAGTGCAGAACACATGTGACCGTAGAGATGCACTGCAAGAGACTGGCACCTGTTAAGGGAGCAACTATAATCAAAGCAGACTTGCAACTGCTATGGGGCCCAGAGCCGTCTAGCTACAGAATGATTTATGCAGATAGCCATAGCAATTGGCAAAAACAATAAAATAAAACAAATAGATATATAATCATTAAAATTATACAACTGCTATAGAAGTACTTTATATCACTAGAGGAACTGCTTTTGAGATGGAGATTAGAGAGGGACAGAGGGCCCCAAAATGGTTTTGTAATGGGGACCTATACATTGTTACAGCCCTAGCAACTTATTGCAACTTTGTTAAAGGGGTCTGAGATAAAAGGTACTGTGACAATGTTCCACCACTGAGAAATAAGAAAATGAGGACAAATTATCTCATCAGTGGCCACCCAATAATGATCTTGCAGTGTGGCTGCCCCCCTGCACTACCAGGGTTATATGCTCAGCTAGGCTTAGATGATAGGAAACGCCACTTTACCTAACCACAACTCCAGCAGTGCAATGTTCCTTGGCGTATTCACATCCAGTGCAGCGATATGGGACCTGCATTAGCCTTGATGACATTAGGGGTATCTGACCGACAGAGCAAATTGAAGAAGAGATTCTGGGGACCAGTCTTGCAGCATGCAGAAGCCTTCAGGAGGGCAGGATTAGGCAAGTAAAACTCCTTTTTGAGTTCTCTAGATATAAATGAACAACCCCACCGCAAAGGAGAATTTTTACTATCTATCTACTTTTTACTAGTTCATCTTCTGGCAACACAAGTAAAAACAAACTATTATCACGTTCTCTAGGGGCTTTTTAACCAAATGAAGAAACCGATATTGAATGGCGAGTGGTACCACTAAATGGATGATCTGACAACAACATCATCAGCAGTAATCAGCATGGGTTTACAAATGGGGGTTCTTGTCAAACCTATCTCTTAACATTCTACGAGGAGGTGAGCTGTGAGCTAGATAGGGGCAGACCAGTGGATGTGGTGTACCTGGATTTCGCTAAGGCGTTTGATACAGTTCCCCACAAGCGCTTAAATGATAAAATAAGGTCTGCAGGCATCAACCGCAGGGTTTGCTCTTGGATACGGAACTGGCTAAAAGGGCGTGTCCAAAGGGTGGTAATAAACAGCGCGTACTCAGACTGGTCTGAGGTAGTAAGTGGGGTCCCCCAAAGCTCAGTCCTAGGACCAACCTTGTTCAATTTATTCATAAACAGCATTGAGGACAGGATCATTAGTTCTATATCAGTTTTTGCAGATGACACAAAATTGGGCAGGGCAATAACTGCACAGCATGAAGCAGATATCCTACAGAATGCCCTGGACAAAATAACAGAGTGGGCAACGACATGGCAAATGAGGTTTAACGTGGAGAAGTGTAAGATTTTGCACTTGGGGACTAAAAACATAAAAGCACAATACACGTTAGGAGGGGAACCCTTGGGGGAATCAAAAATGGAGAAAGATCTGGGAGTCTTGGTTGATGATAGATTAGGCAATAGCATGCAATGTCAAGCGGCAGCTGCCAAAGCCAACAGAATATTAGCATGCATAAAGAAAGGGATGTATTCCAGAGATAAGACTATAATCCTTCCACTTTTATAAAACTCTGGTCCTGAGTATTCTGGAGTATTCTGTCCAGTTCTGGTCGACAGTCCTCAGGAGGGATGTGTTGGAGCTGGAGAGAGTCCAGAGAAGGGCAACTAAATTAATTAGGGGATTGGAGGACCTCAATTATGAAGAGCGTCAGCAATCGCTTGATTTATTCTCCTTGAAGAGAAGAGAAGCCTAAGAGGGGACATGATAGCAATTTTTAAATATCTCAATGGTGATCTCAGCATAGAAAAAAGCTATTTAGTCAAAGGGATTGCATGAGGACTCGAGGGCATACAATACGATTAGAGGAGAAGCGTTTTAACCTCGGGGGGGGGGGGTTCTTTACTGTTAGGGCTACAAGATTGTGGAATTCTCTACCACAAGAGGTGGTTTCTGCGGGAAGTATGGTGGCTTTCAAAAGACTCTAAAGCCCCATACACACGTACCGATGGTCGGCATACAAATGTTCCTCTTTTCTCCCCGGGATGTCGGTGTCTGCTGAAAAGTGCAAAGACAGCACAAGGACAGCACAAGAATTTTGTCCGCCGACTGCAGAAGTGATGTCATGTAATGGTTAACTTTCCCTGTGTTTTCTATTTTCTGAGCATGCCCAGTCTTGCAAATCTGCGGTCTGTCGGCCGAATTGTGTACTGACAGGCGAACAATCGTCCGTTCTGGTGTCGGCATACAAATATTTTCATGTTTGCAAGAAAGACTTTTGTCCGCGGATTGTGCGCAGACATCTGTCGGAGGCACCATACTAACACGCGTACAATCGGCAGATCCTTCGTCCACCGACGTTTGTATGCCGACGATCGGTACGTGTGTACGGGCCTTTAGACGTACATCTCAAGGATCAGAACATTCAGGGGTATGAGAGATGATTACGGCCACACACACCTACAAAGGTTGAACTGGATGGACTATTGTCTTTATTCAACCTCACCTACTATGTAACTATGCAACATAAGCCTCGTACACACGCATCGATTATTGGCCGGGAATTTTCGGCCAACGTCCGATCGGCCGATTTTCGGCTTGTTAGTATGATGCTTTCGACAACCGACTCCGACTTTTCGTCCGAAAAAAAATCTGGTGTGCAGACTATAAAATTTTTGTTGGCCAACAACACAACGGCCGATTTTCCATCAGTCAGTACAGATTTCGGCAGACAAAAATCTGATGAGCAAGACTGGGCATGCTCAGAGAAGAAAAAAAACACGGAAAGTAAACCAGCACATGACATCACTTCAGAAGTAGATTTTTGTTGGCCGAGAAAATTTGTGTGCAGTCTAGGCACATTCCAACCAACAAAACACCACTCTGGACAAAAGTCGGACGATCGATCGGCCGATAATCGTTGCGCGTGTACGAGGCATTAGATGTGTGTCAATCACACTTCATCAATCTGAACAGCCATTCAAGGCGCCAAATTCGATTTTCCAGATTTTGAACACTACTCAAAAGGGGGTTTTAGCTATCTTGCTGAAAGCACACACATTTTTTACATTGTAAAATTAAAACTATTTACTAAAATGACACGCAAGGACTAGAAATTAAAACAGTATAGGGAAAAACCAACAGGACGCCTTTTCCCAGCACAAAGAATGACCGTCAGTGACGAAATCCCCCAGGAATGCACATTAGCGTAAAGGTGCTGGGCTCATAAAGGAAGTGAAGGAGCAGTACAGGGCTCAGGTAACCTCATATTAATGGGGGCTACAAGGGATTTCAAATAAATAACAAGCACAGCAGTAAAAAATAAAAAGCGCACCGATATAGAGTTGCACTCAATCACAAGTGAACAAAAGAACCCAATACTCTGAGTAATGCAACCTGATTACTTAATGTACTGACTAGACTTCCTTCAGGGATAAAGAGCTTTGTTGGTTTGAGGAATAACTAAGGTATTTATTTCTCTGTCAACATGCTGAAAAATGTGTTACTTTCTACTGCTCTGAGCACATACACTGCTCTAATGTGGGTATAAAATTATATATGCATATATTTGCACATACACATTAATGTAACTTTATTAGGTGTGTTTATTTAACACCAATACAAGCAGGCTTATTAACCACTTTAGCCCCGGAGGATTTGGCTGCTTAATGACCAGGCCCCATTTTGCGATTCGGCACTGCGTGACTTTAACGGAGAATTGCGCAGGGGTGCAACGCTGTACCCAAACAAAATTGATGTCCTTTTTTTTCTCACAGAGCTTTCTTTTGGTGGTATTTGATCACCTGTGGGATTTTTATTTTTTGCGCTATAAACAAAAAAAGCGACAATTTCGAAAAAAATAACAATATTTTTCACATTTTTTTAATATGAAATTCTCAAAAAAAATGTAAAAATCAAAATTTTTTTAACATTTTAGGCCAATTTGTTTTCTGCTACATATTTTTGGTAAAAAAATAAAAAAACACAATAAGCGTATTTTGATTGGTTTGTGCAAAAGTTATTGCGTTTACTAACTACAGGAAAGATTTATGTCATTTTTATTGTTTTTTTTTTTTTACTAGTTTAATTTTTTTAACTAGTAATGGCGGCGATCTGCAATTTTTTTTGCGGGACTGCGTCATTGCGGCGGACAGATCGGACCCCTAACTGACATTTTTGACACTTTTGGGGGTACTAGTGACCATACTACAGTAATCAGTGCTAAAAATACGCACTGTTACTGTAAAAATGACATTGGCAGGGAAGGGGTTAACTGTACTGGTGATCAAGGGGTTAAATGTATCCCTAGGGGCTTAATTCTAACTGTGGAGGGGCGTGGCTTGTGAAGTAATCACAGAGACATGCGATCCTATATAGCAGGATCACATAGCCTCTGTGATCACTATGTGTTTACATCAGCCGTCTGTCCTTCTCCCTCTGCTGAGGGAGATTGCGAGTGGCCGGCGGCCATCAGAGCCGCCGGTCACACGCGCTGGCTCCCCAGGTAACGAGCGAGGGTTGGAGCTCGCCCCCTACAGTCTCCTGAGCGAGTGACGTAGGGCTACGTCGCTTTGCCCAGCAGTGGCAGAGTACCGCAGTAAATGTACGGTGGGCGGGGCTCAAGTGGTTAAACAAAAATTAAACAGTGGGTTAGGTTGGTTGGAATGAACCTTATAAGGTACTGCATTATGTCTACTGAGGGTTACTCACTGGATATGACGCTGAGCACGTGCACTCAATGTCTTTGGTTGACCATGGCAAGGCCCGTTCTGAGTGGAACCTGTTCTGTTAAACCGCTGTATGGTTTTAGTCCCTGTGCTGCAGCTCAGTTTCAGGGTCTTGACAATCTTCTTATAGCCTAGGCCATCTTTATGTAGATCAACAATTCTTTTTTTCAGATCTTCAGAGAGTTCTTTTCCATGAGGTGCCATGTTGAACTTTCAGTGACCAGTATGAGAGTGAGAGGGATAACACCAAATTACCACACCTGCTCCCCATTCACACCTGAGACCTTGTAACACTAAGACCTCATGCACACTGGACGTTCTAAAAATGGCAGTAGCTTTGTAGTGAGTTTTTCTGCGTTTTTTTAGCTTTTTTGCATTGGCATTTTTTAGCGTTTTTTTTACATTTTTAACTAAAAATCACCTCTCTGCTATTTTATAACTCTGAATTTCCTACAATGCAATGCTTGCCAGAATTGCATCGCATGGGTGTTCACACCCATGCAAAAAGATTTAGTTGTGGGGGAAAAAAGGGTCCTACAACATTTTGGTGCAAATTTGGACCCTTTTTTCCCCGCATCAAAATCCCATCGCATGGGTGTGAACTCGCATGCCAAATCAGAGCCTATTGCTGGAAGCGTCACTGTCCGAATTGGTGCAACCCTGACTTTGTGGCGCCGCACTGATTCCCAAAAGTAGTTTCTGCACTACTTTTGGCGACTTCGGCGCGATTTCAATAGACATCTGTGCATGAACCCGTACAGAGGTCTGTCAAATCGCCCCCGAAGTCGCGCGCATTCAGCTGAATGATTTCAAACCCGCCCTCAGTGTGAACCGGTGTCGTTGTCGGCAATAGGCTCCGATTTTACATGCGATTCAACATGACAAACCACATGACAAATTGGCACAATGTCAACAGGGCTTCATGATCCATGAACGATACCCGAAACAGATTGCAAATTGCAAAATGCAGTGCGCTTGCCAGAATCGTGGAAAAATGCAGTTAGGTGTGGAGAAAAAAAAGTATCCGACAACATTTTGGTGCAAATGTGATGCAATTTGAGCCATACTAAATATATGGCTCAAATTGCATCCCACAGACATCACATGTGATGTGTACATGAATGCGTGCGTTTTTGGTGCAAATCACATGCGATGTTCAGCATGCACCAGTGTGAACCCTGGCTATGTTCCATGAACAACACCTCGAAACAGAACCCAGGTTAAAAAAAAAGCAATAGAATCAAAAACATCAAAAAACGCTAGTTAGCAGCGTTTTTTGGCGTTTATCATCGTTTATTGAGGTTAGAGTGTTTTTACAGCTGAAAAATGCCACTAAAAACCCACTAGTTTTTTACTGCCAGTAACTGCCCCTGCCAAAAACTGCTAATAACAGCCTATGTGTGCACATACACATAGGATAACATGCTGGGAAGTTTACTGGCTATAGTTTACTGCCAAAAACAGCAGCTGTAAAAACGTCCAGTGTGCATGAGGCCTAACAAGTCACATGACACCGGTGAGGGAAAATGGCTAATTGGGCCCAATTTGGAAATTTTCACTTGGGGTGTACTCACTTTTGTTGCTAGCGGTTTAGACATTAATGGCTGTGTGTTGAGTTATTTTGAGGGGACAGTAAATTTACACTGTTATGCAAGCTGTACACTCACTACTTTACATTGTAGCAAAGTGTCATTTCTTCAGTGTTGTCACATGAAAAAATATAATAAAATATTTACAAAAATGTACTCACTTTTGTGAGATACTGTATAATTATATATATATATATATATATATATATATATATATATATATATATACACACATACATACATACATACATACATACACACACACACACACAGAGTCACCGGCCACTTTATTAGGTACACCTTGCTAGTATCGGGTTGGACCCCCTTTTGCCTTCAGAACTGCCTTAATTCTTTATTGCATAGATTCAATAAGGTGTTGGAAACATTCCTCAGAGATTTTGGTCCATATTCACATGATAGCATCATGCAGTTGCTGCAGATTTGTCAGCTGCACATCCATGTTTCAAATCTCCCCTTTAACCAAATCTCAAAGATGCTCTATTGGATTGGGACCTGGTAACTGTGGGGGCCATTGGAGTACAGTGAACTCATTGTAATGTTCAAGAAACCAGTTTAGGATAATTTTAGCTTTGTGATATGGCTGAAAAGCCATCAGAAGATGGGTACACTGTAGTCCTAAAGGGATGGGCATGGTCAGCAAAAATACTCAGGTAGGCAGTGGCATTTAAACAATGCTCAATTGGTACTAAGGGGCCCAAAAGTTTGCCAAGAAAATATCCCCCACACCATTACACCACCAGCCTGAACCACTGATACAAGGCAAGATGGATCCATGCTTTTATGTTGTTTACGCCAGATTCTGACCTTATCGTCTAAATGTCGAAGCTGAATCCGAGATCTTGTTCTTAGCTGACAGGAGAGGCACCCGGTGTGGTCTGCTGCTGCTGCAACACATCATCTTCAAGGTTCGATGTGTTTTGCATTCAGAGATGGCTTTCGGCATACCTTGGTTGTAACGAGTGGTTATTTAAGTTACTGTTGTCTTTTATGATCTCGGACCCGTCTGCCCATTCTCTTCTGACCTCTAACATCAACAGGGCATTTTCCACCACAAAACTGCCGCTCACTGTCAACTGTCAATCCCAGTAGATTAGCAGTTTTTGAAATGCTTAGACCTGCCTGTCTGGCATCAACAACCATGCCACGTTCAAGGTCACTTAAAGCATACTCAATTAAAAAAAAAAAAAAAAACATTACATGTGCAAGTGCTATGTTTATTAAGCCAATAATCCTTTGTATACCTGCTACTGTACACTTGCTGGCATCTCCTGAAGGCATTGCCCTGATTCTGTATGGGGAGTAAGGGATATCATCTCCTCCATACTTGACAGCAACCTGATAGCGTCCAGTTTTATCTGGAAGGTAAGATACTGCGTATGTTCCATCCTTGTTGTCCAAAATCTGGGCCTTCTTTGGTTTGCCTTCTTGGTCCTAGCAAAAAGATAAAAAAAAAAAAATATGTTATTCAAATAACCCAACTAGATTGCATTTTAATAGGGTCAGGTCAATGAATAATGAATCATAATTAATTTACAGATTTCACTCTTAAGCTAGAGGAATTGCAATTTGGCTGGTTCAAACCTCTGGCTGACTGAAAAAAAAAAATCCTCTATGGCCAGCTTTTTAATTGGATTCCCAAACATATCTACCAGAATGCAGCTCTAGGAGTGAGCTTCCTCTGCAGCAGGAGCAGAAAAGGCCTCAAAAGATTGGATCAGCGCATTAGGAACAGCAATGGGGTGTTCTCACCATTTCATGCAACACACCAGCATCTATCAAAGTCTCAAATTACAGATTTTAGTAGACGGTTTCTTTAAAAAGTCTGCAAATTACGTTAATTTTGAGGAACATGCGCCCACCGCACGGCAAACAGTTAAAGATGCAATCTGAAACAAAACACCTAAAATAAAGCAAACATCAATAAAAATTACAACTCCCTAGGAATTCATGGAATGATCATCTTCAGTTACACTTGCATGTTTTGAGAATTTGCCCAGAATGTCGCGCGTTGTCCATCCTTCCAGTTTTCTGGGAATATCCCCCAGGGCCAAGTTATTCTATTTTAATCCCTAAACAAACAGCAATGTTTTTCATGTCCTATGATTTACACTGTGTAGCTAACAAGAGGGAACATAAGTAAGTCCCTCGCATCCTGCATTAGCATCCACTTACGACTAAGTTATTCGAGACATCTGCTTGATTAGGAAAATAATAATGTAATAATAAATAATATTGTTTTCACACAGTCCAAATACATAAATTTTCCCAAATCATTATAATTGTGCTCAGCTAGTATAGTGATTTACATCCCAATACTATATGGCTGGGGGAATGGGGAGGGGTTGACACCAGTATGCACAGACTGCAGCTTCCTGTGTAATGCCACCTCCTCCAGCGACTAGTTGGGCTCTGAAGGAGTATCACCACACTGAGGAAGATTATCCTGTTCTCTACTCCTCCAAGACCGAAAAGCATGAGCCAAACACACATCCTTGCTAAAGCATAGATTTATTAGCACAACTGGTAAAACTGCAGCAAAAAGAAGCTTACATGTTTCGGCAAACAGCCTTAAAGCGGAGTTCCGGCCTCAAAATCGACATAATCAATTTTGGGCCATCCGCTTGCTCTAGGTCACCTGAAAAACAAATGGATAGGTACGATTTTTTTTTTTTGTTTACTTACCTTGTTATTGAAGAAAATATACTCACCTTTCTCCCACTTCCTCCCTCTTCGGCCGCGGCCCGCGCCGTCACTTCCTCCTTGCATTGATTCCTGGGAGCTAAACGTCATCGCTCCCAGGAATTAATGCGCCTGCACCGGCCCTGCTCGTCAGTTCCGGTGCGGGCGCCTCATTCCCTGCTAAACAGCTTCTGGGCATGCCCAGAAGCTGTGGAGGGATGACGCACCCGCACCGGAAGTGACGAGCGGGGCCGGTGTAGGCGCATTCTGGGAGAAGAGGATGCAGAAGAGGACGCTTCAGCTTCAGCTGCCCACATCCGAGATGGCAGCGCTGGAGAAGACATTTTCAAGGTAAGTATTTCTTCTAAAAGGTAAGTGCAACCCGGGACAGTACAGAGGCTATCCATTGTGGAATTTACTAGCCCTGACTGTCCCGGGGGTATTTTTAGCTAAATTTCACCCCCGAGGCCGGAACTCCGCTTTAAAGAATAAGTTCACTGAAAAAAAAAAAAAAATGTGAAAGCTCATTTTTTACCTGCAAACTAATGTGCAATTATTTAATTTTTTTCCCTTAGGAGCCTGCAGATGTTCTATTGTGGGTGCATTGTATATTTGTATTCACCAGTATTATTTATAAAGGACACTAAGGAGGAAAGTTTCAGACTTTGGTTGCACTTGTTTTTGGTAATATGGATTCACTTATAAATTGCATATACATGTTGCATTTTTAAGGGATTTTTTGTTTATGCGATTATATTGCGATATTGTGATTTTGCGATCACGCCATTCAGTTGCAATATATATTTTTTTTTTTCAGTACAGATTTGTGTTTCACATTTATAATCACTGCATTAGAGTTTACTTAGGAACTAGTGTTTGATTTTATGATATCGAGGTTTATATATGACCCACTTACTATTTACCAAGGACACGAAGGAGGAAGACTTTAGACTTTGTTTGCACCTTACAGCACAATTCTTTTACTGACACTACTAAGGGCATTAGGCGCAACAACACACACTCATTTGAATTACATTGTGGGAACACATTTAGGTCTGCAACTTTCTATATTGGACTAGTACCACTCGTTAGGGATCAGCACCCTGGGCTGCAGCACTGACCTCTACACCTACCTCGTGCTTGGCATTGGAAGTAGAGCGTGGTTTTGGGACTGCTTGTTTTCTACTCTTCCTGAAAACGCACCTAAAAGATCCCCCTCTCTAGCTCCCAGCGCCTGAAACAGGTTAGAATGAAAGCACCACATACTGCCATCAAGCCCGATTGAACTCCCTATTCTCAGCCAGATTTCTGACATGTATAAAATAAAACTACCATAAAGGTTACCTGTATGTACAAATGTTAAAATCTGAGTTTACTAAGGTTTTAAGAAAGATTTCCGGAGGTTATACATTTTTTTCTCATCTAGCATGGAATACTTTTGTTTAATTTTAAGACACTTTGGAGCATATTTATAAAGCAGTGAATGTGACATTCAGCAAACATTCTCTGCAGGCAAAGCTGCCAAGTCCATGTATTTGTAATGGCAGGGATTTATTCTCCACTAGAGAATGTTTAGCAAAAATCACATTTTTCTAATACAATTACCCTCCATGTAAATCAATACACCAAATAGTATTAATAGATTTCTGACTCAGCCAAACCAAAATGAAGAGACACTCTATGAGAAATGAGGACAGTGGGGGAACATGCAATTACTGTTCATCATATACACTATGGGATAATGATCCAGTTTATTACCAGAAGGGATACACTGCATTGCTAAGCCCCCGTTCACATAGGGGCGATCCGACTTCGGGTGGCGACCTCCGAGATCGCGGTGCGAGCAGCGCGCCGCGACCTCGGAGCGGCCGCCACGGACTTCATAACATTGAAGTCTATGGCGGTCGCCTCCTGGTCGCCCCAAAGAAGCTCCGGATCCTTTTTCTAAGTCGGAGCGACTTGTGTCGCTCCTATTAGAACGGGTCCGCAGCTTCCCTATGGAAGGCGACCTGCGGCGACCTGTGAGGCGACCAGGTCGTCTCACAGGTCGCCTCTATGTGAACGGGGGCTAAAGGTCAGACTTTTCTAGGCTTCTTAGGCTTATTGTCAGATATTGGTAAGTAAGGTATACAGGAACAATCAGAGCAGGCAACCAACAAAAAAACCCATCAAACTTGACTTACCGTTATGAGGACAGAAAGATCTCCTAGTCCTGCATCCTTGCAATTAACTGCGAAATCAGCAGGAAGACTGGCCGGGACCCCTTGAGAGCTGAGCCCAGGACCACTTACAGTCACCTTACTGGGATCGTAGGCTGGAAGAACCTTCACCTTGAAAGGGCTGAAAACATGGGAAAATTGAGTTATATACAGCTCCAATAAAATACTAGTCATCTCCAACAGAGTTTTTCCTCATCTATGTAAAATGAATTTCTAAATGGCACCTCTAAAAGCAGTGAAAGATTATATGTACAGGGTTGTAATACAACCATCCTACTAATATTTTACTAACATGGTAGCACAGAAATTCTATAATCTAGTCATTCGTAGCACACAGAATTATAATTCCTCCCTTACAGTCATCCACCAACAATAGTGCCAAGATACACATGTATACAAAGTAGGGATCGACCGATTATTGGCAAGGCCAATACATCGAGGGCCGATATGCACTTTCCCCGATATATATCGGTATCAACCCCCGAGACTGGCCGATATTGCAGATATTTTCATGACGTCATTCTGCCTTTTTAGGCCGCCTCCCTCGCCTTGGACAGTCTTGTCTGGAGTCGGGACTAGTCTCGCAGGAGGGTATCACAGCCATACACCCACCTACAGAAGCCCGGTGCCAGCCAGCCACCCACCCCCACAGGCCCTGTACCAGCCACACAGGCACTGTACCAGCGAGCCAGCCAGCAACCAACAGGTACTGTACCAGCGAGCCAGCCAGCCACCCAAAGGCCCTGTACCAGCCAGCCACCCACAGGCCCTGTACCAGCCAGCCACCCACCCACCACAGGGTGCCAGACAGCAAGCCACCCACCACAGGATGCCAGACAGCAAGCCACCCACAGGCCCTGTACCAGCCAGCTACCCACAGGCCCTGTATCAGCCAGCCGCCTACATCCCCTGTGCCAGCCAGCCACCCACCACAGGGTGCAAGACAGACAGCCACCCACCCAACACCACAGGGTGCCAGACAGCTAGCCACCCACCCAATACCACAGGGTGCCAGACAGCCAGCCACCCACCCAACACCACAGGGTGCCAGACAGCCAGCCCCCCACCACCGCAGGGTGCCAGACAGCCAGCCCCCCACCACCGCAGGGTGCCAGACAGCCAGCCACCTACCACAGGGTGCCAGACAGCCAGCCACCTACCACCACAGGGTGCCAGACAGCCAGCCACCTACCACCACAGGGTGCCAGACAGCCAGTCACCTACCACCACAGGATGCCAGACAGCCAGCCAGCCACCCACCACCACAGGGTGCCAGCCAGCCAGCCACCACAGGGTGCCAGCAAGCTAGCCACCACAGGGTGCCAGCAAGCCAGCCACCCACCACAGGATGCCAGCAAGCCAGCCACCCACCACAGGATGCCAGCAAGCCAGCCACCCACCACAGGATGCCAGCAAGCCAGCCACCCACCACAGGGTGCCAGCCAGCCACCCACCCACCACAGGGTGCCAGCCAGCCACCCACCACAGGGTGCCAGCCAGCCACCCACCCACCACAGGGTGCCAGCAAGCTAGCCATTAAGCATTAAACAAAAATGAACATGTTCAGTACCAGATTTGTGTAAAAAATTGTCTTATTTTTCAAAACTTAATGCAAATTAATAGAATGCATTAAGAAAAAACTTCTGCCTTTACAACCACTTTAATGTATCCTTAAAGTGGTTCATTCTGTGTATGAAGGCAAAAATTCATCTGTGTGCAGCACCCCGCCCCTAATACTTACCCAAGCTCCATCTCCATCCAGCGATTTTCATGAAAACAGTGGCTCTCCTGGGTCTCTCCATCCACATTGGCTGAGACACAGCAGTGGGAACCATTGGCTTCTGCTGCGAACACTCAAAGGCAGTGAAGAGGGAAGGGGGCGTGGCGGAGCTTTGTGTGTCTTATGGACACACTGAGGAAGCTCGGGAGCAGGCACGCATGAGTGCCCCCATAGCAAGTCACTTGCTATGGGGGCACTCAACAAGGGACAGGGACCAGGAGCCCGGGGGGGGGCGGGAGGGTGGGGGACAGAACGGACAGAACATGAGAGGAGGCGGATCGGGGCTGCTCTGTGTAAAACCACTGCACAGAACAGTATGTATGACATGTTTATTATTTAAAAAAAAAAAATGTGAGCCTTTAATATCCCTTTAACACAGGGCATCCTGACATACAGACTGTGTACACGCATAGGTTAACATTTTGTGTTTAGCTCTACTTTAGGTGGGCAGTCATCTTTTCCATATAAATGAAATTAATGTTTGACTCCTAAGACTAAAAGAAAAGAAATATAGCTTTTTTTTGCTTTCCTTACCTACGAGGAATCTCCTCATCAGCATACTGTACAGACACTGTGTAAGGACCTTCAACACTCGGTGTGTACGCCACAGTGTGTGTCCCATCTCCATTATCTGTAATGTCAACTGGTTCTGCAACTCCTATCAAGACACATCAAATTAATAACAGGATTTCTAAGTTCATCTGAAAAAAAAAAATCATCCTTAAATGGAATTTAAAAAAAGGTGTGGGTCAACTGGTATAAAAAGGGAAAATGATTTGCTTTTTGCTCAATGCTTTTTTATAACATTAAGTAACCCATTTTATTCTGTTATTTCAGTAAACTAAAAGTTTAAAAAAATAAAATAAAACCACAGTATCTAGTTGCTTCTATACGATTAAGGTGAAACGCAACATAGGGGCGTCTTATGGGAAGAGATTGAGCTGAAGCCATTCCTTCAATCATTGTAACTGTGGCTAACATTCAACAGTGTGCAACCCTATTATACTTGGATGTTTTGCTTTCCAGTTGTATTCCTAATCACCTTAATACTGCCACATTGTAAGGAAAGGCAGAGATGTGGATGTCATTTATCCGAGGTGCGGCAGAGAACACAAAATTCAGCTAGTGTGCCCATGAACAGCCGTGGACAGCTTAGATCACATGCACATTGTACGGAATCAATTTGACTGGCTCTGTGCCTTGTGACCACAGTGAACCAATTACAACTGTTCGTGTTAACAAAAGTACAGCTCATTCACGATTTAAGAAGGGGAGGAAGTTTGCATGTCAATAATACACCAGCAACCAAAAGAACAGGATATCAAAACGTGTGCACTGAATATAACTGATGTGATCTAAAGAATCCTCTACAATATGTTGTATCCTACCATTACCAGCCACAAAATCCAAACCTGGCAACTATAAATCTTCAAACTACCATAACACACGTTGGAAAAGCCTAAAAATGACACATACTAAGCTTTTCACATATTTGTCTCCATGTCACACAAAGGATGGCAAAGTTTTTGAATTGTTTCTTACAATACTGAGAAGTGCTCCAGGAAATTTTAAAATGAATAATTCTTTTCCAACCTTTCACATAAAAAAAAAAATTGCTCTTTTATTGAAAGATGGGCAATGTACATGTACGTGATTTTGCCTGACTGGGCCATCCGCCCGCAGTAAAATTACTGTGAATGGGATAGCAAGTGGTTAAAAAAAAAAAAAAAAACACATTTTATTGCTTTCCTCCACCTCCAGATCTCCATATTCCCTTTTTTTTTGCTGCTGTAAACTGACTTCCTGTTAGAGTGGTGGCTACATTTGTTCTCCATGGTGCAACTGAATGCAGCCACCCTTTCTTGCTTGCTCCCAAGATTGACAAGGGACTATGAACTATGGGATTCATAGTGTGCATAGAGCAGTGCTTATGATTGCAACTAATGTGCACTGCTTGTTCCAAACAAATGAGAGGGAAAAGGTCTGGCAGATCAAGGAGGACATTGCAAGGAGGCAGAAAAACAGTAAGAAACAATTGCGTAAACAAAATTGACCGCCATTAATTAATGGATATAGATTATTCTTGGAGAATAAGGCTAACATTTAGGGGTTGATTTACTAAAACTGGAAAGGGCTAAATCAGGTGCAGCTGTGCATGGTAGCCAATCAGTTTCTAACTTCAGCTTGTTAAAGAGGTTGTAAACTCTATAAAAAAAAAAATGAAAATGGAAAAACCCTGTAAAACAAAGGCATAATGAGCGAATATGCATCGCATACTAGCTCATTATGTAATACTTACCTTAGAATGAAGCCCCTGCAGCGGCGCCCGCACATCAGTGACATTTTTCCCAGAGTTACTTCCGGGTTCCGGCACTGTGATTGGCCGGAGCTGTGATGACGTCACGGGAGCCGCTGTTCTCAGCACAGGGCTCGGTAGGAAAGACACCTGTGGCCATTCCTTCAAAGCGCATGCGGCAGTGATGTTACTGGCTGCATGTCATGTAAATATCTCCTAAACTTTACACGTTTAGGAGATATTTTACACTTCCTATAGGTAAGCCTTGATTTAGGCTAACCTATAGGTAAATGTTTGCAGAGAAAGTTTACTTCCTCTTTGAATTAAGCTTTTGTAAAAAAAAAAAAAAGAAACCTGTAAGATGACTGGTTTCTATGCAGAGCTTCACCAAATTTTGCATTCTCCAGTTTTTCTAAATCAACCCCTTAGTGTCACTTTAAAGCGGTAGTATACCGCTTTTTTTGACTTTTAACTACAGGTAAGCTTATAATAAGGCTTACCTGTAGGTGCAATTAATATCTCCTAAACCTGTACGGTTTAGGAGATATTACCACTGCATGCAGCCGCTGACGAGTGCGGCGCATGCGCTCTGAAGGTCCGGGGGGTTCTTCAGAGTTCCTTGCCGGTGTAACGTGAGAATTACCTACCCCGTGAGAAAAACCTACCCTCGTCACTTCCTGCCAGAAACAGCTGAGCAGCACAGCAGTGCGCATGCTCACAGCCCCGGATACGTAATGGAGCAGCTGAGGAGCTGACTAGTGCGCATGCGCACTAGGATGAAATGATCTCTGTGTCCGTGAAAAAAACCTACCCACACGGCGGTTACATTAAAACAGCTGTGCTGCAATACGAGTCATCTCCGCTCCTATCCCTGTCACTTCCCTGATCTGGGCTAGTAAATATAAAAGCGGCTCTCGGCTCCGTGATTTATCTTTTCATACAGCCGCCGCCGCTTTTATATTTACTATCCGAGATCAGGGAAGTGACAGTGACAGGAGCGGAGATGACTCGTATTGCAGCACAGCTGTTTTAATGTAACCGCCGCATTACACACACTGCCGTGCAACCGGAAGTGACGAGGGTAGGTTTTTCTCACGGGTAGGTAATTCTCACGGAACACCGGGAATTGCTTGAAAATTACTCCCGCGCGCATGCGCGGGAGCGACGTCATCGCGGCTCCGGCCACTCACAGCGCCGGAGCCGCAGAACCCGGAAGAGACGCCGTGGGATCATGTCCGCTCCCACAGTGGTGTCCGGGGGTCCGTGTCGGGGCTTCGTTCTAAGGTAAGTAATTCATAATGAGCTAGTATGCGATGCATACTAGCTCATTATGCCTTTGTCTTGCAGGGTTTTTTTTTTTTTTGTCAGAGTTTACTACCGCTTTAATAGCTAAGAGCTAGTCGGTTACATTATTTAGCATTTTGTATCTTCTACTTGTAATAGATGCCAACTGCATTTTGGGAAAACTTGATACCACAAAAAGTAAGAGAAATAAACTGACTATTTTTATGAATGGAGAGCATCTTTTCCTGAAGAGGTTGGAAAAGAAAATGTTCAGTTTAAAAACTATGAAGTATAAGATGGTAGTAGCAACATTTAGTTGATGTAAGATGACATTATTCAAGGAAAAAGCATTAACTTTAATAATACTGGGGGAGCCTGCTGCAGAAACTGGAAAGGACTCCTGAACATTGGTTTTAACCCAACTATTTATAATGCGCAGTCCTCAGTATTATTATGTGTATCCATTATACATACATTAAACTGATTTAGTTTGCCCAAATAAAATCAAGAGAAAGATTTGAAAGAAAGCCCTCAAACCAAGTAATCAGAATTTTGTAGGAAGCAGCAAGCTATCCCAAAATAAAAGAAAAAAGACATTAAAAAAGATATCAAGAGAGGAGTTATAATGCAATGCAGCAACATTCTAACTACTTACAGTATAAGTTCAATTATAGTATGATCGGTTCCTTTTTATTTCTCCCCTTACCCCCTTGCTCCACCCTGTTTTAGGATTCTAGGCTTTTTCCCCCTACAAAATATAATGTGGTAGGGGCAGACACCTTCCAGGACTGTTTAGTGCATTTCTTTTTCAGCTGTTTTTATATTATATCAAACTACTTTTCTTGTCATAAGACACTTTCTCCAAGTGGATGAGCATTTACAGATATCTCATGGGCAACCCCATTCTTTTGCTAGTGGAGCATATCAATCTATGTTAGAGGATTTTTGGCTGTTACTCCCAGGTTAAGACCTAAGCCGGCCATAGACCGTTCAAATTTCCTGTTGAACTGGCTGAGAATTGAACCATGTATGGGCAAGGCTGAATGGATCGATCAACTTGGGTACAACCAGCCAGTAGGATTGTACATGCAATTATTGCTAATGGCTGCAAGCAATAATTACTGTTCTCCCGATGGGGGCAGCTTCCCCCACTGCGAGAACACAATGGCTCCGCGGCAAGGATTCTCCCAACACTTACTGAGTTGATTGTGGAATCGAGCAATTTGCTTTCCTACAACCCATAGTTGCAGGAAAGAAAATCGCTTTGTCTATGGCAGGATTTAGAGTTTTTATTTGCATTGTTCTTTTTTGTTTTTAATACTTTTGACACTTTTTGAGTTGTTGTGCCTTGTCCCTTGAATTGTAGCTACAGATCCTGCATTATGTAAACTCTGTGTATTTTATAAAACCTGAGAAAAGAACTTAATGAAATAAAAACAATTGCTTTGTGAATGGCTCAGCATTCAAGCAGTCGTGAATAAGGCCTGTAATGTTTGCTAGACAAATGTAGCATTCCCCAATATTGGATGCTAAGAGAAAGTAGCTTTGAGAACATTTGACCAGAGAGACCTCTGTCTGCACGGTGTTCAAAGCGTATAGAGATTCCAGTACTCTCAAGGGATGAGCTGCAGGTTTACAGTTTTTTGGGAGAATCAGCGAATTGACAAACTAACAGGTGTTTGGCTAAGCAAAAAAGTATTACCACCAATACCAAATGTGACAGCTTCCTGCCCAGGGCTCTTGGTTCTTAGACAGCCTACACCTGCCAACTGGCATATTCAGCCGGGAATTAGCATGAGTGGTAATGCTAAGTCTAGACCCTATGTATACACACAAGGTCTATGAAAAGGCTAGAACGACCCCAAAGTTGGTCTTGTGCCACATGAGGTCAGGACTTTACAGACCCCATTTCAGGGAGAATTAGGATGAGCAGGTGTATCAAGATTGCAGGACTACAAATTACACTAGGTGCTTTGTACTTCACAAAGTAATGAGAACCTGACATGTACCCTTTACAGAATTACAGGTATAACAATGAGTGCATTTCTTTAAAGGGATAATAAATGAATAAAACTATATGAGGATGATGTAAAACCTCCTGATTTTGGAAACCCTGACCTAGAAAAAAAGCACAGCTCCACAAAGTTGACTTGCAGACTAGATTTGCATTAACTACATTCTTTTGCACATTACACTACTAATTTCTCCCAACATATCAGAACTTTCTTTTGGCTTCCTAATCTTGTATGGTTGGTAATTCCAGCATACAAGGGCCTGATTGTTCCATGTTCAGTACAGCAATCATCTGTATAGTTCTTGTCAACTGACACCATTCAACAGGATAGCCTGCTGCATCTCAGGTGCATTCCCACGGGGTCTGTAACACAAGCGAATTTGCCCATCGACAGAAGAGTGTCTATTGATGTAGATCAGGGCTTGTATTCAAAGGAGCCAGAGAGCCTAGCATTCAGGGACGGGATGGGGGGAGAGCGTGCTAGGTTCCTGTGCTGATGACAGAAAGGAATGACATGGACTAGCCAACCGTGTGCTAAGGACCTCATTATCAAAGTGTCTAAAAAATGATTCTTGAACCTAATAGCAGGAACATGATTCTGCTTTGCATCCTTTAAGATAAAATGATAGCATAGAGAGTGCATCTGATTGGATGCTATGGATAGCATAAAGAATTAATCTGTTTGGATGCTATGGAATCAAATAGTTTTACGAGTAACATGCACATTGACTGTATGATCTTTAAGTGTGTAAGCTCTATACCTTTAGCATCTTCATCAATTTACTTATTTTCATACACTTTTACAAAAAAAAACACTTTCCAGGTTAAAGTATGAGTCCACCCTAACAGTAAAATGTCTACATCTACAGACATCCACAATCTAAGACTTACCTATCTAACCCTGTAAAGAAGAAATCACTATACATACCTTTTTTGGGGTCCGGTCTCCGGCGGCGGAAGCTCTGCAGAGTACACAGTCGACAACAGCTGTGAAATGAATGGGGAGTGTTGTCACCCATAGAGTTACAATGGGGCTTCCGTTGTCTGCTGCCTCCTCTGCACCCCCTCCATAGCGAAGCCGCCGCTGACCGCTCAGTGTGGGATCAGATCTGAAGGGGCTTCAAAAAAGGTATGTATAGTGATTTCTTCTTTACAGGGTTAGATAGGCAAGTCTTAGATTGTGGATGTCTGTAGATGTAGACATTTTACTGTTAGGGTGGACTTCTTTACAGGGTTAGATAGGTTAGTCTTAGATTGTGGATGTCTGTAGATGTAGATTTTAGTGTTAGGGTTGACTTATCCTTTAATCCCTTGGAACTAGTGTTGACATTGTAAGACTCATATGCTACAGTCATATCAGCAGCTCCTAGTGAATTCTGCAGGATACCAGTTCAGCTCCCAAAAATTGGATTTTTTTATTTTTGTCTTACTGTAAAATCTTTTTCTCTGATGTTCATTGATGGACACAGCTCCAGAATCTTCTTGACCATTGGGTTATGCTGCCCCCTACAGGAGTAGGACACTAGGCAGAAAAAAAAAAAAAAAACTTTACCACGCCTATGGGGCAGTCCCAGGGGGTATAGTTCCACTTTCTGCTATAGGCATTCAGCTTTTTTTGCCAGCAGTGTCAGAAGAAAAATAATCCAAGTCAATAGAGGGGTGGGGGCTTTGTCTGTCAATTAACATCAGAGAAAAGGATTTTATGGTAAGACAAAAATTCTAATTTTCTCTTTCGTTCATTGATGGACACAGCTCCAGAATCTTCTTGACCATTGGGATGTTCCAAAGCAGTGTCATACATGAGGAGTGGGAAAAAACAGCAGAAAAAAATCCCAAAGGCTAAACCTAGCCAACCAGGTAACCTGGAGCTCAACCAGGAACAACTGGAGCTCACCTAAAAACAATACACCCTCAAAGAGGACCAAGTCCTCTCAAACAGCCGTCTGCAAAACCTTGCAGCCAAAAAGCAGCATCTGCAGATGCCAGCACATCTACTTTGTAAATTTTTGTGAAAGTGTACACAGACGACCAAGTGGCCACCTTGCAAACCTGCATCACTGACGCCTGATGGCAGAAGGCCCTGGAGGCACTAAGCGCCCGCATAGAATGTGCCTTAACAGGGAAAGGAGGAAAAACGACCCTTGATTGAATAGGCCTGCACTACTGTTCTGGAAATGGTCGCGGCCGAAGCGGCCAACCCCTTGTGAGGTCCATCCATAAGGACAAAAAAAGTGAGTCTGATTTCCTAAATGACTTGGTTGCCACCAGGTACACCCTGATCGCCCAAACCACATCCAGAGAATGCAAGGCAATCTCCTTAGGATGCTGAGGCTTAGGATACAGGAAAGGCAACACAATGTCTTCATTCAGATGGAAACCAGAGACAACCTTAGGAAGGGGCGACTGACAAGAGCGAAGCACCACTTTATCTTTGTGAACCACCAAATTAAGTGAATGACAAGACAAAGCTGCCAGCTTGAACACCCTGCCTGCGGAAGTAATCGCCACCAAGAAGGCTACCTTCTGGGACAATGTAAGCAGAGGAATCTCGCAAATATTTTCAAAAGGCGGTTTCTGAAGAACTGAGGTCCCACAGTGGCAACGGAGATTGCACAGGTGGTGAAACCCCTGAACAAAGATGCGAACTGAGGAATGTGTAACCAAAGGAGGTTGAAAGAAAATTGCCAAGACCGAAACCTAGCCCTTGATGGTACCCAAGGCCAGGCGCTGTTCCACACCTCTTTAGAGAAACACCAAAATTCGAGCCACCGAAAAGCAACAAGGAGAAACCCCCAGAGACTCACTCCACGCAATGTACAACTTCCAGACGCAATGGTAAATCTTTCTAGAGCAGATTTTCCAGCCTTCAACAGCATGGGAATCACTGAGTCAGACACCCTCCTATCCTTCAGCACCTGGCTTTCAACATTCAAGCCGGTGAAGCCAGCGACTATAAGGCAGGATCGGCCCTAGGGCCAACAGGTCTTCTCTGAGAGGGCATCACTTTGGGACATCGGTGACCAGCTGTACCAGATCCACGTACCAAGACCGGCGAGGCCAGTCTGGGGCCACAAGGATGACCAGAATTCCTTCTTCCTAGATCCTTCACAGAAGTCTCGGCAGAAGTTTGAGAGGGGGCAAGGCGTATATCAGACGGTACTGGCCCCAAGGAGCCACCAGTGCGTCCATGGCGTCGGCTAGAGGATCCCAACACCTTGCCACAAATCTCTGCACCTTTCTGTTGAGCTGAGAGACCAATAGTTCCCCCCAGGAGAAACAGCTGATGAAAAACCTCTGATTGTAGTAACCATTCTCCTTGGTCCAAGGCATGTCGACTGAGGTAATCCGCCTAATTTTCCACCCCTGGAATATGTACAGCAGAGAGACCTGGAAAGAAACGTTCCGCCCACCTTAGAATGCCAGCTACTTCCCGAGCCTCTAGGACACTTTTTGTGCCCACCAAGGTACATTTTTACACTAAAGGGGGGCCCATGCAGGAGCACCCACCAGTAAAACTCCCCCTTAAACCGCGCAATCAGCTGCCGGCGCCGCAACCCCCCCGGCCCCTATCGCCCACTCGACACCCCACAGGAGATCAAGGACAGGTATGGCCACCCCCTGGGGGGGAAAGAGGGGGGAGCTAGGTGTGGTGGGAAAGAGGGGGGAGCCAAGTGTGGTCCACGGAGGACCTCGACATATTGGGGGGGACGTCGTGTGGGAAGGAGGTTAACCCGGGGTCCGACCATCCCAGGGAGGGGCCCATGTCCACCCTGATTAGGCCACTAGGAGAGGAGGGACACTACTTACCATACCATGGAACCGGGTGGGCACCGCTCTAGGCAGACCACCTCTCCATCTAAATGGGGGTGCTGCGGCCAGGAGGCACGCTGCCACTCAGGCCTTGACCAGGTCGTATGCGCCCTCGCGAGACGTTTAACTCGCAGGCTAGCCCCTGTCCAGTAAAGTTATGTCGCGGCTGACCTAGCACGGAGCAGAGGACTGCAGGTGCTCGCTGGCCAGACTGGGGAGACCGTAAGGATCTAGAAAATCCAGTCCGTCGCTCAGTCCAGCAGTTGATTGTAGAACTCACAGGAACAGAAAACAACAAGAGATGAAAAAAATCAGTTTAAAAAAGAAAAAAATGCTAGGATCAGAGATCCCAGCAAGGAATTAGGTCCTTACTACTGACTAGGCAGAAAAAAAATAATGCCTAAAGCAGGAAGTGGGAGTATACCCCCTGGGACTGCCCCATAGGCGTGGTAAAGTTTTTTTCCTGCCTAGTGTCCTACTCCTGTAGGGGGCATCATAACCCAATGGTCAAGAAGATTCTGGAGCTGTGTCCGTCAATGAACGAAAGAGAAATAACATCCTCTAGTGTTCACTTGACAGGGTACTGTAATGCAGCAGAAAGATTTAGACACTCAACTAAGGAGATGTGATATAATATTGCTGTCAATATCAGGAGAGGCTACAAAACCTAATATGTTATAAAAAGTATGTGTTAGAGGAGTGTACATTCTAGGGTACATACAAATACGGTCTTTGTTGCCAATAGTCAGTGCATGATTAATAGGTACATAGCAGGTTAGAATTTAAATGTATAGTATTATTTATATCTTACTCCTATGATGTTTTTAAAATTGGCTCCTGATTGACAATGAAAGTAACCATTTTGCATCCCTAAACAATTCCTAAGCCAGCCAGGTATTCAAATAAAATTGCAGTGCTGACAATAGCAACCATACCAATCCGATTTCAGTTTTAAATTTAATACTATAGGTTAGAAACGGGAAAAAAATATCTGATGGGCTGATACGGGAATGCAATCCTACAAAACTGATGTGACAGTTGCCCCCTACATTTTTAGACAGTCTCCAAATAGGGGTCAAATGTTTGTTACAAGTGTGAGAATGCACCTTCTAATTTACAAGAGAAATCATTTCTTAATGGTGAAAATTTGAAGATTTAAAGTGGTAAAACTATGAAACTATGATTTAGGACTAAGAAAAAGCAACCAGAAGCAAGATCAATCAAGACTTGATTAAATGCCCATGTTTTTTCCTGGAGCAGATGACAAAAATTCCAAACCTGGCTCTTTTGCATCTCGCTTGAAGTCACCTTTAAAGAAATTTGAAATGGCTCTCATTGGGCTCCGTTTCAATAAAGAGTCTGTCTCATCAGCTAGAAATAAATAGTGTTATAAGATCCATCTTAAGAAAAAACATTGTTCGTAGTAGTGTGCTGATCTCATACCCCTGGACCAGATGATGTAAAAACACATTAAGAAGAACAAACTAAATCTTCCACTGCTATTGCATCTTTAACATGTCTGTCAGAGTGTAGCACTACTTACAGACTGCATTCATTGGTGGCACTATGTTAAAAAAGGGGCTAACCATGGGAAAATTATATCCAAGAAAAAGAAAAAAAAATTGTTAAAGAAAAACACAAATTCATTGTTTGCTTAACCCACAATTATGAACAATCAAAACATATTATAAATTAAAATTATCTAGAGAAAATAAAATGTTTAATAGGGCATATTTTAGTGAATTCCCTTGTAGGATTATAAAGTGACAGAAAAATAAAATAAAAAAGAAGATCAAGATAGTATATTTTCAAACTATCTTTCGGGCTATTTTCATAACTACAGGCTCCAGTAAGAGTTGTAGATTTTCCCCAGCTTTTCTTTCTGATGAAGGAACAGTCCAGTGTTGACAGCAGACAATGCTCAATTCTCCTTCAGCCTTTTGACATTACCATATGCTAGTTTTACAAAGTCGACCCAGAGCTATCAGCATATGGTAATGGCTGGTGGGCACACGCTGACAAAACACATCCATTTTGAACTAATTTCCACTGTTTTCCTCCATCATCAGAAAAATTAGTTTTGGACTATCCCCAAATAAAAAAATTATCATTAATATGACCAATGTAATAGGAAAGCCTTACCTCTTGGTCCAGTCACTTCTACATTAAGAGGGGCCACTCCAGCTTTGCTGGTGTCCACCACAAATTGCTGAGGAATTGTGGCCCGAACAGCATTTCCCAGTCCGGGGCCAGCAACTTTTACCTTGCTAGGATCAACAACGTCTTTTACAGGGACCTTGAATGGACTTCCTACAACATACGCAGGGTAGTATTTAAAATTAGTCAAGGCCACCAACAAAGTAATGATTTCAAAGCAGACAGTTAAATATATCTAGAAAAATGATCTTATATCCTATAATACAAAGCAAGTTCAAACCAGGCTATAAGCAAAAAAATATATACTCTTTAAACCATGGACATTCAAGGCCACCTAATTCTTTAGCCAGTACCCTTTCAAAGTGCCAGCAAGTCCTGCTACTAGTATTAAAATAAACACATTTTAAAAAGTTTAGGTAGCCATGGTGTCTGATTGACTATGATGGTGGTTATTAGAACCAGTTTTTAATTGCTAGCTTGGCTGTTGTCAATCTCTGCTGAAAATGATTACTATATTCCTATTCTCACTCTCTAGAGGTGGACAGGGAATAAAAAAGGACTGCATCATTACAATCAAGACTAATATTCGGTATTAAAGGTGAAATAGTGACCATATGGCATTTGAAATATTCCAAATATACAGTGATCAACTGGTATAACAGTGCAGGGCTGCCATTATTGTTCTGACAGGGAGTGCATATAGTTAACTAAAAGCACACACAACTATTCATGTGAGGTAATGAGGCAGTATTATAACAACCTAAGTGTAGGGATTCAGATGCATACAGATGCTATTCGGGGATAGGCATGTTTTATGTTTTTTTTAAGGTTCAAAGAACAACTGTAGCTTTTTACTTTTAGTACAAGCTTTCCTTTATGGCATTCCCCCACCCTGAAGTCCTTTTTTTTTGCATGGCTGGGTTGCTGTACTCATGTTGGCCTGCAGTTGCCCTGCAGAACATGGCTATTCCTATTGGAATGAATGAGCCCAGCCAAGGACGCCTTATGAAGCAAGAGCTCCAGGCAGGACTGCACAGTAAAGATAGCTGTATTGTGAATAGAGAGAAGTATTTCTCTAGGTGGGCTGCATTTAGGGGGGCAGGGGTATCTCTTAAAGGACAACTTTCACCAAAAGTACAGTTGTCCTAGTGTGGACTACAAACTATGAATCCTCTGTAAAAAGCTATAAAACAGCCAACATGTTTATTGTGTTTAAGATGGCAAGAAAGTAAATGTTCCATTTTTCTAGAAGAGATTTTCTATGTACCTTCCACAGCCAAACAAGCTATAGTATTTTACAAATGTCCAATGAAAAAAGGAAAAAAAAAAATGCGATGAAAACACATATCTACTTCAGACCAAATGATGGCAACGAGACAACATGTAACCGAACTGAACAGTTTTCAGCTAACACACAAAAGGAAATTTACTGTCTGAGGTTTGGTCTGTGGATAGACTTACAACCAGTAAAACAACTAAAACGACATGCTATATTTAGGAGATGAAAGCTTAGGTCATTTTGTCAGTGGTCCATTTTTAAATGCTTCATGTTGGCTTCTAAAGCGTTGTAATAAATATAAGAGCCATTAAACATAACGGCAGCTTTGACCACAGACACTGCTGTTTATTAAGTTAACACAGTTCAGTCTATAATTTACATATTGAGATATTCTCTCACTATTTACAGCAAGACATGTTGCCAAAAGTCAGAGCCAGCTAAAGGATGCCAGTAATAATCACAGTACCTGGAATATGCTCCCCGTCATACGTTATATTGACATCATAATCTCCTGGGGCGTACGGTATGTACTCCACACTGCAGCTGCCATCTTTGTTATCCTTACAAGACATTTTGGATTCGGATGGTCCCTCAACTGTAATTCCCAGACCGCCAATCCCTGCCCCTCTGAAATAAATCATATAGGATGTCATTAGAGGATGATCATTTTATTTCTCTGACCCTCAACATTCACTGTTCAGCCCAACAAGAATACCAAGTTCAACTAGAGTTTAATGATCTATTCGTCCATTGTAACAATGTTGCCTTGATGTATTCTAGGCAGTTTAGAAAATCAAATGTAAATAGAATAAAGCATTACTAAAAAGCCTGGTTTAAAATTCTGTTTTTGCTCTGCTATGGATGAAATGATGTAAATATAAACTGTCCCCCAACCCCTTCAACCTCTGCAGCAATGCTGGCAGCACTAATATGTCTATTTCCCAAAGACAACCTCTGGATATGACATTGAGCACGTGCACTCAACTTCTTTGGTTGACCATGGCAAGGCCTGTTCTGAGTAGAACCTGTCCTGTTAAACCGCTGTATGGTCTTGGCCACCGTGCTGCAGCTCAGTTTCAGGGTCCTGGCAATCTTCTTATAGCCTAGACCAGTGTTTCTCAACTCCGGTCCTCAGGGCACACCAACAGGCCAGGTTTGCAAGAAAACTGAAATACATCACAGGTGATATAATTTGCTGCTCAGTGATTGCAGTATTCTAGTCTGCATCTCCCCAAGGTAATACCTAAAATCTGGCCTGTTAGTGTGCCCTGAGGACTGGAATGGAGAAACACTGGCCTAGGCCATCTTTATATAGAGCAACCATTCTTTTTTTTCAGATCCTCAGAGAGTTCTCTACCATTAGGTGCCATGTTGAACTTCCAGTGACCAGTAAGAGCGATAACACCAAATTTACCAAACCTGCTCCCCATTAACACCTGAGACCTTGTAACAATAACGTGTCACATGACACCGGGCAGGGAAATGGCTAATTGGGCCCAATTTGGACATTTGCACTTAGGGGTGTACTCACTTTTGTTGCCAGTGGTTTAGATATTAATGGCTGTGTGTTGAGTTATTTTGAGGGGACAGCAAATATACACTGTCATACAAGCTGTACACTCACTACATTACATTGTAGCAAAGTGTCATTTCTTCAGTGTTGTCACATTAAAAGATATTATAACATTTTTACAAAAATGTGAGGGGTGTACTCACTTTTGTAAGATACTGTATATGTATATGTGAATAGAAACTGTACACCTGCTAAAGTACATTTTTATTTAGCTTAAAGTGGTTGTAAACCTCTGACATGAAAACTAACAAAGCATATCCTCATATTGAGTGTCCTTGCCTCAATCGAAAGCACTGATATGATATCTGTCTGCAGTCTAGTGCCTCAGCTATCTGCACGAGTCATTTCTGACAGACTTTGCCGACTCCCAAGGGATAAAAGAGGGTTTGGGGAGGGGTGCTCCAGCACACAGCCTGTGATTGACAGCCTCAACTGTGCATGTTTCCCAATGAAATTTTGTATGTGTAGGGGGATTACACTTGGCTCTCTATGCACTCTGCAGTATGTGATATCAAAATCTCAGGTCCCAGCCTGCTGGAGCTGGGAAATATAATTTTATCTGTGTTTTAGAAGGCTGAAGAGAAGACAGGGATGCAGATGAAAAAAGGTACAACTTCTTTAGGAGGACCGGTTTCCGTTCTGTGGATCACCTGAGGTGAGTCACTTCACTTGGTATATGTAAGGGTTTATAACCACTTTAACAAAGAAGGTGCATCTGTGTTTACTTTGAATATCCAATAATGTGCAAGGGAAATAGAAAAAAAAAAAAAAGCGCCAGCATTTGAATAGTCTCTGATAAAATCTATAGAGGATTTTTTAAATCTCATTAAGCATGTGCAAGACCAGCTTTGAATTAGACAGCTTTACATATTAGTCTAGCGATGGGGAAGCTAAAAAATAATTGGGTTCAAAAGTCCACTAACCCTTTAATAACATTAAAAAAAAAAAACCTCTAGTGTGGATTCATCATCACCACAATATGAACTGACAAAGGGCAACAGTAACATAACATTACTGGAAGAAAGAAAAAAAAAAAAAAAGAAAAGACAACACATTCCAGGGCTATCAATTTTAATAAAACAAAAAGCAACCATAAAAAGCGAAATTCGTATTAGATTAGATTTTAAAGGCATCCTAAGGGTCATGTCAGACATTGACTTTGCTACAAATTGCTGAAGGAGGGCAGTCTGTAGCAGAGCAAGCCACCCTAATGATGTAGCACTAGTTTAACCTGTAGCAGCAACGACTATAGTCTTAGCCACAAATATATTATATTATAGCTATTAAATGACTAGCTACAAATTGCCATTGATCACTTGCAGCACTAAGGAATCAATACAACAAATTTGCTTGCCTGACTTGGCTCCAAGGCTGCTCACAGACCTATCAATAACAGGAAATTAATGTCTACAGACTCTCTGCCACCTGCACCTGAATGTCCAATCTCAGGTCTATGGTCACCCTAGGATTTTTGTAGACTAAGAAGTTATACAAGAACTATACCGAAAGTAATGCAAAAGTGGGCTAAATCCTTTTTTTTTCACGTTCGAGTAACTCTTCCTCTATAGTAACTCTTCTTTTTCACTGCAGGTAAATGAGGGATTCCAAACAGAAGTAATGTGCAGTCATTAAATTATTGACAAAGAAGGGGTACATTCTGTCCAACGTCCACAGAAGGCTCCAGAATGTTTACGGAGAAGACACCACTGACAAAAGTCACCAATGATAAGACATTACTTTTGTTATTGGTGTTTTCAGTAAACATTCTGTATCCTTCAGTGGATGTCTGACATTCTACATCCCTCCTTCATCGAGAACTCAATGATAGCATGTTACTTCTGCTTGGAATCCATTATTTATCTGCAATGAAAAAGAAGAAGAGTTACTATAGAGAAAGAGTTACTCTACCAACATGTGACATTTAAACAACCCATTTAACCCCTTTGAGCCGCGGTTTCTTGGCTTTTTAAGGGGTTTAGCATGTCGGGAGGCGGGGCAGGGTTTATGATCATGTGACCGCTGTAATTTGCTGTCATTGCGGTCATGATTGGATAAGCTCCTGATAAAAAGTAGCGATTGGGAGCTTTCCGTAAGCTACTGGTAACTGTGCAGGGAGGACACGTGCTCTCAGCACGGCTGTATTCACACTAATTCACACAAATATGCAGCCACTCTACGCCAAGGCCCACCCACTAAGAGGCAGCATATTTGAGCCAATACAGCTGTGCAGAGAGCACGCGCCCTGCATCCTCTTGCCTGCCACAGTTACCAGAGGCTTACAGAAAGCTCCCAATCGTTATTTGTGATCAAGAGCTTTCCAATCATGCGACTGCCGTGACAGCCAATTACGGGGGTTACATGATCACAAACCCTATCTCCCAGCATCCTAAACTCCTTTGCGTGCGGCCGGCACCAAAGGGGTTAATAAAAAAAAGTTATGCCCACTGTGCATTACTGTTGGCACAGCCTTTGTGCAATAAATCACCTAGTGGTAACCAAGCACAATTCTTCAACATAGGTGGAGCACAGTTTAGTAAAAGATAATGTTCCAAGTAACATTTACTGATCGTGCATCACATGTTGTTTACGAATAGAGAATCTACTTATGCATCTTTTGCATGCCTGGTAATACCTATTAGATTAGGCAGAAATGGCATAATGTTAAGAGAGGTTTATTTATGTAAAATAATGCTCAACTCCTTAAACTAAAGACGGCAGCTTAAAAAAATTGGATTTTTTCACTTGCTGTAAAATCCATTTCTCTGATGTTCATTGACGGACACAGCTCCTTATCTTCATGACTATATGGGTTATACTGCCCCCTACAGGGGTAGGACACAAGGCAGACAAAAACTTGACTATGCCTACAGGGCACTCCAGGAGGTGTACTCCCATTTTCTGCTATAGGTATTCAGTTTTGTTACAAGCAGTGTCAGAAGAGGAAAAAAAAAACAGCTCCATAGAGGGGCGGGTGCAGAGTCCGTCAATGAACATCAGAGAAATGGATTTTACGGTTAGTCAAAAATCCTATTTTCTCTTTTGTTCATTGGCGACACAGCTCCTCATCTTCATGATTATATGGGATGTCCCAAAGCAGTGTCAAACATGAGGGTTGGGAACAGTAAGAAAAAATCTTCCCCAAGGCTAAACATAACCAACCAGGAAACATTGAGGTCAACTATCAACAACTGGATCTCACCGGAAAAAAATATAAAACACCCTCAAAGAAGACAAGTCCTTCAGCAGCCTGTAAAACCTTGCGGTCAAAGGAAGCATCTGCAGATGCCGACACATCCATCTTATAAAACTTTGTGAACGTGTGCACAGACAACCAGGTGGCCGCCTTGCAAACCTGCAGCACTGACGCCTGATGACGGAAGGCCCAGGAGGAACTAAGCACCCGAGCAGGGTGCGCTTTAACAGGGAATAAGCCTGAACCACAGTCTCTCTGATCCATTTGGAAATGGTCGCAGCAAAAACAGTCAGCCCTTTGCGAGGTCCATCCGTGAGGACAAATATTGAGGCTGACTTTCTAAAAGACTCTGTAGCTGCCCGGTACACCCTTATTGCCCTAACCACATCCAGGTGGAGGACAGACCACCGCTCCATCGTAATGTGGGTGCTGGCGGGCAGGAGGAAATGCTGTGACTCAGGCCAAAGCCAGTTCGTTTGCGCCCTCGCAAGACATTTAACTCGCAGGCCAGCCCCCGTCCAGTGGGGCTATGTCGTGCATAACCTAGCGTGGAGCTGAGGTCTGCACGCGCTTGCTGGTGGGACCTAAGGATCTATATTATCCAGTTCGTCACCCAGTCCGGCACTTGATTGTAGATCTTACAGGAACAAAATAATAAAAAAATAAAAAGAGGAAAAAAAATGTAATTTAAAAGGAAAAAATTGCCAGGACAAGAGATCCCAGCAAGGAACCCATACTGGGTTACTGATGATTTTGTCCCCATTGGGAAAATTTTCCACCACACTTCCTGTCACAGTGTCACAGAGCAGCAAGGGATAAGACAACATATTTTTTAGTAGTGTGGAAAAAAGTTTAACTCTGGTCTTCTTATTTACTGTTCTGGCGTGAAGTTTTGGAGGAAGTTAGAAATAAATATCTTCATAATGGGATCACAGACCGCAATACAAACCCAACCGAAACTAACGTTCTAACGATAACTCTATTCAAAATAAGAAGAAAATGTGCAGCATGCTTAAATGGATATTTCAAATGAAGATTTTTATTCTACCTTGTGATCACAGAAAAGGCATTTGGCTTATTTGTAAGAGCATCCTGCAGCCCAGGCCCTTGTGCCTTTACACGAGATGGATAGCAGCCTTCTGTCACTCCGACCTTAAATGGGCTTTTTGGAACCGGTTCATCATCATATGTCACCTTCACAGAGTGGACACCTAATGAAAACAGTTTCAGTTATACACATTTGCATCTTATTGTTCTGACATACTATCATTCTTTTTGGATAAGGACCTATTACTAGATAGTGGTGAAAATGGAAGTGCAAGATAAGATAACAAAAATGCTCCCCTGTTATTATGTAAAAGGGCAGTTTGCACCAGAGCCTACAACACCTACAGCACCCCTTTCCTTTGAAAAGTACAAAATCAACTAATTAAAGACACCCTGTCATTAACTTAAAAATTTGCAAGTAAAAGGCATAGAAAAATCAAATATTTGAAACGATTACTTGCATTTTTATTTCCTTTTCATGAATTCTTTGTTTCTGACTTTCAGCAGCCAATAGTAACCAACCTCCCTCTGGCTTCTTTGAAACATGGTTGCTGGGAAATCAGTTCCACCTATGCAACATTTTTCAAATATACTGTATGCTCCAGAGGATGTAGAAATGTATTTTGTCTAAATGATGTTTAGAAATGTAAAGCAGTACAGATTTCAGGTCCTATTCTGTCAGATTAAAGGGGAACTGAAGGCACTTTACTTACCCCCTCTCTAACAGTCTGGGTCCCTTGCTGGCACTAGCATCTTTTCCCCGGGCGCTGGTCCATCGGCTGGCATGGGATGATGTAACGCCTGCGCAGGAGTCAGTCATCCCCAGCATACAGGGACCATGCCAGCCATGTAAGCTGAGCTGATCAGTTTACATGCCACTAAAGCCTGCAAGCAGGCAAGTGGGTGTATTTTATTGCAGAATAAAACAGACTGCGATAATAGCGTGCCTACTCGAAGTTTTTTGAAAAATTGCTTTAGTTAAGCTTTAAGCTGGCCATTCAAGGCTCACTTTTCTACCAATGCTTGTGAATTACCCGAAAATCCAAGCCATGGGTGGCCTTACCAACACCGCTTTACTCACAATCTTGATTTAAAAATGAAAGGGGCCAGACCAGGAAAAAAAGGCAGCTGAACACCGACTCTAGCCAATCTGCTGCAGTCACTTTCTGGGTTTTCTGTCAACTGTGTGTGTCAGCTGTTAGAACACAAAAGCTGGCAGCTGAATATTTGTTCATCTACATGGTTTAGCGTGAATGGAGGATCGTATGGATTTCCCTTGTTCATCCTAGCAGGCTGTGTAGGACCAGCTTTAGACCTCCAAATTTAGAATCTGAGCTCAGTTGCTTATACAGTGGTCAACAGGAACAGGGACACCTTTCTATGCGTCTCACAAGTGCATCTGACAGAACTGACAACCAGAGCTGTCAATGCAATCAATCAGCTTGTCCCTTCCATATCTGCTTAGATTAGAAACTGAAAGGGAGAAGCAGGTTGCTGTATTAAGGAATCAAAGATGGTTTCTTTACACACTTTTGCTTATAAAGATTTATGGCGTTTACCTATGAAACAAACATGGACAGGCTAGTGCTGCTGGTAACAAACAAGGAGAGGGATTTATAAAAACCGGAGCAGCTGTGTAGGACAACCAATCAGCTTTTATTTTCAAAACCTAAATGAACAAGCTGAAGATAGAAGCCAATTGGTTGCCATCTACAGCTTCTCCAGTTTTGATAAATCCCCAACCCCCAAGTGGTCTCTCTTCGATGTAATACAAGTAACAGCCTAACAATTTATTTTTCTTAGCACTTCTCTTTTTTTTTTTAAATGAGATCTATACTATTAATAGCTGAAATTTGGAAGCTGTGCCAAAGGGTAGGCATAGGGTGAAAGACAAATCACAAGCTTTTCTTGTGGTCTTCCTGAAGCTCTTCGCTCATTACGGACTTAAAAAGCCTTGTTCTGCACTGTGTCCCTGGCTGGAAGAAGTCATTCTGGCTAAGACACTGCTTTGCTTCCTGACATCAGAACCTTCAGCAAAGAGAACAGTGAGCAGCACAGTAGCAGCACCAACTCTCCTGAGACAGCAGTGCCTTAATTATAGAGCAGGTATGGCTATAAGGCTTTAGACACGGGAGTCCCTAGACACCCTCACATATCAGAAGTGCTCTGATATTTTTCAGTGGGTATTCAAAACAGAGTTTTTTTTTATAAAAAGGTATGTTTTAGGCAGTATCCTGAAAATGTAACCCTTAAAAGCTTTTCTAAAATGTCCTTATTGTAACATAGCAAATATTTATGTTCAGTTTCACTTTAGGTCTTCCAAACCAAATAGAGTCTACATGGGCGTTTTCTTTGTAACAATTAATATAGTATATAACAATGGTATAATAGAAAAATCTAAAAATGTAGATATGCCCACAACACTAGCAGCGCTAATGAGATACAAAATATTATGCTTGTACAATACTAAAGTCAATCCTGCAAGGAAGAGTTTTAGTATTGTACAAGCATAATATTTTGTATCTCATTAGCACTGCTAGTGTTGTGGGCATATCTACATTTTTAGATTTTTCTATTACACCATTGTTATTTATTCTTTATTATAGCAGCAGTTGCGACCCATACATTTAGGGTTCTTCTTTTTTATATATAATTTGCATCTCTTGTAGAATTTGAGCGCAGGGTGAGTGAGTTTTGCATATTTTAAGCGCCTATTGTGCATTTTCTTCACTCCATTTTATCAATTAATAGAGTATACAGCAATGTTGTCCAATTACAGTTAAGAATCGGAACGCCTACCACTCCTCCCATATGAATGACCATGTGCGAAAGTGTCTGAATTGCTCATTAAAATAGCAATGCAGCAGTTAATTCCTATAGGAAACCTTTGACTGGTTGTTAAAAAAAAAAAAAAACACAAACATTTTTCATTCCATATATTTCAAACTCCAAGACCCTGGTGTCATCAATTTCCTTATACTTTAAATTTTAATTATAACAAATTCAATTGAAAGAAAAAAAACATTTGTGGCATTCCTAGAGGACAACGGCCTTAACCGAGTGTATTAAAATGCCTGCTCCTGTGTCTATGACTTTACTGGCATTTTCCTGTTATAGTTTCCGATTTCACACAGACAGTATTTCTGTAACCACAATATATAAAAAAAAAGAAAGAAAAAAAGAGAACTATTGAACTATTGTTAGAAAATATTGTGGTTTGGGGTTTCTGTTCTAACACTAAAGAACAAATAGAAAGTACTTTATTTCCATGTGTTTGTTCTGTACTCAGCAGTTGCTGAGTAAAAATAAACAATGCCTACACGTGTAGTTTACCCTGCAGCGCAAGGTGAATGATGCAATTCAAAAATCTGGGCTGTGCTCTACAACCTACCATATGTAACTACAGATCCTCTTCAATTACACTTTTGTCAGCCTTTGTTCAAAAAACCTTTAGTCCTGTCAATCTATATTCCTAAACCATTAGTTAGCCAATAAAGGATATCATATCACTCCCTCTGGACTTTCATTCAAAACCTTAAAAAAAGACTTGATTATGTAGAATTATTATGAGCATTATTATTCAGAAATAACTTTTTTTTGGTGTATTATGTGGAAGGCCAAGATCACCAGCCAGGCAAAAATAGGCAAACAGAAAACAGTTTATCCTCAGCAATGAAAAAAACAAAAACAAATGATCCATCAATTTCTGGTACAAAAATAAAGGCTTGGCTCGCCGCCAGTAAACAGTGTTTTTGAAAGTTCCTGACTGCCTCTGGGATCCCAAAAAGGAGGTCTCCACAGTTCAATAACCATGTCTCAATCACAAGCTTGTCAACATTGCTCACTCAGCTTTGTTCTGCTCTTCTTCGTCTTACAGACACTTGCTGGCTCTTTCATGTTCCTTTTCTGGACACACCTGCTGATGGGTTAAACCTTTTGGAACCAAAATCCCTGTAATCAATGTTGGAGGCTCTTTGTTACCCAAAGTCTCTCTGAGTCTCTAAATTCCAGGTCCCAAATGTGGATTTTCTAATCCAGAGAGCACTATAAATCAGTCTTCTCTTCTCTGCCTGGACTACCCCGGAACCCTTCAATCTGCATTGGCAGGAACCTGAGTTTTCCAAACTGCATACAAGTTGCCTCCCTCAAAAGGCCCACAACTCGAATTAACAGACATATACAGCTGCAAGAAAAAGTATGTGAACCCTTTGGAATGATATGGATTTCTGCACAAATTGGTCATAAAATGTGATCTGATCATCATCTAAGTCACAACAATACACAATCACAGTCTGCTTAAACTAATAACACACAAAGAATGAAATGTTGCCATGTTTTTATTGAACACACCATGTAAACATGCACAGTGCAGGTGGAAAAAGTATGTGAACCCCTAGACTAATGACATAGCCAAGAGCTAATTGGAGTGAGATGTCAGCCAACTGGAGTCCAATCAATGAGATGAGATTGGAGGTGTTGGTCACAGCTGCCCTATAAAAAACACACACCAGTTCTGGGTTTGCTTCACAAGAAGCATTGCCTGATGTGAATGATGCTTCGCACAAAAGGGCTCTCAGAAGACCTACGATTAAAAATTGTTGACTTGCAAAAAGCTGCGAAAGGGTTATAAAAGTATCTTCAAATGCCTTGCTGTTCATCAGTCCACGGTAAGATAACTTGTCTATAAATGGAGAAAGTTCAGCACTGCTGCCACTCTCCCTAGGAGTGGCCGTCCTGTAAAGATGACTGCAAGAGCACAGCGCAGACTGCTCAGTGAGGTGAAGAAGAATCCTAGAGTGTCAGCTAAAGACTTACAAAAGTCACTGGCAAATGCTAACATTCCTGTTAGTGAATCTACAATACGTAAAACACTAAACAAGAATGGATTTCATGGGAGGATACCACAGAGGAAGCCAGCGCTGTCCAAACAAAACATTGCTGCATGTTTACAGTTTGCACAAAAGCACCTGGATGTTCAGGACTGCAGTACTGGCAAAATATTCTGTGGACAGATGAAACCAAAGTTGAGTTGTTTGGAAGAAACACACAACACTATGTTTGTGAAAAAGAGGCACAGCACACCAACATCAAAACCTCATCCCATCTATGAAGTATGGTGGTGGGGGCATCATGGTTTGGGGCTGCTTTGCTGCGTCAGGGCCTGGACGAATTGCTATCATCGAAAGAAAAATGAATTCCCAAGTTTATCAAGACATTTTTCAGGAGAAATTAAGGCCATCTGTCTACCAGCTTAAGCTCAACAGAAGATGGGTGTTGCAACAGGACAATGACCCAAAGCATAGAAGTAAATCAACAACAGAATGGCTTAAACAGAAGAAAATACGCCTTCTGAAGTGGCCCAGTCAGAGTCCTGACCTCAACCCGATTGAGATGCTGTGGCATGACCTCAAGAAAGCGATTCACACAAGACATCCCAAGAATATTGCAGAACTGAAACAGTTCTGTAAAGAGGAATGGTCAAGAATTACTCCTGACCGTTGTGCACGTCTGATCTGCAACTACCACAAAACGTTTGGTTGAAGTTATTGCTGCCAAAGGAGGTTCAACCAGTTATTAAATTCAAGGGTTCACATACTTTTTCCACCTGCACTGTGAATGTTTACATGGTGTGTTCAATAAAAACATGGCAACATTTCATTCTTTGTGTGTTATTAGTTTAAGCAGACTGCGATTGTCTATTGTTGTGACTTCGATGATGATCAGATCACATTTTACGAACAATTTGTGCAGAAATCCATATCATTCCAAAGGGTTCACATACTTTTCCTTGCAGCTGTATCTCCCATTCAGCACCTATCCCTGGTGTCCTGTACATTTGGTATTGTGGGGACAAGCTGTTGCTCACTGCTGATGTACTATTGGTTTTCACACTAAAGTACTATCTCAATGGATGTAGTTATGATTGTGGTAATAATCAATATGTGTACTCTGCATACTGGGAAATTAGGCTAAATCTAAACTTGCAGTGACCTCCACCCCCTCCTCCAGGGGTTAAACGCTCACCTACTCTATGGGTGCTTGAATAAGGTGTAGTACTTATTTCTGGATCCAGCAGGGTCTCTCCAGCTGTGCAACTGGTCTTGCACTGCCGCATCTGTAATGCCCTTTGGCCCTTGTTGTATGCTTGCATTTGCAAGTTTATTAGTGCTTTACTGCACGTGATGATGCAGGACAGAAGAAAATAGTGCTGGAGTAGGGGATAGGGTAAGCGATACAGCTTATTCCTGCACCCCAAATGAGCATTTGACTCTTGCCGTGTGGGGTTTCACTGCAAAGATACTTTTTACACAAACTTGAGATTAAGATTCACAACCTCCAAGTGCCCTGTCTCTACCATTTAATTGTCAGATGTCAAAGCCTCATTGAACAGGCAATACGTGATTGAAAATACAGAGCTGTCTGTAGGGAGGGGTCTCTACTCAATAACTTAGGTGTGTAAGTTACAGCTTGAGTTACTAAACTTTCTTCACAGGCTGAAGAAAAGCAGAATAGCCTAGAGTATACGTAAAAAGGAGTGCAGAGTTCCACCTGCTTTCTATACCAGCTGCAAAATGTTAATAACTCTCAGCAATGCATATAGTAGAATGGGACAAGTTTATAAAAGGGTTGAGTTTCTTTAACAGATACAGTAAAATATAAACCCTGAGTTTAGTTCTGCAGTAGGAACATTACTAGCTTACATTTAACACCACATTGGTTTATATTGGTGCCATCTATTTATTTTATCATGTTTTGTTTTGACTATATACCTTTTTCAAAAGGTGTGTACTCCACCTCGTAAGTCCCATCACCGTTATCTTTAACCAGGCAATCTGTTGCTCCTCCAGATGGATTGGTGATTTTGGTTTTGATGTGATTTCCTCCAGCACGTGTCAGAGGTCGGGCGTCTACTGTAAAATTTGTTGTGGCTTCCCGAAATACTCCTGTGCATTAATAAGATTCATTAAAAGAATGTCATACCATTGTATAGCAAACATACATCTAGAATTCATTTTGGTTAGGTACTGTATAGTTAATGTAAATCCTTTTTTTTTTTAAGTTTTGGGCAAAAGGAAGACCCCTTTCAGTTTTTTTCCTCTGTCAATATTCCATTGTGGAGATTCCTACACCAGAAAAACAACAGGAAGTAAGGAAACTGCCCCAGAGCAAGGTCAAATCTCCTCTTAGGTGTCCTGTTTCTATGACAATGCTAACATTTTGGATTTCCAATCACTTTTTATACTAGAGACAATGGTCAGGACAAAGAGTGCAACTCCCCATCCAGGACATAAACATTACTGAAAAAGCTGACAGGGGTTCCACTCTTCCACATGCCATCCAAAGCTACAAAATATCCAGAAGATGAGAAGCTCTTGGACAGCTAAAGTGGCTTGCACAATAGACTGACAATGCTGCTTCTAACTGTGAAGCAGTGGCTTAACGTTATCAGCTTACAAAAGGAACTTCAGATTCTCCAGGTAA
Organism: Pelophylax lessonae; assembly: GCF_965119305.1. Taxonomy (NCBI): domain Eukaryota; kingdom Metazoa; phylum Chordata; class Amphibia; order Anura; family Ranidae; genus Pelophylax; species Pelophylax lessonae. The sequence continues at coordinate 61,103,090 of NC_138775.1, forward strand.
GAAACTTTTCAACAAATATACAAAATACAATTTGCTTAAGACGACACTATGCAGTAAGGACGAATGCCCAACATAACAAAATATATTTAGGGCTTGCATACACAAATTAGAAGTTTTTTTTAAATTATGTTTTCACTGGCCCCAACATTGTGATGACTTTTCGCTACAAGCTATCGCATAATCTTACCTTCGCCTTCCACACCAGGTCCAAAAACCTTGACTTTACTAGTGTCCACAGCGGGGTCAATCTTTACACGAGCAGGGAACTTTGGCACTTTCTCTCCACCATACTTCATAGACATTGTGTACATGCCAGCAAAAAGAGGAGCATAGGTGACAGCATGGGTTCCATCACTATTGTCCTGTATGTAGACCTCAGCTTTGGATCCAGAATCAGACACTGCCTCCATAGTGAGAACTCCAGGGCCTGCTTGGGAACAGTCTACATGTATAAGTCCAGCCTCCCCTACTTTGCCATGCTCCAGACCAGGACCTGTGGCAACCACTTTGGAGGGATCAAAAGGCATTTCAATTTCAGCTTGGAATGGTGAACCTGGAATATGAGTTTCTTCAAAAAGAATGTTCACAAAGTATTCCCCAGGTGTGGTTGGCAGGTAGGAAACGGAGCATGTGCCATCACCATTGTCGGAACATTCAATTTTGGCTTCACATGGACCTTCAACAGTCAAGCCCAAACCTCCTGTGCCTGCTCCTTTAGTGTCAATGGTAAATTCAGCAGGCTTGCCAACCAGTCCTCCTTTAAGGCCTGGCCCATATGCTTTAACCTAAAAAGTGAACAAAACAAATTAAGATAGAGTTTACAAAAACTTAACAACTTTTAATTAGTGGAGGAACTAATGATAATACTTAAAAATACTTCTGCCTAAAACCTGTTGAACGTAATAATAAATGACAATATTCCTCTGCTACTAAAATAGGCTGTGATAACAGGCTGTGATAACAGACTGCTCTAGCAATAAAAGACTTAGCAGCACTACAGAGTACTTGTTGTATTGGTTGATCTTGGCCCTACTAACTCACAAAAGGATTGAGGGCAACAAGTTTTAGGTAAGGAACAGACAGGTAAAGAAATAAGGTAGATGGCAAAAATATGAAGGAACCCTGTCTTGTCAAATGAGTTTCTATGAAGGAATCAAATTTCTAACATCTTAGGCTAGTATCACAATGGTGCAATGTGGGAAGAGCGATTCCTGTGCAGGTTACCGTACCGCATCAGAATCGCAGGCAGTTCACACTGCGCTCTGGGAACCAATGCAGGTATCAATACAAAATCAATGACACCCCCGAATCAGTTTGCAGAATGCAGTGAGAACTGTGAAATTGGATCGCATGGGTCTTAACACCAATGTGATCTGATTCCAGTGCGGACCAAAAAAAGGGTACTGAACCAGTCTGGAGTTAATGCGATGCCATTTCACGGACATCGCAGTGATGTGCACGGGAATGAGGGGCAAATCACATTTGACGTCTGCAATCGCATAAGTGTAAACCCAGCCTTGGGTTTTTATGTCCAAGGTGTTAAAAAGAGCCTGGTTCTGTTCAATTGTGTTTCACATGTTTATTCCGCATTTAATGCCTAGTGTAACACATCAGTTGTAATGCTATACTTCTGTACTCTTTACTAAGATGTGTATTGCAACATGTTTTCAATAAAAAGTTTGCTTAAAAAAAAAAAAAATAGCCTATATTTTGTCTGTTTAGCCAACAGAAAGTAAACAATGTTGAAAAATGATGAAGAGAATGAACATTAAGAGACATTTAGAAGGTTCTGGCTTGCCTTTGTTGGGTCAGGGGGTAGAGTGGCTTCCACGGTATAGGGACTTCCGGGCACTGGGTGGCCATCATAATCCACATCTACGTTGTATACCCCTTCCTCTTTTGGGATATATTTCACTGTGCTAGCTTCCTTCCCTGGTACTGGATCTATCATACTAGGAATTACTTTTCTGCTTGGGCTGGTAACTTTCACATCCAGTTTGCCTTGTCCACCAGCCTCCTTGGTGTCCACAGTGAACTCTTGGTCTTTACCAACTTCCACTCCTGAAATACAAGGATAAGCTACGTTTACCAAACAATACCCGGCTGACTTCTATTTGTGCAGACACTATTGCAGAAACTACCCATTAAATATTGCACTTACAGATGATCATCACTATCTTCCATCTAACCCATGTTATCTACATATCCATTACACCGCACACATAAATACAATTATTTTGAGGTTAAGCTTTGCATGATGATGTTCAGGCAATAGGTGAACAAAGGTTATAACACAATCGGCAGAGTGTCAATATTTTTTCTACAATAGTTTGAATGTAACACACTTTTAGTGCCAATCACAAAACTCAACAAGGATAGGTTTCCGCACCTTCAGGCCCCAATAATACCCCTTTTTTGGTTACAGTGTTCATCCAAACTTATCTTTCAGTTCTTGGTAGCTGCTGGTTTTTTAAGTGGAATTCCAGTCAAACACTAAGTCTAAGCCAACTCCCACCCCCATTCTAAGCCTACTTTAGCTACCTTGTGAAAGGAAAGATGTGCATACTTACCTATTCTAAGTCCACTCCGGTCACAATTGGGTCCCAGCACCAGCATCAGTGTAGAGGAAAGACAGCTGACAATGGATGTCCCATTGTAAGCCCATGGGTGATGTCAAGCTCTACAGCTGTTATTGGCTATCTCTCCTCTTCACTGAAGCCAGCTGCTGGAGAGATCAAGTGACCAGAGCGGATCGCCCTCAGCATAAGTATAGACATGGGAAAAGAAAAAACTGCGCTAAATATCAAAATCCTAGTAGCTGCAACTGAAATGTGACAAACATATGTGTAACAAATAGTGGGAAAAAGCTGCGCTAAATGACATAGACCATATATGATAGGTCTATTAAATAAAGTGGTAAGTCCCAGAAAATAATAGTCCAAAGTATTGAATGATGAATAAACTGTTAAAGTCCAATCCAACACGACACAGAAAAATTCTATGTGAATAGGTACTGCTTACCAGAAGTAGCAGTAAAATGAGCGTTGGTGTAAACAGAAACCAGACCAGTGGAACTCTGTAGATGACTCCTGTCAGATGATCTCCACTCAGAATTGTGAATCGGTGAATATGGTGATGAGACAAAAAATATACATAGCGTGATACTGCATAAAAATTCTAATCACCCGTGTGAATGAAGAAAATAATAGGTGTACACCACCACCAACATAGGCTGCTTACCAGAAAAAAGAAAAAAGTAAGCATAACATATCTCAGTGAAAGATTGGGAATGAAGAACCACCTCCGTGATATCAAAATAATTACCAGATATTAGTAGATCATGCGATATAAATCACTCAAATGAATAGAGCCACCACCAAAAATTCCTGCTTACCAGATATCAGCAACCAATTGCATGTATCAATCAGGGAAACTGATGTATGGCAATCCACAGGTGAATGAACATAGACAATCCCTTGGCAATATAGCTGATCCACACAGATGCTCCGCGATATTACATAGGATAAATAATAAGGGGGGGAGAGCCCATAGCGTAAAACCATTTATTAAAATAAATAAAACAAAAGATTTGCACTTACAAAAGTACACAGGAATAGCGCTGAATTGGAGCCGCCGGCCAGATGGCTTCAAACACCCGCCTGAGTATCGTCTCGTCTCGTAGAGGTGACGTCAGCACGCCGCGACCGAGGTACGTTTCGTCATAAATGACGTTCTCAAGGTACCTTGAGAACGTCATTTATGACGAAACGTACGTTGGTTGCGGCGTGCTGACGTCACCTCTACAAGACGAGACGATACTCAGGCGGGTGTTTGAAGCCGACTGGCCGGCGGCTCCAATTCAGCGCTATTCCTCTGTACTTTTGTAAGTGCAAATCTTTTATTTTATTTATTTTAATAAATGGTTTTACGCTATGGGCTCTCCCCCCCCTTATTATTTATCCTATCTAATATCGCGGAGCATCTGTGTGGATCAGCTATATTGCCAAGGGATTGTCTATGTTCATTCACCTGTGGATTGCCATACATCAGTTTCCCTGATTGATACATGCAATTGGTTGCTGATATCTGGTAAGCAGGAATTTTTGGTGGTGGCTCTATTCATTTGAGTGATTTATATCGCATGATCTACTAATATCTGGTAATTATTTTGATATCACGGAGGTGGTTCTTCATTCCCAATCTTTCACTGAGATATGTTATGCTTACTTTTTTCTTTTTTCTGGTAAGCGGCCTATGTTGGTGGTGGTGTACACCTATTATTTTCTTCATTCACACGGGTGATTAGAATGTTTATGCAGTATCACGCTATGTATATTTTTTGTCTCATCACCATATTCACCGATTCACAATTCTGAGTGGAGATCATCTGACAGGAGTCATCTACAGAGTTCCACTGGTCTGGTTTCTGTTTACACCAACGCTCATTTTACTGCTACTTCTGGTAAGCAGTACCTATTCACATAGAATTTTTCTGTGTCGTGTTGGATTGGACTTTAACAGTTTATTCATCATTCAATACTTTGGACTATTATTTTCTGGGACTTACCACTTTATTTAATAGACCTATCATATATGGTCTATGTCATTTAGCGCAGCTTTTTCCCACTATAAGTATAGACATCACTACTTCACAGGGTAGTTATTGGGTTGGGAGTAGGAGAGTGGAAATGGGGGTGGGAGCAGGTCTAGGTTTAGTATTGGACTATACTTTAGGGTGACTATGTTGTTACAATTAAAAAAAACTGTCCTACTGCCCATGCCTTGGATCTTCTTTCTCTTGAAGAGATACAGCAGCAATAGAATTGTAAGCTTCCAAAACATTTGGTATTGGAGGCCTAGTCCCTTGCTGAGTGCTGTGGTTTCACGCAGTGGCTGCCATGTCCATGACCAGTGGAAACATACAGAGCACAGTGAGGGGGGACCAGGCACCCACCATTGCCGCCTGTTGGTTGCAGATGGATTTTCAGCTGTTGTACCTTTCAAGAGAGCTAGGATCCAAGCCCTGGGCAGCAGAACAGGTGAGAATCCAGTCCTTTTTTTTTTTTTTTTTTATTATTATTGGTACCGTTTATGTGGTGGAGAGTTGCAATAAACCACTTAACAGTTTTTTTTAGATCGCTCAGGTATTCAGTTGGTGATATATCTGTGCTTGGATTTGTTGGTCTACACTCCTGTTGGGTTCAAATGAAGGGTTCCCTCTGTCCCAGTCAGATTTACTTTATTTTATATTACTGGGAATGCAACAGGAAAAGATTAAAATTCAAAAAGGTGGACAGAAACAGAGGCAGCAAATATGGCAGGGAATCTCACTACTAACATAACCAAGATATATAAAAAGTTATAAGGTTACTTAGCCAAGCAGGTTACAGTTATAATTCAAATATTACTTTTTTTTGGGGGGGGGGGGGGGGGGGCGCGCGTGGCCAGGCATGTGAGTGGAACAGCTTCACAGAGCTCCCGACTAATATCCTGCTGCCAATCCTGACTCCGGCTGTTAATCTGGGCGATATGTCCCATAGTATCATTCTCTTCAGTGCAGCTAGAGGAATCCATCAACACCACACCAGACCATATCTGAGCTATGATGACCCAAGGAGGCAAGGGAGAAGGGACAGCCCTGGAGATTCAACATGTACTGCCCAAAGGAACACCACGAGGCTCTGAGAAGCACAAAGACACACAGGCAGCAAAGTGGGTGAGGGTCATAAGAAAGATGCCCCCAGAGACATGCTCTACTATACACAAAAATCAGAGAGGTGCAGGGACAAGGCTCCTCTGCAGCCCAGGAGGAAGAAGCTGACCCATCCCAGTATATAGAGACAGAGCATGGGACTGAGCTTGACACCATGTCTCTCCCTAATGGTGACCAGCAGACAGACACTGCAGATATGATAGAGGGAGACATACAACCTACCCTAAGTCAAATCTTACAAGCTGTACAGCATTGCACTGCTTCAGTTAACTCAGTCAAGGAGCACTTAGGAGGGCTGACAGAGGAGCCCCCAGAGGATAAGAGAAAGAAAAGAACAACTGCTGCTGAAGGCCGTGATCAGTGATCTTGAGGACAAAATACCTCCACTGATTGCTGAAACCTGCACAGTCACCTGCAAAGCCACCCACAAGTGACAAAATGGATGATATTGAAAATTGGGCTGCCAGAAAAGGTGGCGGGTCGTGACCCCACAGAATTCGTCGACAAATGGCTACTGGATCTATTCGGGAAAGAAGCCCTTACCCCACTGTTTGCTGTTGAAAGGGCGCATTGTGTTCCTGCTAGGGCTCTCCCAGGCAACACACCTAGGCCAGTCCTGGTGCAAATACTACCCTACCGTGACAGAGAGAAAATCTTAAGGCTAGCAAGGGATAAATCCACCATACACTACAATGGCACCAGGGACTCATTTTATCCTAATTTCCCAGTTGAGGTTCAGAAGAAGCAGGCCAAATTCCAGGATGTCAAGCAACGTCTCCAACACCTTAATTTGCCATATGCAATGCTCTACCTTGCATGGCTGCAGAATACAGCCAGAGTTCAGGCGCACTTTTTCAACTCAGCCGGGGAAGCTGCAGACTGGCTGGATGTCAATGAGCCCTCTCTTTGTGCCAGGCACCGAGACAACGCTGAAACCTGAGACTGTTTCCTTGTTCTTCCTCTACAAACAGGTGCATATCTTTGATTCGGTGGTTCTGAAGGGCGCTGCACTTTTTTACTGGAGTCACTAAATTGTTGCTATGTTTACTGATAAGCTCAAATGGAGGAAGCCCCTCGTAAGGGATCGTGAAAAGCTCTCACCACCAAATGCGAACGCACCTGATAGGTGTTCTCTGTTGGAAAGCTTTGCATGAAAGGCACCACTACAAATTATGGGTTTGTTTAATGGATACCCATAGCCGGGAAAAACGGTCTCTCAACCTTCTCGGCTGGGTTTTTCTTAGTTTATTTTAGGCATTTTTCATGAGACCTTTTTTCTGCACTTCTAGAGCTATCTTGTTCATTTACAATACTTACTATGCCTAAGCAGGTACTTTAGTAGTATGAGATGCAGATGTGTCTCATTTGCCACATTGCATAAGATTTTATCATTAGTCACATGACGGACATACCTCTGGTTACCTGGAATGTTAGGGGACTACAAGATCCTTTAAAGAGGGTGATGGGGAGTACGGTCCTCCGTAAGTACCATCCTGCAATAACATGCCTCCAAGAGACCCATCTCACACCAGAGACTCTTAGCTGTATAAAGTACTCCTGGGCACAAAAGTCACCCACTCATGTCACGCATACTCCAGAGGGGTGTGTGTCCTTGTACACAAATCTCATATGTCAGAGAGGCGGTGTCCAGAGCACTGTTCCAAGCTCGAAAGCTGATCTTGCAACATTGGATCTCTCAAATCTCTCCAACTTTAGAGATGTGGTTAGCCAACATGGGATTAACGTTGAGATATGAGCGCTTGATATATCAGCATAGAGTCAGCCCGACCCGGTTCAATAAGGTCTGGGGATGCTGGCTAGCTACCCCTGGCTTGGCTTCATTGGACCTAATTCTTGAAAGGCTATTACCTTAAAGTGGGAACTCAACTGCTCAGTGTGTCCTCACCCTTGGAGTTTATTTGAAAAAGGTACTGGGGAAGAGATATGATGGGAATGTCTTTCTAAACCATACCTAGGGATGCATACACTGGGATATAATGACGTCTCAGGTTCAATTGGTTTTATAAACCTGCTTTGTCTTTGTACAAGAACATTATTCTAATTTGTATTCTGCGAAATTATTGTACAATGTAATACTTCGGAATGTGCATTATTTATTGTACTGTTAAAAGTTAATAAACTTTATTCTGATTTACAAAAGAAAAAAAAATATTACTTTTGGGTGGACATTTAAGATGTTGAATATAGCTTTTATTTAGCATGGCTGAAAGACAAAGGACTGTAAAAATAAATATGTTGAAATACAAAATATATCTACATATAAGCTCTTTGCTGAAAATTTACCCTACCTAAAGTGGTTGTAAACTTTAGACATGAAAGAGGAACAAACCATATACCTCTATAGTGTGTACTTTTCTCTGTTCAGAGCACTATGTAATTTCGCTCTGCTGCCTCATTCCTCTGCTATCAGCAGGAGTCACTTTTGACAAGTTTACCTGACATCAAGAGAAAAAAGGGGACAGTGGAGGAAGTTTCAGCACACAGCTTGTGATTGGCAGCCTCCCCTCTGTTCCTGTGTGAAGGGGTGGGGTGTCCCTTCCTTCCAATCCACTCTCACAACTCTTCTCACGGATATCTGCAAGGTGTAACTTCAAATTCCTGCCCCCCACTTTCTGACAACACAGACAAGCTGTATACATTCTGCACTTTGAACGGATGTAGAGAAGAGGGGCTGAAGATAAACAGGAGGAATAGTTTCATCTCTGTATATCATCTGAGGCTAATCACTTCAATGAGTATATGGGTTAACAACCACTTTAAGGTAGTAATTTATATTGCATCGCTGAAATTATTTTCAAAAACATCAATAATGCCTACTTACGGCTATCTAGTCCACTGATTTTGATCTTGCTGAGATCCAAGGGAGCCGCTACCCCAACTGTAAAGGGGCTTTTTGGAATAGGGTCGCCTCCATAGTTCACATCTACCTTCATTTTACCCTGAAAAATAATATTTTGTAATTATTTCAAAATCCAATGAGGCTTAATAAATGGTTATACAACTACTTGTTAAAAAAAATAAAAAATAGGCCAAAGTACAGAAAAGCTACTACAATGATATGTAAGGGAAACCGCCACACAAAATGTTATCCTTGACTGTCCCCCTGCAAGCTCCAACATCCCACACTGTAAGATCCTCAAAACTGTTACAGATTCTTCTGTGTTCTCTCACAGTAACAATATTGCCCAAACCTATGAGATGAGAAAGGGGGACACCTTAAAAATCAAAAGTAAGTAGCCAAAGGACAAACTCCCAGCATACCCTATGATGCAGACCTGGGAGAATATGCAAAAAACTATTGGCTAAACCAGTGGTCTCCAGACTGTGGCCCAGAGGTCTTTGTTTGCTTTTATCTGGCCATTGGGGCACAGCTCTCCCCCCAATGACACCAACCATTGGGCACAATAACCCCCCAATGACACCAACTTGGAGACCACTGGGCTAATCCTTATTTTTTCTTTATATGAGCTTTAAAAATACACAGCGCCATCAATCAGAGGTGTATTTAGAAAAAAAAATGTGCAAGGCAATTTGCCAAATTCAGCATTTCCTAGTTTAAATTAAAAATGAATAAAAATGTGTTCATTCAGCACAGCAAATGGTCTATGATTTGTTTTATGCCCAGTTAGCACAAAACAAATTGTACATGTGCTTTCACTGAACAAATTGCTATACAAAATGTTATAAAGATACTGCTTAATGTGGTAAAATACTTGTCATAGAAACAGAAATAAACTATGCTTGGACCAATATTTAAATATAAAAATATCATGAAATGCATCCTAAAACAATAAAAAAAAGTTTAAAGCTGAATTCTAGGCAGGTGTAAATTACATTCTATGTATGAAGATTGAAAAACCGTCTGTGTGCAGCAGCCCCCCCAGCCATACCTAATACCTACCTGAGCCCCATACAGCAACGTGCGCGAGAGCAACTGCTGTCCCGGGTCTCTTCCTCCTCACTGGGTGAGAGCAACAGAAGCCACTGGCTCCTGCTAATGTAAAATTACAGCCAGTGTGGAGAGGGAAGGGGGGGGGGGGACTGATCTGTGTGTGTGAATGGACACACAAAGTAGCAGCTAGGGAGCAAGCCTGCTCTGGTGCCTCCATAGCAAGCTGCTTGCTAGGGGGAAAGGGAGGGGCCAGGAGTGCCAGCAAGGGAACCGAGAAGAGGAGGATCAGAGTTGCTCTGTGCAAAACACTTGCACAGAGCAGATAAATATAACATGGTTGTTTTTTTAAACTGCCTTTAATACCACTTTGAAAAAAACTAAAGTATGCAGCTCCACAAAAATATTTTTTTTAATGCAAGCAGTGTTAATGCCTGAATCTGACCTGGTATCAGACTCACACTCCATGTACAGCAGGGCTAAAGTGAGACAGTAAGATGCAGCAGAAGGAGCCAATCAGTTAATGAGCTGACAAGGAACATTGTGAAAGGAGGAGAAAGCAGAGTAACAGAAGAGCTCATGAATGTGCTGCTTGTCCTTTCACTGTCCAGTCACAGACTGGGGTGGGTCAAGGATTACCTAGACTCAGAGAAAGGGGGAGGAACGATGGTGGCCTTTAAACTGAGGACATCTAGTGTAAGAAAAAAGTACTGCGGGAAAATCTAAATTTTTAAAAAGGTAAATACTACAGTAAAATGGGATTCTTGACTTACCGTAAAATTCATTTCTCTGATGTTCACTGATAGAGACAGCTTGTGATCTTCTTAACCATTGGGTTATACTGCCCTCTAAAGGAGTAGGAAACTAGGCAGAAAAAAAGTCTGGCTACGCCCATGTGCAGTCCCAGGGGGTATACTCCCTTTCCCTGCTATAGGTACTCAGTTTTGTTACAAACAGTGTCAGAAGAATTACAACTCCACAGAGGGGTGGGTGCTGTGTCCGTCAATGAACATCAGAGAAATGGATTTTATGGTAAGTCCAAAATCCCGGTTTCTCTTTCGTTTATTGACAGACACAGCTTTTGATCTTCTTAACCATTGGGACGTCCCAAAGCAGTGTTAAACATGAGGGGTGGGAACAGCGAAAAAGTAATTCCCAAAGCTAAATTATAGTAAACCAGGTAACAGGAGCTCAACCAGAACAACAGGAGCGCACCTGATAAAAAACAAAACACCCTCAAAGAGGACCAGGCCCTCTAAACAGCAGCCTGCAAAACCTTGCGGCCAAAAGAATCATCCACAGATGTCAACACATCCACTTTATAGAACTTAGTTTGAGTGTGCCTCGATGACCAGCCTTGCAAACCTGCGTCACTGATGCCTGATGACGGAAGGTCCGGAAGGCACTAAGCCCGAGTAGAGTGCGCCTTGACAGTGATTCAGGCCTATTCCATCAAGGGTCAGGTTCCTCCTTTGTCTGTCTGTCTGATCCTTCTGGAAATAGTCGCAGAGGAAGCGGACAGCCCTTTTCGAGGCCCATCCTTGAGCACAAATAGCGAGTCTGACTTCCTAAAAGATTCTGTAGCTGTCAGGTACATCCTAATTGCCTGGACCACATCTGAAGCATGCAATTTCCTTCAGATGTTTTGGCCTGAGACACAGGGAAGGCAACACAATGTCTTCATTCAAATGAAAATCAAAAGACTTTTGGAAGGAAAGATGGACAGGGGTGAAGAACCACCTTATCTCTGTGAACCACCCAGTAAGATGGACGACAGGATAACGCCGCCTATTTCAATACCTTGCGCGCAGAAGTGATAGCCACCAAAAAGGTCACCTTCTAGGACAAGCAGGGGAATCTCCCAATGATTCTCAAAAGGAGGCTTCTGGAGGACTGAGATCACCAAATTGAGGTCCCAAGGCGGCAACGGAGACCGCACTGGAGGAGCCAAGCGCCCAACTCCCTGAAGAAAAGTACACACCAGGGAGTGTGTGGCCAAAGGCCATTGAAAGAAGACCACCAAGGCCGACATCTGGCCCTTGATAGTACTCAAGGCCAGTTTCTGCTCAACCCCCCATTGAAGGAATGTCAAGATCTGAAAAAGAGCACGGATGAACCCCAAGAGACACACTATGCGATGCACATCTTCCACGTACAATGGTAGATCTTCCTAGAAGTAGATTTCCTAGCTTTTAACAGCGTTGGAATCACTCAGACCAACCTCTATCCTTCAGCATCTGGCGTTCAATAGCCAACCCGTCAAAGCCAGCAACTGTAAAGCAGGATGGATGATTGGCCCTTGGAACAGCAGATCCTCCCTGAGAGGAAGCTTCCAAGGAACGTCGGCAAATAGCCGCACCAGATCAGTGTACCAAGCCTGGCAAGTCCAGTCCAGGGCCACCAAGATGACCAGAATCCCTTCTGCCTCGATCCTGCGTAAAAGTCTTGGCAGAAGCTTGAGAGCATATTAACCCCACTGGGCCACCAGCGAGTCCGCCAGAGGATCCAGTGACCGAGCCATAAACCTCTGCGCCATTCTGTTGAGCCAAGATGCCAACAGATCCATCTTGGTGATGCCCCACTGGGGAGACAGCTGATGAAACGCCTTCGGGTGAAGGGACCACTCCCCTTGGTCCAACGCCTGCCGACTGAGGTAATCCGCCTGAAAGTTTTCCATCCTGGGAATGTGTACAGCAGAGAGGACTGAAACTAAACGTTCTGCCAACCTTAGAATGCCGGCTACCTCTAGAGCCCCCAGGAGACTTCTTGTGCTCCCCTGGTGATTGACATAAGCCCCAGCCATGGCATTGTCCGATTGAATGCGCACTGACTGGACATACCTGAAGACGATCCATCAGATGTTTCAGGCACAGTCTGATTGCTTGGAGTTCCAAGACATTGATCAGTAGTCTGGACTCTTCCAGTGTCCAGACCCTCCGAGCAGAAATTTTGCCAAGGACGCCTCCCCACCCAGACAGGCTGGCATCGGTGGTGACCACTGTCCAATACAACGGGAGGAAGTATTTGCCCAGCCAAAGCGCTGGAGAATGAAGCTACCATATCAGGGACTCTTTCATTCCCCGAATCTAGTCCCATTTGCCCAGAATCTCCCTTTGCTGGAACCTCGTATGGAACTGTGCAAACTGAATCACCTGAAAGGTAGACACCATCAGGCCCAGCACCTGCATGCAAGTCCGGAGGGATGACCATCTGCTGTACAGCAGGAGACAAATTGCAGCCTGTAGTTTCTGGAGTTTGTCAAGAGGAAGGAGCACTCTGGCTAAGCTGAGTCCAGAGTCAGACCCAGATAGTCCAGCTTTGTGGACGGAATCAGAGCAGACTTCTGAAAATTCAGAATCCAGCTGAACTCCCACAGAGTTCGTATAGTGATCTCCAGGTTTTCCACCAGAGCAGTAGGAGACTCCGCTCGCAGAAGGTCGTCATCCAAATAGCCCAGTACCGATATCCCCCGTTCGCATAACAATGCTAGAACCCAGGATAACACTTTGAGCAGAGGCAAGACCAAACGGTAACGCCACAAACTGATAATGCTCCTCTCCCACGGCAAAGCAGAGGAAACGCTGATGACCAGCACATATTGGAATGTGAATGTAAGCATCCTTGAGGTCGATAGAGGCAAGAAAATCCCCCTAATGCAGGGATGCCACCACCGTGCGAATGGACTCCATTCTGATCTTCTGCACCCGTACAAAGCAGTGCCTTGAGATCCAGAATTGGACGCACCTTGCCTTCCTTCCTGGGAACTGTAAACAAGTTTGAGTAAAAACCCTGAAAATGTTCTGATGTTGAAACCAGGACAATCACCCCTTGAACAGGTACTGCAACGCCCCAAAAAGACCCTGTAAGTGGTACAGGGACAGGCGCAAGTTGGAAGAAAAGAACCTTTCCGGAGGGTAAGCATAAAACTCATCTTGTAGCTGGACCGTGTGGAATCGTGAAACCACTTGTCTTGCACCAGGGAAGTCCACGGGTCCGGAAACCAGCGAAGATGTCCCCCTACCCCAGATACGGTTGAGGGCGCACTGTCATGCTGAAGGAGCCTTGTCCGCAGGTCTGGAGAAGCCCCCTCTCAACTTGCCAGACCAGGTTCGCTTGGATCCACCAGAGGAGACCCTAAAATACTTTGATTCCTTGTCAGTCGTCGTTGAGGGATGAAAAAACTTCTAATGAGCCAAGAATGAAAGCCCACATCTACAATGAGGGTCCTTGCCCTTAGTAGCCTGCAGAAGAAAAAGGTACTCTTCCCCTCTGTGAGACCCTTAATGTCGTCATCCAGGGCAGCTCCGAACAGGCAATCTCCTTGAAAAGGAAGATCAGTTAAGATCTTTTTAGAAGTCTGGTTCGAAGACCAACATTTGAGCCAAAAAATAATCCGAAGCACCACTACGGAAACAGAGAGCCTTGCAACATGGGGAGCCGCATCACAGATAAACTGCAGCCCCTGGACCAACTGGTCCGCCAGGTTAGCAAAGGCAGGGGGGGGCTGCTCCCCCTCCAGGTCACAGCATATAAGCTTAGCCCTCTCGGTCCGAGTTTGCGACACTAGGGCAATGGTGAATACTGGCCTCAGAGCCCAACCATTCACTGTGTACATAGTGCGGGCCACTGCCTCCGTCTTCCTGTCAGCAGGGTCCTTAAAGGCCAGGGACTATTCAACTGGAATCATGGTTGCCTTGTTCAACCTGGAAACCGGAGGGTCTACCGCCGGTGGAACAGTCCACTTTTTAAGAAGGGACGCCTCAAAGGGGTACCGCATAGCAAATCGCTTAGGGACCACAAGGGGACGTTTTGATCATTCCCACTCTTTAGCAACAAATCTGTCAAAATAGGAGGGGAAAGGAAAAACCTTTGCCGCTCTAGGTGGCTTGGGAGTGCCAAGGGGAACCAACGCCTCTGTCGCAGCTTCAGCTGCATCTTTCATTTTTAAGGTCTCACGCACAGATACAATCAGTGCATCCACCAGTGCCTTTTCGTGCATGGCTACAGGAGTGGAAGAATCATCCTGAGAACTCAGAGCGCAGACCCAGAAGAGTGACCCACCTCCGCACCTGTCGAATCAGATTCAGGATCTGAGGAGACAGATGGGGAAAGCGGGGTGGGGCGCTTTTTGTTAGCCCGTCGCCCAAAAGCCATCTCCACCCGGGACACAAGGGACTCCAGGACCACCGTCCGTGCATCAATGGATGGGGCCCCACAGCATCAGAGGGGGATCAGGTGGGGAAATATGCTCCAAGGACTCCATGAGTCAATAGGGGGACCCCACAAAAAAGATGTAAAAACACTGCCAAGGGACACCCCCACTGCTCCGACAGCACCACCTGGTCATCAGTAACAGAGCACCAATCGATCCTCAGCAGTTGGAGAGGAGCCCACCAGACTCACGACCCAGCAGAAACAGGCACCTGCAGCCAGTAGGACAATCTGCACTCCACGTGCGGCGATCAGGAAGTGAAAAGATCCAGGAATCAGCACCAGGGGGTTCCCACCGCCAAAATCGTCACCCAGAGGGCTCCACTGTCATGGCCCAGGAGGGATCCCTAGGCATCAGAAAACAGCACAGGCAGAAAGGGGGGGCCCTGGTAGGAGCCCTCACCAGGCACAGCCCCCCCCCCCACAGCCAATCGCCCAGTCACCGTCGTCGCACCCCACCCCCCCTTGCCAGCACAGCACCTTGCCCCTATCCCTACCCCACGAGGTGGACCAGACCACCCTAGAGCCCCAGCGTAAGTGAAGAGGGGGCAGATGGGGGTGACGTGGCCCACAGGGGGACCACCAGACTGATGAGGGGGGTTTCTAACGGGAAGTAGGGGAACCCGGGGGTCCAACTGTCCCATGGAGGGGCCCGAGTCAACCCCAAAACCCTCCAGGGGGAGAGGGGGGCGGGACAGTTGCGTACCATGCCAGGAACCAGACATGCACAGCTCCAGACAGAACCTCCTCTCCATCGAAATGGGGCGGGGGGGCTGTCGGTCAGGAGGATCGAATGCGACCACGCTAGAGGTTTAATTGGTTAAGACGATCAGGAGCTGTGTCCGTCAATGAACGAAAGAGAAAAGGTATTTTATTTTCAATATTTTCATGGGCTATTCATTTTTATCTTGCTATTTTTGGTTCCTTCTCTAGAAGTAAAAAGTATATCTTTTCCTCATTTCAACAATGTCCCATTAACTAAACATCTTCAATATGCTTGGAGCTGGAGCATGTTGTAGGACACCAACTCTCAATTTTCAGATAACAAAGTTTGCCTATATTGCCACTAGCTGATATATGCAGCACAAGCACAGAATACACTGCTTCTCTATGAAAGTCAAGGTATCCCAATGTCCTACCTACAATCTAAGGCCTTGTTCATATTTTCTCAAAATACTGACACTTAAACGTGCATATATCGTTAATGCGAGCGGTTTGTTGAGTTTGATGTGCGTTTATAACTGCTCCGCAAATGCCTTCACATAGCCCGCAATGTCCCCTATGCGAGGCACAAGTACCCACTTTTTATCACCACATATGGTCCACTCCTATTATACAAACTTACTAGGATCAAATTGTCTGCTATTGCCAGACCCCAATACTGATAAATTGCAAACTTTATTTCTACATAAAACAATGTTCATGGCCCCCAAAAGGATTGCGAAAAACTGGACGCAGACAACTCCTCCTACAATTGAGTCCTGGATACGGGAGGTGAACCTCACTCTACCCTATAAGAAACCTAACTATGTTCATAGAGGGTGTCCCACTAAATATAATAAGGTATGGGACAGGTGGGTTGGCAATGCCTGCTACGCGTTTCAGTTACCTCCCATTCCTTGTCACTGGGTGTCCATGCTGATTTTGTAAGACCCTATGGCATACTTGTCAGTCATGTAAAAGGTATCGGCCTACTGTAACCATTTCTTGTATTTTTTGCTTTAGTTTCTTACTTTATTCACTTTTGATGATTCGTTTAACATAATTGGCTTCCGTGATATTGTAATACAGATTTGTCCGTTATCTGTGTACATTGTACTTATTTTTTTTCTCAATAAAGATGTTTTTTGAACATGAAAAATGCTCCCCAAATGCCTGATGCACGTTTGACCCGCGGTAAAAACTCAACCCAGGTTCGTCAATGGATACAGATGGTGAACCAGATATTCCCATATGAAAAACTCATTTTTGAACATAGGGGTTGCCCACACAAATATAACAAAGTGTGGGACATTTGGTGCTCTTTGACTCTCACTATTACTAATACTTGAGAGGTATACTGTATACATCTATTGTATGGGTATCATAACATATAAAAGTTTGTATACTGCATGGTCTTATACAGTTACTAATCT
Organism: Pelophylax lessonae; assembly: GCF_965119305.1. Taxonomy (NCBI): domain Eukaryota; kingdom Metazoa; phylum Chordata; class Amphibia; order Anura; family Ranidae; genus Pelophylax; species Pelophylax lessonae. Next base: position 61,120,059 of record NC_138775.1, read on the forward strand.
GGCTCTAAATGATTGGAAAGTACTGTGTCATTGTTTTATTTCCTTTGCCATATATGTTCAGTTCAAACAATTCATACGTAATGTGAATGATATTTGTGTACTGGATATTGTATTACTTCACGTTCATGTTGAGCGAAATGGTTGCTATACTGATTTTTTTTTTTATCTTGTCAAAAAGCGTTTAAAAAAAAAAAAAAAAATCAACCCAGATGCCTAACGCACCGCAAATGCCGGTGCATTACTATTGAACTGAATGAGATGCATCAACTCTTTCCAAATTGTACATAAAACTTAATTTTTTAAGCACAGCAAAGCCTTGCAAATGCTTCATGTTTTGAGAATGTGAAGAGCACTGTGTGCAGTCCATAGCATCAATTGCAGACTGCTTTACTAAGCGATTGAGGAGCGCTAAAAGGGCACTTCAAACTCCTGCTTTTAATGCCAGTGTGAACAGGGCCTTACTACTCACCCTTCAGAACCACTTCTCTTACAAAATAAAAGAGTGAAGAAAAAAAAAAAACCTATTAAAATTCCTTATTGCCACAGCGGTTTCTGGCTGCATCAAAAAAAAAAAAAAATAAAAAAAATCTTGTTCTTGATCTCTGTAAACAAACATACTTTAAATCAGCCATAATGTTTATTTTTTTAACGTAACATCGACCAGGGTACTAGACAAAAGCAGCCCACAAAATGGATTTCTAAGAGTCCTCTTACAAATTGCTGGCACCCAAACAGCACAGGGAACTTGTTTTGTACGGTTTGGCGCGCGTGCTGCGTGGTCTATGAATGTCCCCATTGCTGCCAAGGAGCTGGAATATACACAGCTCAAACAGCTCGGCTGCAGCGTGCCAGAAACATTTTCCAGTCATCGCTATCCAAATCAGTGTGTTGTGTTTGTGAATTCAGAAAAAAAAAAAAGGACTGGCACCATTTAGTTTGATCAGCAATTAAAAAGAACACAATGCAGCCGTGTCATATGCAGTAATAAGCAAAACACTTACATTGGATACCCAGCAGTTATTTTACTGTTCATGATTCTATTTGGGAGATTCCCCCCCACTTCCTGTCTGTGTGTCAACATTATCACCAGTGGCAGGAAGACTCTAGGAGTGACAAAGACAGCAATCTAAAATGCTTCTCAATATCTACTTATGTATTTGACCCTAAAAGCATGTAGTGAAATGACTTTATCAATACTTAGATTATCAGTAACAATTGGTGGTACAGGGATTGTAAAGTTTTATTGATCAGGAGAACCATTACATACAATGGACTGAGTCAGCCTGGGTAGATGCTAGACTGATCTTCACCCTCCTTCTCCCCTCCAAAGCTCAGTCCTTACTCCTTCAGCTACACCTGAACATAATCTAGCTAGGGCCACTTTATATGTGCGGCTGTCTGTAATAAAGTCTATTCTTTTGCAAACACACACACATATGGTGTTTCTGCTGTGTTCAGCTCACAAGAAGAAAGTTTCTAGCAGGATCGTCAGGTTTTTACTGTATTTACTGAAAATATTCTTAGCCTGGAAAGTGAAATCGAGTGCGGTCACCATATCTAAGGACTGGTAAGCTGCAGTTTATTACATTTTGGTTCTTGGATCTAGTTATCCTTTAAACCAGTTGTCTCTAAACTGTGGCCTGGGGGCCAGGTGCGGCCCTTTGCTTACTTTTATGAGGCCCTTTGGGCACTATTCTATCCACTGACTCCAACAGGACATCATTCCTCCCAATGACATCAATGATGGGGCACTATTTCTCTCACTGACACCTACAATTGGTCAAAATTTCTTCCAAAAGCACAAAAGATAGGGCTCAATTCCTCCCACTGACACCAACAGTGGGGCACCATTTCTTCCACTGACACCAACAGTGGGGCACCATTCCTTCCACTGACACCAACAGTGGGGCACCATTCCTTCCACTGACACCAACAGTGGGGCACCATTCCTTCCACTGACACCAACAGAGGGGCACCATTCCTTCCACTGACACCAACAGTGGGGCACCCTTCCTTCCACTGACACCGACAGTGGGGCACCCTTCCTTCCACTGACACCAACAGTGGGGCACCCTTCCTTCCATTGACACCAACAGTGGGGCACCCTTCCTTCCACTGACACCAACAGTGGGGCACTTTTCCTTCCACTGACACCAACAGTGGGGCACTCTTCCTTCCACTGACACCTACATTAGGGCACAATTCCTCTCACTGACACCAGTGTTGGGAAACAATTCCTTCCAATGACACCAACCATGGAACATTTTTCCGCCAATTAACATCAATGATGGGCCACTGTTCCTTCCAATGAAACCAAGGAGAGGCTACTATTTCTCCCACTGACACCAATAATGGGGCACAATTCTTCCCACTTACACCAATGAAGGGGCATATTTCCTCCCACTGACACCAATGATGGGCCGCTATTCCTCTCCCTAATTCCAAAGATCAGGCATTGTTTACTCCCAGGCATTGTTTACTCCCAGTGAAACCACAACATATTCTTCTCTTAATCCCATAGTACGGCCCTCGTAAAGTCTGAAGGACAGTAAACCAGCCCTTAATTTAGAAAGTTTGGAGACCCCCTGCTTTAAACAGAATAAACAGCTGGAGATAGGACAGTTGACTAAACAGCTAGTGCATCCCACCCCAATCTTAATAAGGAAGCACTGCGATGTGTAAAATTCTGTTCTTGCAAAGCTTAACCCATTTTATGGATTGTGAGAAATGTTTGTGGAAAGCACATGTATACATTGAACAGGAAAACGTATGCATACTATGTGAAATATTCCCATCTCTGCAGCTTGTCTTCTTTGCAAGTTTTAAAATCACTTTCATATAAATTGTTTTTTATACCAGCATGGGGTGGAATTCTCTGTACTCTTGTCTATGGATTTCATGCAGGCACAATAAAAAGTACAAGAACACAAAGGTTACTACATAATATTCACTCCAAATAATGGAAAGTAAAAGGAGAAAGTTTAGATAAAACCAGCATGGAACAAACTGAGAACAATGTATGGCATGCAAGGACTTTCTCTGCACAGATCACACATTAAATTACTAGCATTTTCTACATCCAAGCAACACTTGAACCTGTAATCTACACAGGGATCTAAAAACAAGTTTACAATTTTGAATACGGTTTAAAAACAATATGCAAAAAACATAAATTTTGTCTTTGGACAATGAGCGCTTTCCATTCCTGAAATAAAAATTTGTATCACTTAAAATTCAAGGCTACGCTGATAAAAAATATGTATAATTTGAATTGCCAGTTGTTGGTTAATCATACCGGTTACACCAGAAAGACCATAATAAGGTCCAATAAGGACCACAGCAGAAGTTAATAAAATTATATTTTGCATTTCATGTCCTCCACAAATAAACAATTCCAAGTGTTTCTCATCAAACAGTGTGGATGTCCAAGAGGGGCTGCTGTTAATTAGGAGTGTTCCATTCTGTTTATCTTTGTGGATACTGTAATCACAGTCCATAAATAATGCAAAAGGGAACACGGCCATATTCTTTCAGTTAATCACTGTAAATATTTCATTATTTTGGGGAATGCAACGCAAACAACTTATAGTATCACTACATGAGACCTATAGCAACTGTATCCACCTAGAGTGGTGCAAGCTTACAGCATGACACCGGGTGGAAGATCCTGCAACATACCTGTTGAATCGGAGTGTAGCGGACCGTGTGGGAATAATCATAATTATCAATTATTTCAAAGTCCTTTACAGCATCTCCCTGACTGGGTCCACTGAAGTTCACATCAACAGGGGCTTTTCCTGCCCCTTTGGTATAGACTGTAAAATGCGTTGGCTTCCCATTCTCAACACCTTTAAATATAAGAAATGAAGTGGAGAACTTTAGAAGAAAATATTTTCTTTCAAGTCAAGCGGTTCACTAAATTATCCAGGCAGCCAAGGATGGGACAAATTGCAATGGCAGGGTTGCGTCTGTTCCTATTTAGGTTGTGTAGACAGCTGACCTGGGCTAAGCTAGATGGACCGTTAAAGGGAAACTAAAGCTTTTTAGTCAATGCTATTTTACTTTAAAGATATAAAATTATATACTGATATGTTTTGAAATTAATACTTTTTAACTATTAGTACAACATTCTTATTTTACAAAGCAAACTATTATTACAAGGTAATTCAATTTTCAGCATAGGCAACTAATCCTGGGATTTCTAAAAGAACATTACAGTAGCTGTTCACCAGTGTTAATTTTGTTGACTAAAACATTTTCGTAGGCTAAATTAATAATATTTTAGTCAACTAAAATACGACTAAAACTAAAAGAACTGAGATGACTAAAATACGACTAAAACTAAAATGCCATTTTAGTCAAAAGACCAGGACTTAAACTTAATTGAAATTTGACATCAAAATAACACTGCACTACCACATAATAATGTGTAGGGGACATCTACTAAGCTGCTAAAAGAAAACAAAATTAAGAAAAAGGCTTTTCTTATTTTTTTTTGTTAATATTTAATGTTGGTAATATATTCAGGTAATATGTGCAATGGCATTACAGTCAATAGCGTTTACCGTTTTTATTTTAAATATTTTCAAGTTGTACGTCTGCTTGTCAAAAAGCAATAAATTTGTTTATGAAACTTGGTTTTATTTATAAAGACGTTATATATCACAAAGGCTAAATCTGTGTCTGTAGTGCATGTTCAAACCTTATTGCCATAAATAATAACATGTTATTAGATTTTTACTCCAGGAGTATATAAGGAGTTTGGCAATTCTAAAGAAATGTTTAAATAATGCATTAAAATTAAACTAAATCCATTCAATTTTAGTCGACTAAAATGTACTGGAGATTTTAGTCGACTAAAATGTACTGGAGATTTTAGTCGACTAAAATGTACTGGAGATTTTAGTCGACTAAAATAAGACTAAAACTAAAACAATTCAGACGACTAAAATTAAAATGCGATTTTAGTTAAAAGACTACAACTATAACTAAATCAAAATTTGATGTCATAATTAACACTGCTGTTCACTTGTTGACTGTTCCTGCAGACTAAAGGTCGCTAAAGGACACCTTGAGGGGGGTAGGGGGTTCCCTCTCTTGAGTCATTCTGATATACACTAGATTGCCAAAAGTATTGGGACACCTGCCTTTACACACACGTGAATTTTATTGGCATCCCAGTCCTAGTCTGTAGGGTTCAAACTTGAGTTGGCCCACCCTTTGCAGCTATAACAGCTTCAACTCTTCTGGGAAGGCTGTCCACAAGGTTTAGGAGTGTGTCTATTGGAAGGTTTGACCATTCTTCCAGAAGCGCATTTGTGAGGTCAGGCACTAATACTGATTGAGAAGGCCTGGCTCCCAGTCTCCGCTCTAATTAATCTCAAAGGTGTTCTATGGGGTTGAGGTCAGGACTCTTATGCAGTCCAGTCAAGTTCGTCCACCCCAAACTCGCTCATCCAGGTTTTTATGGACTTTGCTTTGTGCACTGGTCCAAATCATTTGGTGGAGGGGGGGGGGGATTATGGAGTGGGGTTATTTTTCAGGGGTTGGGCTTGGCCCCTTTGTTCCAGTGAAGGGAACTCTTAAGGTGCCAGCATACCGAGATATTTTGGACAGTTTCATGCTCCCAACTTTGTGGGAACAGTTTGGGGATGGCATCTTTCTGTTCCAACATGACTGCGCACCAATACACAAAGCAAGGTCCATAAAGAGATGGATGAGCGAGTTTTGGGTAGAGGAACTTGCCTGGCCTGCACAGATTCCTGACCTCAACCCGATAGAACACCTTTGGGTAGAATTAGAGCGGAGACTGCGAGCTAGGCCTTCTCATCAAACATCAGTGTGGACCTCAGAAACGAGCTTCTGGAAGAATGGTCAAACAGACACGCTCCTACACCTTGTGGACAGCTTTCACAGAAGAGTTGAAGCTGTTATAGCTGCAAAGGGTGGGCCAAATCAATATTGAACCCTATGGACTAAGACTGAGATTCCAATTAATTTAATGTGCGTGTAAAGGCAGGCGTCCCAATACTTTTGGCTTTATAGCGCATCCGATATTCTGGTCTGTGCTATTAGCACATCAGAAATCTAAAACCATTATCACATGCTCTCCTCTGGCTTACTGGACTAAACTGCCTCTTTTGCAGAAGATTTGTATATAATTTCAGCTGCCAGACTGTGCTACATACAGTTTTCCCTGAAGGTAACCTTGTATTCTAACATATTGTCATCATAAGAATATTCTTAATTGGTTTATAACAAGTTTACTATAATCATACAATGGCCGTAAATTGTAAGTGGCAGAGCATGAAAATTACAACAAAACATAAGCAGTTATCAAAGGAAAATCTTTGTTATTCTGCTGGTTAATGTACAAAGAGCATGAAAATGGTGCAAATTGGACCAATTTTTATTTTTCAGGTGACAGTTAATTGTAAAAATATGAAATGCCAATAACCCTGTAATGACATTTTTATATACTGTATAATAGTTGAATGGTGTAGATGAACTGCATTAGTCTTTTAGAAAAATAAATGTAAACCGGGACAAATACCCTAGTTGTTGACTTTTAAGAAAGACATGCTTACCAGTCCATTAGGTCCAGCGCTGTCTTACTGGCACCTGAAGTCTTCAGCGCTTGTTATATTCCTGTGCTGCCATCTTGGATTTGGGAGCTTGCCGTTACTTCTCAATGATTCACAGGCAGCATTCCACAGCACATGTGTAATGGACAGATTGGTGTTAATTTGTCCTATAATCTCCTGGGATGTGAAACATCTCAGAAGGCTGCAGGGAGGCGGGGGCATTGTGGCGAGCGGAGCGTGACGTCATTCTCGCCTAAGCAAGAAAGCGCAAGCAGCTACCTACTGAAAAAGGTACTTGGTTCCCCCAAGAAATATATTTCTAAAAGGGGGGGAAAGATTAAAAGGAGAATACAGGAAAATGGTGAGTGAAGGTCCACTTTAACACACACAAGGGGTTTCTGTATCACCAACTTACCAGATTTATTAAGTCCTGGGCCTTCAGCCTTCACCTTGCTGGCATCATGTGAAGGTTCAACTTTGATTCTGAAGGGGCTGCTTGGAATTTCCTAATGAAAAAAAAAATAAATAAACAAAATATATATATAATTATATATATTTACTGTGTCAAGGAAGAGATTATTCAGTTTAAAGTGTAACTAAAGGCAAAACTTTTCTTTTTAGTTCTGGATTGAGGGGAGATGAATGAGAACACCTGTCAGTTTTTATTGCTGTCTGTGTTAGGGAGATTAACCCTATTCGTCCCGTTTACCATTATAATTGAAAGGGAAAGTAGAAGAAACTCCTACATTTTGGGTTGTCCCCAGAAACATAATAGAGGGGATATCTTCTAATGGGGACACGAGTTTGGGTAACCTGGGATCCCCAAGGAATTCCCTAATTTGCAGGGTTTTCCACTCACTTCCCATTTCGCTATGGGACTGGAAGTAAAGGGAAACCTCTGCACAGATGACAGAAAAAAAAAAAGTGACAGCGGTTATAACCCTCCCTTGTCCTACCCAAAATTAAAAACAGTTTTGCCTGAAGTTCTATTTTAGGCCTTGTTGGTGTAAAACTAATTTTAAAATTGGCAGAAGTCCTGACTCTATACCATTGCCTGTCAAACACCCTCTGAAAGGGGGGTCGCTTCTCAGAGGAACAGAAGTAATAGCTGCACATGAGAAAAAGCAAGCGTTTTAAGAAGAATTTACCATTTAGGCTTTATTCACACAGGGCGTTAGAAAAAACGAGCAGCAGAGCCACTGCCAACGCCAGGAAAAAGCAGCTGTAAAAACGTGCTTTAAGTAGCTTTCTCCATTGGCGTTAATGCGCGTTAAGCCGTGTTAGCTTTTAGCAGCGTTTTTCTGCCTCTATTCAAAATCAGTGGTTGCCTATGAGCCGTCTTTAAACGGCTAAGTCCATTGATTTGAATGGAAGACGCATCCAAGTCGGATCATGATGAGGATCTTGAGGGGGAACTCCACGCCAAAATGGGAATAAAAAACGGCGTGGTGGGGGTCCCCCCCCCCCCCCCCCAAGTTCCATGCCATGCCCTACCCAACTTTACACTCTGGATCAAAAGTTGCATCAAAGTAGTGCAGGTACCTTTTCAAGGTTGCTTATTTTCAAAGTTGCATAAATGGGAACAAGTGCCATTTAAATCAATGGCCTGTGACTTGTCATGCAACCTTGTGCATCCAAAATCGTATGATCAAACTAGTGGAAAGTGTCTTGTGTTGATGGGTCTTGTGTGGGTCTTTTTTTAGTTCTTCATTTTCTTATGAATAAAGATGTACACTGCATCCTTACTGATGAAAAACACTGGGCAGGAACCTATGATCAGCACCTCCCATTCTGTATACTTCCACTGGCTACACAGGAACAGCGTCCCTCCCTGGAAGTGATGTCACTGGCTTTTAGTAACCACACCCACTTGCTGCTCGTGGGACTCAGCAGAAAGTGGAATTGAAGTCATGTGACAGCACTGAATACTGCAAAATAAAGGTAGAAAAAAAAATGGGATTTTTGACTTCCACTTCTCTGATGTTCGTTGACGTACATAGCTCCGGATATTCTTAACCATTGAGTTATACTGCCCCCAACAGGAGTGGGACACTAGGCAGAAAAAAAAAGTCTGGCTACGCTTATGGGCAGTCCCAGGGGGTATACTCTCTCTGCTATATAGGTACTCAGTTTTGTTACAAGCAGTGTCAGAAGAATTACAACTCCAGAGGGGTGGGTGCTGTGTCCGTGAATTAACTTCAGAGAAATGGATTTCATGGTAAGTCAAAAATCCAATTTTCTCTTTTGTTCATTGACAGGCACAGCTCCTGATATGTTAAACCATTGGGACCTCCCAAAGCAGTGTTAAACATGAGGGGTGGGAACAGCAAAAAAATTCCCAAGGCTAAACTGTAGCCAACCAGGCAACAGGAGCTTAACCAAAACAACTGCAGCCCACCTGAAAAAAACAATACACCCTCAAAGGAGGATCAGGTCCTCACAACAGCAGCCTGCAAAACTTTGCGGCCCAAAGAAGCATCTGCAGATGTCAACTCATCCACTTTATAAAACGTTGTGAAAGTGTGCAAAAAAGTGCGAAACCTGACCCTTGATGGAATATGTCTGAATCACTGTCTGTCTGATCCATCTGGAAAGGTCGCAGAGGAAATGGACAACCCTTTACGAGGCCCATCCGCGAGCACAAACAGTGAGTTTGACTTCCTGAATGACACCGTAACTGCCAGGTACACCCTAATTGCCCGGACCACATCAAAGGCATGCAAGGCAATTTCCTTCCGATGTTTAGGCCTGGGACACAGGGAAGGCAATACAATGTCTTCATGCAAATGAAAATCAGAGAAAACCATTGGAAGGAACGACGGACAGGGGCGAAGAACCACCTTATCTCTATGAACCACCAAGTAAGGTGGACAACGGGATAACGCCGCCAATTCCGACACCTTGGGCGCAGAAGTGATAGTCACCAAAAAAGGCCACCTTCTGGGACAAGGTAAGCAGGGGAATCTCCTGAAGATTTTAAAAGGGTGGCTTCTGGAGTGCTGAAAGCACCAAATTGAGGTCTCAAGGCGGCAATGGAGACCGCACAGGAGGAACCAAATGTCGACACCCGGAAAGGTACGCACCAGGGAGTGTGGCCAAAGGTCGTTGGAAGAAGACCGCCAAATCCGACACCTGGCCCTTGATGATACTCAAGGCCAATTTCTGTTCAACCCCCCGTTGAAGCAAGGTCAAGATTCGAGCCACCGAGAAGAAGCAAGGATGAACCCCAAGAGACTCACACCACGGAATATACGTCTTACACGTACGATGGTAGTACTTCCTATAAATAGATTGCCTAGCTTTTAACAGTGTAGGAATCACCGACTCAGATAAACCCCTATCCTTCAGCACCTGGGGTTCAACAGCCAAGCAGTCAAAGCCAGTGACTGTAAAGCAGGATGAAAAATTGGTCCTTGGTAAATTGGTTACAAGCCAAGATCACTGTGAGCAGGCAGGTAGGTGTTTTATATTGCAGAAGAGATATTACGTCTCTTCTACAATAAAAGCCTGCCTGTTGACAGTGAATAGCAGTGGAACTTTAATTCTGCTTAAAGGTGTTCCTGGAACAACCAACTGTCACATTCTCCATTATGCTAGGTCACTGGCTGTCTCCACTGTTGGTCATCAAGGATGGACACTCAAAGATAATATGAATTAAGAGCACTGGAAAAAAAAAGGGCAGATCTCAAGTGAAAAGCCTTGATCTAAAGACTTTTTAGCTGAAAGTAAAAGCCCAGTACAATCCCAAGTAAGTATCTAAGGTCAATTTTTTATACTTTTGACAGTAGGTAAGGATCAGAAACTGGGGAGATTCACCCTCTTCATTTCTTACCTCTCCAGCAAAGAGAACTTTGATAGTGTATCGCCCAGAAGCTGGAGGAGTATATTTCACAGTAAATGTATCATTGGCATTGGGGATAATGTCAAAATCAATGTCCTCTTCCTCATTGCTTATCACACGGGCATCGCATTTGATTCCAACACTAACATCACCTGGAAGAAAAAAATTTTAATGCAACAAACTCACACCAAGAATACTGAAAAAACAATTATAATAAATTACGTACATTTTAGAAATTATTTTAATATTAGGTGTCATACAAAGAGAAACTCAAAGAGGAAGGGTTCTTTTCGCCCCTAGGTGCTAGTTTACAGCGGTTAGCTTTATTGTGCAATGCAAACATTGCGGAAGATCAGATGTGCGCTCCAGTTCTATGGATAATTTTCATGTCTGAGAATCATCAAGCAGCAAGATCTTCTATAACAAATTTGCTTGCCATTTGTATACCACTTCAGACTCTGCAGACCCTCAATCCAAGTGCAGTAGGTGCCTCTAGGATCTATCAATCCCCCCCAGACTCATCAGCACTAGCGATGGGTTCAGATGTGTTCAGATCGAGCCCACCAGGAAGCCCTCACTGCACAATGGCAATCATAGGCAGTGAGACATTTCCCGACCGGAAGCTGCACATACACATGCTGCCTATGATTGGCAGTGTGCAGTGCTGGTTTCCTGGCGGGCTCAATCCTTACACGCCCGAGCCCATCGCGAATAGGCACATACAAGGCAGCACTTTGTTTGAACTAAAGGCAGCACTTTGTTTGAACTAAAAACAACTATTATTCATAACATTACCATCACTCTTTTACTGACACATTTCGCTTATTCCTAAATCTTGCCATAAATAGCTAGCTAGATTGTGCGAACATTCTCCTAATCCCGCAGGAAACTTTAAGCCCCATGCACACGGGCCGAATGCCGTCCGACATCAGCCAGATCAACATAAACCGTCTGACATTCGGCCCCTGTATGCGCCAGATGGGCCAGCTTAACTCGGATGAGCATGCTGGAAAACCAGCAGCCGACCGGCTCCCGATCAGCGCTCTCAGCCAATGGCTGAGAGTGCTAATCGGGAGTGTTCTGGCGGGGGGTCCCCTTGTCAGAGCACAGCAGCTGGGTTGAATGGGGAAAAAAAACGGTGTGTACCAGGCTTTAGTTTAGGGTGAGATAAATAGGTCTATGGCCAAGTGAGAATAAAAGTTATTTAATGTGAGTATAAAGACTAAAAAGAGTTGGTTCTTTTCAGTCTAATAGACCCTGCCTGGTAGGCCTACAGCAAGGAAATGAGGATCAGAAGGAAGAAAAGTCGGCCAATGTAATCAACAAACATGGCGATCCCATAGATATATACAACTTTAAAAAAAAAACAAGGTTTTAATACCATACTACTAAGGCCCCTTTCACACTTGTGCAACTTGGGACTGCAAAGTCTCATGACAATTTGTACCCCATGATTTCCAATGAGCACCATTCATATCTATGCGACTTCAAAGTAGTCCCTGCACTACATTGGTCGGACATTGATGCGACTTGAGGTCCATAGACCTCAAGATTACACAAGTATTGCTTCAAGTTGCGTCAAAGTCACGCAACTTTCAGGTCGTACAAGTGTGAAAGGGGTCTAAACAGATACCATTAAAACATTAAAAGTAATATAGCTGGCTGTCTTTAAATGATATCTAAACCGAAGAGCAAAATGTAATATATATTGCAAACTACCAGCCGTTCGATATGGTGGCTGCATTGGTTTCCTTTTTTAGGCCAAGAACAGAAAGACATTTAGTACTGGTATTTCTGTACTTGATCCTGCCACAAATCTTGTGTGCTTGTAACTTCCTGTGCATTGAAATGAAATCTTAACCAATGTGACCAGCTTTCCCAGCTATCTTTTGTGTACTTTATAGCAACGCTTCTCCGTGTAATAGAGATGAGGAAAAAGGGATGCGATTGTAGTCCAGATCCGAACAGCCACTTAGGGTGATAACTCTGCTCCTTCACAGACACAACACAGCAGAGTTAGTGTTGTCTCTATAGGAACTGAAAGTGTGTTACTGGCAGGATCACCGGGTGAAACTAAAGGAAACAAAACCTGAAAAAGGAAATGAATGCAGCCACCACATCCAAGGATGGAAAAGCTGCAACATATTACATTTTTGCTGTGGGAATTAGATATGCTTTAAGAAAAAATTTACCTTCTCCAGCCTCAGTACAGTCCACTGTGAAGTGTGTGGGCTCATTTGCCTTTAAACCAGTTTTCTCCACGCCAGGCCCGAAAACCCTCACTTTTTGTGGGTGGCTGCCCTGCCCAATGGTCACCTGGGAAAATAACATATGTAAAAAAAGTTTGTAATATTGAAGAGATTTCATAAATACGTGCTCAACTGAAAAAATTAAATGTATAAAATACATTTCACTGCACTACAAAGTTCATAAAGTTGAACTTCGGGCAAACTTCTAGATACTTTAAACAATTTCCATAGACCTATTTACATTATCTGCCAAAAAATCTGTTATTTTATTTCAGTATTTAGCTCTCTTTTGCCACACAGCACAGCCAGGCTGGTGCCAGCTCAAGTTCTTAATTTCTGTGCCACTTCTCCACCTCCCGCCTACCTACTGGACAGTGAATAAGCATTACTACACTGCTGATTCACTGTCCAATGAGAAGGTAGGTGACACAGGAAAAGGTGAAATAAACCAGGAAACAACAAACCCATTTTCCTGGCTTTGCGGTGATGCAAGTGTGTGAATCTTATTATTGGGTGGATATTAATACAACCCTTTGGCAAGTAAAACAGTTTCCACATCCAGTAGATTGACTTCGATTGTGTATGTAGCAGTTTGGCAGGTGGCAAGCTTTAGTTAAATAAAAAAATAAAAATTTACAATTCAATTTTTTTCCCTACACCAAGTACAATAATAAAAAAAATCAAAAAATGATAATTGCTTAACAATACAAAAAAGAATAGAAAATAATATAATGAAATCTTACTGACTAATCCACTGTGCTTTATTAGGGATCAAATATGAAATTGTTCTTATGGGTGGTGAATGAGGCGCTGCTTCTAATTGGTACTACTACTAATTGGCACACAATCAAAATAATTAATATAATAGTGTCTAGTAGCAAATATGTGCTTATTGAATTACCAATGGCATATACCATAAAAATATTCTCCACCAATTTAAAATGTTATAAATATAAAGTGCATACAAATCCTCCCAAAATGTAGTGCAAACTTTGCAAAATATTATAAACTAGTAAATATATAGATAAATATAAACTGCATAAGTGGAAATTATAAATATATAAATAACTATACATTGCAGAAGTGAAAAAGTGACCACAAATTATAGTGCAACAAAATCCTCTTGCACAATCATGTGCTACTAATAAAAGGTGATTTGGTACTTATAATCACTTTATAAATTAATTAATAGTCCAGCAATTGATGAATAGTTCATAAAGTTCCATTCAAAATTATATTTCCAAAAGTGATATGTGCTTCCATTCAAACTCTGTGTTCAGTGCTACTTTTTCCGCCACCTAGTGCGAAATTAGCGATTATAAGCACCAAATCACCTTTTATAAGTAGCATAAGTAGCACATGATTGTGCAAGAGGATTTTGTTGCACTATAATTTGTGGTCACTTGTTTACTTATGCACTTTATATTTATTTATATATTTATAATTTCCACTTCTGCACTTTATATTTATATTTATCTATATATTTACTAGTTTATAATATTTTGCAAAGTTTGCACTGAATTTTGGGAGGATTTATATGCACTTTATAACATTTTACATTGGTGGAGAATATTTTTATAGTATATGCCATTGGTAATTCAATAAGCACATATTTGCTACTAGACACTATTAATTATTTTGATTGTGTGCCAATTAGTAGTAGTACCAATTAGTAGCAGCACCTCATTCACCACCCATAATAACTATTTCAGTTTTCTACTTAAATTGAAGGCAGCTCTACACAGGGTTACTGAATACAGAGGAAGGGGAGGCGCCACTTTCTTGACAACATTGCATGCAATTGTTCTTACCAATCTATGGTGCATTTATGGTAAAGCAATTAAATAAACCAATTCTTGCACTTACCCTGAAAGGGCTTTTGGGTACACCGACACTGCCCCATGTGATCACAACTGTGTGCTTGATTGGCTTAGTTGGATTGTATGAGCAGGTATAGGTACCGTCAGGGTTTGGCTTGGAGTAGATGTCCACAGGGTTGCCTTCAATATCCTGTTAACAGTAAATAAAATATTCTCTGTAAATCGGAATAATTCTATACATGCATTTTATTTAGTTAATCCGCATATATCTCAGCATTCCTGGCTAACCTGACGTTCTGGACTGCAGTGAGCTTCAGAATTTGGTTTTTATTAGAAAGAGGACTAGGTCAGCATATATTGTGTTAGTGTGTAATACACAGTTATTCCAGGAGGAGGCTGCCAAGTCGACTCATTTCACTTTCATGGAAACTCGTTCAGCTTGTACGAGGTTGTGCAGTTGCCAGGAGAAGCTCAGCTAGATTACAACCCTGGACCCCACAGCCAGTAGAGCCGTCAAGTGAAACTGGGGTAATTTTATCTGCTAGAACAAATTCATTCACCTCTTGGACTGTCCCCACACCACTTAAAACGGATATGTGGAGAAAGAAAAAATCCTCACATGCAGTGGGGTTGCCTTCGCACTACAAGGGTTAAATGTCTGCTTCGGTCTAAAGGACTTGGAAAAGCAGTTTTATCTACCTGAAGAAGCCCTTTGTGCTATTAATCAATCCCCGCAACCTCTACTTCCTATCGGTCACAGGTCCTCTGATGACAAGAACAATGAAGGGTCCATAGCCCTGCATGGTGTGAGGATGCAGAAGGAACGTTTATAACACCGAGAGTAGGGCCAGAATAGGCCAGCACTGGTACCTGGGGGAGCAGAATAGAAAAACTGCTTTTCCTGGCTCCTAAACCAAAACTAGCAGCCCGACCGCAAGGGAAGGTTTTTACTTTCCCTGTAGATCGCCTTCAACTCATATGCTTATTGTTTGAATGTAACACTGGCTTTGAAGCAGATGAATACATTTTTTTTTTTTTTTTTGAGGGTTGATAGCACCTGCTGATGCACTGCCTAAATGTCTTATCCCTATCTAAAATAATGCTTTCCATCTTAACCACCCACTTCACCCCAACACAATACCTAAGCTAACCCTGAACACAAACTAGAACGTCACTCAAAAAGTGAACTTCCACTGCCCTTGTCCCCTCCCGCAGCCTTCTGGGACACATCACATGTCCCAGGAGGCTCCAGGACCATTCAGAAAGTGCTGTGCGAGAGTGTGTGTACAGCTAGCTCCTGTATCCAAGATGGTGGTGCCGGTGACCCACAATGGTAAAAGAACTGACTGCGGGAAAACAGCGCTGGACCCTCGGCACTGAAAAGTACGTGATTTTTAAAAAATGGATTTTTGTAAGAACTTACCGTAAAATCCTTTTCTCTTAAGCTCATTGACAGACGTAGTCTTCTTGATTCTCAAGAGCTGGGTTATGTTGTCTCCGCAGGAGTAGGACTAGGCAGAATGACAAAAACGTTCTGGCTCCACCCTAGGGGGCAGTCCCTGAGGGTATATCCTCCCTCTCTCTGCTACAGGGAATCAGTTCTGTTTAAAGCAGTACAGAGAATTTAACCCAACCCAACTCAATGATAGAGGGGCGGGTACTACGTCTGTCAATGAGCTTAAGAGAAAAGGATTTTACGGTAAGTTCTTACAAAAATCCATTTTTCTCTATCGCTCATTGACAGACGTAGTCTTCTTGATTCTCAAGAGCTGGGACATCCAGAAGCAGTGCCACAAATGAGGGGTGGGATTGACAAAATCAAATCCAATCTAGTAGGCCCAACCGGTGCCAAACTAGAAGTTTTAAAGGCTCATTATAAACAAAGAATGAGACTAAAGAAAAAATTTTCCAACGGAAAAAAACCCTCGAGGTAGACCACTGGTCTCCTCAAATTGCGGCCTGCAAAACCTTGCGGCCAAATGAGGCATCGGACGATGCCATTACATCAATTTTATAATGTTTGGAGAAGGTATGCACCGACGACCAGGTAGCCGCCTTGCACACCTGGACCACTGACGCCTGATGGCGAAAGGCCCATGACGCACTAAGTGCCCGAGTGGAGTGCGCCTTAACAGGGAACGGGGGCTCCCGACCCTTAATAGAATAAGCCTGCACTATCGTCTGTCTGATCCATCTGGAAATGGTCGCGGCAGATGCAGGCAACCCCTTTTTGGGTCCATCTGGGATCACAAAAAGTGAATCCGTCTTGCGAAACGAGTCTGTCGTTTTCAAGTATACCCTGATCGCCCGGACCACATCCAAGGAGTGCAAAGCAAATTCCCGAGGATGACTGGGCTTAGGACACAGGGAAGGTAATACAATTTCTTCATTCAGATGAAATTCTGAAACTACTTTTGGTAGGAAGGATGGATTCGGACGAAGAACCACCTTATCTCTATGAACCACCAGATATGGTGAACGACAAGATAATGCGGCCAGTTCTGACACCCTGCGTGCAGAAGTAATAGCCACCAAGAAGGCCACCTTCTGGGACAACGTGGGTAGAGGAATCTCCCTAATATCTTCAAAGGGAGGTTTCTGAAGAACCGACAACACTAAATTAAGATCCCAGGGGGGTAACGGCGCGCGCACTGGCGGAGCCAGATGTCGCACCCCCTGGATGAAATTCCGCACCAAGGAATGAGTAGCCAAAGGCTTCTGAAAGAAGATGGCTAATGCTGAGACCTGACCCTTGATAGTACTCAAGGCCAGTTTCTGCTCAACCCCTTGTTGCAGAAAAGCCAATATTCGACTAATCGAATAAGACCGAGGACGGAACCCCAAAGGTTCACACCATGCAATGTAGGACTTCCATGTGCGATGATAAATCTTTCTGGAAGTCGCTTTCCTTGCTTCAACTAGAGTAGGAATAACTGAAGCTGACAAACCTTTGTCTTTCAGCACCTGGGTCTCAATAGCCAGGCCGTTAAAGCCAGCGATCGTAAAGCAGGATGGAAGATCGGTCCCTGAGACAGTAGATCCTCTCTGAGAGGAAGTCTCCACGGGACGTCCGCCACCAGTCTGACCATGTCGGCGTACCAAGCTCGACGAGGCCAGTCCGGAGCTACCAGGATTACTGGGATTCCTTCCTCCTCTACCCTGCGAAGAAGTCTTGGCAGTAACGCGAGAGGAGGGAAGGCATATATTAGCTGGTATTGCCCCCACGGGGCGATCAGTGCGTCTGCGGTTTCTGCTAGAGGATCGCGGGAGCGAGCCACGAATCTCTGAACTTTCCTGTTGAATCGTGATGCCAACAGATCCACATCCGGGGTGCCCCACCGTAGGCACAACTGGTGGAAAACGTCTGGATGGAGGGACCATTCCCCCTGATCCAGGGTCTGACGGCTGAGATAATCTGCCTGCCAATTCTCCACCCCCGGAATGAACACCGCAGAGATTGCTGGAACAAATCGTTCCGCCCAGCGAAGAATGCAAGCCACTTCTTTGGCCGCTCGGACACTCTTGGTGCCCCCCTGGTGATTGACATAAGCCACGGCCGTGGCATTGTCCGACTGGATCCGAACCGGGCTGCCCTGGAGCTGCTCGGTCCAGTGAATCAGACAAAGTCTGATCGCTCTCAGTTCCAATACATTTATCGGTAATCTGGATTCTTCCGGGGACCAACGTCCCTGGACAGATAACTGACCGAGAATTCCTCCCCATCCGGATAGACTGGCATCCGTGGTCACTATCGTCCAATATATTGGCAGAAATGACTTTCCCTGGCTGAGCATTGGAGACCGAAGCCACCAAACCAGAGACTCTCTGGTCTGTTTGCTCAATCGTATCTGATTGTCCAGGGATTCCGGATTCCGATTCCATCTGAGGAGAATCTCTTGCTGAAGAATTCGGGTATGGGACTGGGCAAATGGGACTGCTTCGAATGAAGCCACCATCAACCCCAGAACCCTCATGCAAGTCCGAAGGGAAGACCAGCTGTTGGACAGTAACAACTGGACTGCTGATTGAATCTTTCGAAGTTTCCCTACCGGAAGAAACACTCTTGTCCTGACTGTGTCTAGAATTAGACCCAGATATTCGAGCCTCTGGGTGGGAACCAGAAAGGACTTTTGCTGGTTCACCAGCCACCCGAATTCCTGTAAAGAAATCATAGTAATTTCTATGTTTTGTAGCAAGGTCTGAGGAGACTCTGCATGAAGCAGAAGATCGTCTAGGTAACCTAGAATCGATATACCTCTTTGGCGCAGAAGTGCCAACATTGGGGCCAACACTTTTGTGAAGACCCGCGGAGCCGTGGCGAGACCGAAAGGTAACGCCACAAACTGATAGTGGTTCTCCTCTACGGAAAAGCGTAGAAAACGCTGATGTCCTGCGAAAATGGGAATGTGAAGATAGGCGTCCTTGATGTCTATGGACGCTAGGACATCCCCTGGATGCAGGAAGGCTGCTACCGTGCGAATGGACTCCATTCTGAATCTTCTTATGTTGACGAAAGAATTGAGTGCTCTTAAGTCCAGAATTGGACGCACTTTGCCCTCTTTCCTGGGTATTGTAAACAGGTTTGAATAAAACCCTTGAAACCGTTCTGTCCAAGGAACGTGGACTACCACTCCTTGTTGTAGTAGATCTGTGACTGCTCTCCGCAGATCTTCTAGACGATCCGGAGATAGTCGGATATTGGAAGGGAAGAATCGCGCCGGTGGGAGAGATCGAAACTCGATCTTGTACCCTGACTTTATGACTTCGCAAACCCATTTGTCCGGGATTCTGGAAAGCCATGGATCCGGGAACCGGCGAAGACGTCCCCCCACCCCAGTTATGGGTGGGGGCGCACCTTCAGGCTTTGGATGGTTTCTCTTCAGGTCTGGAGGGGGCGGGCTTTTGCTTGCCCGACCAACGACCCCTGATGCCTCCTGCAGGAGGCTTGGAGGACTTAGTTTTTTCACCCGCTGGACGAAAAAACCTCTTGTGAGCAGAAAAAGAAGGCCCTCGTCTTTGACGAGTTCCTCTACCTTTAAAATTTTGCGGTAAAAAGGTGCTTTTTCCACCGGTGAGATCCTTAATGATCTCATCTAAGTTGGCTCCAAATAGACGTTCTCCTGAAAAGGGGATATTAGCCAATGCTTTCTTGGAACCTTGGTCGGCTATCCAACCTTTTAGCCACAGTGTGCGCCTGAGAACCACTGCTGAGACTGATGCTCGCGCCATTAATGGAGTGGCGTCTAACGCCGCATCACATACAAACTGTAACCCCTGTATCATTTGTTCCAACAAATCTGATACCGCCTGAGGGACTTCTTCTAAGTCCCGGCGTAACCACTTGGTCCATTCAGTTACAGCCTGCGAAACCAGACCAATCGCAATTATTGGCCTGAAAGCTGATCCAATCAAGGAAAACATGGTGCGAGACATAGCTTCTATCTTGCGATCCACTGGATCTTTAAAAGACGGAGCGTCTTCCAAAGGAATAACCGTGGCTTTATTCAATCTAGCAATTGGTGAATCCACCACAGGTGGTTCTGTCCATTTCTTAATAAGGGTTTCCTCAAACGGATAACGCCTGTCAATGCGTTTGGAAATATTAAAAGTGCGTTTTGGCAGACGCCATTCTTCATCGATTGGATTGCCAAAACATTTGGGCAATGGAAAAACCTTTGCCACTTTGATGCGCTTTTTAGTCCCAAAAGGGATCTCAGTTTCAGCTATTTCTGATGGAATACCCTGTAACCTTAAAGTCTCTTGAACAGATACAATGAGTGCGTTTACTAACGCTTCCTCTCGGGCTATGGCTGATGCCGAAACATCCTCCTCACTGTCTGAAGAGACAGGACCCGAGACACCAATACCAGATGAAGTACCTGCAACTGCAGAAATAGGCTCAGAGTCTGAATCCGAGGTTTCAGATAATAAGGGGTTAGGCGGGGGTCGCTTTCTTGCGCCCTGTCCCTGACAAGCCACTTCCACCCGGGACACAAAAGTTTCCATAATGGCTGACAAAGATTCAATTGTCAATGGGGTGCTGGAGGATCCCGCAGACCCCTCGAGGGGATCCGGAGGAGATACATGAGTGGCAGGGTCCATGTTAATACAGGACACTTTTGCCAGCAATAAACAAAAAAACTTTTCTTTTTTTTTTTTTTTTTTTTGTGTGTCTCCCCCTAGCGCAATAGCGCCCCTCAGAGTACCTGCTTCTCGACCCAGAGAGAGAGAGAGAGGGACCCCCAAGGCTCACCAACCGATGCAGTGTAGTTTCCAACAAACTGCAGCCAGCGTCTGTCTTACACAGACTGGAAGGAGCTGTTTGCTTTTTTCCCGGGCAGAAGGCGTGGCTCCGCCCCCTGTGTACGCCTTCCGGCGTTCCCAGCCCTCCACGAGGAAGCTGGGCTCACAAAACATGGCCGCCCCCATAGAAGAGACATAAGACTCCAAAAACATGGCGGCCGGCGTGACCTGAGGACATACATGCATTCGGTCTACGGCAAAATGGCGGCGGACCGCCGATATCGTCTTCCCAGCACATCCACCTGCACTCTACTGAGAGGTGACATATGGATCTACAGAGATACACTGCACATAAGGTAGGATTATACCTCCTATGTTTGCTGTAATGTTACAGTCTGCTGGGTAGAGTGTTAGCTCTTGAACCAAGTCCACTTCCCACAACACATGCTGTATTACAAGGGGGACTTGTAAGTGTCAGATATATACTGACCATATATGGAGGGGCCCATAATATATACTGCCTCATAAATGAGGAAAAAAGGGAACGTTTTACTCACCATACCGAACCGACAGGCACCCTCTCTTCATAATACCCTCTCCACCGAGGTGGGGGTTTGTGGACGCCTCGACTCTCTGGTCCTGGCGTCCAAGCGAGCTTTTAACTCGCAAAGTCAGTCCCTTTACTGGGACTCCGTCGCGGCCGACTCAGCGCACTGGTCTGCACGCGCTTTTTAGGCAGAGACCGGGGTGACCACTGGATCTCACATCCAGCCCGTCGCCCGGCCCCGCATACTTACTTGAATATGTCGCGGCCGACCAAGCGCAATGCCTGGTCTGCACGCGCTCGTAGGCCGGCTGGGGTGACCACAAGTGTCGCCCAGTCCGGCATTTTTGCTTGAAGATCTCACAGGAAAAAAACACTGGAGAAAACTACCTAAAAAATGTCTTTTTCTTAAAGAAAAAAAGTCTTGCCAGGACCAAAAGATCCCAGCAAGGAACTTAGGTCCTTACTCCTGACTAGACAGAAAAAAACTGATTCCCTGTAGCAGAGAGAGGGAGGATATACCCTCAGGGACTGCCCCCTAGGGTGGAGCCAGAACGTTTTTGTCATTCTGCCTAGTCCTACTCCTGCGGAGACAACATAACCCAGCTCTTGAGAATCAAGAAGACTACGTCTGTCAATGAGCGATAGAGAAAGTCATATTTGTAGTGATTGACTTTACAAAAAAAAAAAAAATCAAGCTGAAGTTTCTCTTTAAAGAGATCCTTAGATTTCAAATATCTTAGTATTGTAAATGCTTACTTAGTGTTTTTCCTTTCCATGTGGTTCTATTTTTTTTTTAGCTGCAATATGCATGATTCCCTAGATCAGGTACCTCTCGCCTCTTATGGGAGGTGTCTAATTAATGTCTGTGCTGGTCCAGCTCTTCTGCCCCACCCTTCGCCTCCCTGTATAAACTTTTATGTAACTGCAAGGGGAGGAGTGAAGGGGAATACTACATTCATTTGAATCTGAGTCTGGTGATATCACATTCAAGATGACACCCAGCAGCAGTCCCAGGCTTTAAGATGTCTTCACTAGGAAGGTTTTTACAGGTGAATAAAATTAATGAAACGCATTTCACACTGAATAATCTTATGGGAAGAATTTTGCTGGAGGTCTGGCGAGCATCTAAAACCGGGTACACACTATTAGTTTTTTTTTGTTCAACCCAGTAGGTTCAACTAAAAAACAAAAAAAAACGTCAGCTCCGGTCGGAGCCGCTGTACTAACCATGCGAGGTTAGTGCAGCGATTTCCCCACTAAGCTGTTGTGTTCTGACAGGGGGTCGGTCGGATGCTGGTGTTTTCAGCATACACATCTGACAGACTGATATACACACGGGCTGAATATCGCCCGTTTTTCGTTTTTTTTTTTAAACAGGGGTTGACATTTGGCCCGTGTGTGTACCCGGCCTAACTCTTAACCATCCTAATTCAAACAAGACAAATACTCGTAATCACCAAGAGATATGTATACTGCTCAAGGCGAGTGACTCACCAGAATCTCCACTGCAAAATCCCTGTCTGCCAGTCTGCCTCATTGTTCTCTGATGAATAAGTTGGCAATGTAAATGAGACCACAATACAAGACAATAGAGGGACGTACGTGTTCACAGTTTTTTCAGTCTGAGAGCTCCATCTGTTTTCTTTCTATATATCATTTAATTTTTTAAGCTTTGGATAACACACCTGTATTCCTCTCGCTGTTTTTACTGGCTGTCTCCCAAAAATAATTTTGAGCAATGAAAATTAATCACTGCATTCTGGGCTGCAGCAAAGTTTCTGGTGTATTTATGTGACAGAAGGATATGTTTAGAGCTGTACCATAGGAAGAATGTGGAATTAGACCGTTCTGTGGCCAACGCTGGCCATACACTAGTAGAAATGTATTTGTTTGAGAAAAAAAAAATTCCATCCTGCTTCTAGCACCAAAAGTTTGGAAAAAAATTCTAACACTGAATATGGTTTTGGTTTGGTAACATTCGTTCATTCCAAAATCAAATGTTAACAGCAAACAAAGTATTTTTGAATAACATTTGTCAGGTCATTGAATGTGCTAAAAAGTTTTGTACGAATATTCCTTTGAAAATCTATCAGCTTGTAGGCAAGTGGAGAATTCCCCTTAAGGTTACTCCACCTAGTGGTGGAGTTGGGACGCATCGTGCCCTTTTATAAGGTGGGAGGAGTCTGAACGGTAGGTTTTCATGCTTTGAGAGATTTGACTGGCGCCACAAGAGAGGGGTTACTGAAAGGAGTCTCAATTGCTTTCCCTTTTTAGGGGAGGGGCAGAAGGAATATCTTAAGGAAACACCTGGATTGGGAATTTAACCAAAGTGATAAATACAAGTATAAGCAGTACAAAGCTCTTTCTTTGCATGACCAGGACAATGTTGTAATGCTTAAGAGTATGTTTATTTGGCAATATTTGGGTAACCTGGAATTTGGACTTTTCTGAGTGCATTACTGAAAAGTATAGAACTACTTGTGCAACAAAAAGCCTTTGTGGCTTCTGCTGGGAGTAAAATGACAAGTGCAGGGAATGCCTGGTGTGAAAAGTAATGTGCTTTTACTGGTGCAAACCTGGTAAGCTCTGGAGAAGGGTGGGCAATGGAAGGAAAGGAGTCCCCCAGCGGTGAGAGAGAACACCCCCCCCCCCCCATGCATCATGTGGCTTGGGCCCTCGTGTGTTATGGGCCCGAGTGGATGGCTGGGCTTCTAGCGCTTTCATCTGAACCATGTGTAAAACATGGGCCTATGTGCAAGTACTATAGGCATGAGGGGTTAATGTGTACTGTACAGTGACTAGGAGGATGAAGAGGGGAGGTCTAGGACTGGCATCCGTGCACATGAACAATATGTGGTTTGGGCTGAACACAAGCGTGACGCCCTAGGGCACTAAATGTAAAGGCAGAGCCCAGCTAAGTATGACGGCCATGTGGAAATAAGCTGGGGCCTCCTTACAACCACTTGACCAGGTTAAAAGGAGTTCTAAAGGGAGAAGGTTTATCCTAATGCATTCTTTGCATTAAGATAAATAGCCTTCTGTGTGCACCACCCCTTAAAGAGGAAGTAAACCCTCCTCGGGAAGTTGTACCTATAGGTAAGCCTATGATAAGGCTTACCTATAGGTACTGTAAATATCTCCTAAACATGTACCGTTTAGGAGATATTTACCTTTAATGCAGCCAGTGACGTCACTGGCGCATGCGCTCTGAAGGAACGGCTGATCGTGCCGTTCCTTCAGAGCCCCGTGCCGTGACCGTCGGCTCCCGCGCGCGTGCGCGTGAGTGACGTCACCGCGGCTCCGGCCAATCAGATGGCCGGATGCCGCGATCCCGGAAGACGGGCGACTGAACATGTCGCTCGTCATACAGGTGAGTGAGCGGCACGGCGGGGGCTCGTTCTAAGGTAAGTATTTCATAATGAGCTAGTATGCGATGCATACTAGCTCATTATGTGTTTCTCTTGCAGGTTGTAAAAAAAAATAAAAAAAATTTTAAACGAGTTTACAACCTCTTTAATACTTACCTAAGCCCTATCTCAGTTCAGCGATGTCCACAAGTCCCTCGGCCGTCCAGGACTCTCCCTCCTGATTGGCTGAGACACAGCAATGGCGCCACTGGCTCCCGCAGCTGTCAATCGAAGTCAGTCATTCACATCAATCCCTGCCCTCAAGATGATTGTACAATTAGATTGTGTAGCAGACTTAAGTAAGCTTGCATGAGTAGGGGAGTTGAATTACATTGTAACTCCCTCAGGGACAGGAACTCATGTGAACAGGTCTGGGTACTATGTAAAGCACAGTGTAAATATCAACAACTACAAAGAGGAAAAACAATCATGTCATGAAAGGCAAATTTCCACACCACTGCGAGAAGACTGCTGAATTTCTGTAAGAGACAAACATGAATTCAGGATTTGAATTTATCATTCAAAAATGGTAAATTCAGTTATACTGAGAATTTAGCACAGCTGCAGCTTTTGCTGTACAGTATCAGCAATTCATCAACTGACTTTCGCCTGAGATTGATCTTTTTAAGACAGAGCAACACTAATGATGTGTAGCTACCTACAGCAGCAAGGGTTATTACTGGTGATAACAATAAAATAGGATTTAGTGATTGGTTCTCCTGGCTCAATGCATGTGGTTATATGTCAAGAAATAAATGTCAATGTTCCTACTTGTGCATAGACGCTCAAAGGTGCTGTCCCAGCCTCTCTTGGGTCTATGAAAAATTCTGCTGGGTTGTTCACAATGCACCCACTCTTCTCCAGCCCTGGACCATATGCTTTGACCTGTAAAGAAAAAAAGAAACGTATTGAATTCAATAGAACACCATAATTTACATTCCTTCCATTAGAAGTTTCCTAATGTGCAGTTCAGATTTGTAGTCCTGTTTTGGCCCCAGTGGTTTCTTATGAATGTCCTCGCTAGGTAATTTTGTATTAAAGTGTAGCAGTTTCTAGCTTAGCCAAAATGGGGCAGTGGTCATTGGATCGGTGCAGTTACTCTGATTCCCTCCTAATGCAATTATGTTGCGAAAAATGATCATTATACCTCTTTACCTGTAAAAGAGGGCAGAAAATACTCAAAGTTTTCAAAGGCACTGCTTTATTTTAAAGTTCCCTACCCCTAAGTCCGCTGGAGAATGTTGATCTCAAGTGTGATGTGCAGCTCTAATTGGTTCCTACCTTTGACCTTACCATTGTATACTACAGAGACTTGACTTCAGATAAAGGAACCAGTGAGAGCTGTGGGGACCCAAGAGATTTACACTCCCGGAAAGGTTGATTTCCCAGCGGATGCTAATCTAGTTTACATGGTAACCTTTATATCATTTAATAGACCAGTGGTTCTCAACCACCCAGTCCTGGCCCACTGCCGAACCACAGCTTTCCTTCTCCCAGGCCGCTAGCCACCTGCAGGTTTCTTAACATTAAAATGGTTGTAAACCTCATTCATTAAATCTGCACTAAGCACAAACAAGTGTTCGTTTCTCTCTGGTGCTTCGTAACTATGTTATCAGCATGCGTCACTTCTGAGAATTTTCTGACACATGAGATAAAATTTGCGTTGGGGAGGAGAGCTCAGCACACAGCTTGTCTATTCAGGACACAGTTCTGCTGTGTGTAAAGGGTGCTTTCCTTTCCTCCAATCAGCTCTCACACACTGTCTCAGACCTATCTGAAGCTCTCCAACCCCTCCTCTGTGATACTGAAAAATGCAGAAGGATTTCATCTAAAAACAGCATTTTTGAAGAGATGTACAAAAGAGAAGACTGCAGATAAAGAGTAAAACGTCTGTAGAAGGATTTGTTTCATCTTGGTGTATCATCTAAGGATTTTCAATTCACTGGGTATTTGATAGGGTTTATAACCACTTTAACCATAGTGTCCCTACAGGAACTCCAGTCCCCCTGGAAGCCCTCAGCCTCCACAGTGCCTCTCAACCTCCTGTTGTGTCCCCCAACCTGCTGAAAAGCCTCCAGCCTTTCATAGTGCCCCCTCTAGAAACCTCATGCCCCTACAGGATCACCAAGTCTGATGCAGAGTCCCCTAACCCACTCCCCAAAACCTCATACCCATGCAGAGTCCTTGAGCATTTCAAATCATATTTTGCAGTCATATACGTTAATTGTAGGAGTATAATTTGTATTTTTTACTGTTGGAGCATGAAAGATTTGGGAAGAATTTACCAGGTCCGGATCACAAAAAGATTCAGAACCACTGGAAAAGACTATATAGTCCCTTCAACAGAGAATTTCTTTGTTACCCAAAATTACTAATCCAGACGACACCATGGGACATATTTTTTATATAGTGAATCTGACATTCACCAAACATTCACTGCCATGTGCATGCATTTTAAATGACAATTATGGATTTGCCAGCAGTGAATGTTTGGAAAAAGTCACTTAAACTGCTTTATAAATTTGTCCCTTAAGTGTCGCCATTAGAAAAGCTTTCCTTAGCAAGACATGCACATGATAACAGCTTAGCAACTGTTGAATTATGAAGAAAACATTGAGCCTTGATTTCAAGCAGTGGATAATGTTATCACCTTATCTGGGTTAAAGTCTGCTGATGCTGGCTGGATGTATGCCATGTAAGGACTGTTTTTGATGTCCTCATCGTCGCACATGACGTGGACAGCATATTCACCGGGCTCCTTGGGCCAATATTTCACATCACAAGAGCCGTCACTTTGGTCATCACATTCAATCTTGGCCTGAGATGGACCTTCAATGGCAAAACCTGTGGTATGTGTAATGGGATATTGGTTAAGATCAGACACTAAAGGAATGGAATCTCTACAAGTATTCTAGGATCATTACCCATCCTACAACACCCTTTTCCAATATAAACACTTCAGTCAAATGTTCTCTGGCAAGGACATACAGTATCTCACAAAAGGGAGTACACACCCCTCACATTTTTGGAAATATTTGATTCTATCTTTTCATGTGACAACTCTGACGAAATGACACTTTGCTACAATGTAAAAGTAGTGAGTGTACAGCTTGCATAACCGTGTAAATTTGCTGTCCCCTCAAAATAACTCAACACGCAGCCATAAATGTCCAAACTGCTGGCAACAAAAGTGAGTACATCCCTAGGTGACAATGTCCAAATTGGGCCCAATTAGCCATTTTCCCTCCCCAGTGTCATGTGACTCGTTAGTGTTTCAAGGTCTCAGGTGTGAATGGGGAGCATGTGTGTTAAATTTGGTGTTATTGCTCTACATAAAGATGGCCTAAGCTATAAGAAGATTGCCAAGACCCTAAAACTGAGCGGTTTATCAGGACATGTTCCACTCAGAACAGGCCTCGTCATTGTCAACCAGAGAGGTGGAGTGCACGTGCTCAGCGTTATATCTAGAGGTTGTCTTTAGGAAATATAAGTATGAGTGCGGTCAGCATTGCTGCAGAGGTTGAAGGGATGGGAGGTCAGCCTGTCAGTGCTCAGACCATACGCCGTACACTGCATCAAATTGGTCTGCATGACTGTCGTCCCAGAAGGAAGCCTCTTCTAAAGATGATGCACAAGAAAGCCCGCAAACAGTTTGCTGAAGACAAGCAGACTAAGGACAAGGATTAATAGAACCATGTCCTGTGGCCTGATGAGACCAAGATAAACTTATTTAGTTCAAATGGTGTCAAGCATGTGTGGCAGAAATCAGGTGAGGAGTACAAAGACAAGTGTGTCTTGCCTACAGTCAAGCATGGTGGTGGGAGTGTCATGGTCTGGGGCTGAATGAGTGCTGCCGGCACTGGCGAGCTACAGTTTATTGAGGGAACCATGAATGCCAACATGTACTGTGACATACTTCAGAGACTGGGCCGCAGGGCAGTATTCCAACAGGATAATGACCCCAAACACACCTCCAAGACAACCACTGCCTTATTAAAGAAGCTGAGGGTTAAGATGGACTGGCCAAGCATGTCTCAAGACCTAAAACCTTTTAAGCATCTGTGGGGCATCCTCAAACGGAAGGTGGAGGAGCGCAAGGTCTCTAACATCCATCAGCTCTGTGATGTCGTCATGGAGGAATGGAAGAGGACTCCAGTCGCAACCCGTGAAGCTCTGGTGAACTCCATGTCCAAGAGGGTAAGGGCAGTGCTGGAAAATAATGGTGGCCATACAAAATATTGACACTTTGGGCCCAATTTGGACATTTTCACTTAGGGGTGTACTCACTTTTGTTGCCAGAGGTTTAGACATTAATGGCTGTGTGTTGAGTTATTTTGAGGGGACAGCAAATTTACACTGTTATACAAGCTGTACACTCACTACTTTACATTGTAGCAAAGTGTCATTTCTTCAGTGCTGTCACATGAAAAATTATAATAAAATATTTACAAAAATGTGAGGGGTGTACTCACTTTTGTGAGATACTGTATCGTAATTGTGTCCCACAGTCACCCCCAGTACAGGAAGTTTGTTAGGACTACTGAACATACCCCCTCTCCTCATCACCATAAACATAGGGGTGTTCTGTAGTCCACAAACTTGAGTTTTTCTTAAATAAAAGGTATAGCTGCATTATGGCTTTGCACTTCTGTTTGCGTTTTCTCTTGTAGTCCACAGAAAGAATCGGAAACAATGTAAAAGTGCTAATGGCTAAACAAATCTAATAGATTCCTTCGTCCAGGCTAACAGCACATATGGAGGAATCTCTTCCTGAAGGGCCAATTAATTCTGAAAGCCACCATCTTTCAGTATATTGGAGCAGCGCCTGGATCCGATTCGATAGAGGTGCAGTTGAAAGACAATTTTTTGACATGCTCCTTCAAAAAAAGACATTCTAACGCATTGGACGATTTGTGGAACAGAGCAGTGCTGGCAAGGCCATACACTGCTTAAATTTTGGCCAAGTCAGAAGGAATCAGACATTTAGAGCACTGAATGGTCAGCCTAAATTGTACCATTGTAGCACAGGCCTTTGGCACACAACATTTCTGGCAAGACCAACTTTTTTTTTTGGCTCTTAAACATAACAAAACACGCTCAACAGTGTATTTAACAGATCAAAATTGGGCAAATAATTGTTCTTTGTTAGCTCATAATTTTGTAAAAAGCCTATGTGTGTCAGCCTATGTTACTGTCCACTAAGCAGCTCTATGATAGGAACAGCAGCGATCCCTTACCCTCTATTGCCCATGAGACATCTACTCTTCTAAAGGAAGATGCTAATAATAAGGATGTCATCTTTCTAGTTCAGATTAAAAACACAAAAAAGGACTTGCTGGCTGTGGCAGGGATACTATCCTTCTCAGTGTGGAAATAGAATGGCATTTTATTTAACGATATTCAAGGGCCTTCGGTGTGAAATCACCCCACAGTCTAGAAATGTGGATAAAATGTTTTGAATACATTAGTAAGAACAAGGGCATAGAATATGAGAACTTACATGAACTAAAATTAGAAGCAGACATTGTATGCTGGACATAAAAAAAAGGATCTGAATAGTCTATTGTGCTTAAACGCCAGGCACAGGTATGGTATAGGAGTGAACAGTACCCTACAGTCCAGACCCTGGCAATAAGAGGGGCTCACACTTTGATTGTAGCCCCCTCTAGGCCAGAAGTGCTGTGACAGATTGTGCTGTATGAAGCTGGCATCAGGCCATGTGTCAGACATTATAAAAATCACAATACTGTTAAGTAGTTCTCAGTTTGCCTAAGGACTTCTCTGGTAACACAGTCATGCTGTTAACTTTTATTGTGATAAATTATTTAGGACCCTTGAGTCATTTTCTTTGTATATTCAAACCTATATTAGACTATAGGCTTCGTTCAGAAACTTTATAGAGTAAATCTTGCATACATACTCCTTTACCCCAACCATAACTTTTCGGAACCCAAGTCCCTGGGTCCCCCTAAAGACCTCTGGACCCTAGATTTGTACACACAAACCTGCCCTGGCAAAAACATTTCTAATGGAACAACAGTGTACGGTGTTAGTTTTCAGTTTGATCCCTGTGTTTCCACTAGGCCCATCGGCCCAGGTTGTACACAAGGACTCAACTTTGGCACAGTCAGGGCCAAAAATACATCCTGAGAACAACATCTAAGAGGCACTTCAGGGATCACACAGCTAATTGTCTATCAGCACTGTTGGAAATACAAAAAGCAGCACAAGGTACATTGCTTCCAGTCAACAGGAGGTGTCCCTTGTGTGGTTGGCTTCTGCATTTGTTTAAATCTTCCTCCGCTGTAACCTTAAGGCGTCGCAAAGGTTAGTAGAGCCGATGGACCTGTGACAGGCATTTGTTAGGACTGCTGTCTATGCCCACCCTTTTCACCCTCCTCTTCCATTCATAGAAGCTGTATTTATTTATTTACACATGTATTAGAGGTGCTTACTGTAAATACCAATATACACAGTGTTCTACATATATTGTACATTCCTATCAGTCCCTGCCCTCAAGGAGCTTACAATCTAAGGTCCCTAACTCACATTCATTCACACACATACTAGCACCAATTTAGACAAGAGCCATTTAAAAACTACCAGCATGTCTAGGAGTGTGGGAGGAAATCCATGCAGGCACAAGGAGAACATGGAAACTCCATGCAGGTAGTGCTGTGGTTAGGATTCAAACTGATGACCTTAGTGCTGCTAGGCAGAAGTGCTAACCGCTTAGCCCAGGGATCCTCAAATTACAGCCCTCCAGCTGTTGCGGAACTACACATCCCATGAGGCATTGTAAAACTCTGACATTCACAAACATGACTAGGCATGATGGGAGTTGTAGTTCCTGAACAACTGGAGGGCCATAGTTTGAAGACCCCTGGCTTAGCCCCTGTGCTGCACACTTTAGCTTCTATGAATGCAAAGAGATCTATGAATTAATGTCAGACAAATGAAGGAATAAAAGGTCTGCCTCCTCCATTGTCAGATCGTGCTTCATTCATAGAGCCTGCAACAATGGGTCACAGGACAAAGAGTGGTGACTCTCCAGCGGGGACAAACAATCATTTTGGAAGGGAAATAATTGTCTAGTTGCCATAAGCATGATCAAAGAACCTCCCCAAATGGAGTATGTGCTTGTTCTATAAATGTACCCCAATGTAATTATCTTTTAAACCCAAATTTGTGTTTCTAGTAACCAAAACATTTTCTCTGAAATATTTGGCCGTGGCCTTTTATGAATGTAGCGAGAACAAGAAGGCGACTTTTATGGTGAGGCAGTCTTGATTCTGCACAATGAGCCATTCACATTAAAACTATGCAAGATATGTGGCCTCTTTTGTGAGTCCTGAGTAGCTCCCACTGTTGTAATAATTGGAAAAATGGCCCCTGTTTCTTACCAGTTCTGGTATGCAACGGCTATGTCTGTGCTGTTTTTGTGCATCAATATCTTGGTAAACAAACGACCCATCATCTTCTGTTTTAGAATGACAAGAAAAATAGCAGAATCCCTGTGTGCTATCCTACAGCAGGAGGCAGTAAAATAAATGCTCTACTTATCTACTCATCAATGGCTGCTTTGTGTCGGTTATGTAGACTACAGAGACTTAAAAATTAACTAACATTTTTGTTGAGAAAAAAAAACAATCCCTTCTGGGTGATCAATGTACATTGCAAGGATATTAAGCTTGGTTGCAGAGTCCTACCCATTTCTGCTGAGAAGAAAAAGCAGTTTAGCATAGTGTCGTTTATCATAGCAGCCATCTCCTTGCTAGCTGCATTGTCGGATGGCTATGGAGGGATGAGGGGGGCCTGTCCCACCTAACAGCTAGCCTTAAGCCCCGTACACATGTACCGATCGTCGGCCGACCGATCGGCCATCTTTTGTCCCCGGGCTGTTGTGTCCGCTGAAAAGTGCAAAAGACTGCACACGAATTTTGTCCGCCGACTGCAGAAGTGATGTCATGTGATGGTTAACTTTTCCTGTGTTTTTTCTTTTCTGAGCATGCCCAGTCTTGTAAATCTGCTGTCTGTCGGCCGAATTCTGTACTGACTGGCGAACAATCGGCCGTTCTGGTGTCGGCATACAAAAATTTTAATGCTTGCACGACAGATTCTGTTCGGCCGAAAGTGCGCTGTCGGCTGTCGGAAGCATCATACTAACAGGCCGAAAATACTACATGTACTTTGGAAACAAAACACAACAAAAATAGAAGTTAGACTTTTTCTTCAATGACTGTCTTTTTTCTGACCCATTTCTCTCAATGTGCTGCATTGTCTCCCATAATCTTCCACTTTTCTTCTCTGTCACCCTGTATCTTTGTTAGAGGGGCATTTGACAGCTGCAAGCGATTACCAAATGATGCAACTGTTTGCAATACCATCCAAGCAACCTCTGTGGCTTCTGTACCTTTTGAAGAAGAGCACTGGCAAGTTTGCCCACATAGTAGGAATATTGTAGTACCACCTGTGTAGCAAAGCCCTGAGGGTGTTCAGTGCAATGGCAGTAAGCATAGTAATCCATCTTGAATTGTGCAGAATACTGTTAGACTAGCTATCAGGGCGGTCTGGAATTTAAGTGTTGTCGAGCTCTAGCATTCAGATTCTATGAAGGATATCTTTATTTTTGTCTTTCCAGCAGTGTACAATAAAGTTATATGAAAAAAGTTACATAAAAAAAAAAAAAAAAAAAAAAAGGCAGAAAAACATTTTTGTAGCTCCGGTATACTGACTATTTATTCCTCGCATTACTTGGACACATCAAATAGATTACACTCGAGTTAAAAATGTGTATTTGGCCACAAACCGTTTCACTGCTATATACAGTTGTGCTCATAATTTTACATACCCTGGCAGAACTTATGATTTCTTGGCCATTTTTCAGAGAATATGAATAACACAAAAACTTTTCTTTCACTCATGGTTAGTGTTTGGCTGAAGCCATTTGATATCAATCAACTCTGTTTACTCTTTATAAAATCATAATGACAAAAGAAACTACCCAAATGACCCTGATCAAAAGTTTACATACCCCAGTTCTTAATACCGTGTATTGCCCCCTTTAACATCAATGACAGCTTGAAGTCTTGTGATATTTGTGAATGAGGCTCTTTATCTTCTCAGATGGTAAAGCTGCTCATTCTTCCTGGCAAAAAGCCTCCAGTTTCTGTAAATTCTTGGGCTGTCTTGCATGAACTGCAGGTTTGAGATCTCCCCGGATTGGCTCATTGATATTGAGGTCAGGAGACTGAGATGGCCACTCCAGAACCTTCACTTTATTCTGCTGTAGCCAATGACAGGTCGACTTGGCCTTGTGTTTATGATCAGTGTCATGTTGGAATGTCCAAGTACGTCCCTTGCGCAGCTACCGGGCTGATAAATGCAAATTTTCCTCTAGTATTTTTTGATAACATACTGCATTCAGCTTGCCATCAATTCTGACCAAATTCCCTGTGCCTTTGTAGCTCACACATTCCCAAAACATCAGCAATCCACCTCCGAGTTTCACAGTAGGAATGGTGTATCTTTCATCATAGGCCTTGTTGACTCCTCTTCAAATGTAGCATTTATGGCTGAGGCCAAAAAGCTAAATTTTGGTCTCATCACTAGTTGGTCTACCTGACCTAGGTTAGGTTTCAACAGAACCCCTCATTTTTCACTTCTTGATTAGCGTTTGAACACTGCTGATTGGCATTCTCAATTCCTTGGATATCTTTTTATATCCCTATCCTGATTTATACAGTTCAACTACCTTTTTACGCAGATCCTTTGACAATTATTTTGCTTTCTCCATGACTCAGAATCCAGAAATGTCAGTGCAGCACTGGATGAAAGATGCAAGAGTCTGTCAGGAGTCCAGAAATCCATTGACCTTTTATACACACGCATTAATTACAAGCAAACAGATCACATGTGAGGATGGTTACCTTTAATAGCCATTCAAACCCCTTTGTGTCAACTTGTGTGCATGTTATCAGGCCAAAATCACCAGGGTATGTAAACTTTTGATCAGGGTCATTTGGGTAGTTTCTGTTGTCATTATGATTTATAAAGAGTAAACACAGTTGATTGATAATAAATGGCTTCAGCCAAACACTAACCATGAGTGAAAGAAAAGCTTTTGCGTTATCATTGATATTCTCGGAAAAATGGCCAAGAAATAAATTCTGCCAGGAT
Organism: Pelophylax lessonae; assembly: GCF_965119305.1. NCBI lineage: Eukaryota > Metazoa > Chordata > Amphibia > Anura > Ranidae > Pelophylax > Pelophylax lessonae. Next base: position 61,154,929 of record NC_138775.1, read on the forward strand.
ATGTAAAAATATGAGCACAACTGTAGTGCGAAATCCACGATTTGTCAAAAGGGGAATGAAGATCTTGTAGCAACGCAGTCAAAAACCATTAGTGGAGATAAGTCTTTATTAAATTCCATGATCTTAATAGGTATTTTAGAATTATAGAAGCTTACCTAATGAACCCACATCTGGGCCGATGGACTCCACTACAAAGTCTGCTGATTTTCCAACGACACCACCAGTGAGACCAGGGCCCCATGCCCGTACTTTCTGAGGTCCTGCTTCTGGCCCCACCTGAACTTCAAATGGGCTGAGAGGACAAAAATAAATGCAAGTAATCATGTATACAGCATGGACAATGTAATAACAGAACAACAAATCTAGCTATGTTAATGCTAGTGCACGGCAGTGTATATGCCATTTTTATTTTTCCAGAATTCCCCTCTAAAAGGAAAATAACAATTACAGATGGTTGGAGCACCAGTTAGGAAGAAATAGAATCCACTTAAGTGCTTTTTCTTCTCCCCTTTTACCTCCCCAGTCTCAAAATTGGTCAGTGGGGCTGCCGATTGTAGTGCCGTATGGCAAGCACTAAAAGGCTGAGCACAACTTAAAGTGAAACTTTGACCTGAACTGAAACACAAGATGCTTTAGAATATACATTCTTGACATGGCACAGGATAAGTATGAATGAACTCATGTGTGAATATGCAGAGTTACATAATCCTGCCATTACCCAAAGACCCTGAACCCGGAAGAAGCCAGAAAGAAGGCATCAGTGCCAGAGAGGGAGCATGTGGATGTTGCATCCTTAGAGGGGATGTGAGTATTGAATAGTTCTGCCTTAGGGAACTCAAGCTGCCATATACATTTAAAAGCACCTGGGTTTCAGAGTCTTTATTGTGCTCTAGCAAATACAAGGTGGCCACCTTGCAAACCTGCGTCACTGACACCTGATGACGGAAGGCCCCAAAGGCACTAAGCGCCCTAGTAGAGTGCACCTTGACAGGGAAAGGAGGAACCTAACCCTTGATAAAAGCGAGAAATCCTTGGCCCCACCTGCTGCAGGCAGCGGTCAGAAGGGGAGAGGATAGAGCCAACAGATCACGTGAGCGGCACTCTGAAACCGGTAAAAAACGCCTAATTCTTTTAAAACTCATACAGAGACACAGGGGCACACAGGATTATTAAACAGAGCAGAAAGGATTGTATAAGGTGGCTTAACAACCACTTTAAAAGGGGAAGTTAAGATTCCAGGGGGGCATTTTACTCCCTTACACCTACTTGTGGGTGCCCAGGATCAGAGACGACCTTTGGAAGAAACGGACAGGGGCGAAGAACCACCTTATCCCTGTTAATCACCAGAGAGGGTGAACGACAGGATAACGCCGCCATTTCCCACACCCTGCGCGCAGAGGCGATAGCCACCAATGGGACAGCGTAAGCTTGGGAATCTCCCAAATTTTTTCAAAGGGAGGCTTCTGTGGAGATGAAAGCACCAAATTGAGATCCCAAGGTGGCAACAAAGTCTGCACTGCAGGGACCAAATGTCAGACACCCTGAAGAAAGGTACGGCTCACACCACGCAATGTACATCTTCCATGTACGATGGTAGATCTTCCTAGAAGATTTCCTAGCTTTCAACAGTTTAGGAAAAACTGATTCAGATATACTCTATCCTTCAACACCTGGCGTTCAACAGCCAAGCCGTTAAAGCCAAAGACTGTAAAGCAGGATGGAAGATCGGTCCTTGGGAAAGCAGATCCTCCCTAACGTCTGCAACCAGCCGCACCAGATCGGTGTACGAAGGCCGATGAGGCCAGTCTAGAGCTACCAAGATGACCGGAATCCCTTCTGCCTCGATCCTGCGTAGAAGTCTGGGCAGAAGATTGAGAGGAGGGAAGGTGTAAATCAGCCGATACTGACCCCACGGGGCCACTGGCGTGTCTGTAGCGTCCGCCAGGGGATCCCTTGACCGAGCCACAAACCCCTGCACCTTTCTGTTGAGCCGAGACGCCAAACCGGACCCCACCGGAGACACCACTGATGAAACCCCTCCGGATGAAGGGACCACTCCCCTTGGTCCAATGCCTGCTAACTGAGGTAATCTGCCTGCCAATTTTCCACCCCAGGAATGTGTATGGCAGAGAAGGCTGGAACGAGCCGCTCTGCCCACCTTACAATGCCAGCTACCTCCAGAGTCGCCAGGACACTTCTCGTGTCCCTTTAGTAATTGACATAAGCCACGGCCGTGGCATTGTCCAATTGAGTGCGCACTGCACAACCCTGAAGACGATCCATCCAATGATCCAGACAGAGTCTGATCGCTAGGAGTTCCAAGACATTGATCGGTAGTCTGGACTCTTCCAGCGTCTAGATCCCCTGAGCAGAATGCATGCTGAGGACTCCTCCCCAGCCTGACAGGCTGGCATCCATGGTGACCACTGTCCAATACAAGGGGAGGAAGGATTTTCCCAGCCGAAACACCGGAGAACGAAGCCACCATATCAGGGACTACCTCGTTCTCCGACTCAGCCAGATCTGATTGTGCAGAGATTGCAGGGTCTTGTCCCATTTGGTCAGAATCTCCCTTTGCAAGGACCTCGTATAGAACTGTGCAAACGGAATCGCCTCAAAAAGGTAGACCACATCAGGCCCAGCACCCGAATGCAAGTCCAGAGTCAGGCCCAGATAGTCCAGCTTTGTGGAAGGAGCCAGAGCAGACTTCTGAAAATTCTGAATCCAGCCAAACATCCGCAGAGTTCGTATTGTGATCTCCAGGTTTTCCACCAGAGCAGAAGAAGACTCAATTCACAGAAGGAGATCGTCCAAGAAGCCCAATACCGTGATCCCCCGTTGGCGTAGCAAAGCTGGCACCGGGGCTAACACTTTTGTAAAGAACTGAGGAGCAGAGGTGAGACCAAAGGGGAATGGCATAAACTGATAATGCTGGTCTCCCACAGCAAAGCGGAGAAAACGCTGGTAACTGGCACATATTGGAATGTGAAGGTAAGCATCCTTCATATTGATAGAGGCGAGGAAATCTCCCTGACACAGGGATGCCACCACCGTTCAAATAGATTCCATTCTGAACTTCTGTACTCGCACATAGCAGTTGAGCACCTTGAGGTCCAGGATTTGGATGCACTTTGCCTTTTTTCCTGGGGATTGTGAACAGGTTTGAGTAAAAACCCTGAAAACAGTCGGAACTGGGACAATCATCCCTACAAGGAACAGGTCTTGTACCGTCCCCAAACAGGCCCTGTAAGCAGTCTGGGGACAGGTGCAAGTTGGTAGGAAAAAAACCTTGCAGGGGACAAGAGCGAAACTCGATCTTGTAGCCCCACCAAATGACTTTGAACCCATTTGTCTTGTGCCAGGTGAGTCCACGGTTTCGGAAACAAGCGAAGATTTTCCCCCACCCCCGATATGGGTGAGGACGCACCTTCATGCTGAAGGAGCCTTATCCACGGGTCTGGAGAAGCCCGATCTTGGTTTGCCTGACCAGGCTCATTTGAATCCTCCTGAAGAGGCCCTGAAAGGCTTTGAGCCATCGTCAGTCGACCCTGAGGGACGAAAAAACTTCTTGTGAGCGGAGAAGCAAGGCCCACGTCTACGACAAGGTTCCTTGCTCTTAGTAGCCCGCAGAAGAAAAGTACTCTCCCCCCCCTGTGAGACCTTTAATGATGTCATCCAGGGTAGCTCAAAATAGGCGATGTTCATGGAAAAATCGGATTTTTGTAAGATCTTACCGTAAAATCCTTTTCTCTTAGCTCATTGACAGACGTAGTCTTCTTGATTCACAAGAACTGGGTTATGTTGTCTCCGCAGGAGCAGGACTAGGCAGAAAGAAAAAAAATTCTGGCTCCACCTTAGGGGCAGTCCCTGAGGGTATATCCTCCCTCTCTCTGCTACAAGGCATCAGTTCTGTCACAAAGCAGCAACAGAGAATTTAACCCAACCCAACTCAATGATAGAGGGGCGGGTACTACGTCTGTCAATGAGCTAAGAGAAAAGGATTTTACTGTAAGATCTTACAAAAATCCGATTTTCTCTGTCGCTCATTGACAGACATAGTCTTCTTGATTCACAAGAACTGGGACATCCAGAAGCAGTGCCACAAATGAGGGGTGGGATTGACCGAAATCAAAATCCAATCTAGAAGGCCCAACCGGTGCCAAACTAGAAGTTTTAAAGGCTCATTATAAACAAAGAATGAGACTCAAATAAAAATTCCAACGGAAAAAAACCCTTGAGGTAGACCACTGGTCTCCTCAAATGGCGGCCTGCAAAACCTTGCGGCCAAACGAGGCATCAGACGATGCCATTACATCAACTTTATAATGTTTTGTAAAGGTATGCACCGACGACCAGGTAGCCACCTTGCACACCTGGACCACTGACGCCTGATGGCGAAAGGCCCATGACGCAATAAGTGCCCGAGTGGAGTGCGCCTTAACAGGGAACGGGGGCTCCCGACCCTTAATAGAATGAGCCTGTACCACCGTCTGTCTGATCCATTTGGAAATAGTCGCGGCAGATGCAGGCAACCCCTTTTTGGGTCCATCCGGGATCACAAAAAGTGAATCCGTCTTGCGAAACGAGTCTGTCGTTTTCAAGTATACCCTGATCGCCCGGACCACATCCAAGGAGTGTAAAGCAAACTCCAGAGGATGACTGGGCTTAGGACACAGGGAAGGTAATACAATTTCTTCATTCAGATGAAATTCTGAAACCACTTTTGGTAGGAAGGATGGGCTCGGACGAAGAACCACCTTATCTCTATGAACCACCAGATATGGTGAACGACAAGATAATGCGGCCAGTTCTGACACCCTGCGTGCAGAAGTAATAGCCACCAAGAAGGCCACCTTCTGGGACAACGTAGGTAGAGGAATCTCCCTAATATCTTCAAAGGGAGGTTTCTGAAGAACCGACAATACTAAATTAAGATCCCAGGGTGGTAACGGCGCGCGCACTGGCGGAGCCAGATGTCGCACCCCCTGGATGAAATTCCGCACCAAGGAATGAGTAGCCAAAGGCTTCTGAAAGAAGATAGCTAATGCTGGGACCTGACCCTTGATAGTACTCAAGGCCAGTTTCTGCTCAACCCCTTGTTGCAGAAAAGCTAATATTCGACTAACCGAATAAGACCGTGGACGGAACCCCAGAGGTTCACACCATGCAATGTAGGACTTCCATGTACGATGATAAATCTTTCTGGAAGTCGCTTTCCTTGCTTTAACTAGAGTAGGAATAACTGAAGCTGACAATCCCTTGTCCTTCAGCACCTGGGTCTCAATAGCCAGGCCGTTAAAGCCAGCGATCGTAAAGCAGGATGGAAGATCGGTCCCTGAGACAGTAGGTCCACCCTGAGAGGAAGTCTCCACGGGACGTCCGCCACCAGTCTGACCACGTCGGCGTACCAAGCTCGGCGAGGCCAGTCCGGAGCTACCAGGATTACTGGAATTCCTTCCTCCTCTATCCTGCGAAGAAGTCTTGGCAGTAACCCGAGAGGAGGGAAGGCATACATTAGCTGGTATTGCCCCCACGGGGCGATCAGTGCGTCTGCGGTCTCTGCTAGAGGATCGCGGGAGCGAGCCACGAATCTCTGTACTTTCCTGTTGAATCGTGATGCCAACAGATCCACATCCGGGGTGCCCCACCGTAGGCACAACTGGTGGAAAACTTCTGGATGGAGGGACCATTCCCCCTGATCCAGAGTCTGACGGCTGAGATAATCTGCCTGCCAATTCTCCACCCCCGGAATGAACATCGCAGAGATAGCTGGAACAAATCGTTCCGCCCAGCGAAGAATGCAAGCCACTTCTTTGGCCGCTCGGACACTCTTGGTGCCCCCCTGGTGATTGACATAAGCCACGGCCGTGGCGTTGTCCGACTGGATCCGAACCAGGCTGCCCTGGAGCTGCTCGGTCCAGTGAATCAGACAAAGTCTGATCGCTCTCAGTTCCAATACATTTATCGGCAACCTGGATTCTTCCGGGGACCAAAGTCCCTGGACAGATAACTGACCGAGAATTCCTCCCCATCCGGATAGACTGGCATCCGTGGTCACTATCGTCCAATATATTGGCAGAAATGACTTTCCCTGGCTGAGCATCGGAGACCGAAGCCACCAGACCAGAGACTCTCTGGTCTGTTTGCTCAATCGGATCCGATTGTCCAGGGATTCCGGATTCCGATTCCATCTGAGAAGAATCTCTTGCTGAAGAATTTGGGTATGGGACTGGGCAAATGGGACTGCTTCGAAGGAAGCCACCATCAACCCCAGAACCCTCATGCAAGTTCGAAGAGAAGACCAGCTGTTGGTTACTCCTGACTAGACAGAAAAAAACTGATGCCTTGTAGCAGAGAGAGGGAGGATATACCCTCAGGGACTGCCCCTAAGGTGGAGCCAGAACGTTTTTTCTTTCTGCCTAGTCCTGCTCCTGCGGAGACAACATAACCCAGTTCTTGTGAATCAAGAAGACTACGTCTGTCAATGAGCGACAGAGAAAGAACAGTTAAGGTCTTTTTAGAAGTCTGATCCCCAGACCAGCACTTGAGCCAAAAGACACGCCAAAGGACTACTGCAAAACAGAGGTGAGCTATCAGGGGAGCCGCATCCAAAGAGGCATCACAGATTAACTGCAGCCCCTTGACCAGCTGGTCCGCCAGCTCGGCAAAGGCAGCTGTTCCCCCTCAAGGTCAAATCGTAAGAGCTTAGCCCACTTGGTCAGAGTTTGCAACACTAAGGCAATGGCACATACTGGCCTCATTGCTGAATCAGCCAGAGTGTACATATTGCAGGCCACAGCCTCCTGGTCAGCCGGATCCCTAAAGGCCGGGGTTTCTTCAACCGGAATCATGGTTGCCTTGTTCAATCTGGAAACCGGAGGGTCCACCACAGGTGGCACAGTCCACTTCTTAAGAAAGGACTCTGCATACGGGTAACGCCTAGTAAAGCACTTAGGAGCCCCACGGGGATGCTTTGGTTGTCCCTACTCTTTTGCGACAATTCTATCAAAATAGGCAGGAAAAGAAAACACCTTTGGCGCTCTGGATGGCTTGTGATTGCCAAAGGGTACCTGCATCCTCCATCTTCGGGGGCACAGATACAATCAGTGCATCCACCAGTGCCTTTCCATGCGCAGATACAGACGTGGAGAAATCATCCTCACTATCAGAGGATTCTAGGCGTGTGGTTGCAGAACCAGCACGGTGACCCACGTTTGCGATGGCCAAATCAGATTTAGGATCAGATGAGGCAGGGGAAGGCGGGGGGTGCTTTTTGCTAGCCTGTGGCCCGAAAACCACCTCTACCCGGCACACAAGGGACTTCAGGACCGCCGAAGGTGCATGGATGAATGGTTGGGATTCGGAGGGACCCACAGCTTCAGAGAGGGGACCAGGTGGGGAAATGTGCTCCAAAGACTCCATGAGTCACCAGGGGGACCCCACAAAAGGTGTAAAACACTGCTAAGGGATAGCCCCCACAACGCTGGCAGCACCACCCTGTCGCCAGGCACAAGTCACCAAGCGATCCTCAGCAGAGAGGGAGAGGATCCCACCAGACTCACCACCCGCAGCCACCAGGATAATACACTACACATGCGGCGATCAGGAAGTAAAATCATCCAAGAGTCAGCACCAGGGGATGAGGAAGGGCTCCCACCTTCGAAATAGCCACCCACAGGGCTCCACTATCATGGCCGCCACCATTTTCAATGGCAAACCACAGCAAAATGGCCGCCGGACTACACAAACATGGCCGCCGTGTATAGGAATTCACAGGCTACAACAAAATGGCAGCCCTGCGCGGCAACACAAGGCATACAGACAACCAGGCGGTAGACCAGACCTCAGGAACAGATCCAGGCAGGATGGGGGGCTCTGGTCGGCTGCGACCTTGCAAGGCGTTTAACTCGCAGGCCAGCCCCCGTCCAGTGGGGCTATGTCGCGGCCGACCTAGCGCAGAGCTGAGGTCTGCCCGTGCTTGATGACCTGACTGGGGTGACCACTGGATCTAACTTATCCAGCCCATTGCCCAGTCTGGCAGTTGATTGTAGATCTCACAGGAAAAATCCAGGAGTAAAAAAAATTGTATCTAAAAAGAAAATTTTTTTCCAGGTTTAAAGATCCCAGAAAGGAACTAGGTCCTTACTCAAGACTAGGCAGAGAGGGAGTATACCCCCTGGGACTGCCCATGGGTGTAGCCGGAATGCTTTTCTGCCTAGTGTCCTACTCCTGTAGGAACAGTATAACCCAATGGTTATGAATACCAGTAGTTGTGTCCGTCAATGAACGAAAGATAAATAAATTCTTCCTTTTTTAAACTTTATAGAACCTATTTAGCCTTTGAGCACCATTTAAACCAAACAAACTCTTCCCTCGATACCAACACGATTTAATACAGCATCATTCTGCTGTAGGAAAAGAGGCCCTAAAATACATTTTGCCTCCCTATCTGGCATGCTTCCAAATCATTTCAAAATCTTACTAGAATAAAAGACTTGTGTAAAAGAAAAAAAAGTTCCCAGCGACCTTTGCATAGTACACACACAATGATCTACCCCAGGATTGGTTAATGATTTTCTCTGTATAACAGAAACTAGGCTATCCTTCTCCTAAGATGCATTCTGGAATTTAATGTAACCTAGTAACCTGGAGGTGGCTGCCAGGATTGTTCTGTGTTTTGATTGCACAGCATAAAACATTGCTTAAAAAAACCCTTTCACTATTTGTTATATTGACATTACAGTAGAATAAATGCTCAGTGTTTTTTGTAGCCTAACACATTAAGCACAATACAATAAACATTCCACCGAAAACTATTCGTTACAAATTCCTACCTCGGCACTTGCAGTTTACAACTTTCAAAGATGCGGACTCCTGCTCTCTCAGTACTGCTTCCCTGAACTTCCAGTCTATACAAAAAAAGAGTTAACTGTGGACAGTGTAATCTCCAGCCTGTCTATTAGCTTGGAGAAGGGAGGAAGGAGAAGCAGGGAAGTGCCTTGCCATTGTACGCTGTGTATTTCTCTTGATGCACACAGTGTAGGGAGACAACGCTAGTCCCTGCATACAAGGATGGCTTCATAGGGCACAGAAAAGGAAAGAAGCCACCCTAAAACAGGAAACCTAGGGGCAATGATCATGGCACCAATGTAAACGGGAACATGATTAAGGGCCAGTTCACACTTGTTAACAGAGCTGTGTTTTTCTGCATAAAAGGAGAACATAGCTCTCCACAAGGACACAGAGAAAACAATGGTGTTCTATATGCCTCATATGGACTTCCTGACAGCTGCAGGGCACAGAAGTGTGGTAAAATGCAACACGGCTGCTTTTTTCCACACCGCTCCGCAGGTCTCTGTGCAATCTTGCGTTTTTATGCACAGCAGCTGAGCTGCCATGCATAGAAATGAATGGAATTGACCCCGCCTCCCATCTGCCATCACTACCTGAACGTTTTTTCTCTGCGGGTAGTGTGAACCTACCCTACCCTTTCAGGTCTGGTATGGATTTTAAGGGGAACCCCTACGCCAAAAAAAAAAACTGTGGGGCCCCCCCAAAGCTGCCCCCTGCTCCTGAAAAATAACAGGACACACACCCTCATACCAGGCTCTGCGCACCCCCCCCCCCACCCCAAAGCACCATGCCCCCAAGAGCCTCTTTCCCACAACCCTAGCCAGTGGTTAAGGGGGTCTTATCGGAATCTGGAGGCCCCCTTTAAGAAGAGGGCTCCCAGAACCTGCCCCAAATTCACCCAAAAAAGCGTAAAAAAAAAATAAAAAACAAACACAGTTTGACAATTTCTTTAAAAAAAAAAAGTGTCCGGGTCTAGATCCACCGTCAATCCCGAAGCAGGATGCCACCGCCGACCTGAAAAAAGAAAGGAACAAAAAGGAAGAAGCTCCGCTCACGCCGAAGGCTCCCGCCATCTACCTGCTCCTCTGTCTGGCATTTCCTAAACAGCTAAGGGGCGGGCCACCCGGCGACATCATCTGGTGGCACCACCCCCTTGTGGCATTGACCAGTGCATGCTAGGTAGGGGACATCACAAGAAGGCGGTGCCACCAGGTGACGTCACCCAGTGGCTCTGCCCCTTAGCTATTTAAAGGAATGTCAGACTGTCTAGCAGGCGGATGGCTTTTTTTTTTTTTTGGGCGGTGGCAGTGAGCGTGATTGATGATGAATCCACGCCGGGGGACATTCTTTTTGTTTGCTAATAGACTGCATCTAGGAATGATCATTTGTCCCAAAAAGGTAACTGCAGATGTGGTCAGCCTGTAATTGATTTGCAATTGATTTGCAGACTTCCCTGGTACAGCTGTCGCACACAGCTAGGCTCCCAAGTCCACATTGCTGCAACACGGCCGATTTGGCATTGGAATGTTTATCTAGGCTGGTGTGCCATGATCATCAGCAGGTGCAATGGGTAGCATGAGAAGCTAGCAATTCTAAGGGGAGCTCCAAACACTGCAAAAATAAATGATCAAAATTGAATTGGATTTCTGTGACACCCTTCACTGACAATTCATATTTTCCTAGCAATAAACATGCTTAGGAGACTACTACAAAATCCCCTGTGTTGACATGGGCTGTAAGCTCAATTCTAAGAAAAAAATAAAATAAAAATCCACTCTTGCACTTAGGGTCCTTTAATTGGTGGACTCCATGCAGCTCAGCAGGGGATCGATCCGCCGATCCCCGTTGAGCAGGCAGGTGACAGCTCCCTCTCTGCTCCGTGTGCGGAGAGGGAGGTGTCAGAGCCCCGCTGCTCTCTATGGTGGAATCGGATGAGAATGGATAAGAACGGACCGCCTGTCCGCTCTCATTCGATCCGATCCCCTGGACGGATGGAAAAATCAGGTTTCCATCTGTCTGGATTTCACGGACAGGATGGATCGGAATCGGATAGCAGCAGGTGTCAGCGGACATTTCTCCGCTGACATTCGCTGCCCCATAGGGATGCATGGAGGATCCGATCAGATACGCCTAAAAAACTGACAGGCGGATCTGATTGGATCGTTTGTGTGAAAGGAGCCCAAGGCTCCATTCTCATATTGGACCGCCACAAAACGCAGGATGCCCATGCGATTCCTGTTTCTTGCAATTGCACCCCAAATGCCACGCAATTTTCCTGCGATTGTCACCCGATAAATCGTGGAAAAATCACGCAAACAAAATCACGGAACGCCTGTCACCCAAAAGAAGTTCCTGTACTTTTTTTGTGCGACAGGCGTCCCGCGATCCTGTTTGCACGATTGTGAGGCAAGTGATCGAGTCTCTTCAACTCCTTCTTTGACAAGACGAGCATGTAATGCAGAGGAGCTTCAAATTAAAAGGTCAGTTTTTTTTTCATTTTATGTACTTGAAATGTATTTGACACCCGAAGAAAGGTACACACCAAAGGCCATCAGAAGAAGACTGCCAAAGCCGATACCTGGCCCTTGATGGTGCTCTAGGCCAATTTCTGTTCAACCCCCCCCCCCCCCATTGAAGGAAGGTCAAGATCTGAGCCTAGAAGGAGCGAGGATGAACCCCAAGAGACTCACACCATGCAAAGTACGTCTTCCACATACGATGGTATATCTTTTATCTTTTAAGTAGATTGCCTATCTTTTAACAGTGTAAGAATCACCTACTCAGGTAAACCTCTATCCTTCAGCACCTGGCGTTCAACAGCCAAGCCGCCAAACGCAGCGACCATAAAGCAGGAAGGAAGATTAGTCCTTGGGAAGGCAGATTCTCCCTGAGAGGAAGCTTCCAGGGAACGTTGGCGACCAGCCACACCAGATTGGTTTACCAAGCCCAGCGAGGCCAGTCCAGAGCCACTAAGATGACTGGAAACCCTTCTGCATCGATCCTGAGTAGAAGTCTTTGCAGAAGCTTGAGAGGAGGGAAGGCGTAAATCAGACAATACGGACCCCATGGGCCACCAGCGCATCTTTGGTGTCCGCCAAAGGATCCCTTGACCGAGCCACAAACCTCTGCACCTTTCTGTTGAGCCGAGACACCAACGAATCCACCTCGGGGGTGCCCCACCAGAGACACAACTGATGAAACCCCTCCGCATGAAGGGACCACTCCCCTTGGTCCAACCCCTGCTGATTGAGGTAATCCACGTGCTAGGTTTTCCACCCCGAGAATGTGAACGGTAGAGGGCTAGAACGACCCGTTTTGCCCACCTTAGAATGCCGGCTACCTCCAGAGGCGCCAGGTCACTTCTTGTGCCCCTTTGGTAAATGACATAAGCCACGGCCGTGGCACTGTCCGATTGAATGATCACTGGACAACCTTAAAGATGATCCATCCAATGGTCCAGACACAGTCTAAATGCTCAGAGTTCCAAGACATTGATTGGTAGTCTGGACTCTTCCAGTGTCCAGATCCCCTGAACAGATTGCTTGCCGAGGACGCCTCCCTGGCCAGGAAGGCTGGTATCGGTGGGGACCACAGATGCCAAAATTGCAGCCTGCAATTTCTGAAGTTTTTCTAGAGGAAGGAGCACTCTGGCTAACGCCGAGTCTAGAGTCAGACCCAGATAGTCCAGCTTTGTGGATGGAACCAGGGCAGACTTCACAAAATTCAGAATCCAGCCGAACTCCCACAGAGGAGATTATCCAAGTAGCCCAGTACCACGATCCCCCATTGGCATAGCAAAGCTAGCAGGTGACTGGCACATATTGGAATGTGAAAGTAAGTATCCTTGATGTCGACAGAGAAGAGGAAATCCCCCTGACGCAGGGATGCCACCGCTGTGTGAATGGTCTCCATTCTGAACTTCTGCACCCGCACAAAGCAGTTCAGTACCTTGAGGTCCAGGATTGGATGCACTTTGCCTTCCTTCCTGGCAACTATAAACAGGTTTGAGTAAAAACCCTGAAAACTTTCCAAAGTTGGAACTGGGACAATCACCCCTTGATGGAATAGGTCTTGTACGGTTGCAGATGTGGAGGAATCATTCTCACTATTAGAGGATTCCAGGCGCGTGGTTGCAGACCCAGCAGGGTGAACCACGTCCGTGGTGGCAGAATCAGATTCAGGATCAGATGAGGCAAGGAAGGCGGGGGGTGCTTTTTGCTAGCTTATGGCCTGTAGACCACCTCCACAAAGGACTCCAGGACACCTGGTCGCCAGGCATAAGCACCTAGCGATCCACAGCAGAGAGGGAGAGGACCCCACCAGACTCACCACCCACAGAAACAAGCGCCTGCAGCCACCAGGATAATGCACTACACATGCGGCGATCAGGAAGTAAAATCATCCAGGAGTCAGCACCAGGGGATGAGGACTTCAGGACTGCAATCAGTGTTTAGATGGATGTTTGGGACCAGGAGGGCCCCGCAGCCTCAGAGTGGGGATCAGGTGGGGAGATGTGCTCCAAAGACTCCATGAGTCACCAGGGAGACCCCACAAAAAGTGTAAAACACTGCAAGGGACAACCCCACCGCGCTTGCAGCACCACCCGGTCGCCCAGGCATAAGCACCTAGCGTTCCTCAGCAGAGAGGGAGAGGACCCCACCAGACTCACCACCCACAGAAACAAGGGCCTGCAGCCACCAGGATAATCTGCACTCCATGTATGGTGATCAGGAAGTAAAAGGATCCAGGAGTCAGCCCCAGGGGAAATTGCCATCCATAGGGCTACGCTGTCATGGCCGCCGCTATTTTCAATGGCAAACCCCCGCAAAATGGCCGCCGGACTACATGGCTGCTGTGTATAGAAACACAGGCTACAACAAAATGACGGCCCGAGGCTTACAGGGACCCAAGAGGGAACCCAGGCCTCAAGGACAGACGCAGGACGGGGGGGGGGGGGGCCCTGGCAGAAGCCCCTACCATGTAAACCCCCACGCACAGTCAATTGTCCGGTCACAAGCGGCGCACCCCCCTGGCCCCCATTGCCAGAATAGCACCCTGTCCCCACCCCAGGAGGTGGACCAGACCACCCAAACAGCCCAAACATATGTGAAGGGGGAGGGGGGGTAGGATGGGGACAGATGACAAGACCCTCATGGGCATAGCTAGACTTTTTCTGCTTAGTGTCCTATTCTTGTAGGGGGCAGTATAAACCAACAGTTATGAAAATCTGAAGCGGAGTCCGTCAATGAACGAAAGAGAAACATCTGTTGATCATCGAAGAATGAGGGGGAGGGGGTGGACACTCAGGAGCTCAGCTAAAGACAAGTGGGCAGGGCTGACACCATTTCTTGAGATTCCACTATACAAAATCCTGTGTTGTTCGATCACAACAGGACTTTAGGAGCTGAGTGCATTTCTCACAGACCAACAGTTATTTTTCTATATTTACAGGGTCTTTCGAGGAATATAATATGGGGATATGTGCACGTATTTCAGGAATGTACTCAAATTACTTTATTTAAAACATTTTTACAAATTATACAAAAGTGCGGAGAACATTTTGGCCATCACAGCAAAGTTCAAATGAAATAAACACATTCTTGAGTGACAATGAGAAGAAGATAAGATAAAATACATTCCACATCATCCCAAACATTTCCAAACCATACATTGCATGTTTGCAAGCCATATGTTTCTTTTAAGGTTACATATTTCTGAAGACCACTGCAAACATCTCAATACGTAGACAGGACATGGTATTAAATGTTTACAAGACAAGATCTTCATCTCACCTTTTAGGGATGTGATGACCACCCCAAGTGATGGTGGCCACATATTTTCCAGGGTTCAGGGGGTAATACTCAAACACATGCACGCCATCTACCGACTCCAACTGCTTCACAGGCTCGTCCAGACCCTCTGCCAAAACACATCAACACAACATTAGCTTTATCTGAAAGCAGCTTTCAGCCGCTACAAAAGAGAAGACAAATGAGATCTCTAAATAAACGTGCTGAAATTTCCAAGGCTTGGACAGGATAACCACAGTCTCCAGCATTGTAGATGCTATTAGACAAGCTAGGGATATGTCTGGAATGTCGAATATTCTCAACACTGCCAACATCTGTGCAGAGCTTTGGTTCACTAAGCAGGACATTGTATAGCATCTATACGCAGATGTGCACATTCTCTGATAGCAGAAAAGAGACAGCTGTCACTATCATGCAATGTCTTAGGAGTTCTGATGTCCCACTACAGAACAATGATCTGGCTATCCAGCATTTTACTTGCCATTATATTTTCTATATTTATCATTTACTTTAAAAAGTGTAATTGCACTTTCGTGGTCAGTGTTGCCACTACTATTTATTCCCATTAGGAGATAGTACTTTGTCCTCTGGCACAGTACAAACTTTCTTTAGGAATGAATGAGGGTGCACAGTGCATGGTGACTCAACCAGATACAAAATGAGCCACACACACAAGAAATAATAAAGAAAAAGGAGTAATGTGGCTCTGAGCAACAAGTCAATATAACATGAAGAAAAAAGTACAATTGATTACTAGAGGTAAAATCTACAGCTTACATACACGAGGTCCAGCACATGTAAAAGTACCTTCTGTGGTACTACAAATAGGCTGGTGCCTTAAAAAAAATGGAGTTCCAGTCATTTTTAAGAATTACCCACATTGTAATGTAGATCGCTAGTGGATTAAGGTTTGGATATTGATGTGTTAAAATATCTGCAGAAAGTACCTTTTTTTTTTTTTAGATCGAAGTGTACCCCGCGACTTCCGCTCCCAGCTGCCTAGGCGATTACGTCATCAACCAGGCCCATTGACTCCTGGGATATCTATGTCATCAATCCCAGAAGTCTTCAGGCATCTAATACAATTACACAAAGCGCGCCGCAGTGTTGTTACTGCGCAGGCGCAAGATCTGGAGGTGCATGCTGGGTAGCCAGCTGCACGAAATCCAGGAAATGAAGCCAGGTCAGCTTCAGCTGCCCAAATTCTGCATGTCCGCAGCCAGAATCGAGGGGGCAAAAGAAAAAAAAGCAGTTTGTAAGTAGATGCAATGTGTACATGGGCAACATTTTCCATTATGCTTATCAGGAATTACAATGATCTCTGCAATGCTATTAATGCAATGTTGGCTAGGAGAATGGAACTTCGCTTTAAGAGATAAAAAGACGCCACTTCTGGCAGCTTTGAAACCACAGGTTCCTGACAAATGGTGGTGCATGTCATTGAGAGGAAACCGTTGTCTGTCAAAAGGAGGGGTCTGTGGCTGATAGGGACAAAGGGACAAGCTTGTGGCTGAGGACCACAGGTGCCTGACAAAGGGTGGGACCTATGACTGAAAGGCAACGAGTGCCTAACACAAGGGTAGCCCTGTGAATGAGAGGCCACTGGATAATGTAAAGGAGTGGGGTCTGTGGCTGAGGCCATTGGTACCTGACAATAAATGGTGCCTCTCAGTCTGAGGTGGAGCTAGACTAGCAATGTGACTGAAGGCAGCAAAAGGAACATACCACTTTAAACTGTGAACTGTGCCAGAGGACAGTTGAAACTGTTGGCCAGAAGGATAAAATGTGTGTTCAGTTTGATGTATCCCTTGTGCATTAGGCCCCTTTCACACAGGCGGACCGTTCAGATCCGCCTGTCCGTTTTTTTGGCGGATCTGAACGGTCCCCCCATGCATTCCTATGGGGCATCGGATGTCAGCGGAGACATGTCCGCTGACATCCGACCCGATCCGATCCGTCAAATCTGGACGGATGGAAATCCTATTTTCCATCCGTCCAGCGGATCGGATGGGATCAGGTGAGAACGGACTGACGGTCCGTTGACATCCGATTTCCCCCATAGAGATGCATGGGGAACTGTCAGCTGTGTCTCCGCACACAGCGCGGAGACACAGCTGTCCTCCTGCTGCTCAGCGGGGGATCGGCGGCTCGATCCCCTGCTGAGAAAAACGGACTCCGTCCAACGGACGGAGTGTGTGAAAGAGCCCTTAAACTTCAATGCATAAAAAAAAAAAAAGAAGGAAAAATCAAATGTTGGAGGAAATCGTGCAGCCTTTCCACTACATGATACACCACTTTCAAGCAAGCGATATAAAAATTTGTTATTGAAACATCTCTTAATGCAGCAAAAGCCTGCATTCTGGATCTTTGCAAGAGTATAGTGCCTCCCAATAAAACACACTGGCTTTCTTGGATTAATGTGATACAAATGATGAAAAACTTGATCATGATGCTAACAAGACGACTTCTTTTTAAAAGATCGAACTATACCGTGTTTCCCCAAAAGAAAAGAAGACCGGGTCTTCTATTATTTTGGCTACAGAAAACGCACTAGGGCTTATTTTCAGGGGATATCTTATCCATGTCCCCTCTCTTCTCTCCCCCTGTCAGCTCAGGAGTCATCATTATGACATCTATAATCCCAAAAACAAACCTTAGTTAAAGCAATTGTATGTAATCCGTTTTTTAAAGAGAATATATAATGTTCAGTGGGTCTCCCTTTGTAACTTTTCAAAAAGATTATATCATGTCCAGGGAGTCTCCTTTTGTAACTTTATTGTCGAAAATACCTTCTTTACAGCGCTGCTGGGCTCTCACGTGAGCCGCCCGAGTTCTTCTTCCCCACTCTGAGCACTGCTGACGTCAGCTCGGCTCCAAGCACTGCAGAGGGAGGGGTCACTGACGTTAGCCAGGAGGAGAGGAGAAGATCTCAGGCGGGTCACATGAGTGCCCAGCAGTACTGTAAATAGGATATTTTTGACAATAAAGTTAGAAAAGGAGACGCGCTGGACATTATATAAACTTTTTACAAAACTGATTATATATTTTACAAGGACTTTACTAGGGCTTATTTTCGGGGTAGGACTTATATTGCAGCCCTCCCCGAAAATCACGATAGGTCTTATTTTCAGGGTGGGGCTTATTTTCTGGAAAACAGGGTACTAACTTTCCAAACATAGGTTGGAGTGCGACTTTGCAACAATCTGTTTAACCCTCAGAGAGGTTTCTTGAGGTGCCAGGCCAGGGAGATTGGAGGGTTTCTTTTCTCTCCTACCCATCCTTCTTTCTTCCCCCAAATTTCTTCTCCCCTGCCTTTCCGCTTTTGTCACTTATACATTTTTTTCACTTTTCTTCTGGTGTTTAGTGTTGCTTTTCTTTTTTTATTCCCCCTTTATCGGAGGAAAAAAAAAAACTGAATAAGGAATCGGTATATCCTAACGGTGTGTAAAAAAGCCCTGCTGCATATACATTTTACATATTGTCTACATTGGAACTCAATGCCTACGATGGATATAGATTTTCCTTTATGCCTCCGTGTACAATTATAGGCTATATTTCTCGCTGCTACATCTGTGCTGTAAAAAGATTTTGTGCCGATTCTTCTAAAGAATTAAAAAAAAAAAAAATCAAATGCACATTTGCCTGTGGACTGTTATGCTGAGATCCTCATCTCCTGCCTTTGCCATTCGATACTAATCTCACATTATATACATGAAGACAGACAGTACTTCAATGCACAAGATGAAAGCTGTAATGTGGTTAACACATCAGAGGCCTTACAGACCTCTTCCTCTAAGTGAAAGGTACAACTTTCTCCTACAGTAGGGGATTCATGGATCCGTGAACCTTGATGTGGGTAACACTAATGCTTTAACCCAAAGAATTCATCTTTCAGATTAAAGTTCTGGCTGACTTCATGCATACTGCACTGTAGAATACCTCTATGAGTTGTCACACCCTCATACAGTAAAAGCATTGATACAAAACTAACATATTATCCACTGATGCATAGGGAATGGATTGCAACAGTAATTGGTTTATAACTTGTGTGCGTGAATGCCAGGTAACCCTTAAAGGAGTTCTATGCATTAAGATAAAAAACCTTCTGTGTGCAACAGCGCCCCCCAGCACACCCTAATACTTACCTAAACCTAATCTCTGTCCAGCGATGTCCACGAGTCCCTAGGCCCTCCGGGACGCTCTCCCTCCTGATTGGCTGAGACACAGCAGCGGCACCACTGGCTCCCGCTCCCACTGGCAGCTGTCAATCAAGGTCAGTCAGCTAATCGGGAGAGAGAGAGGGCGGGGCCGTACAGCCGTTCGGTGTCTAAATGGACAGATGGAGCTGCAGCTCGGCTCGGGTGCCCCCATAGCAAGCTGCTTGCTGTGGGAGCACTCGACTGAAGGGAGGGGCCGGGAGCTGCAAAGAGGTATCCGGGAAGAGGAGGATCTGGGCTGCTCTGTGCAAATCCCCTGCAACAGAGGAAGTAGAACATGTTTTTTGTTTTAAAAGAGAAAAAAAAAATGAGACTTTTCAATCACTTTAAGGGTCCTTTCACACCGCAGTCTGTTGTGTACGTTGAGTGCACATAAACGCAAGTGCGTTGACATTCCCTCACATGCTGTGTTGCATTCTAACATGAACTTAAAGATATGAATAAAAAGTGCACCATATCCAATACAAGTTTGTGAAAAAACCAATGTAAAAAAAAAATATATTATATATATATATATATATATATATATATATATATATATACACACAGTACATATTTAAAGTCCACATGTATGTCTAACCTCCCACGTTTCATAACCTTCATGATATAAAAAACACCTCATGCTGCATACCCCATCACCACTAGCAGCTCACCTTTTTCACCCATATACAATAGATCATATATGTATGTTTACTTAAGGGATATATTAGATATGTCAAGGAAATTGGAAACTCCACTTGATATAATCCGA
Source organism: Pelophylax lessonae (assembly GCF_965119305.1). Taxonomy (NCBI): domain Eukaryota; kingdom Metazoa; phylum Chordata; class Amphibia; order Anura; family Ranidae; genus Pelophylax; species Pelophylax lessonae. The sequence goes on from NC_138775.1 coordinate 61,174,560, forward strand.
TTAAGAACACACTCCAGGGAATGCAGAAATGATACCTGAATCCCAAGTAGCAAGTTTTTGTCCCTCTCCAATCTCTCTGCTATATGCTGAGAAGCATGTGACAGCAGAGAGGGGTTGTATTCCCGCCCCCGCTTTGCCTTTTAAGAAAATGGCTTTGCTGTGCAGGGCCCTGTCTGTACAGTTGTGACATTTTTTCAGAGGAATCTGTGAATGAATAAACGAAAAGTCCGAGGCAGATGGACTTGTAGTATTATTGAACTGCGAGTGTGCTGATCCGAATGGCTTGTAGTTCATTCACACTGCCTACAGGTTAAGAACCGTCTGTCCGCACAAAGGTATGAGCAGAGAGCTCTAGGCAGTGTGTGCAGGAGTCGGAGATTGCACCCGCGGACCCACTGATCACGGGGGCAATGGTCTGCAGGCTCTCATCAAAATAAATAATAAATGCATTTTTCTTTCTACAAAAAGATGTGCATTTATTTTATTTATTTTTTTTAAAATGTGAACTTAGCCTTTAACATGTTCCCTATAACATAGTAAATGTTATTTTGAGTTCAGTTCCACTTTAATTGTTCATCCTGTCCGCTTTGCGTTATTTAGCCTGTCAAATTTTTAGCAATCTGTCGATTCACTAAACATGAAACCATTCACAAGAAGTAATAGTGTCAAGTTCACTGAAAAACAAAACAAAAAAAAAAAAAAACCTAGGAAACGAGGTCACCACTGTGTGGCTACTATCAAAATTGTTCTCAATTCACAAAAGATTTTGGCAGAAAAGCAAGGTTTATTGTACCACACTATTTCAGGACTTGTTCATAACTTAAAGGTGCGTCCAAGCACGTGCGTTTACATGCAGCACGTCTTTGGCAGCCTATTAATTTCAACAAGCTGCCCAAGGCGCTAAAACACGCAAGTGGTCTGAAAAAGCCCTCAAACTAACTTGAAAAACCAGCGGGATGAATAACACAAAATTAAATAAATTCTCCTTTTACACTAAACAGTGTGGATTGTATTCTGCTTTGCTCCTACAAATTCTTTTCAATTCATGGTGAATTCAAAGTAATTTAAAGCGTTTGTTAACCCAAAAAAAAAAAAAGAAAAAGATCCTGTTCCCTTAAAGCATGGTATACAGCACTGTGCTTGTGCCGTGTAATTTGACCCACCCTATCACCTGAAAAACCTGGCTGATCCCGCCAGTTTCTATCCTCCCCTCTGTAAACTGACCACTGTGTATCATGGCTGATGAGCCCTGACACCGTGGTCAGTGAACATGCCTCTGTCATCCGCAGCTCTCCTGTACTCCTCTGTGCTTCTCTTCCCCCACCCTTCCTGTCTGTCAGCTCTTGTGTCAGTGCCCGCCCCCTCCCATCCTGCTGCGGTTATAACTTTTATAATCCTCTAGAATCTTCTCTGTTCCCTTAAGACAAGTGCTGCTGTCTGTTTTTTTTTTTTTTAAATGCTGCCTTTACCGTATTTCAGAGGAGCTCCCGGCAATCACGTGATTGGCAGTCTCTCTCCGCTCACCCCACCTGACGTCAGCGGGGAATTTCGGCCCCGCCCCCTGCACCTGTCAGACAGGGAGAGGAAAAAGAGTCGGCTAGTCACGTGATCGCGGGCAATCGCTCTGAAATACGGGAAAGCCAGCATTTTTTTTCTATGAAACACAGAGACAGGAGCCCTTGTCATCAGGGAACAGAGACAATTATGTGAAGTAGGCAAAAAATTTGGGGGAGCATACCCATGTATTTCTAAAGCTGCTGCAGCTATGAACCAAAAGACATGTGTATTAAAAAAGAATAGCGCGCAAATGCAAAAGAAATAACTACCAAATCTGAAGACAATCCATAAATAAAAATGGGGGTTTGGTCCCACCATATGGCCATATCGTGCTCAAGCCCACTACTGCGTCAAAGTACCCCATTATCAGTGGGTCCTACACTATCCATGAAAAAGAGATGAATCCAGCCTTTCTAACCCTTGGAGATAATACTCCTTGCTGGGAAAGATGTGCAAATGCACTACAGGGGACTCCTCCTATATCCACTTGATGGTGGACACTGATTGAGTACAGGTGTGTGTGGGGGGTAGGGAGGGTTGCTCAACCTCGATAGTCTGGTCAGACCGAATACATAATAAACAGGCAAAAAATTTGGGGGAGCATACCCATGTATTTCTAAAGCTGCTGCAGCTATGAACCAAAAGACATGTGTATTAAAAAAGAATAGCGCGCAAATGCAAAAGAAATAACTACCAAATCTGAAGACAATCCATAAATAAAAATGGGGGTTTGGTCCCACCATATGGCCATATCGTGCTCAAGCCCACTACTGCGTCAAAGTACCCCATTATCAGTGGGTCCTACACTATCCATGAAAAAGAGATGAATCCAGCCTTTCTAACCCTTGGAGAGTCCCCTGTAGTGCATTTGCACATCTTTCCCAGCAAGGAGTATTATCTCCAAGGGTTAGAAAGGCTGGATTCATCTCTTTTTCATGGATAGTGTAGGACCCACTGATAATGGGGTACTTTGACGCAGTAGTGGGCTTGAGCACGATATGGCCATATGGTGGGACCAAACCCCCATTTTTATTTATGGATTGTCTTCAGATTTGGTAGTTATTTCTTTTGCATTTGCGCGCTATTCTTTTTTAATAATTATGTGAAGTAGTCAAAGTGGGTTAACCACTTTAAATGAAAATAAAATTGCAATGTGTATTACCAGATTTACAACAAAGTGCACTATGTCTAATATTTCCACAGTGATGTCAGCAGGTTCTTTTAAACTGATAGGCTGAAAAGAAATACTGATTTGTCCAGGGGAAAAAAAAAAGGTACCGGCACTGAAAGTTAAGTGCTCTAAAACATGTAAGCCCTACAATGTCTCTGTAGATGAGAAAGTTAAGTAAAAAATCAACCAACAATAAATCTGACCTATTGACAAAAAATGATCTATACTATGGAGAACAATAATAAAACATTAGAATTCTAGAGTTTCAGCAGACAGCTATTTGTCATGTCCACTCCTTTTTCCAAGAGCAGAGAGAAAAAAGCTGTGATATCAATTACTGTACCTAGACAAATTGTTTTATTTGGCCATAACAGAGGGTACATTTTTACGTTAAAGTATTATAGAAAATAGACCCCAAGACATTGGGAGTGTTTGCATACAGCTAAACAAGAGCAGACACTTACTTGGCCCCTTCACAGAAACATGGAGATCACCACTTCCTGCAGTCCTGGTGTCGACCTTAAAATCAGCAGTTTCTCTAATCCGGACGCCTTTGGGCTGCAAGCCACGTCCGCTGGCTCGACAAGCATTTGGGTTGCAGGCTGTTGACAGGGAAAGAGATAGGAAAACTTGCTCAGATATTCAAATACGGATAATACTATCTGTAAAATAGCAACACGTTTGCCATGCGTCAGGTCGGTGGAGGCAGGCGTATTAGTCAAGACGGATGAAGCAGGCCTCCGTGAACATACAGAAATGTGACACCACACACAGATTAGGAACAGAAAGTTTCTGGGTGTTACGATGCAAACTACTTCATAGATGACACTAGATGTAGGTTACACTTAAAGGGAACCTGGCGAGACAGCAATATAGTAGCTGCTGTTGTGTTCTTTTTTTTTTTTTTTTTTTTTTTAAGTCCTCCTTCACTCTATTTAACTACCTATAGAATTAAAACAAGCATGCAACAAGAGAATCATCAGGACACCTGACTTCTATGCTTTCTGTAAGACAGGGACTCACTAGACAGTAAGATAGCAAGGTTTACCTCCTTAGAAATGCAAAAAATAAAGCAGCAATCTTTTAGGAGGGCAAAGTTTAGTTGAACCTATGAGGAAGGGCCTCTTCCCAGAACCCCCAAGACATAATCAAGCCATAGCAATTGAGCTCAGAAAGCAGAAGCGTAGAAACCATTTTTATCTCAGCCACAAGGAGGTCTGGGGGTTCAGTTTGCCATTACACATGGTACCATAATTGGAAAAAATAACGCTACGGTTAGAAATTAGGGGATTTCAATATGTTCCTACTGTCCAGGTAGTGGTGTGTGTGTATATATATATATATGTACCATCATGGGACACTGTAATTTTGCCATGTTGCACCAATAGCTACATGACATGCTCTAAGGCTCGGGCTATTCTTCAAATTTGAACTAAAAATTCTGACTATTTATAATAAAGGAGAAGAAACGCACTAATGCATTCTACAACCTGTGCATAACAATGTCTTTCTAGTAGCAGATGGTACCTCATTGCATTTTTTTACATGTTTACGTAATGCTGCCCAAAAATATGAGAGGGTGCTTAGAAGTAAAGACTTTTCCTGACTTTAAGCATACACATTTGATCTATGGAGGAGACCGAAGCGACAGATATCATTGCCATCGCATCTTAGAGGAAACATGGTGACTGGCTAAGGAAACTGGAAGATCCTACCTAGATTCCTCCAAAAATGAAAAGTGTCAGTTGGGGCACATCTGTAGAGTTCAGAGTGTATTCATAGATGTAGAACTATTTTCACAGATCCAGTAATTATTATTTTAGGTTAGTGGATGACATTGGTGACATTGATGACAGTGGAATAATTGGAAAACTAACATTTTACTACATATGTATGTAGTATTTTAAGCCTTTGGATTATTATCTTGCTCTAAAGGGACCCAATGTTTAACAGATGTCTGAAGGTTATCCGTAAGGGGCACTCTAACCAAATTCCAGCTTTCATTATCTTAAAAAGCACATTAGAAATTATAGCTTGAATATAATTGGATGCTGTTTGCTAAGCAGACTCAGCCTCATTGTAAGGAGAGTCACAGGTTGCTTCACTACTTCAACGCATTGGCTAGACCACCAGCTTGCACTCTCCCACTCTGCATCCCTGGCACAAAGACGGTCAGAAAGACAAATATTCTTCAGGTACATTACAGCCTTAAGAAAACTAACACTAGTCTAAAAATGCCTCATTAGCAACCTACAGTGAAATATCTAAGACAAAACCACAAATGGAAATAATGTATATTTACACCAGCGGGGCTTGTAAAATCCAGACAGGAAGCTAAAGTCATGTCTACAAGGGGAATGAGCAAAGGGAGAGGATCTGAAGTCACCCACTAATAGAAATAGTAACCACACTTTCGGGAAATATCAAACTTCCCAATGGATGTAACCGTGACAAGTATTCACCCAATCTGGGATCACCATGATACCATCTGGAGACTCAAACAAGGTATGCGTGGATATTTGTCTTATTTTATAGGTACTGCCCTGTGTGGTCCTCTGTGGGTGCATAATTCTGGTGAGTATTTATAGCAATACTATTTAAAAGGTGATCCCCAAGGTTCACCATTATGAAGAACCACATTAGCAACAATCCAAAGAAAAAAATACTAAATTACTGTAATCTCATGTTATCCATTTTAAACCCTACCAAATAATATGCTCATTAGAGAATTAGGCTGGCCATACATTATACAATTTTCCTTTCCAATTTCCATTAGATTCACCTTCAACTACAGTATGTAGTGCAAGAGCCTGCCCGACTGCATATAAACTGAAGGTGTTTAGGTTTGCCCTCAAATTATATGGTTTTGGTAAATCTAAAGGTAAATTGCACAAGAGTATTGAATAACGTATGGCCAGCTTTAAAGTACATGTCTGTCAAGTAACTCTTCATTTTAAAAACATTGACGTTGACTCTGAGACAATGATCAACGCTGAGACTGTGATTAGTAGGTTTATGGCCTGTGACAATTATTGGATGACAGCAACCATAGGAGTAAATGTGCCATTTCCAACAGCAAGGGGAAAACGGTCTCAGATCTATCAAGTCTTAACAGCATATGTAGTACCGGTGGAGCATCTAGGCTTCTGACTGGTAGAGACAGAACAAACTTTGCACCTGATGGTCTGAGGCATGTAACAAATAATTTAGACACACAAAAAAGGAAATCAACAAGGGGATGCAATCCAAGCAACAACCTGCAAACTCTTACCAGCCCTGGCCTGTACACAACTATGAGGCTTAAGCTGTGCCGTCCATTATCCCACAAGAGCAGGAGAGATCAGAAGAGGGAAGCAGAGATCTGCAGCAGCAGGAAGGAGGAAGCAGATGAAAGCAAAGCAGTAGAAAGCAAAAAGAAAAAATATCTCAACAGAGCAAGAAGCCAATTATCACAACATTGCAAAATACATGCTAGAATATTATAAAACTAAACAAAACAATACTGGTAGGATTCCAGGAAGAAGCAGTCAGGCAAGTCACAAAATAAATGCTGGCCTATATCACTGCATAAAAAAGTTTCAGCAAACTTTTTTTTTTTTCCGTGTACTTTTATTTCCACCAAATAAAACAAAAAAATAGACCAGTAACATTTCCATTATGGCCAATTATTCCTGATATTCTGAGATAATCAGCAATAATGGCTAATGGATACCTGGCTGTTTTAAACTTTTTTTAAATCAAGTGATCCTTAAAGCTGAACTCTAGGCAGGTGTAAAAATGAAAAAAAAAAAAAAAATACACATTAAAGGTGAACTTCAGGAATGAGACAAAATCTACCCTTGCAGCGAGCACTCAACTTCCCCCCGAACCACCCCCCACCACTGCCAGGGTTAGATGCTCAAGCAGTTTAGGGGGGTAGAGATGGAGTGTATTACCTGCCCTATTCCTGGCTCTAATAGGCTTCTCCTCAATCCATATGACAGGTCCCCCATAGCATTGTCCCTTAGCAGCTTTGAGCCATGGTTACATGCTCTTCTTCTTACGTACAATGCAGGGTTAAAGTGGTATTAAAGCGGTTGTAAACCTCAGAATTTTTTTTTTTTTTTTTAAAACAAACACCTGAAAGACAAAAACATAATGAGCTAGTATGCATCGCATACTAGCTCATTATGAAATACTTACCCTAGAACGAAGCATCGCAGTGCAGACCGCTCACCTGTCTCATGGATGACATGTTCTGTCACCCTTCTTCCGTGTTTGCGGCATCCGGCCATCTGATGCGCGTGGGAGCCGACGGTTACGGAACGGGGCTCTGAAGGAATGGCACGAGCGGCCGTTCCTTCAGAGCGCATGCGCCAGTGATGTCATTGGCTGCATGCAAAGTAAATATCTCCTAAACGGTACAAGTTTAGGAAATATTTACAGTACCTCTAGGTAAGCCTTTTCATAGGCTTACCTATAGGTACAAGTTGCGGAGGAGGGTTTACTTCCTCTTTAAACTATTTTTCATTTTGACTTACAGATAAGCTTATAGCAAGTCTTTCCTTCAGGTACTGTAAATATCGCCTAAACTTGCACTGTTTAGGAGATATTCCCTTTAGCTCTAGCCGATTACATCACAAGGGTGCCTTTCCTTAACGGGATCCACTTGCTCAGTGGGGGATCGCTCCACTGATCCCTGCTAGGCAGGCTGATATCAGATCCTGTCCACTCTGCTGTGTAGGAGTTCTGCTCTCCTCTATGGGGAAATCAGGTGGAAACGGACCGGCTGAATGAAAAATAAGACCACCAACCATCTGGATTCTGCGGACAGGATTGGATAGTGACACTCCATAGGGGAGACTAGAGGATCTGATCAGGTCCACCTGAAAAACTGACAGGTGGACTTGATCGGAAAAGCCTGTGTGAAAGGACCTTAAGTCTGTGAAAATGTGCTAACATGCATTGAATACTAGCACCTTATGGTATAACACAACAGAAAACCGAATTAAAAATAAAGAATTGGGCAAGTTTACCATAGCTTTTATAGCCCTGCACTTTGCATGAGGATGCCAAGAGACTGCCAACAGCCTGGAGGTTTAGTAAAGACCTGGAGCCCAACTGACCAAGTGATAGCGTAGGTAATACACCAAATTCCTGCATCCCTAGACCAAATGAGTGTTAAATCTTGCAGTGCAGGGGGGTGGGGTGCGTTCCACTTTAAGGGTAGATTTTGTTTCATTCCAATAGTTTAGCTTTAATTAAAAAAAGCTTAAATCATTTACCCAATTCTAGCATTTTTTTTTGAACGGCAGACTCCTATAATGCCTGATCACTCAGACCAGTAGTTTTATTAGGGGTCCAAATGCTTTGCATTGAGCTGACAGTCTAAGCTTGTGAACATGCTTAGAGGAGAGGAGAGCACAGGGATAGCTGCTACTCCTTCATTGTCCAATACCAAGCTGGGGGTGGTTCTAACTCAGGTAGTACTGTCTAACTGTAGTGTAGTATGCAGGGATTTCCACGACCCAGCTGTGAAAATATATGGGTGTATTGCATCATATGCAGGTTTATTATATCTGTATGTATGTATGAAAACAAACATCATGCTTTGCAGCAGTTCCAAAATTAAAATCAATATATACTTCTATTAAATGTAAAAAATGTAAAGTACTACAGCAGGGATATGCAAACTGTGGCCCTCCAGATGTTGCAGAACTACAAGTCCCATGAGGCATAGCAAGACTCTTTAACAGCCACAAGCATGACACCCAGAAGCAGAGGCATGATGGGACTTGTAGTTTTGCAACAGCTGGAGGGCCACAGTTTGCATATTTCTGCACTACAGAGTTGTTTTGACACACCTCTAATGCTTTGAAGTAGGGCTGCAACTAACGATTATTTTCCTAATCGATTAGGTGTCAGATTATTATTTTGATTAATCGACTAATAACCTTAAAAAAAGTGTGGTGTATAATTTAGTTATTACAACGATTAATCGATTAGTTGTTTCGGCCCTACTTTGAAGTGATGGCATCAGTAAACAATCTGCAATTCCTACTCAATGCAGCTACAGAAATTAGAATTTTTGCATCGCAAAAGTGAACTCGGCTAACCTTACTGCAGTGGATAAACCTTGAGTTAGTGCACAGCTAATGCCCCGGTGCATCCTTGTTTTCTATTTTTTTTAAATATAGATTAACTATTATACGCAGAGTCCTCTAAAGTGCAAATGTTCAGATCCGGGTTAATAAAGGGATTGAGGAGAGCTTTGCAACAGTATACAGGCATTTTACACAGCAGTATGATACTTACGTTCCCCAATGTTGACCACATAAGGACTTTTGGGTATGGCTTCCCCACCAAATGCGATGCCGATACTATGAGGTCCAGGCTTCACCGGCTTGTAGGTGCATCGATATACACAATTTCCTTTATCTTCAAGTGCAATTTCCACAGTATTGTTTCTCCCCTGAGGATCGGTGACTTCTATTCCAATATCTCCAACACCAGCACCTACAGCAAACAAATATTTAGTAAAACGTAATACCTAACATCTATGTAATAAAACAAGCACAACCATGCCAATTAAAGTGACTGTAAACATTTTTTTTTAAACAATTTTTTAAAACGTTTGAATGTTAAAAAGTATGAAAAAGAAAAAAAAAAAAAAAAAAAGAAAAAAAACACAAAAAAACTTTAGAGCGATAGAACACCAGTTTTATGTATAATGTAGGCAATAAGGAGGAACAGAGGTCCACCAAGAATGTTACATGGAGGGACATTATGGTTGTAAAAACAAATTTATTGAAAAAATTACCAAAGAAAAAAAGGTTCAACAACTAATATATGGCTGTATGTATGCATGTATGTATATATATGTATATATATATATATATATATATATATATATATATACACACACATATATATATATATATATATATATATATATATATATATATATATACACATACACACACACAGTTACTTTGGTCCTGGCTGGACCAATGTAACTGTATAATATACCAATGCCTGGATTTTTACTTTAACAGGCCAAAGTTAGCAAATATGAGAAGTTTATTGTTAGGGTTTACATATACTTTGATGCGAACCACTAAAGCTTTCACATCCTCAAGCCGGCAGACAACATTTTTGTCAATATTTTATTTTTTCATGTGACAACACTGAATAAATTACACTTTGCTACAATGTAAAGTAGTGAGAATGTACAGCTTGCGTAACAGTGCAAATCTGCTGTCCCCTCAAAATAAAACAGCCATTAATGTCTAAACCACTGGCAACAAAAGTGAGTACACCACAAAGAGAAAATGTCCAAATTGAGGCCAAAGTGTAAAAATTTAGTGTGGCCACCATTATTTTCCAATACTGACTTAACCCTCTTGGGCATGGAGTTCATCAAAGCTTCACAGGTTGCCACTGGAGTCCTCTTCCACTCCTCCATGATAACATCAAGAAGCTGGTGGATGTTAAAGACCTTGCGCTCCTCCACCTTCCGTTTGAGGATACCCCACAGACGCTTAATAGGGGTTCAGGTCTGGAGACATGCTTAGTCAGTCCATCACCTTTACCCTCAGCTTCTTTAGCAAGGAAGTGGTCATCTTGGAGGTGTGTTTGGGGTCGTTCTGTTGGAATACTGCCCTGCTGCCCAGTTTCCGAAGGGAGGGGATCATGCTCTGCTTCAGAATGTCACAGTACATATTGGCATTCATGGTTACCTCACTGAACTATAGCTCCCAGTGCCGGCAGCACTAATGCAGCCCCAGACCATGACACTCCCACCACCATGCTTGACTGTAGTCAAGACACACTTGTCTTTGTACTCCTCACCTGGTTGCCGCCACACACGCTTGACACCATCTGAACCAAAAAAGTTTATCTTGGTCTCATCAGACCACAGGACATGGTTCCAGTAATTTATGTCCTTAGTCTGTTTGTCTTCAGCAAACGGTTTGCAGGCTTCCTTGTGTATCATCTTTAGAAGAGGCTTCCTTCTGGGACGCAAACACAGGTGGGATAGTAAGCTCTACCCCCAGCCAGGCAAAAAAGACATGCGCTTGCAAGATTAGAGTCCAAAAGTCTTTGTTTATTAACAATACATGCTTCACAATAAATGATCCAAATGGTAAAGGATGCTGGCCACCATATAAACACAGATGGAAAACGGCAGTACTAGTGTGAACTAGTGTGTACAGAGAGGAGGGAAAGGGCGGCCAGCTACTGTTTGGGGGAAGAAAATAATGCCAGGAACTGTTGGACTACATGTTTCAGGGTACACCCCTTCTTCAGGTCTACAGCTCTCACACTTGTCTTTGTACTCCTCACCTGGTTGCCGCCACACACGATTGACACCATCTGAACCAAATAATTTTATCTTGGTCTCATCAGACCACAGGACGTGGTTCCACTTATCCATGTCCTTAGTCTGCTTGTCTTTAGCAAGCAGTTTGCAGGCTTTCTTGTGCATCATCTTTAGAAGAGGCTTCCTTCTGGGACGACAGCCATGCAGATCGATTTGATGCAATGTGTAGCGAATGGTCTGAGCACAGATAGGCTGACCCCCACCCCTTCAACCTCTGCAGCAATGCTGGTAGCACTCATACGACTTTTTCCCAAAGACAACCTCTGCATAGGACGCTGAGCATGTGCACTCAACTTCTTTGGTCAACTATGGCGAGGCTTGTCCTGTTTAAGCGCTGTATGCTTTGGCCACCATGCTGCAACTCAATTTCAGGGTCATGGCAATCTTCCTATAGCCTCGGCCATCTTTATGTAGAGCAACAATTCTTTATTTGAGATCCTCTGAGAGTTCTTTGCCATGAGGTGCCATGTTGAACTTCCAGTGACCAGTATTAGAGAGTGGGAGCGATAACACCAAATTTAACATACCTGCGCCCCATTCACACCTGAGACCTTATAACACTAATGAGTCATATGACACCGGGAAGGGAAAATGGCTAATGGGCCCCATTTGCACTCACTACTTTACATTGTAGCAAAGTGTCATTTCTTCAGTGTTGTTACATGAAACAATATAATAAAATATTTACCAAAATGTGAGGGGTGTACTCACTTTTGTGAGATACTGTATATAAAACTCTGCATTTGGATAAGTTGGGTTAAATTTAGTATAATTGAATAACTTATTTGAAACTATAAAAACTTGTTTGTTCAGACCGTAGTAACTCTTTAGAAAGAAAAATCAACATAGATAAAGACAAAATATTTAGTTCAAAGTGTCTCTATGGTGCAACTGTTCTGAAACACAGTAATTGACATAGTGCATGTCTCCCTGATAAATGCTCTGATTTGCTAGCTCCACTCTGGATAGTAATTAAATTGAATGAAACTTTGCCTGTAGTAAATAAAAAAGTAAACAGCAACTCACGAGAGTTCTGCTGCAGCCAAAGAATTCTTAGGCATTCCAAACATTAAACTTCCTATTGCTTATGTGGAAAAAAGGGGATGGGAAAAAGTTTTATCCATTTTTTTAATGTCCATAGAGCATGGGATACGTCTATATACAAGTTCCTTGGTGATTAAAACAAAGATGAAACCTTTTGATAGACCAGAAAGTTCTTGGATCCCTGGAGAATATTTTAAATGATGTTCTTTGGCAAATTCAAGCTTTTTCCTTTATTTTTATCTGGTGATCCTGCCAGTAACACACCTCCTGTCCTAGTGTGGCAAAGGGGTCAGCCAGGCATATGCGGACACCATCACGTCATCCAGCACCATAGTAGTATCCTGGAGAAGGTCCCAATTTCTTACATTACATGCATGCATGCATGCATAGGTCATACATTTGTGTGTTTAATGTATGCTACCTTTTTGGATTTTAAGAAACTTTCAGTGGTAATGCATGAGGTCGTGCGCCCTCCTCTTGTTGTTGTTTTTCAATGGCCAGTACTGGCCTGTTCGCCGAGACAGCAGTAGAGAATATATTACAGCCACAGCCTCTGCCTTCCTGTCAGCCGGACCCTTAAGATCGGAGATTCCTCTATCCAACCTGGGGACAGGGGGGTCCACCACTGGTGTAGCGACTCAGCAAAGGTTACCTCACAGAAAGGTGTTTAGGAACCACAAGGGAACGTTTTGGATGCTCCCACTTAATCTAGACATATTAGTCAAAATAGGAGGGAGAAGGTAACACTGTTGCCCTTCGAGACAGCTAGTGAATGTTGAAAAAGGGGAATGGCTATCTATGCAGCCGTCTCAGCTACATCCTCCATCTGCAAAGTTTCCCACAGGGATTGTAATTAGTGCGCAACCAGCGCCTCTCGGGAGCAGCTACAGCAGAGGAAGAAATATCCTCACTATCTGACCGGTCAGGGATGTGGACTAACCCCGCAGGGTGGGCACGTCTGCTGTGACTGAGCCAGAACCTGGATCTAGCAACTGATGAGGCAGAGGAGGGTAAGAGGGCGCTTTTGGGAAACACAAAAAAGACCCAGAGGGGGCCGCCATTGAGGCCCCACACAGAAAAGCGCTGACTAAGGCCCTGCATAGGGAGCACCAACCACTGACGCCCCTCTAAGGCCCACAGAGGACTCGCCGCCATTGCCTCACTGATGCAGGTAGTCCCGCAAGCAGAAAATCCCCTGGGGCCCAACAGCACCAGTGAGAAGGGTAGCAAAATGGCGGCTACTACTTGCAGAGACCAGGACCACCCTCGCGGCGCTGCCCCTCTAGAAGGAGGGGCCTGGCTTTGCCTGGTAGACCGCAAGCCACGGCCTAAATTTCTGAACGCCTGCCCGCAAGTGCGTGGATCAGAAGGAAAGAAGAGACTGGCCGAGACAGTGGAGGGGAGGGTGGATGCCTGGACTGAAAGCAGCGGCTTCAGCTGCTCGCACTAGAGCTGCCCCGTGGAGCTTCTGGCTAGTAGGCTGCAAGCCGCGGTCTAAACTTTTCGGGGCGCCCGGCCACCAGCGTGTGGCTCCAAAGGAAGCAGGACCGACGGAGGCAGCAGAGGGGTGTATGGGTAACTGAGCAGAGAGCGGTGGCATCAGCTGCCCTCACTAGAGCAGCCCCACAGAGCATCTGACCAGTAGGCTGCAAAGCCACAGCCTAAATTATCATCGGGTTCAACCAGGTGGAGGGCGGACCAACGGAGGTCCACTCACCCGCTTCCCAGGCCTTACACATAGCCCAAGGGAGACCCCCTCAGTACAAACAGCCCCGAGAGTGGAGGGGGAACAGTGCACCCACCAGATGGGACACAGGGCAAGTAGAATGCCAGCTCATGACCCCCACCGGAGGGGGGGCGTTGGATGGAAAACCCGGAGGGAATGACCACCCGAGGGAGTACCTGCACCCCACTCACCGTCCAGGAAGGAGGGAGAGGGACATCTACTTACCAGTCCAGTGTGCGTGCAACAATCCCAAAGCAGAACCTCCTCGCCACCAGGGTGGGGGAGGGGGGCTGTCGGCCACAGCAACACTGTCAAGCAGACTAATCGGCGCTCGGACTTGTGTCCTTGCAAGACGTTTAACTCGCTGGCTACCCCAGTCCGAGATGGGGCCTATCGCGGCTGACCCAGCGCCGAGCTCTGGTCTGTTCGCGCTCGCTGGGCAGACTGGGGTGACCACTGGATCTAGATTATCCAGCCTGTCACCCAGTCCGGCAGTTGATTGCAGATTCTCACAGGAAAAATAGAAAAAAATCTAGTTTGAAAAGGGAAAAATTGCCAGGACCAAGATCCTAGCAAGGAACTAGGTCCTTACTCCTGACTAGGCAGAAAAAAAAAACTGAGTGCCTATAGCTGAGAGTGGAAGTATACCCCCTGGGACTTTCCATAGGTGTAGTCAAGCTTTTTTCCTGCCTAGTGTCCTACTCCTGTAAAGGGCAATATAACCCAATGGTTAAAATCAGGAGCTGTGTCCGTCAATGAACAAAAGAGAAATTACAAATTTTTTTTGGGTACAGCGTTACATGACCGTGCAATTGGCAGTTAAAGTAATGCAGTGCTGAAAATTAAAAAATGTCCTGGTCATGTAGGGGGGGAGTAAATCTTCCAGAGGTTAAGTGGTTAAACAGACCAAAGGAAAGCAAATAATAGAAATGTATTGTTTGAATTTAAAGTCTAACTGCTAATCAGGAGAACTTGAAAAAAAGCAGAAAACAGGCCGCTCTGTGTCAGTATCGATTATGGCTGTTACATGTAATTTACAACACAAAAGGCAGTTCATGTTTGCACAGAGCTCGGCGTCAGCCTGTGGGGACACTGCGGCGTAGACACTGGAGGAAGCATCGGCAGCTTCCATCCTTAGTGCTCATAGCAGAAAGCACAGCGGAGTGTTTTGCTTGGCTCAGCAATGCTCGCCGGTGCTCAGTGGAATAAAGAACATCCTTTGTGTTTTCTGTTCTAAAATTAGCAGCGCAGGAGGAACTGGCTAATATTTCAAGCCAGGCTCTATTACCAAAGCAATCGTATTAGCTAAACAGAGGAGCGTGGAAAGAATAACACAAACTGACATATGAGCATAATTATACCCATGCTATGACATAAGCCATTCTCATTTTCTCCCCGGCACAACTATAATATTTAGATATTAATAATCACATGTATATTATCATTACACACACAGTAATACCCAATACATAGCCTCTTTCGCAGCATTTTACACTTTACAACATGATCTGTGTCTTGGACAGGATTCATGTTTAACATGTCTAACAGTTTAGATGAATACTGAAATATTTTTTAACACTAGGAACTGTAAGCCACTCCAGGCAACAGCTAGAATCAATCAGCCAACTGTAATGCTATCCATGAAATGATTCAAGTATAGCAAACTTAGTCCACAAACTTTAGCTTTATTGCCATTTTATACAATTGCGAACATGATCTATTGCCACAGAATAAAGTGTCTATAGATGGGTCTGCAGCCTCTTGCCATTTTTTTCCTGACCAAGAAGCCTCTGACTGTCCAAAATTAGAATGAGCATACATATTAGGACACTATACATGTAGTACAACCCAAAGGACTTCAAATTGTAGAACTGGAAACTCAGGAATCCTAGCAGGCTCAAACATTTTGAGCAGTGTTTTTCAACCTTGTCAGTCAATGCATCCTTTACAACTGTGCACAATCCTGGGGTACACCAGTCTGAGGGGCGACAAAGGGCGATCGCTTTATTGTGTGTTACTGCATGTTGCTTTTTTTTTTTTTAAATTAGGCTGCTCTATGCTTGTGAAACAGGAAAAAAATGTGCTAGCATGATTTTTAAATTGAGCCCCACCAAAATGCATGGTACTGCAGTGGGTGCACACATACATACAATTGGTGGCTGCGTAGGGATGGCACCCGCACACAACTGTAAAAGGCAAAGCATTTTTGTGTGGTGCGGGAAAATACGTAACTTCACACGTGTTACTGCACCTGGTGTAAAAAAAGCCCTAAAATGTAGTTTGCAAGGCAGATTTAAGGGGTCAGTGGGTTGTAAATTCCCCTAATCCCCCTGCTAGCACAAATCGGCCCTTCAAATCCCCCCTCCCGATACAAATGCCCCAAACCCAAATTCCCCCTGGCACAAATCTCCCCTCCTAGCACAAATCCTCCTTTAAAATTCCTCCCCCTAGCACAACCCCCCCCCCTCTTCTAAAGCCCCCTTGTTTGCCCTTATCACAGATAAATTACACACAGCCCAGTACTGACCGATCAATGTAGATTTCCCCTGTTAACTTCTGTGTATAAAGGTGCGGGAGAGATCACATCCGGCATCCTCTATGTTGTTCTCTGTATGTTTGCCAGTAAAACTGAAAGCTGTGCAAGCTGCCCGACCTGCCCTCCATAACCTATGATGCCATCGGTTGGTAGGATGCAGGCAGACAGCTCCCATAGCTTTAAGTTTTGCCAGCAAACTTACATCCCACTTCTCACTTTTGTTTCCATCCTATGGTTAGTGACCACAAACAAGGTCACTAATACAACTGGAACAAACAAGATTTTGGTTCAGAATTTTTATATTTCTTCTTCAAGACTAAATGGGAAACTCTAGAAATCCAGGGGCAATTTGAAGTACAGCAGATGCCTATTTTAATTAAGGGCAATGAGTGGTACTTTGTGCATACAGAGATTGCAGTCTTAAAGCTCAAGTGATGTTTAGGGTCACTTTAAATTTGGGTTTACAGGGGACTGTACATTCTCACTAATTTACTGTTATTTTTCTTTGTAAATCAGCCACCGAGATTAGAAAATCATGTGTTCTGTATTATGCTGCAAAGAAGGACTGTTGCTCTCTGAAGCAGTGGCCACTCTGCAGTGGTCTGACACAAACAAAGCTCCTGCTTTCTTCCGATTGCTGGCCTATTGCTGTGACTTAATGGAAGAGTGCAGACCATATAAGAGAGATTGCTGCTTACTCGAAGAGCAAGAGCCCTTGTATACTGCTTTACAAACACAAATAAAACAGGACATGGAAAAACGCACCATTTACCTGCACACCAAGTGTATTTAAAGCATATGAACTTGAGCTTTAAATGGGCAACGTTACTGTTAGAATTATTCCAAGAAAGTGCAAATGCCAAGTGACTGCAAATTTAAAGTGATACTAAAGTCTCTTTTTTTAGTTAAAAATACCAAACATCGTATACTTACCTGCTCTGCTCTCTTTGCTCCTCCCTCCTGCTGAGTGTCCCCACAACAAGCAGCTTGCTACAGGGGCACCCAAGCCAAGCCGCTGCTCTGTATGTCCATTCAGACACGGTGCCGCGACCCGGTCTCACCCCCTCTCTCCTCATTGGCTTACTGACTTTGACAGCTGTGGGAGCCAGTGGCGCCACTGCCGTGTCTAAGAAAACCAGGAGGGGATTCCCAGGCAGCCGAGACAGTCGTGCAACATCGCTGGATCGAGATGGACATTGAGGAAGTATTAGGGGGGCTGCTGCACACAGAAGGCTTTTTATCTTAATGCACAGAACGCATTAAGCTTAAAAACTTTTGCCTTTACAACCACTACGAAAGGAAAAAAGGAATGTCTGGATAGGTCAAACTCAATCTGCTTTACACGTGACCATCACCAGGGCAGAATAAGGAAGAGAAATTGATTTGCCATATTGTATAGCTGTTTTGTTGCGAGGCAAGCATTTTCAAGTCATGTTACAAAGCGGTCAATGACAGGAATTCTTTGGTCTGCATTTAGCTTCACTGAGATAAGTACCTTCTGGGAAAAGAACGCAAGAAAAGTATTCATAACAATGAAAACAAATCTAAGATCATGCCAAAACCTTATTGCTTTGAAAACCAAGTAGGAAAATAATTAAGAACAGAACAATACACACCTGCAGTATAAATGTCGAAGTAGGTGGGTTTATTGGCAATATTACCAGTTGCCTCCAATCCAGGTCCTTTAGCTGTGACTTTACTGGCGTCTCCCTGAGCCTTCTCAACATTCACTTCAAATGGGCTCTTTGAAATGTGCTGACCAGCAAAGAGCACAGTAACCTATAAAACATAACATTAAACACAAAGAGTTTGGGCAGCGTGCACAACTCAGAACTGGGCTTAACAAGCAACAGATTCAAGTGTAGTGTTAAAAGATTGACACTGCCATAAAACTGGGGTGGGCCGATGCCTGTCTTGGCTTGTTAAGAGTTGCAGTTCCCAAAATGAAGATCAATTTAAAAGCAGAGGCTTCAAGATAGATTACACATTTTAATTTCTTTCAGGAGTTGTCTAGGTCTATGATAAAAAACATTTTTATAAAAAGCAGGAGAATCTTAAATCAACGATGTCTCGTAAAAATACATGATGTAATCTGGACAGAAAAGCTGTCTGGCGGCCCATGTCAGAAATGCCAACATACAGCTAAAATGTAAAGGATGGCTTTGGGGAAGCCCTATGTCATGGCTGGACTGCCTGTGTCAACAGCTTGTTAATGACATCAGCTTTACAACCTATATCTGCCGCAAGCCAAGTCTAAGCGATTCCCGTGACAGATGGCTTAAGAAATTACTTGGTTTTATGGGGTCCTACTGACTGAAATCACTTAAGATGTCTTTAAAACCTTTTTAGAGGCAATGAGCAACATACAAAGTACAGTAACCTGAAACAATCAGAAATTACCACTCACTGGTGTGGCTCAGCTATTGAAAAATGGGTTTCTTGACTTACCGGAAATCCAATTTCACTGATGTTCATTGACAGGCACAGCTCCTGTCATTCTTGATTATTGGGTTATGCTGCCCCCTACAGCAGTAGGACACTATGCAGAAAAAACTTCTGGCTACACCCATGGGCAGTCTCAGGAGGCATACTCATTCTTCCTGCTATAATCACTCAGTTTTATTACAAGCAGTGTCAGAAGACTCAACTCCACAGAGGGGTGGGTGCTGTGTCTATCAATGAACATCAGAGAAATGGATTTTACAGTAGGTCAAAAATCCCATTTTCTTTTTCGTTCATTGACGGACACAGCTCCTGTCATTCTTGACCATTGAGACATCCCAAAGCAGTGTCAAACAAGAGGGGTGGGAACAGCAAAAAAATTCCCAAGGCTAAACAGTAGCCAACCAGGCGACAGGGCTCAACCAAAACTGGAGCCCACCTGAAAAAAACAATACACCCTCAAAGAGTATCAGGTCCTCTTAACAGCCTGCAAAACCTTCCCAAAAGGAAGTAACTGCAGATGCCAACATATCCACTTTATAAAACTTTGTAAAAGTGAACAGACGACCAGATGGCCACCTTGCAAACCTGCGTCACTGACGCTCGATCATGGAAGGCCCAGGAGGCACTAAACGCCCTAGTAGAGCGAGCCTCGATAGGGAAAGGAGGAACCTGACCCCTGATGGAATAGGCCTGAACCACCATCTGTCTGATCCATCTGGAAATAGTCACAGAGGAAGTGGACAACACTTTGTGAGGTCCATCTGTGAACACAAATAGTGAGTCTGATTTCCTAAAAGACTCCATAGCTGCCAGGTACACCCTAATTGCCCGGGCCACATCCAAGGCATGTTCCTTCGGATATTTAGGCCTGGGACACAAGGAACAACACAATGTCCTCATTCAAATGAAAGTCAGAGACCACCTTAGGAAGGAATGACGGACAGGGTTGAAGCACCACCTTATTCTTGTGAATCACCAGATAAGGTGAACGACAGGATAATGCCGCCAGTTCTGACACCCTGCACGCAGAGATGATAGCCACCAAAAAGTTCACCTTCTGGGACAACTTAAGCGAGAGATTTCCTTTGAATATTTTCAAAGGGAGGCTTCTGGAGAGCTCAAAGCGCCAAATTAAGATCCCAAGGTGGCAACGGAGCCCACACTGGAGGAACCAAATGTCAGACACCCTGAAGAAAGATACGCACCAGGGAGTATGTGGCCAAAGGTCATTGGAAAAAGACAGCCAAGGCCGATAGCTGGCCCTTGGTACTCAAGGGCAATTTCTGTTTAACCCCCCTGTTGAAGGAAGGTTAAGAACCGAGCCATCGAGAAGGAGCGAGGATGGAACCCCAAGAGACTCACACCACGCAATGTACGTCTTTCACATACGATGGTAGCTCTTCCTAGAGGTAGATTTCCTAGCTTTTAACAAAGTAGGAATCACCGACCCAGACAAACCTCTATCCTTTAGCACCTGGCGTTCAACAGCCAGCAACTGTAAATCAGCATAGAAGATCGGTCCTTGGGACCTCAGATCCTCCCCAAGAGGAAGCTCCTTGGGAACATCGGCGACCAGCCACACTGATCAGTGTACCAGGCCCAGCGAGGCCAGTCTGGTGCCACTAAAATGACCGGAATTCCTTCTGCCTCAATCCAGGTAGGAGTCTGGGCAGAAGCTTGAGAGGAGGGAAGGCCTAGATTAGACAATACTGACCGCACGGAACCACCAGCGTGTCTGTGGCATCTGCTAGAGGATACCTTGACCGAGCCACAAACCTCTGCACCTTTCTGTTGAGCCAAGATGCCAACAGATCCACCTCAGGGGGGGGGGGGTGCCCCACCGGATACACATCTGCTGAAACACCTCTGGATAAAGGGACCACTCCCTTGGTCCAATGCCTGCCGACTGAGGTAATCCACCTCCCAATTTTCTACCCTGGGAATGTGTACGGCAGAACCCTGAAAAAACCCTGAAAAAGTTCAGAAGTCAGAACCGGAGCAATCACCCCTTGAAGGAACAGGTCTTGTACCGCCCCATACAGACCCTGTAACCGGTCTGGGGACAGGCGCAGGTTGGAAGGAAAAAATCTTGCTGGGGGGACAAGAGCAAAACTCGATCTTGTAGCCGGACCGAATGACTTTGTGGATCCACTTGTCTTGCACCAGTAAAGTCCACAGGTCTGGAAACCAGTTGAGACAGGTGAGGGCACACGTTCACATAGAAGGAGCCTTGTCCACGGGTCTGGAGAAGCCCGCTCTCAGCTTGCCAGACCAGGTTCGTTTGGATCTGCCAGAGGAGGCCCTGAAAGGCTTTGAGCCCTTGTCAGTCACCCTAAGGGAGGAAAAAACTTCTTATGAGCCAAGAAGGAAGGACCAAATCTGTGACGAGATTCCTAGCCCTTAGTAGCCTGCGGAAGAAAAGTACTCTCTTCCCACCCCCCCACCCCCCCGAGACCTTTAATGATATCATCCAGGGTAGCTCCAAACAGGCGATCTCCTTGGAATGGAAGATCAGTCAAGGCCTTTTTACAAAGTCTGGTCCGCAGACCAGTATTTGAGCCAAAAGACATGCCGAAGGACCACCGCCAAAACAGAGAGGCGACCTATCAGGGAAGCCGCATCCAAAGAGGCATCACAAATAAACTGCACCCCCTGGACCAGCTGGTCCGCCAGCTCAGCAAATGCAGGAGGAAGCTGTTTATCCTCCAGGTCACGGCGTGGAGCTTAGCCCACTAAGAGTTTGTGACACTAGGGCAATGGTAAATACCGGCCTCATTGCCAAACCAGCTAAGGTATATATAATGCGGGCCACAGCCTCCGCCTTCTGGTCAGCCGGATCCTTAAAGGCCTGGGGACTCTTCAACCAGAATTATAGTTGCCTTGTTTAATCTGGAAACCGGAGGGTCCACCACCGGTGTGGCACAGTACACTTCTTAAGGACGGACTGCTCAGAGGGGTAACGTCTATTAAAGCACTTAGGAACCCCATGTGGGCGCTTTGGTCATCCCAATTCTTTAGTGACAATTCTGTCAAAATAGGCAGGGAAAGGAAACACCTTTGCAGCTCCGGTCACAGACCCAGCAGGGTAACCCACGTCTGCCGAATAGGATTCAGGATCCGATGAGACAGATGAGGCAAGGGAAGGCAGGGGGGTGCTTTTTGCTAGCCTGTCGCCCGCGAGACACCTCCACCCGGGACACCAGGACCACCGTCAGTGCATGGATGGATGGTTGCGACCCAGAGGGCCCCACAGCCTCAGAGAGGGGATCAGGTGGGGAAAAGTGCTCAAAAAGCCTCCATGAGTAACCAGGGGGATCCCACAAAAAAAAGTGTAACACACTGCTAAGGAACAACCCCAACCGCTCTGGCAGCACCACCCTGTCGCCAGCACAAGGCACAGAGCGATCCTCAGGAGAGAGGGAGAGGACCCCACCAGACTCCCCACCCGCCAACACAGGCACCTGCAACCAGTAGAAAAATCTGCACCCCAGGTGCGGCGAGCAGGAAGCTATATGATCCAGGAGTCAGCACCAGGGGATAAGGAGGGGCTCCCACCGCCAAAAATGACGCCCACAGGGCTCCACTGTCATGGCTGCTGCTATTTGCTTTGGTAAACCACAAAAAAATGGCCGCCGGAATACACAAACATGGCCACCATGTATAGAAACACAGAGGCTACAAAAAAATGGCAGCACCACAAAGCATACAGGTACCCAGAATAGGGGGACCAGGCCTCAGGACAGATCTAGGCAGAACGGGGGGCCCTGGCAGGAGCCTCCCATCAGGTACACCACACCCCCCTGCTCAATGCATCATCCGGTCGCCAGCGGCGCATTCCCCTGGCCCCCATTGCCATTAGCGTCCTGCCCCCACCCCAGGAAAGTGGCCAGACCACCTAAAACATACATCCCCAGCAAATGTGGGGGGGGGGGGGGCAGGAGGGTGGGGGGTGCCTGAGGGAAGAAGGTGAACCCGGGGGGTCCGACCGTCACAAGGAGGGGCCCACATCCACCACAAAACCCTCCAGGGTTAGAGGGGGGAGTCAGCTACCCACCATACGAGGATGGGCACCACTCCAGAGAGATCCTCCTCTCCATCAAAAGGGGGGGGGGCTGTCGGCCAGGAGGAACGCTGTGAGTCAGGCCAAGGCCAGGTCGTATGTGGCCTCGCAAGACGTTTAACTCGTCACGGCCGACCTAGCACGGAGCTGAGGCCTGCACGCGCTCACTGGCCAGACTGGGGTGACCACTGGACCTAGAGTATCCAGCCTGTCGCCCAGTCCAGCAGTTGATTATAGATCTCACCAGAAAAAATAACAGGAGGAAAAAATCTAAAAATGTTGCCAGGACCAAAGATCAAAGCAGGGAACTAGGTCTTTACTCCTGACTAGGCAGAAGAAAACGGATTGACTATAGCAGGAAGAATGAGTATACCCCCTGAGACTGCCCATGGGTGTAGCCAGAAGTTTCTTCTGCTTATTGTCCTACTCCTGTAGAGAGCAGCATAACCCAATGGTCAAGAATGACAGGAGATGTGTCTGTCAATTTTTTTTACCATAGCTAAGCACTAACCAGCACTAACCGCTGAGGTTCCTGAAGACATGACAGAAGGCTTTTCCCATACAACCAGTTACAATCTGATTAGGGAACAATCCTAAGTCTGTAAGTCTTTAAGACATTACCTGAGTAGGCTCTACAGTAATCCCCCGCTACATCGCGGTTCAGTTTTTGCAGTCCCGGTAATTCGCGGTTTTTTGTAATGTTATTTTACTATATAAATCATTAAAAATGAAAGATTTTTGTGTTTTTCATAGCTCTTGCTCTGTCTCTTAGTATCTTTTATGTGTTTAAATGAGTTTCTATTGTTTTAAAAGTGTGTTTAAAGACCTTAAAATGCTTCTACACGTACAGTGACAGTAAAAAAATCATGCCTACAATGCATTTTAATAGAGTTTTTCTATTTCGCGGAATTTCACTTTTCGCGGCTGGGTCCAGAACGTAACCCCCGCAATGGAGGGGGGTTTACTGTATATGAACTCATGTGATAAAGCAAAGGAATTTTAGTGGCTTTGTGGTTAGCACTCCTTGCTGGCAGCACTAGGGTCCTCAGTTGGAACCCCAACCAGGACGCTACCTGCGTATAATTTTCATATTCTCCCTGTGCTAGCGTGGATTTCCTCTGTATACTCCAGTTTCCTCCCACACTCTTAAGATATGGTGATTATTTATGCATGTGAGGTGGGGACTACAAATGAACTTGGGTGTCCTCGAAACTCATCTCTAGGCAAACTTGGAAAGAGCATTTTTTTCCCCGATGTCATTTCCAGCCTCACAGTCCGCATCCTTGTTTACGCAGCTCATTAGAAGGGGGGGGGGGGGGGAGAAGGCAAGTTCTGAGTTCAGCTAGAGATCATCTCTAGTAGGGGCCTTAGAATGTAAGCTCCTCGAGGGCAGGGAGTAATGTGAATGTACAATACATAAATCACTGCTCAAATTGTGTGCATTAAAAATACCGGAAATAAACTTCTTCAACCAATTACTATTATCGTCCATCTTCCCTTCAACGCTCAGGTCCTCTCCCCTCCCTTCGACATGTTTAAAAACATGCAAATTTGCTCAAAGTGTTTCCAGCCCACCTCTTATATCCTTGAACTTTAGTACTATTTCTTAAGCTATATCGTATCCCTGTGTAACAAGCTCATTCATTTGTGATTTTTCTCCCTTTTTGTCTATAGGATAATGGGAAAGCAAGATGAGTGGGTCTTATAAAAGAGGCCAATTTCATCTGTAGCCCATCATTCTATGCCACTTTACTGACACTATTGTCTTCTTACCTGACAAAATCAAATGTGCCAGAAATGTAAAAGTTTAATGGAAAACGCCTCTTATTTTCCACGCAATACAATGTATATATTGTAACTGCCACACAAGCGACAGTATCTCACAATAGCGCGTACACCCCTAGCATTTTTGTCAATATTTTATTATATCTTTTCATGTGAAAACACTGAAGAAATTACACTTTGCTACAATGTAATGTAGCGAGTGCACAGCTTGTATAACAGTGTAAATCTGCTGTCCCCTCAAAATAACTCAACACACAGCCATTAATGTCTAAACCGCTGGCAACAAAAGTGAGAACACCCCTAAGGGAACATGTTCAAATTGGGCCCAAAGTGTCACTATTTTGTGTGGCCACCACGATTTTTCAGCACTGCCTTAACACTCTTGGGGGCATGTAGCTCATCAGAGCTTCACAGGTTGCCACTGGAGTCCTCTTCCACCTCCCTCCTCCATGATGACATCACATAGCTGGTGGATGCTAGAGACCTTGCACTCTACCATCTTCCGTTTCAGTATGTGCCACAGATGCTCAATAGGGTTTAGGTCTGGAGACATGCTTGGCCAGTCCATCGCCTTTACCCTCAGCTTCTTAACAAGGCTGTGGTGCTCCTGGAGGTGTGTTTGGGGTCATTATGTTGGAAAACTTCCATGCGGCCCAGTCTCCGAAGGGAGGGGATCAAGCTTTGCTTCAGTATGTCACAGTACACTTTGGCATTCATGGTTCCCTCAATGAACTGTAGCTCCCCAGTGCCGGCAGCACTCATGCCCCAGACCATGACAATCCCACCACCATGCTTGACTGTAGGCAAGACACACTTGTCTTTGTAATCCTTACCTGGTTGCCACCACACACAATTGACACAATCTGAACCAAATAAGTTTATCTTGGCCTCATCAGATCACAGGACATGTTTCCAGTAATCCATATCCTTAGTCTGATTGTCTTCAGCAAACTGTTTGTGCCTTTCTTGTGCATCATCTTTAGAAGAGGCTTCCTTCTGGGACGACAGCCATGCAGACCAATTTTGATGCAGTGCGTGGCGTAAGGTCTGCGCACTGACAGGCTGACCCCCCCACCCCTTAAACCTCTGCAGCAATGCTGGCTGCACTCATTCGTCTATTTCCCAAAGACAACCTCTGGATATGACGCTGAGCACGTGCACTCAACTTCTTTGGTCGACCATGGTGAGGCCTGTTCTGAGTGGAACATGTCCTGTTAAGCCACTGTATGGTCTTGCCCATAGTGCTGCAACTCAGTTTCAGGGTCTTGGCAATCTTATAGCCTAGGCCATCTTTATGTAGAGCAACAATTCTTTTTTCAGATCCTCAGAGTTCTTTGCCATGAGGTGCCATGTTGAACTTCCAGTGACCAGTATGAGAGAGTGAGAGTGCTAACACCAAATTTAACACACCTGCCCCCATTCACACCTGAGACCTTGTAACACTAACGAGTCACATGACATCGGGGAGGGAAAATGGCTAATGTGGCCCAATTTGCACATTTTCACTTAGGGGTGTACTCGCTTTTGTTGCCAGCGGTTTAGACATTAATGGCTGTGTGTTGAGTTATTTTGAGGGGACAGCAAATTTACACAGTTAAACAAGAGGACACTCGCTACATTGTAGCAAAGTGTAATTTCTTCAGTTTTGTCACATGAAAAGAGATTGTGAGATACTGTATTTTTGTAATATAATTTTTAGTAAAAGGACCACAACAGATCACTGCCCCCAAGGGAAAAAATAGTAAGTTTACTAGGCTGTAGCGTTTTAACAAATGTATCCAGAGACATGGAACTAGTGTACACAATCTAAAGTGGAGTAATGTTCTACAGATGTAAATGTCCCTTTAATCCCTTTAAATCAGACCCTTATAAGAAAAAGCAATATGCATTTTTTCAGACTTAAACGTCCCTTAATCTGCTTAATGCATATGTAGATGCCTAATAGGGATTTAATCACTGACATTATCGCTGGGTCATGGATACTTAGCGTTTCTCACTTGGTGCCAGGTTTTGTAGCGTTCATCACCAAGAAATGAGGTATGTTTTTCTTTAGGCATTTTTATACTACTCATAACTTGTACAAATTTTTTCGAACTATTGAGAATGACAACCAGACTTTTTTTTAGAACTATAGACACATAAAACACACCTGGTTTCTTAAGTAATAGAATGACAAAAGTTTATAATTATAAAGCTGCTAATGATTGGTTCACTGATCATATGCCACTCGTTCGCTGGCAGATGGCTGTTGGAAGATAGGAGGGCTGTACCAAAAGTAAGCCAAGAGTGGGTATTCTTTTTTTGTTTTAATTAACATACATGGGTTGTTCAAATGTCACATGTTGGTAGAGTAACTTTTCCTCTACAGCAAGTCCTACTCTTCTTTTTCATTGCAGGTAAATAATGGATTCCGAACAGAAGTAACGTGTCATCATTGAGTTCTTGATGAATGAGGGGTGCAAGCTGCCTGACATCTACAGAAGGCTACATACATAATGTTTACAGAGAGGACAACATTAACACGAGTCAACAAGGACAAGACTTTTCTCGGATCAATTGTGTTATCTCCGTAAAAATTGTGTAGTCTTCTGTGGCTGTTGACAGCCTGCACCCCTCCTTCGTCAAGAGCTCAATGATGACATGTTACTTCTCCTTGGAATCCATTATTTACCTGTAATGAAAAAGAAGAAGAGTTACTATAGAGGAAGAGTTATTCTACCAACATGTGAAATTTGAATGACCTACGTTCGGTGCAGCCTTCGTACATTCGGTTAAGGTCTATTCTCTATCTGGATTGACACAACCATCAGAGCGAATCTCTTTCTCTGTCACTGAACACTCTTTTTGATTCATTGGCCTTGATCCCTACCAAACATTCCCCATTATTAACGGAAGAACCTCTGCTCCTGCCTGTGGGCTCATATTTAACAACCAGCAAAAATGAGCAATAAAACACAAAGCACACTAAATGAAATAAACTAAACTACCCTAAATACTACACCCTCTAGGTAAAGGTAAAACGGAGTAAAGAGATCCCTTGGGATGAAATGTGTCCTTTGTGTTGAAATAAATGATGGGCAGGGCTGTGATGTTGCTGTGTTTGGTGTAACCTGCACCAGGGAATGGGTTTGTAATACACAGAGAACTTTTTTTTATATTGGTGCTAGTTATGTACCAGGAGATCTTGGTGAATGGTTTATAGTTTTTAATACATAGTTTTACACTATGGCAACCTGTCTTGTGTGTTGCTCCTTATAAGAGTGCTTAAAATCTACTTCATGTAAATATGGTTTGGGTTGCCCTCGGAGAATGCTTAGTATCTGCTCTTATGGAAATGGTGTTAGTGAAGCAAATGATTGTCATTTACCCAATCTAACTTTTACATTCTAATCTACTAATTGGAGTGAGAGTTCTTTTTCAGTCATTAATGTCACAGTGTACGTGAGGTTTAGAGCCCTTTCACACTGAGGTACTTGAAAACTGCCCATAAAACTTAGCGCTTTTGATTTCAATGGAAATAGGGTTTCGGGAGCTTTTTAGATGCTTTTTTTTTAGTACAAAACTGCTTGAAAAATATCTCTGTGTGAAAGGGTTCTTATTGACCACACTGTGGGGTGGGGGGGTGTTTGTAGATATTCAACCTGAATTATGGACACAGATTAATGCTTTCTGCATGGGCATTTAAAATTTATGTAAACCCTAGCAATGAACTTCTCCTAGTTGCTGTATTTTGGCTTGTTAGATCTATCATTGAAAGCATTTTTTACTTCTGCTTGTGAAGTGCAAAAAAATGTTGATCTTGTTAGAAATTCATAGCTGTCTTGTGCTCTCTGCTAATGTTATCACAAAGAGTCTATTTAGCCTTTCCTGTCCTAATCTTGGGAGTACAAATTTGTTTCTATGTTTTGGAGATGGAGAGTGGGATGGATGGAGTAGTTTTGCAAAAAAATAAAACTGTGCAGGGCTGTCACCACTCAGTCCACGAAAAAGCTGTGTGTTGTCAACTGAGTGTACTTCTACCAGATCAGTGGATATTGTCCTGTACATGCAGGTTCTTTAAATGGAAAAAAAAAAAAAAAAAAAACGACGAGAAATGTGAATGTGCTGCAGGGACGTTACGGCATTTTTTTTTCTCAATTTTGCCTTGACATATGCTTTAACATCTAACTCTTTGCCCTGCAATATCTGCATAATATATTAGATAAGAAAGGCTTTTCCTTTTTTTTTTTTTTTTTTTTTAGCATAAGCTTTTGTTACACGTATACAGGATACATATTCTGTATTGTCAGGCCGGAATGGCACGGATCAATAAAAATAATAGTAGAGTGCTTACCTTGTGCATACCAGTCACTTTGGGTACATACTCCACTGAGAAGGTCTTGTTCTTGTCATTGTTGACTGTGACCTTGGCCTTCACAAAGACACAAACAGGTTAATGGCTAAACTGGTAAGCAGCATTATTAGAATACTGTACATATTTGGCATAACTGCTGCATAATAACTTTACCCTTCAACACAATTACATCATTCCAAAAGACAACCGGGCTTCATCTTTAACATAAAATACAGGCCGACAAAAGGGTTGGGGATGAGGTGGAGAAAGGGTTTGGGTGGGGGCAATCTATTTGCTCAGACAATGATCTGAGAGCAGACCAAAAGAAAAGTGAATAGCAAGTCACATTAACTATAGGCCCCATTTATTAGGTTAATGCAAAAACCCAATGCAAATAAGCCTGTATACTTTGCATGCCCATGTTTAACACATCAGAACTACTTCATATAAAAAAAGAAAAGACTGGTAGTGAACGGTGTGCAGAGTACCAAAATAAATGTAAGGTCAATAAACTGTGCTATTGACACGGCAAACTGCTTCTAAGTGCCATTTGTTAATGAAGCAAGTACAGTAAAACCTTGGATTGTGAGCATAAATTCATTCCGGAAACATGCTTGTAATCCAAAGCACTCTTATATCAATGCGAATTTCCACAGGAAATAATGGAAACTCAGATGATTCATTACACAACCATTTATTCATAAGTCCTTCAGTTTATAGTCCATATAAAAAGATTATAGCAATGTGATAGGTTGTGTAACTATAAAATGTCCATCCACAGGAGCTACAGAGTACAAAAGAGAAGAGAGGCGCCTCTAAGTGTAGCAATATGGTTACATTTAATGAAGGTTAAACACAGACCATACTCCACCTCACCAGCTCTCACCGACGTCAGTCTGCAGTCATGACCGGGAAGACTACCCCGCAGTAAAGCGAGGCTTGAAGCATTCGAGGAGGGCAGCGTGGAAGGAATGACGTTGATGGCAGCGCGGAGGACGGTCTATGTGGACAACTGTACCCCAGATGCCTGCAAACTTAGATGTGCCTGTCTTAATCATCAACCATGTGAGTTGCTAAATGTTGTACCTTCATTAAATGTAACCATATTGCTACACTTAGAGGAGCCGCTCTTCTCTTTTATACTCAGTTGTGACATGACGCTACTTGTATATCAAGACATCTCTTGTTTATCAAGTCAAAGTTTAAAAAATGTTTTGCTCGTTTTGCACTGCGCCCTGAAACACAGGTTTTACTGTAGATGCATTTTAGGTTTAATTATTTTGCAGGAAATGCATGTTAATTGAGTTTAACTGATGAAAATGGATGTGCATAAACTTTCATGAAGTAAACTGGCGCTAAAGCAGAAATATATTATATATATATATATATATATATATATATATATATATATATATATATATATATATATATATATATATATATATATATACACACACACACACACACACATATACATACACACACACACATATTCAGACACACGCACAGTATCCCACCCCTCACATTTTTGTAAATATTTTATTATATCTTTTCATGTGACAACACTAAAGAAATGACACTTTAGTACAATGTAAAGTAGTGAGTGTACAGCTTGTATAACAATGTAAATTTGCTGTCCCCTCAAAATAACTCGACAAACAGCCATTAATGTCTAAACCACCCCTAAGTGAAAATGTCCAAATTGGGCCAAATTAGCCATTTTCCCTCCCCGGTGTCATGTGACTCATTAGTGTTACAAAGTCTCAGAGGTGAATGGAGAGCAGGTGTTAAACTTTGTGTTAGCACTCTATCTCATACTGGTCACTGGAAGTTCAACATGGCACCTCATGGCAAAGAACTCTCTCAAAATCTGAAAAAAAAAAAGAATTGTTGCTCTACATAAAGATGGCCTAGGCTATAAGAAGGCTGCCAAGACCCTGCAACTAAGCTACAGCACGGTGGTCAAGACCATACAGAGGTTTAACAGGACAGGTTCCACTCAGAACAGGCCTCGCCATAGTCGACCAATGAAGTTGAGTGCACGTGCTTAGTGTTATATCCAGAGGTTGTCTTTGGGAAATAGATGTGGGAGTGCTACATAAATTTGGTCTGCATGGCTGTCGTCCCAGAAGGAAGCCTCTTCTAAAGAAGTCTCCTAATGTCTTAAAGCGGAGTTCCAATCAAAAGTGGAACTTCCGCTTTAGGCAGTTCTAACCCCCTGACATGCCAGATTTGGCATGTCATTTTTTTTTGGGGGGAAGCGGGTACCTAGTTTTGACAGGCACCCGCTCCCACTTCTGCTCGGAGCGCCGCGGCACCCTGAGCGGAAGTTCTCCTCTCCCCCTCCCTCCCTGCAATCTTCTGGGACATGTCAGAGGTCCCAGAAGATTGCCGGCCAATCACGACGCGCAGCGCAACTCGCGCATGCGCAGTGCGTACCCGGCTGTGAAGCCGACAACTGTCACAGCCGGGTGCCCACACCAGTGATGCCGGCGCCGCGGAGAAGAGCGAGGCTTCGGGCGGCCGCATCGCTGGACCGTTGGACAGGTGAGTGTGTGAGGCTGGAACTCCGCTTTAAAAAGCCGTTTTTCGTCAAGATAACTGCATTTGGTCTCCAAAGGTGTGAAAAAAATGTTTTCGTCAAAATGACTGTATTTTGGTCTCCAAGTGTCTAAAAAGACGCTTATAGTCCAAATAACTGCATTTGGTCTCCAAAGGTGTGAAAAAATTTTTATAGTCAAAATGACTGTATTTTTGTCTCCTAGTATCTTAAAAAGCCGTTTTTCGTCAAGATAACTGCATTTCATCTCCAAAGGAGTGATAAAAAATTTTTTTGTCAAAATGACTGTGTTTTGGTCTCCGAGTGTCTAAAAAGCCGTTTTTAGTCAAGATAACTGCATTTGGTCTCCAAAGGTTTGAAAAAAAAAAGCCCAAGAAAGCCCGCAAATAGTTTGCTGAAGACAAGTAGACTAAAGACATGGATTACTGGAATAATGAATGCTAACATGTAATGTGACATAATGAAGCATAGCATGATTCCCCCTCCCTTCGGAGACTAGGCCGTAGGGCAGTATTTCAACACAACTAACCCAAACACACTTCCAAGATAACCACTGCCTTGCTAAAGAAGCTGAGGGTAAAGGTGATGGACTGACCAAGCATATCTCCAGACCTAAGCCCTATTCAGCATCTGTGGGGCATCCTCAAACGGAAGGTGGTGGAGCACAAGGTCTCACCAGCTCCGTGATGTCGTCCTGGAAGAGAGGAAGAGGACTCCAGTGGCAACCTGTGAAGCTCTGGTGAACTCCATGCCCAAGAGGGTTAAGAGTGCTGGAAAAAAATGGTGGCCACACAAAATATTGACACTTTGGGCCCAATTTTTTTCATTTTCACTTAGGGGTGTACTCACTTTTGTTACCAGCAGTTTAGACATTAATGGCTGTGTGTTGAGTTATTTTGAGGGGACAGCAAATTTACACAGTTATACAAGCTGTAAATTCATTACTTTACATTGTAGCAAAGTGTCATTTCTTCAGTGTTGTCACATGAAGATATAATAAAATATTTACAAAAATGTGAGGGGTGTGCTCACTTTTGTGAGACACTGTAAATAAACAGAAGTTCAAATCTACTTTTTTTCCTACATCCCACAACATGAACTGAAACATGGCTTGGGTGTTATTCAAACTTACTTAATGGAGTTCTCTACCTTAAGGTAGAGGTGACCTGCTTTGTTAGCCATTTTTGGACTAGATGTTAAAAATACCAAGGTGTCTGCTATAAAGGCCTAACAATAGGTGAGCTCCAACATTTTCACCAAAATTGAATTCTAGAGGACTGGTCTTTATAGATTTTAAGAGCATAAAGCAAACGATTTGTTCAGATTTAGTACCATGGTAAAAAATATTGATTTTGTTAAATTTCTGCCAAGGGTGAAAACCTGGCCTTTGACAGGCAAAGCTTTGATGCATGAGGGTAGTGTCAGAACTTTCTGATAAACCCTGACCATGTATTGTTTTGAAAGATAGATTTTAGTCAGTAAAACACGTACAAATAGCATATGCAACAATCTTAACAGTCTCTCATGTCTCATACCGTCTCGTACCAGGGTGACTACAGGCATTATAAGAAAAGTACAAAAAAAGTCACAAACTCAATGTTCAAAATCTAATAGCATATTTAGCGATAAGACAGAGAACTGATCTAGAGTAATAAGCGGATCAGTATATGTAATCTACGTGCCCCATACTTTTTTAAAGATCTACAGCTTTTTAATTGTAAGCACGTTTGTATAATGGTAGAACATTTTTAATCAGTTTTTTCCAAGTGTGAAAAGGGAGGGAGGGGGGATAGATTCCTTATGTTAGGAGGATAGACTTCCTACCATATAAGTAAAGAATATGTAATAACACTTTAGCATATGTAGAAATTCATAGGTCTCCAATAATGCCTAACAGGCAGTTTTTAGGATGGGAAATGTTGGGAAGTCCCAGAGCGGAGGGGATAAAGCCGCTGACTTAGTCAGAAGTCCCGGACATAGTAGCAGGTTTATAAACCAGGTTTATAAACCATGAAAAAAGCAGTTTCTCTGCATTGACTACAGCATACTGCAAAGGCGTATATACTTGATTAGTGGGGAGCTCATGTCCTTAATGGGGATGGTATTGACACAGCTCCAAATGATCCACAATGGCTCAAAATTGATATGTTCCAGAAATATATAGACAGAATAAAGGTGGATAAAGCACCTGGATCAGGTGGATACACCCACGGATCCTAAAATAATTGAGCTCTGTCATTTCAACGTCACCGTTTCTCATTTTTAGAGACCCTTCAATGACTGGAATAGTATCAATGGATTGGTTTAAGGCCAATGTGGTGCCTATATTTATTAAGGGATCAAAGTCTTTACCAAGTAACTACAGACTTGTTAGTTTAACTTCTATAGTTGGGAAGATACTGGAGAGATGCTAAAAGAGTGTTATAAATGTTTGATTACTATATGTTCGAAATTGTGTTCAAAGTGCATGGCAAATTTGATAATAGTGGAAAAGTAATTTAGAGAGCAATTTAAATTCCTCTTGTAGTTTAGAAAAAATTACCTAATTTCTTGAGATGAGTATATATGACAAAAAATGTTTATACCGCATGAGGACCCCTATAAATCCCTATTGGCCAATCACTGTGATGGGCAGACTCACTGGCCAACAGAAATGCACAGGAGGCAGAAAAGCCAAAAAGGCTGTTAGAAAGTGCTAAAGCTTTTCCTGAGATTCATCCATGACAAGGAGGTTTCAGAGACTCCAAGTGCTTAAACTTCATACCTACAACAGTGTGCTTTAATGCATCCTTTAATGCCAGAGTCTCTTTAAACACCTCAATCTGTCATTTTACTAGCCTCCTGTAATCCTTGGTAGGAGCAGAATTAAAATTGGTAGAGGAAGGGACAGCACTGTACGCCATTTAGGATTAAATACATTTTCTAGTGCTGTGCCAACTGGAAGAGAGGATAGAGAAACCCCTCAATGATTTGCTGTACCTTCACTAGCCAATCACAATCTGTAATGCTTTAACTGCAGCAAATGGTCAGGGCATTGCATAGTGGAAGTCAAGATTATAATACAAACTGAACGGAATTACAGGTAAATCAATGCTAAAACGCACATACATATAATTTAAATGAGTTGTAAAGTCAGAAGGTTTTTTATCTTAATGCATTCTATGCATTAAAGTGATAGAATGCATGCATTGTAAGATAAAAAGCCTTCTGACTTTACAACTTATTTAAGATAAATAAAACTGTGTGTAGCAGCCTCCCCAGCACCCTCGAATACTTACCTGAGCCCCATGTATGTCCAGCGATGTACACGAGTTCCTCGGCCATCCGGGACTCTCTCTCCTGATTGCCTGAGACACAGCCCCAGCGCCACTGGCTCCTGTGGCTGTTAAAGTCAGTTAGCCAATCAGGTGAGAGAGGGGGCAGGGCCAAATGGCAGCTCCGTGTCTGAATGGCCACACAGAGCTGCAGCTCGGCTCGGATGCCCCCATAGCAAGCTGCTTGGAGCAGCAACAAGGGAGCGGAGGAGGATCTGGGCTTCCCTGTGCAAAACCAAGTGCAAAGAGGAGGTAAGTAGAACATGCTTGCTATTTAAAAAAAAAAAAACACAAGACTTTACAATCACTAACTGTATTTTGAGTAGTTTTGCATTTTTCAAATTAAAAAAAAAAAAAAAAAGAAAGAAGGAGATTAAATACATTTTTTTTGGATTTTATAATAAAAGGCACTTATAACTTAATCATTGAGAGCATCTCTCTCTGAAAGTGGATTCCATGAACATATTTCATCTGGTTCCCTTGCAATGAACAATAATAGTGCTTGACAAGTACCGTTAAATATTAGAAGCTTTGGCACAGCAAGAAATGTGAACAATGGAACAAGCCTGCCACTGTCTCACTATCGGCAGGGTGAAATCCTAAGTAGAACTATAAGTGTGTGATCTGAGTATGGTTCAGAGTGATCTGGAATATACTTTGGAAAGTTTTAAACAGAGTGCACAAGGCTCTGACACCACACAGCTGCTTTGACATTTTCCTGACAAGACTTCTGTGTCAAGTCCAAGAACACCAACCTCTTCTCTTAATCCTTCAGGGTCCTCCACAAAGACCAGGACCTCCCCTTGTCCAGCGCTGATTGTTTCCACAGTGAATGGTGCCGGTCTTTTCACCATATTTCCAGTTGGCTCCACACCTGTAAAAATATTAAATATAAACACAATTCAGTTATGGACGTCAAAAAACATGACATGCTCCATTTTTTGCTAGGAGACAAAACATGAACACAATAAGCAGCTAGAAGTATGTAAATGAAATGAAATGAAATGACATGACGTTTCCCGACTCTACTCATTTTTTTTATTTTTTTTTTTATTCGAGGGTCCCTTTCTAAAGAGAACAAACAGTAGAGTGTCCGAGACCTTTCTACCAGCATGGTTCTATGTCATTCCTCAGGTGTCATTCATATGTATGCCCTACCAGCACTTTCAGTATAGGTTAGGCTTACCTACAAACCTACATGACATGGCTCCACCTGCTTGCCACTTCGAGAAACCTGGGTATCAGTACTGCGAAAAGAACGTCTCACTCTCCTAGCTTATCCCCTGAAATATGGGGTTCATATTTGGCAAGATACACAGGTATGCATTTCTGATCTCTTCACTAAAATTGCTCAGGTGTTATAGGGAAGGTACAGCGTCCCACTTTGTGCCAGTTCGAAAAAGTGCTGGAAAAATGTAGATGAACCTTGATATAAGAAGTAATGGCAATGTTTGCCAAATTCCTTCTCTTCTATAAACAATCTACTGAAAGTTTTTTTTATATATAAAACCAGGAGATTTACTTTATTGATAAAGAATATGAACCAGTATAAAAGGTGGTGCTTAACTTTTAAAGTCATTTTTTTTTTTTATAACCATACAGAACTTCATAAGGCACAGTCTACTTATCTGAAGCATATTTGTTCAAAAGCCCATTAAAAATGGATTTTTGTAAAATCTTACCGTAAAATCCTTTTCTCTTAAGCTCATTGACAGACGTAGTCCTCCTTGATTAATATCAACTCGGGTTATACTGCCCTCTACAGGAGTAGGACTAGACAGGAAAGAAAACGTTCTGGCCACACCCTAGGGGCAGTCCCAGAGGGTATATACTCTCACTTCCTGCTACAGCAAATCAGTTATGTCACAAAGCAGTGTTTAGAGAATTTAACCCAACCCAACTCGAAAACAGAGGGGCGGGTACTACGTCTGTCAATGAGCTTAAGAGAAAAGGATTTTACGGTAAGATTTTACAATAATCCATTTTTCTCTGTCGCTCATTAACAGACGTAGTCCTCCTTGATTAATATCAACTCGGGACATCCCAAAGCAGTACCACAAATGAGGGGTGGGATGACAGAAATCAAAATCCAGAAGGCCCAACCGGAGCCAACCAGAAGCATCAAGGACTCATCGAGCAAAAAGATGAGACCTAAGTGAAAAAACCCAACAAACCCTTGAGGTAGACCAACGGTCTCCTCAAATTGCGGCCTGCAAAACCTTGCGGCCAAATGAGGCATCCGACGATGCCATCACATCAACTTTATAAAATTTTGTAAAGGTATGAACCGACGATCAAGTAATCGCCTTGAAAACCTGGACCCCTGACGCCTGATGGTGGAAGGCCCAGGAAACACTAAGCGCCCGAATAGAGTGCGCCTTAACAGGGAACGGAGGATTCAGACCCTTAAATAGAATAAGCCTGTACCACTGTCTGTCTAATCCATTTGGAGATAGTCGCGGCAGACGCAGGCAACCCCTTTCTGGGGCCATCCGTGATCCCAAAAAGTGAATCCGTTTTACGGAACGATTCCGTAGTCTTCAGGTATACCCTGATTGCCCGAACTACATCCAAGGAATGCAACGCACATTCCTGAGGATGATTGAGCTTAGGACCCAAGGAAGGTAGCACAATATCTTCATTCAGATGAAACTCTGAAACCACCTTAGGAAGAAAGGATGGCTTCGGATGAAGAACTACCTTATCCCTATGAACCACTAGATATGGGGAATGGCATGATAGCGCAGCCAGTTCTGACACCCTGCGTGCAGAAGTGATAGCCACCAAGAAGGCCACCTTCTGGGATAATGTAAGCAAGGGAATCTCCCTGATATTTTCAAAGGGAGGTTTCTGCAGAACCAGCAAAACCAAATTAAGATCCCAGGGCGGTAAGGGCGCACGGGCTGGGGGAGCCAAGTGCCACACCCCCTGGATGAAATTCCGCACCAAGGAATGAGTAGCCAAAGGCTTCTGAAAGAAGATTGCTAATGCTGAAACCTGACCCTTGATAGTGCTCAAGGATAGTTTCTGCTCAACCCCCTTTTGCAGAAAAGCCAAGATTCGGGTCACCGAATAGGTACGTGGGGGAAATCCCAAAGATTCACACCACGCGATATAAGTCTTCCATGTGCGATAATAGACTTTGCTGGAAGTCGCTTTCCTTGCTTTAAAGAGTAGGAATAACTGAAGCTGACACCCTCTGTCCTTCAGTACCTGGGTCTCAATGGCCAGGCCATTAAAACCAGCGACTGTAAAGCACGATGGAAGATCGGTCCTTGAGACCGCAGATCCTTACTCCTAACTAGACAGAAAAAAACTGATTTGCTGTAGCAGGAAGTGAGAGGATATACCCTCTGGGACTGCCCCTATGGTGTGGCCAGAATGTTTTCTTTCCTGTCTAGTCCTACTCCTGTAGAGGGCAGTATAACCCGAGTTGATATTAATCAAGGAGGACTACGTCTGTCAATGAGCGACAGAGAAAATAAAGTTGTGGTCAGTAGAGACCTGCTTTCTTACACTGGTGGGCAATGGAGACCTAGCTCCTTATAACAAGTTGCCAGTGGAGATGTGAAACTTTTCACTGGTGGCCAATGGAGAAGTAAATGCTAATTTTGATGGTCATGGAAAAGTGGCCCCATTATAGTAGTGGTTTGTGGAGAAGGGGTGTTTAACATTGGTGATCAGTGGAAAAGTGGTTCCTTATATACTGTATGTCAGTGATGGCGAACCTTGGCACCCCAGATGTTTTGGAACTACCTTTCCCATAAGGCTAAGCTACACTGCAGAGTACATGACCATCATGGGAAATGTAATTCCAAAACATCTGGGGTGCCAAGGTTCCCCATCACTGCTGTATGTGATCAGTAGAGAAAAAAACACTTTACATTGGTGGTCAGTGAAAAAATGGTCTTACATTGTTGGCTAGTAGGGAGACCTGGCCGTTTACACTGGTGGATAGTGGAGAAGAGGCCCCTTACATTGAAGGCCATTAGAGAAGTAGCCCCTTGCATTTGTGGTCAGTGGAGAAGAGCTCCCTAACACTGGCAAATATAGGAAAGTTGCCCTTTATACTGGTGGTCAGTGAAGAAGCAGGTACCTACATTGGTGGTTAGTGGAGAAGCAGCCCCTTATATTGCTGGCCAGTGGAGAAGTAGCCCTTTATATTGGTGGTCACTGGAGAATTGGGAATGCTATATTTGCGGTTATTGGTGAAGTACCACCTTACCTTAGTGGCCAGTGAAGAAGCGCCTCTTTACATTGGTGGTTGGTGGGAGCTCAGCTATCCACATCAGGTGTGTCAGAGGCTATACTGTTCCCAAACCATTGTCTGTTGCTCAGCTAAGTGATGTCTCTTACTAACACAGACATTCTTTAGAATGAGTCCTAAATGTTCTATTTACATGCACTCCCTTTGCCTGCAGCTGGAACCAACTGCTTCCACCACACCATCCTTGTTTCTCACTCAGTGTGCCCCCATCAGGAACAACAGATTACGACTGCTTGGTGGGCAGACCATTTGCAAACACAAGATCATTGTTAAATGGTAGCTATGCAACTTGCAAAGCAGCAGAATCAGGTCCTTTAAGACCACACTGTAAAAAGCTAGAACATCAAACCATTTTCAAAAGAAAAAAAGAGATTCTTACATAACCCAATATTACCAGTAGCCTAGTCACTAAAATAAAAATCTTCCCTTTTATATTTTCTCGCTAGGGCTTAACAGTAAAGGGTGTGCTAATGACATGTTTCACACTGTTCTGCCACCACACCTCTGACTTTGCAGGATAAAACTTTCTCCTTAGGATTAGAGTGATCATGAAGCTCTCCAGTATAAGATGATAATTTGCGTGTTTACTCAAAATGAACATAATACATGAAATGACAGGGCAGCACATAAATCTAGTCTGCAAGGGCTGTATTTGCCAGTAAGTACTTAATTGGATATATCAATAGCTAAAGAAAACAATGCTACTGGCTTCATAAGTTTCAAAAAAGGATTTGACAAAAGTATTACCTAATTGTTATTTAAAAAGAAAATAAAAAAAAACACAAATACTGCAATCACATTTCCCATTAAGAACCCTAGCGTGCCTTTTAAAAAGTTTCTAACCTCAATTTGCTTTTTTTCTTGCATTATGAAAACACAAAAAAAAAAATATAAAAACACATAGGGAGCAGTTTATGAAAAAATAATAGTCAAATGGGAACCAACATGGAGAAGCTGCAATTGAACAGGTTTTGTCTTTAAGGCTCCTTTCACATGCTAGCGCATCAGATCGCAGGCAGAATCCCCTGCGATCCCGAATCATTGCAAATCACGGGATGTCCGTGCGATTCCTATGACTTGCAATGGCACCCCAAAACGCGGCACGATTTTGCCGCAATTCTCGCCCGACGAATCGCACTAAAATCGCAGGACGCCTCTTCACCCGAAAAAAATTACAAGAACTTGTCAGCTTTAGGAGCTTGCCCATGCTCTAGTACCAACACATAGAACGGTAACACGCCAATGACCTCACTTCCTTTCAACAAGCTTTATTCTAGAATTGTGCTTGAGAAGATGAAATGCCTAGGCAGGGACTTTCAGTATATATATTGACTGAATAAGGCTTGTTGAAAGAAAGTGATGTCATCAATGTGCCACCTTCTTGTCTTTTGGTTGGAATCAGATTATGGTCTTAACTTTGTTTTTGAACTGTAAGAAAATAGGAACAAAAGTAAATATGGTGAAGATAAACAGGCAACAAGCATTGAGATTTAGAGGCATTCTTAGCTCAGTCTTTTAACTGTGAAAAAACATAAAACAATATAAATGCAGCAGCCCAGACCAATAGTCATTTTAGGTGAACTAAGTCACACTTTCTGAAAGAATTTGAGCAGGATTTACTAAGAATAATTAAAAATTATGATGCGGTTTAAATTTACATCCATTGTTCAAAAACTACCATAATTTTCAATTGTGTCTGCAAATGTAAAAACACTAGAGACAGTCTGTACATACAGAGCATCTGAAAAGTATCGACATTGCTTCACTTTTTCCACATTTTATTATGTTACAGCCTTATTACAAAATGGATTAAATTCATAATTTTCCTCAAAATTGTACAAACAATAACCCATAATGACAACATGAAAGAAGTTTGTTTGAAACCTTTGCAAATTTATTAAAAAGAAAAAAAAAAGAAAAAAAAAAAAAAATCACATGTACATAAGTATTCACAGCCTTTGTGCAATGCTGCAGAAATTCTTCTGTACCCTTCCCTAGATACAATCCTGTCTCTGAGGTCTACAGACAATTCCTTAGACTTCATGGCTTGGTTTGTGCTCAGACATGCACGGTTAAATGTGGTACCTGAAATAGACAGGTGTGTGCCTTTTCAAATCATGTCCAATCAACTGAATTTACCACAGGTATAAAAACATCTCAAGGATGATCAATAGAAACAGGATGCACCTGAGCTCAATTTTGAGTGTCATGGCAAAGGCTGTGAATACTTATCTACATGCAGTTTTTTTTCACGTTTTATTTTTAATAAATTTGCAAAGGTTTCAAAGCAAACTTTTCACGTTGTCATTATGGGACATGGTTTGTAGAATTTTGAGGAAAATAATAAATTTAATCAATTTTAGAATAAGGCTGTAACATGCAGTGTGGAAAAAGTGAAGCACTGTGAATACTTTCCGGATGCACTGTAGTCTGAATGTAGAACACCCGCAAGAAATGTAAATTCTTGCTCACTTGATTGTCTCAATGATTTCCCCAGTATGACTGATCATTTGACTTCAACAGATAGATCCTCCTCCCACTCAGCATGTGAAAAGTGACTGAATTGTCTTTGTCAGTTTCAAGAGAACAGCAGCAGGTAATATTATATATATATATATATATATATATATATATATATATATATATATATATATATTTTTTTTTTTTTGCGCTTGGAGAATTTTTTAACAAAAGTGGAGTTACTTCCTAAAGAGAAACTGGGAAGGTTAGGAGTCAATTTTATTGTAATGTTATGTTTTTACAACTTACAAACCCCTATGATTCAGTGTGCCTGCAAATTTGAATAGGAGTTACTGATCTCTCTCTTAATAATAGGCCTCTTTTAATAGAGCAGCTAAGAACAAAGGAAACATATGAAAAGGAAGCCAGAACTCAATTTGCTTAAGAAAGAAATGTACCAAAACACTATGGGGTAGATTTATAAAACTGTGAATGTGCCATTCACTGCAGGTGTATGTTTCCAGTATATATTCTCTTAAACTACAGTGATTGATTTATCTGCAGTAAACATTTGGTGAACGTCATTCCCAGTATTTTAAAATTTGCCACTACATGGAGGGAACTCTACCAAGGCCTCCAAGAAGAGTACAGCTTTTACCTCTGCCATATGCTCTGGCTTTTTTTGGATTCAGCTTGGGCTTCAGTGGAGCTCCAGGTTTCAGTTTAGCTTTTGGGAACTGGGACAAGTAGGTCATCACTGAGTGTTCATCTACATCGGGGTGAATGATCTCTTCTGGGGCGATCACCTGTAAGAAAAAGTGTTTAAGATATATTTAAAAAAAATGCTTATTATGTGAAGCACGGTGATTCTGGAAACAGGGTTTTAGAAGGCCACAAAATTACTTTCAGGTGCTGCAGAATTCAGCAAACACAAATCACGTATGCTATGTAACAATGCTTTCCATGGGTTCGAACAAAGTATGCCAAGTATGCCAAACGAATGGAATGATGCCATGACTCGCACTTCACATGTAAGAAACTAAAAAGATAAAAGTAGGAACAATACCAATGTTTTAAACCATCCTTGGAAGAAACTATATCTGAAATAATGATGCTATAGGCAACAGATACTTCCTTCTCCAGGATTTTCTTGTTCAAAGGTTTATTAAGAAGCCAACAGGCACAATAGCAATGAAGCCCTAAGGCTCCAGTACATAAGCAGACAGAACAAATTCATGATACCTTTTAAGTCTCAGGGGTGGTGTAATACAGGCAGCCTATGGCTCATGGTGTTTCAATGCTTACCAAGAGAAGAGAACAACAGTATATAATCAGGGCACTGGTTCCCATGTAGGTCAACAACATAATATATAATCTATTACAGGGACAGTGAGGGGGGAGGGGGGGGCTAAGAAAGAGTAGGGTTAAAGGGGGAGAGCGAATCCTGTGGGTGTCAGAAG
This sequence comes from Pelophylax lessonae, assembly GCF_965119305.1. Classification (NCBI taxonomy): domain Eukaryota; kingdom Metazoa; phylum Chordata; class Amphibia; order Anura; family Ranidae; genus Pelophylax; species Pelophylax lessonae. The sequence goes on from NC_138775.1 coordinate 61,217,640, forward strand.
TTGGAGCCTATGCAATTCAGGGACATAAAAAAAACCAAGACCGGGTTATCAGGGTTTTCAATAGGGATAAGTCAAGGCTCAGTGGAAGAAAGTGATCAATCCATGGCTGCCATAAAGCAGTATAAGCAGGGACACCATCATGCAAAGTGGCTTCAACTTTAGCGTGAATCATAGCTTGGGTGATCCTATGTATTGTTTCAGCAAAGCACAAGCTAGGGAATTTCCATACCCTAACTAATGTTTCCTGGCTGCAGTTGTGACATGAAGTAGGAGCTTAAGCTGCTTTTTGGTGAGTTCTTGGGGGCTCTTGTTGAGAAGTGCAACTACTGGGTCTGGGTGAAGGAGCTAATCAAACAAGGTTGAGAGAAGTGCAAAAATTTCTGACCAGAATTGACTAGCAACAGGATGAGTCCACCAAAATGTGCAGATGTTTGCCCGGGTCTTTGCAGTCCCAAATGGGCTGAAGTTTCCAGCACTGCCACATTCTGCGATCATTATGGAGTCTGTGCCCGTATAGCATTCATCTGGCAAGAAATTTACACTTTCCACGTACAATGGTATATCTTGCTGGAAGACTACTTCGCCTTCAGCATAGTAGGGATCACTGATCCAGATAGACCTCTATCCCTCAGTACCTGGTTTTCAATAGCAAAGCCATTAAAACCAGCGACTGTAAAACAGGATAGTAGATCAGCCCTTTGGACAACTGGTCTTCTCTGAGAGGAAGCCCCCGAGGGACGTTTATGGCCACCAGAATGATTGGAAGATCCTCGCCCCTGATTCCTCGCAGGAACTCCGGGAGAAGCCTGAGACGAGGATGATACCGGCCTTACCGTGGCCCTTGGATTCCTGCGGCGTCTGCCAGAGGAACCCGTGACCTCGCCACTAAACTCGGTATCCTCCTGTGAAGCCGAACCTGCTAAAGGAGCTGCATGTAGGACTGTGCAAACAGAATGGTCTTTAAGGTGGATACCACCAGACTCAGAACCTGTATGCAAGTTGGGAAAGAGAACTGTGTGTGACAGTAGCCAGAGAATTACAGCCTGTGGTTCCTGACATTTGTCCAGAGGAAGGACCACCCTTGTCAGAATTAAAATCAGACCTAGGTTATTCAATTCCCTGGACCGGGATAGGGGGGACCTTAGGTAGTTCAGACGTCACCTGAACCCTTGCAGGAATTAAATCCGCACAAGGAGACTACAAAACAAATCTAAAAAACCTGAAAAGGACAAACTTTGCCACCCTTTCTGGGTACCCCCAAAAGAAAACTTTTGCAGACCTCCTCGACTCTCACAAAAGTCGTCCACGGGGCTGGATACCAGCGAGGTTGTCCCCCCACCACAATAATCGTTGAGTGCAGACCTTCATGCCGAAGGGGTCTTCTCTGTAGGTCTTGAAAAGCTAGCTCTATGCTTACCAGACCAAGGTTGCTTGGAACTTCCCAGGGAAGATTTGAAAGATCCATTTCCCCTATTCTCTATCCCAGAAGCATGAAAGAATTTTCAATGTGCTGAGAAGGAGGTCTCCTGTCTGATGAGGCTCCTTCCCTTTCCTAGACTGTGGCAGGAAGATGCTCTCCCCCCCCGTGAGACCTTTAATGATGTAATTCAGAGTAGCACCAAACAAGCGATCGCCTTGAAAGGGCAGATCAATGAGGGTTTTCTTAGAGGCTTGGTCTGCGGACCAATTCTTAAGCCACAGCATGCGCCTTATCACCACCGCTGAAACAAACTTTGGACAGCACAGGAGCTGTAGCCAAAGCTGCATCACAAATAAACTGCAGCCCATGGACCAACTGGTCCACTAAATCAACTTAAGCACAGGGACCTGCTCACTCCCCAGACCCTGGCGCAAAAGCTTGGCCCATTCAGTTAGGGTCTGAGACACCAGGGCTGAGGCGCAGACTGACCGCAATGCCAAGCCAACCATAGTAAACATGCTGCAATCCACAACCTCCGCTTTCTTGTCAGCCAGGTCCTTAAAGCACGGGGATCATAGTTGCTTTATTCAACCTAGAAACAGGAATGACTCCTCAAAAGGGTAACTTCTAGCAAAACATTTGGGGACCACAAAGGGTAATTTTTGTTCCCATTCCTTACAGGAAAACCTGTCAAAATACGGCACGTAAGGAAATACCTTTGGCGTGCGAGGTGACTTACGCGTACCAAACGACACAGCCACGTCTGTGGCCCGATCAGTTGAAAAGGAGTGGGGAAGCCCAGCTCACTGAGGGATTTTAGGATGGAGAAGGAAACCCGCAGGCAGGTCTGACCATCCCTGGAGGTTACCTGTGTCCACCCCAAAAAACACCAAAAGGGGAGAGGGGCGAGTGTACTTACCCTTCCATGGTGCAGGTATCGCCTTAGACAGAGCGCCTTGCCACCAAAGTAGGGGAGCTGTAGGCCAAGGGAACGCTGTGACTCAGACCCACACTCGGTCGCATGCAACCCTGCGAGACAGTTAACTCACGAGCCAGCCTCTGTCCATGAGGCTATGTTGTGGCTGACCTAACGCAATGCTGCAGTCTGCACGCACTAGCTGGCAAGGCTGGGGGGACCACTGGATCTAGATTATTCAGCCCATCGCCCAGCCCGACAGTTGATTGTGGATCTCTCAAGGGAAAAGAAAACAAAAAAGATGTGAGGAAGGTGAAAAAAATTGCTAGGACCAGAGATCCTAGCCAGGAGCCTAGGTCCTTACTCCCGACTAGACAGATTAAAACTGATTACTTAGAGCAGAGAGAGTTATATACCAAGCTGAGGACATAGCTAGGTGTTTTTTGTTCTGCCTAGTCCTACTCCTGGAGGAGGCAATAGAACCCAGTAGTTATGATTTATGGAGCGCTGTGTCTATCGAACTAAGGAGAAATAGATTTTTATAGGCGTGTTGCTCATATTGCACTTAATTGTAGCTAAATCCGGGACTAAACTCTGTCATTGACATATATCACTTCACTGCGTTATTTATTCATGCATGTATCTTCCCTGGATTAATCGATTGTTGGGAGCACAGAGAGCTCATCTTTAAATCTTAATGCTATACAGTCAACGGATCTTACCCTACAGCTCTACTTCTACTGAAACTCTATGAATTCTTTTTCCACATGAAATAGAAAATCCAAGCATTTATCTCCTACAGATCCACTCATTATATCAAAGCCTTATCTTACTTAAACTGGATGATCTATGACTCTCCATTATTTTCCTCCCGAGACCTCCCGGCCTTCCCTTACACAACTGTTTTTTTTTTTGGTGGGGGTGGATAGGGGGGCGTATACTTTTTCAGCAGGTCCAAGCCCTCACTTCCAGGATTCATGCCAATGGTGATAATGACACCCTCTACCCCTGCCCAAATCCTCATGGAATACAGACATCACACATCTGAGGAGGCTTTAGGTCATCCTCTGCCACAATGCGCATGGGGCTGGCCATCTCTGCCGCACTGTGCATGCGTTGCCACATATCCTCGGACACAAAGAACTGGCCTCTTGATGAAATCAGAGAAGATGGTGGCAAGGGATATGGAGTGCTGAGACTGAGCAGCGGCTAACACTAGACGATGCTGGATTTGCCGGGCTGGTGAGTATTTTCATTTTTTTTTTTTTTTAAGGACAGCTCAGCAGTCAGTTAGATGGAAATAAAATAAAATGGGAAAGCAAAGTTTTACTTTTAGCTACACCTGGAATGGCTCCTTTTTCCGCAATCCTAAAAAGACATTGAACCGCACAGGTAATACCAGTTAGAACAACACTTATATTCACATGAGCCCAATCCACTGAGCTAAAGCTCATTAGATCATAGAGCCACTCACCAAGCTCCTTTGCTGCACTTAACACTGGTACAACTGGTCTTTGAAAATGTTCTAAGCAGAAAACTGTAGATCTATCTGGTATCAGTTTATCCGAGTGTATTTAAGCATAGTCAAAATTCCTGAACCATGTTGAAAGGGAGAATCCTTTGGACCCCCGAAATGCATTGGCTTTTTTTTTGCTAGGATACGATTTTATCATCATTAAAAACTTTGATGTCTTGGACTGTATATGCATGGATTCTAAACACTGGGGTTTACCTCAGTTTTAAAGGTGTGTACCATGTTTGTGGAGTGCTGCCAAACCAGAACTAGTGTGCTCCTTCGTAATTCAATTGACCCACTGAAAAAATCCACATGTATCGCCTCGTTTTTACAGTTAAGCCTCGTACACACGCAACTATTATCGGCCGACCGATCGGCCGTCTTTTGTCCAGTGTTGTTGTGTTGGTTGAAATGTGCTCTAGACTGCACACAAATTTTCTCGGCCAACAAAAAATAACTTCAGAAGTGATGTCATGTGCTGGTTAACTTTCCGTGTGTTTTTTCTTCTCTGAGCATGCCCAGTCTTGCTCATCTGAATTTTGTCTGCCGAAATCTGTACTGACTGACGGAAAATCGGCCGTTCTGTTGACGGCCAACAAAAATTTTTATAGCCTGCACACCAGATTTTGTTCGGCCGAAAAGTCGGAGTCGGTTGTTGGAAGCATCATACTAACAAGCCGAAAATCGGCCGATCGGAAGTTGGCCGAAAATTCAAGGCCAACAATCGTTGCGTGTGTACGAGGCATTAGTCAGAAGAAACATTTGATCATACTCAGGCCACCTAATGTGCTCATTTGGCTCTTCCTGTATCTTTTTTGGTCCACAGCCTTGCCCTTTCTAGCGTTTCCTGCACCAACACCATCTGTACACCTGCCCCATCTGCCACATGTGGAATAGCATGTTGCTTGTTGTATTGTCCTCTCAGTAGAGAGAAATGATGTACATTCTCATGAAACTCTGATTACTGACCCTGTGACAGAGCAGAAAAATGCAGACAGACATTCTATCCTGTCTGCTATTTTTTTTTTTACATCAAATTCTATCCAAATCCAAACGAACGGCATGAAGACCACATTTATAACACAATAGTGTCAAACATTTTATGATGTGAATCATGAACTTCACGTCTACAAATTCCAAGTCATGAAGACGCGAAGATTTTACAAAATCACAGGCACAATTACTGTAAAGAAACACTTCCTAGAGAAGAAAAATGTTAAAAATATAAAAAAAAAAAAAAGTAGCATGAAGTATCTAATAACAATTACCTGAGGAACTCCCAACCAATCATCTGCTTGCTGCATAGCCTCTCGTGCATTATCAACTGGCCTGTTAGGGTCCCATGACTCCCAGTCAGGACACAGACCTGCGGAAAAAAAATGTATATTTATTTGTATGGCAAGATAGATCCCAAATTCAGTATCTCATCAGTTTTTTTTTTTTTGCGTCAAGCAACTAGTAGATTTCCAGATGCTTTGTAGCTACAAGTAAAAGCATGTCCTCCCATCCACCTAAATTACCTTATTATACTCTTGGCTGGCAGGGAATGCTGATATTTAACGTGTTTTGGTTCTGTATTATATACCACCTGACAGAACAATCAGGTCACAAATATTTTAGGATAGGAAACATAAGGCGCCTATACAACCTATGTTTTACTGAAGGACTTCAGTGACGTAAAAAGTGAAACCCAGATAGGTTTTATGTACACCATCTAAATAAACTGCATTTTTGTTTACAACACTAGGACCTGAATCTGGCTTAACATCAGCCTCCTGTCATCCCTTACAAAGCAACAGTTAGAATGGGAGAGGAACAGGCAGCTTTAGGAGCAAACTAAACTTTGCTGCCTTGCACATGTGCAAACAGGGAATATGTTGGCAGGAGGAGACCGAAAAAAAAAAAAAAAAAAAAAGGAAAAAAAGGTGAACTACTTCCCCACATTTGCCCAACCCCAGTGCCCGCTGTACTTTTCTTCATAATTGATAAGCTGCCAGTGCCCATGCAGCCACTGTAGCAGTGCAGGGATTTTAAATACCCACTCTTCTTCCCCTTCTTTCTGTAGGGTCGCCAAAACGAATCAGAAAGATTTGGATTAGTCTAAATAGTCATGTGCCAGCAATGACCAATTAGAATTGCTCTGATCCATCCTAAACGTTCTACACAAAGAAGGGGAAGAAGAGCAGGGGGGATTTAAAATCCATGGATTACACCAGCTGCGTAGACCCTGACAGCTTATTACCCACAAAAGGTGAGTACAGTAGGGATCAGGGAGGGGATTGGGGAAAGTAAAGAGTGTTCGTTCACCTTCTCATTTTTTCTGAAAAGGTGAACTAACCATTAAAACTATGTCTAAACCCAACGAAAAATATATTGCAGCTCACCAGTCCTAAGATGTGGTGACTGCGCTAGTTTTCTTTTTCAGGCCAAGTACAGAAATACCCGCTGATCCTGCTAGAAACCTTGAGTCCTTTTAATTTCTGTGGATTGAACTGAAGTCTCAGGCTTTACAAGCCATCTTCTGTGAACTAGACCAGTGGTCCTCAACTCCGGTCCTCAGGGCCCACTAACAAGCCAGACTAAGTATTACCTTGGGGAGATGCAGACTAGAGTACTGCAATTACTGAGCAGCAAATTATATCACCTGGGATGTATTTCAGTTATCTTGCAAATCTGGCCTGTTAATGGGCCCTGAGGACCAGGGTTGAGGACCACTGAACTAGACAACCCAACCTCCTTATGGAATGGAGATGAGAAAAAGGCATTTGTAGCGCACTAATATGAACTTAGGTGAAAATAAAGGCAAAAAAACCAACAACAACAATACAGCCATCCCCAATTTCCTTGAGAGCCGGTTCACATTAGAGCGATCCGACTTGCCGGGGAGACCTCACAAGTCGCAGTGTGCTGCTCGCACCGCGACCTCGGAGCGGTCGGCACGGTCTTCATAACATTGAAGTCTATGCAGGTCGCTCCGGGTCGCCCCAAAGAAGCTCCGGACCCTTTTTCTAAGTCGGAGCGACTTGTGTCGCTCCTATTAGAACGGGTCCACAGCTTCTCTATGGCAGGCGACCTACGGCCTGACAGGTCGCCCCAATGTGAACCGGCTCTTAGATTTATTTTATTTATTTTTTTGTGGATGTCTGGAATTACGCTTTAACTTGAGTTTTAAAAACCAAAAATGTTGTCCAAAAGGCACAATACCAATGCAATTCCATGTGTAGCTTGGTCACAAGCATCCTAAATACCAAGCTTAATCTACACTATGAAGATTTTTAAAAAGGCAAACCACAACAGATTTACCTACTGTGAATATGAAACATGAGGAAAAAAAAAAAAAAAAAGAAGAAGGATTTGCTCTTCAACTATTCTTACCTGGTGCGCAGCTGTCAACCAGGGCTCCCAAAGCTTTCCCATCCTGCCAGTTATGGCTGAAATTGGTAATTGGCAAATAAGGAATCTTGTTCTGAATCCAGCCAAGAAGCCTTTGTTTCGGGGTCTGATTTTTTGTCTCTTCATCACCTTCATCCTCCCAAACTGGCATAGAGATAGAATAGTGCAAAATGAGGGTCCAGATAAGACCTAGGATCAGTTTCAGGTTTCCATCCACGATAGCTTTGCTGTCTGGAAAAAAAAAAAAACCAGATGACATTAAAGACTATTTGTAGACATCACAAACATACAGTGTTTAATATATATTATACAAAATCTGCGACTGGCTGGAGCCTGTTCGCTAAAATGAGAATCCATTGCAAAGGAACTTACCAAGGCCTGAAAATAATTACTTTAAGTCGTGGTTATTTGCTAGATCAAATTAGAAGAGGGGGACGAATATTCCTTTTTCCTAACAGAAACTGGATTGATCACTTATGCGTGTAGATACATACACACACACACACTATAATATTATTTAAAAAATTATGAAATATATATATATATATATATTTTTTTTTTTTACATGGTTGATAACAAAAAGGGAACAAAAAGCAGCCTTCTTAGAGGGCTGGCTGGTTGCCAAATGAGGGTGTCATGTGAAGAGGGGCTTACGTTCAGCCTGGCAATAGACCATTCGAATCAAAGTTCCTGCTGAACCGGCCAGGATTCGAGCCATATATGAGCAGGCTGGGTACAACTAGCCTGCCAAATTTTACATGCATTTATTGCTATCAGCCGGTATAGCCGCTAGCAATCACTAGTTTTCCCCTGACAGAAACGGCTTCACCTGCCGAGAGAATACAAATGGGTCCCGTGGTTGCAGGACGCCAATTTGCTGTGTGTATGGTGTGCCTTACTCCCCAAACCCCATCTTATTCTTTTTCTTGTCCAAACAATAACAATATTTTTACTCCATTTACTCCACTACATTACAGTCCATACAAGTTCGATGAAAGGAAGGCATCTGGTTAGTTCCTGGAGGCCAAAACAATGGTGTAATTTTCAATTACTACATGGGCAAAATCCATAAATTAGAAAAGTTTGTGCTGGCTTCATAGGTCAGATGGTCATTGTGTAGACAATGGCAAAATCACACGTAAATACAATTTGGAGAAACTGTGGCCAATCCACTGTCCACTGACCGCAATAAAAAAAATGTGCTTTAAAACAAGCCTTTACTCTTCTCTATAGTTGCAGGCACTGTATATTTATACATCCTTCAGGTCATGGCAGAAGCACTGAAGTCCTTCAAGACCATCTCTCAGCAGCTCAGCTCACCCTGGTCCCCAGACTCAACAGCTCCAATCACCTTTCTCTTGCCTCCCATCAGTGACTGAGTAAGCTTCTAATCTCCAATTTAAACACACAGCAAGAGCACTGGTAGCAGAGATTCTGTGAGCCGACTTGAGCAACTTTAGTGCTTCCAATGGGAAACCTAAGGATGAAATGCCTGCAGCTGCAGAGGTCAGTGAGAGCTTGTTTCAGAATATGTAAATAATTGATTGTCAAAATGTTCACTTTAAGAATTAACTGTACAGTGCCATATACTTAACCTATAGGCACAGCTGAAGGTATCTTGCATAAGTGTTAGCTTAATATTACAAGTTACAAAGTTTTAACTGTATCACGTCTCTCAACACTGACACTTCAACAACTTGCCACAGTAACAGGTAGCAGACAATTCCACAGTACAATGTGTTCAACGAACGCAAACATGTTTGATGCATATGTGAGCCAAAATTACCACTACTCATGAAATGGATTTGACAAAGAACATAAAAAGAAGATTATAACTAATCCTTAGCAGTGGTTGAGGCTATACATTTGCACAGGGCTAGATAGGTCTCTAATCAGCAAAAGTGACTATTCGAGAAACAAACTTCCCCTTCTTTTTGCACTTTCTCATTAACCAAAGCACAAAAAAAAAAAAAAACTCAAGCAAAAAATAAAAAAAAAAAGATACTCTCTCTGTCTGCTTCCAGTAAAGGTTGACAAGGAGAGGAAATCTTTAAGGAGCTGGTCCCACAAAGTACAAACTTTGTAACTTCTTGCAAGATATGGGCTCCAAAGCTTTCCATAGATCCTGTGACAAGGCTCCATAACATCACCCTTGCCTAGGCAAGTTGCCAGAAGTGATGCAAACCCTTCTTGTACAATTCGATCACTCAGTAAAGCAAGGGAAAAAGCAAACACATTTGTATTATTTTTTTGGTGCAACAAAATAATAATTCTAAAATGGCTAGATGTACACTTTCAACACAACAACCATAATTGTATCTTTTTTTTATCCTTAGGCACATAACAAAACTACACACAAATAAAATTTGCCTTCAAATACAGAAATCCCCAAAAACAAGAACTTAAACAGAAAAACAAATATATATATTTGTTCTCTTTTTAAATATTTTTTTCCCCTATATTTTCACTTAGCAATTCTGCTGGTAACACACTTCCTATCCCTGGGTGGCTCTACAAGGTATATTACTCCAAGCAGATAACAGCGCTTGCTAATGTGTTTAGTGCACCATATGCAACATAAACCTATGAGAATAAAATTACCTGTGCAACATAACACGTGAAAATATCAGTGTAACACCATATACTTCTAGAATACATAATATAAAAAAAAAAAGGGTAAAAAGAAAAGCCCAAGTGAATAAGGCCTCGTGCACACAGGGCGTTGGAAAAAAACAGCTGCAGAGCCACTACCAACCCCAGGAAAAAAGCAGCTGTAAAAACGTGCTTTTAGTAGCTTTTTCCATTGGTGTTAATGCGCATTTAGCCTTGTTCGCTTTTAGCAGCAAATTTCTGCCTTTATTCAAAATCAATGGTTGCCTATGAGCCATCTTTAATACGGCTTTAAGCCCATTGATTTGAATGGAAGTCGCATCCAAGTCGGATCATGATGATCCGACATGTGGTGCAACTTATGCTCGGAGGCTCTCTTCTTGTGATAATGTCAGGTAGCTTGATTGAAAAATCCCATCAGGGCCATAAAAACTCATACAATAATGTAATATATTAGGAAAGAAACTCTCCTGTAGGGGGTTACCGCACTGCGCATCATCATCAAACGTGATGCCCTTAGCTTCTGAAGACGTCACGTTTGAGGACGAAACACGTTTAGCTGAGATGCACGCTGTGACATATCAACCTGTAGGTGGAACACACACTGGCCTCTGGCAGGTCTGGCTTGTGCGCAGTGCGGTAACCCCTACGAGAGAGTTTTTTTTTCCTAATAGATTACATTATTGTACTGAGTTTTTATGGCCCTGATGGGATTTTTTAATAAAACTTAATTGACGTTATCCACATGAAGTGGAGGTCGCTCTCAATTTTTATATTTTTCCTGCATAACAACACCTGGAGCTTGGATCTTCTGAAAGGCAGAGAAGGAAGAATTGATGACATGCCAGTCGGATCAGAGACCAGATCAGCCCGCTTGATCCTAATGCCGTAGGGTAAGGAGGATCAACATAATTTGGTGAGTGGGAATTTTTGCACTCATTGACTGCATTGGGTGATACCTGGCTCCCTGCATCCATCCATCCATCCATGGTTGGAATACATTGATTCACCATGACAGGAGTACACCGTATTATAAGGACACAGAGGGAGTTATTTTTCCTTTTCTTCACAATTATTCAATTGGACTTTTATTTTACTCTTTTTTTGTATTATAGAAGTATATGGTGTTACACAGAAATGTTCACGTGTTATGTTGGCCAGTTAATTTTATTCGGATATGTTTATGGTGTATATGGTTCACTGAACACATTAGCAAGTGCTGTTATCTGCTTGGAGTAATATACCCGGCAGAACCTTTTTTTATCATAACTTACCTATTGGTTGACACAGCAGCTGCTAGATTTACTGCATTTAATATTTTATTTGTTTGCACCATTGTTTATCACACTGTTTGGCACGAGTGGATGTATACCATCGGTATATACAATATTTTATAGCCATGGAGGTTACCCAGCGGGAAAAACAATTAGGCAGTCACCACAGCAAAATACTGGTAAGCTGCAATATATAACATCTTTCGGTTTTTCTAGTTCTGGATAGAGTGGGGAAAGGTTATAGGTTCAGTTAAGTTTTTAATGCTGTCCTCACTGGGAGGGATTTTCTCTCACTTCCTGCTTTGGGGACACAACAATATATCAATCAAAAATACAAATCAGTTATAAATGTAAACTATCTAGGAAAATGATTATTTGATCAAATCTGAATTAGGATCAGTTGTCTGACACATTCAAGGATATTTATTCAACTGATCAGAAGTGTTTCACAAAATTCCGCCACAATCAAACAATCCAGGGCTCAATAAATCAGTCAAATGGAGGCTATATGGTTTTCGATTTTTATTCAAATCAGTTTAGCCACATTAAATGATCAACTGAACATCAAATGATTATGTGAGTGTCCATCTTAAGTTGTTCAAAGTAAAAGAAAAAAAAATGGAAAAATTCTCAATGAGCTGGTACTGTGCCATGGCAGGATGGCATTGGCAAGCACAAAACCTCCCATATTTTTGGGAATGTCTGGCAAAGGGCACTAAATAGGGTGAGCGGAACACCAGAAAAAGCCTGTGGGCGAAACCTTTTAGATATTTAAAAAACACACATTTCATAAAGCTGCTTAAATAAACAGTCCGGGCAGTAGAGATGGCATGAGACGGCCAGTCATGATGAAGGCCAGTCGTGATGTCATATTCAAAGGACAATATTATTAGTAATTTATAGCTCATTGGCAGAGATGTGGAACTCAAGATTGATGACAGCACATGGCGTACACTGGCAAAGAATACAACTGAATAAAATATTTTGTGAAAGTTTTGTGGTTTGAAAATGGTCCCACTAGGGTTTGGAAAAGAAGTTAAGAGAGAAAAAGTAATAAATGGAAGAAGGAAAATTTAAGCCTGCAGTGGCCATCCCAATCCATGTCCAGCTGTCAAACAGTCTGATAGGTGTGCGATAGGACTGGACCAATGCAAATGGAGATTAACTTGTGGCCATAGTAGGTACCATTCTGTTTCGCACAATATCCATATCGGCAACAGAGCGACGACTTCTAGGAATGCCGTTGAAAGCACCTAGTACAAACTTCTATCTTTCTAGAAATTAGTTTAAAATGTTTAAGAACATTGGATACATTGCTTATCTAACACGTTTCGAACAAAGGAGGCTACTTCTTCAGGATTTATACAAGGATTTGTAAAACAATCCAGATGAAATAAAGGATGCCTGAACTGAGGTTGGATTGAGGCCAGCATTTCCTGTACATAGTGGTTGGCAGGAAAACCAATCTGTAGCAGGGGACTTGCTATCTGACACACCCTAAGACAGCCATCTTGCTTCCTTAGACCTAAGAGATACACACTTAAAAGAGATACACACTTAAAAGGGAGTCTTCTTAAACCAGCAATCTGGATTACTTCATGCATTTTAACATACACAATTCCATCTCACAAAATCCATAAAAAGTTAAAAGAAACTGAAGGAGACTATGATGAAGGATATCTTTCATAAAGGTGTCATTATGTCAGGTGCCGTAACAAAAACAACTCTTACATTGTACTACTGTCAGAAAACAAATTATAACATCATGTTTTTACATGGTAAAACCTACACTATTAAACCTTAATTGCCAAGTGAAAATATGACATCTCATAATATTGCAAGCATTTAGTTCTAAAAGTGCAATTAAGGCCTTGTCGGAGCATGAATGAATAGCCTGCATGCAGGATTAACAAATGTGTCATAAGAAGGTAAAAACCCAAGATATGTACAGCAGACAAAGGGCAGTGAAGGGGTCCTATCATTGTTGTCCCTTAATCTTGAACTGCTTAAGTTGATCCTAGATACCTTTTCTATTCATATGTTTATCAATCAGATTCATTTAACCTGTTTCCCATATGGGCAAGTCAAATTAAGTATGATAAATATGCACAAGGAAAGCAAGTCTTTGATGAAAGCTGCAAGTACAATTAGTAGATCCTGCCTTCCACCTCCCAAGACTGCTTATTAGTCAACTAAGTCACCCATCGCATTAAAGAGCAATCCCCACTGCTGTCACCATCAGAAAACTGGTCCAGAACAATGCTATATGACATAAACGGGTGCATGTAGATAGAAAGGGTCTACATTCCCACTTGGGAACCCTAGGTGCTGCATACAGTCATTAACCGAAGCAGAAACCGCTTGGGTCGAGGGGTGTACTTTCATACTTGTGTGTGTTTGCGCAAGTATCGGCTTACAGCCATGTATGACCATTAATGTCTATTAGGTGGAAACAGTTCTTTAGTAAATTAAAGGTCATGTTATTGTTAATAGGTTAATTTTGCTTTCAATTGACCAACATGGAGGCATAGAATGTATGGCCAATCCAGGCTTTAAAAAAACTAAAATTTAGCTGTCTATATCGCTACGACAGATTTTCTTTTTTTTTTTTTTTTTAAACATACAGTTTTTACTCTAACTACTACATTTGCAGCTGTAGATCACGTCTATGATTCATCATTAGCTGACGTGAATAGTCTCCTGGGCATTGGTATCAGGGCCAGAATAGTTTATTTTTCAGCAAATAACTGCATCACAGTACAGAACAAATAACAGAAACGCAATGGTGCTCAGCTGTTTACATGAAGGAATAATAGTTTGCAATAACTTCCTCTATTTGGATGAGCAAAACAGGATTCAAAGCGGTTTGTATATTGTGACTTGGAAACCCCTTTTACCAACCATCATAATTTGGGTCCTGCTAATCCTTGGTAATGGCACCTACAGATCCTTCCTGGACTTTGAACTTACACTTGAAGAGGAAGACATGCTAACAAACACAGCTAGAGTGTTTGATTTTTTTTTTTTTTTTTTGGAGGAATGGGATGGGGGTTTTATTATTAAATTAATATAAATGCTACTACATTAAGACCTAAAAGCCAAAGTTTACCTTTTGTTTTCCTTTATTTATACCGCACTTTTATCTGTAGTGGAGTAGGTACTTCAATTGCAATGGTTTTTAAAGGAAAGAGCTCAACATGAAGTTCCTTTGAAGTAAGCTTTAACCCAAAAAAACGGAAAGTAACTCGACACTTGAAGGTTGTTCAATTCCACTTCGTAAACAGTAGGATAATTTAACAGCAGTACAAATTTAGATTTGGAGTCATCATTTGGAGTTGCATGAAAGAAAAAGCAAATTACTCCTTAAGCTCCAAAGAAAATTGGTTCCCCTAACTCCTTGCAGACAAGCCCTACCAGAGGGGAATCCAACATCTAAACTTTACAGTGTCCACCCCAACTGGGAAAAAAAAACAAAATCTTCAGAGACTACCTGCCCCTGCTTATTTGGGGCTCTCTCCCAGTTTACGCTCCCAGGTCCCCTAATAATGCATTGCAGATTGTGTTGTTTATGGCACATCTCTGTCCAAAAACAGCCAACAAAATCCTACAGGAACCCCATATCTAACTTGACACAGGCTTTCCTAAAATAGCGCCCAGAGCCCAATAGTTCCATACTGAAAAAGTGAAAATGACTTGGCGATTACATCACTTCCGTATCACTTTCCATTACTAACCTAATAAAAGGAATCACTGAGGGATAGACAAGTCCGGCATTGAACAGAGGCTCTGACCCCGAACTCATGTCATTCTACTCAGCTTGTCTTGGGATCCAGACATTGTGATTGACAGCACAGCCAGGGCTTGCAATCCCTGACCACAAGCAGACAGATTTAAAGCATTCCTAGTGCTCCATCCTATTCGCTGGCCAGCCAATTCATGAAAATTTTGTTTTTTGATGCAAGTTAGCAAATGTATGCAAAGCCACACCCAGAGCTGCCAGCAAAAGCTAGCATAATCGTCAATAACTATTAACCAAATAAGATGATGGTTCGGAGACTACTAGAACAGCAGTACATGCATATGACAATTTCAAAGTAAGCAATGTCTTAATGGCAGTCCTATCAGGAGCATGCTCTAGTCTAGGCCACGCAATGATATACTTGTTGAGAACAAAACCAAGTCAGAAGGATCATTTTAATATTAGCGCCATTATGTTGACAAGTTGTACATCTCTAATCAGCAGGTATTTTTCGGTTTTAAGAATACAGTATCAGGTTACCTCCTGGTAATAAATAGGCCTCATTACAGCATCTTTTAAAAGTAAAATGATGACACCTAAATAGAATAGTAGCTGTAAAATATGCAATTATACCTATGTCAGAGCTTGTATGACTAGTCTATTCAAAGTATAGCATTAGTTAATATATTACAGGAACCAAAAAATACGTTTTACAGTTTAGCGTTCAGGAAAAAGCAAGTTCCTGTTGAATTTTTTTTTTTTTTTTTTTTTTACTTTAGGGACTAGGTATCTCAGTAGTTGGTCAAATATTAGGAACCTAGAGCCTGGTTAAGGTCCAGTGGGCCAGATACAATCTTGTTGATCCTGCAGTAAACCAGGAAGAGTGCAATTGTTCAAAGCTGTACACAGAGCTGTCACTTTACAAGGGAGGTATTGCATATCTAAAAAGACTATGCCAGTACAGATATCGTGAACGAGGCAGTTTATCTGTGCCTATTGCACAGAAAACTGGGGAGATGGGGAAACCAAAGATGCTCCCTTGCCCTTTGCTCCATTCTGCCCTAATTTCTGAAACACAGGGGCCACTGTTAAGTACAGCTCACCTCTTATCTGGAGGCCACCACAGCTAAAGGAAAGCATAAGATAATAATTTAAAGCCCCACTTTGAGAAACAGAAAAAAAAAAAAAAATACTCTTGCAGGAGAGACCCCCGCACCGCAAGTGTTGAATTTCCATTAAGCGTAGAGGAAAAAACTGCAATAATTACCAGGCTTCCACCATGCTGTGTGACCAGTAACCTGACGTTGCTTCTATCTGGGTTTGTGCCATACAGTGTTCACATTATCACATACAATGCAGTGGTCCTACAATAGAAGTCCCAAAACGTGGCTTCCAAGGGAGCGAGGAATAGGTATTACAGCTTATACCTCCACCCCTAGATTAAAGAGGAAAGACATGTCCTGCCCCTGCAGTTAATTTGGCTTTTACACCCCCTCACTTTTTTTGGCTGGGTTATGCTCAAATACCATACCTATGAAATCCAGCTTTGTCCTGCTGTAATTCATCATCTCCAGACACAGGGCTCCCCTCGCCTTACATTACAGGGAACTGGCCGTCTTTTCCAGGTTCATACAGCCAGCCCCCTGAAGACACACTGCCGGGTCTCCCCTCCTCTAGCTGCTATAAATAGCCTGATGCATCCTGGGATATCTGAAATGGATATCCCAGGTGGCTGCTGGAGCAGACAACACATTTATCCCCATCATTAGGCAAGTCGAAGGAAGAGAAAATATTAAAAAAAATTAAAAAGGGGGGATGAGGGCTAAATACATTTTTTTTAAGATTGGGGGGGTGCAAAGATGCAAAGTGTTTTTTTGGGAGGGTTGGAACACTTTGACAAACATTTAACTCTTGCAGTGCAGCGGGGGGGGGGGGGGGGAGGACAATTTTTTTCTAAAGCTTACTGCAGAATACTGGATGTGCTGATGTCATTTCCTTTAACATTGATCCTCTTCGGCATCCAGGAGAACTGCGGTTTTAATGGGTCTAATCAAACTAACTAGCATGGTGTTTCTCTAGGAAATTCTTCAGGTCAGCTATATTTGTATCTAATCCAAACAGTTCACTCCTCTTGGGATCTAGAGATTTTCTATCACCACTGAGCTCCGTGATGCACAGTACAGGCTTTGTATGACAGTACTCAGGAGAGGGGGCGACCAGCCCTGTTCCTGGCAGACAGAAGTTACAAAGTTCCTGCCACAGCCAACACGTGTGTGGTCTGCATAGACTCACCCTGCTGATCTTCCGGCCCTGCTAATTATATCTGTGACAACTTTTTTTTTTTTTTTTTTTTTAATAAAAAAGGTAAATGTCATCGGCTGAAAATGTTAAATGATAATTAATGTTATCCAATAAAAACACATGTTTTTGTAATTCTAGTGAAAGATGGCCATGCGTCCGTACCCTGGCACACATTGCTGCATGAAAAAAAAAAAAAAGTTTGAACTCTGGATTAGAGAATACTGGCAAGTCTTGGCATATAAAATAACTTAATATACTGAGAAAGGAAATATTCTGACTTCATTCCATACACTATTAAAACATCAAACAGGCCAACGTTGACCAAGCTTTTAAATATTAGGCCCCGGGACGTTCTTTTTCAGGTTTCATAATCCTCTGCAGCTTTTAGGCTCCATGCACACTAGCTTCAGCGTCTAGGAGCAGAAAGAAAAAATTGTTTTTGTAGAGTTTCTTGGAGCATTTTTTTTAGCAGGAAAAAAAAAAAAACAACACACTGCTTCTAAATGCTACTAACAGCTTTTTTTGAGCTTTTTTGAGCTTTTTTCATCTTCTTCATGTACTAAAAAAAAAAAAAAAAAAAAACACTGAAAATGCTATTGCTCCTCAAAGCTTCTAAAATGCTACTAGACGCTGGCACAAAAAATGCTATTAGCATTTTTTTCTAGTTTTTTTGAGCTTATGAAAAAACGCTAGTGTGCATTGGAGCCTTAGGCTCCTTTCACACAAGCGATCCGATCCGCCTGTCAGTTTTTCGGTGATGTTCCATGAATCCCTATGGGGCAGCAGAGACATTTCCGCTGACACCCGCTGCTATCCGATTCCAATCCTGTCCGTGAAATCCGGACGGATGGAAACCCTATTTTCCATCCATCTGGCGGATCGGATAAGAACGGACAGGCGGTCCGCACTCATCTGATCTCCCCATAGAGGACAGTGAGGATCTGACAGCTCCGTCTCCGCACACAGAGCGGAGACGGAGCGGTCACCTGCCTGCTCAGCGGGGATCAGTGGATTCGACCCCCCCCGCTGAGCAGAACGGATTCCATTCCATGTGAAAGGACCCTAAGAGTGTTCTGTCTCCCGTAACAACATACCCTTTCTGTTAACACATGGAAATAATTCAGATCTAAACAAGTTTGTGTTTAGCAAGATACAATCCGTAAATAAAAAGGTATTAAAGTGTTAGTTCAACTTTAACATTTTTTCTGTAAGGTTGAATGCCAGACATCCTCCCCACCCCCAGGTCCCCGCTGGTACTTACCCGAGGGGTTGCCCTGGTTCAGTGGTCCAGGGATTTGAAAGCCCTGCTTTTTTCTTTGCAGCACTTCTGAGACAGACCAGAGCAATTCACTGTGATGGTGCTGGATATTCAGATTCATTCTGGTCTGTCCCAGAAGTGCTACATTGAGAAGAGGGAGATTAGTAGGGATTTCAAATCCCCCAAAGCGCTGGAGTGGCTGCAGGGGTGCTGAAAGCTTGGCAATCACTGCAGGTAAGTACAGCTGGTACCAATCTGTCAGGAGAAAGAATGGAGGTTGGAACTGCTGGCTTTTCCTTCAGAAAATACTAAAGCTACCCATACACTGCAAGGTTCATCTCAATCAGATCCTTGGGCTGAACAAGAGAAATCTACCTATTCCCCAAAATATGGATGAATGCCCCTCTGCCAGCTATTGTATTCTGACAGCCGAAACCTGTGGCTGCATCAGATTGGAATCAGGCACTGTTTTGGCAGATAATTTTCCACCCAGCTCCTTTAATTTTCAGACCAGTCATTTACATGCATAGATTTAATGGAATGGAGGTATACATCTAAAAGGCTGTATGGAGGTTTGTGTGCCTGTATTGACCATTGCATGCATTTTTTTATGCAGCATCTTTCTGGCAGCAGGATTGTTGGTAGATGATCAGTAATTTAATTACAGCCATATGCATGTACTCTTAAAGGCCAAGTTCACCTTTAGAACATGTTACACCTGTATTTAGGGTGTAACATGCTCCAAACCCAGCACACCACCCTTGACAGCCGGCAGAGGTTCTTCTAAGATTTGAAATCTGTAAATGAATAAACTACAAGTCCTGTGTTCCTTTGCAGCAGATTTCTTAGTAGTTCTCAATGGACGTTGAATGTGGTAATCGGTGCGCTCGTAGTCCATTCGCTCTTCTTCCAGCTTGCTACCTGAAAGCCCATAAGTATAGGCAGAAAACTGATGGGAGAGTTTGCAGGAGCCTGAAATTGCACCAGCAATCTGCTGATCGCAGGTGCAATGCTTTGCATGCTCTTAAGGTAAAATTATTACACTTTTTTTTCTCTGCAAAAATATGTGCAGTTATCATTTATTTCTTAAGGGCGAACCTATCCTTTAATTTGCAGGTTTGAAAATAAAAAAACACATCAGATTGAACAGACCAACACCAATCATACTTAATTCATACACTTTAAAAAGGAGGCCTACTGACACTTGTCCACATTATAAGGTATGAAACATACCTAGATTAAAGTGCATTTTATACAATGGTGTACATATTGTGCACTTTTTATTGGCCCTGGTCTCTGGGCCCTGCCATAATCTTCTTTGCCAACAGCCCTATGCAGCACACTTGATGAAAGCTGCATTTAAATTAGCCATAGAGTAAAGGAACAAATAGTTATCACTTGCACGGACATTTTCCAACATTTAGAAACATGTCTTAATATACCGAATACTTCCAACAACTAAAATTGTTCACCATAAAAATCGACAATCTATTGGCAACTAATGATGCCTTAAAATCAGTCACGTCATTAGCTTCTATTTGGGTGTGTATGGGCACCTAAACCTTAGTGTATGGTGAATTATATAAAAAACGGAGGAGTCTTATCAGCTCACATCATTTACTCCTCCTAGAGAAGGAAGGAAATTGTACAAGCTTATCACCGGCCAGTATTTCATGACTTCACTCTGTATCTGAAATAACTGAACAAACGCAGTTAGCAGGAAGGTCTGAACATCTGCAATAGAGGACAATAAAATTCTACCTCCAGACACGTGCAGAGTCCCATATCCTACTGCTGCGTGTAAGGCTTAACGCCTGCCATCCTAGGAGATAGTTCTGTGATTGGTGGAGTTGAGATTCTGATGTACATCTACATATCCTTCATTCACAGAATGACTTGTATTGTGTGAAAAGAATGCAAGACATTTTCTCAATGCATAAGCTGCAGAGCGAGTGACCTGCTGGGAGAACTATACTCCAGTCTGAAGTGTAAGGCCTTTTTCGCATGGAACTAGTGAATCATACACTCGTATTTGCCTGCACAGTTGTCCCATGCATCTGCATGTAGGCAGTCCCAATTATGTCAAGTGCTGCTCCCAATCTGACATCTGTGTGGGTATTGGTGTGTGTGCGTGGGTGATGGTGTGTAGGTCCCCAAATGCTGAAAGTGTGTGTACAGGGAGATGCACCAGCTATGTTATTTTAGGTAAAGGATTTAGGGCACATGCACACGGCCAATTAGGGCAGTGCACCATCTAATTCAGCATATTCCTGCTGCAGGTAAGGCTAGGTGTTTTGGATCAGTCATGGACAGGAAGCCTGTAAGAGTCAATGACAGGCTGACACTGTCTGTGGCTGTCCACATGTAAATCACACAGGCAGAGATCATCCCTGAGGTTAGGGACGGATGTGTGCTCCTTGACGGGAACAATCTGCATCCACGTGAGCACATTCTTCAGTAACCATAGGTAATCTCTCCAATGTGCAGCGTATGACCCCATTTGATCATGTGCATGAGCCCTCGACCATTAATCCATTTATTTCTTTTTTCTTTACGTACAATATTTTTTCCTCCCTAAATAATGTTTTGTTTCATTCCTATATCATGTATGTTGGATTGCCTCCTGCTTTTTTTTTTTTCTAATATTGAATTTTATAACACATTTCTGCCTATGAAAGTTGTATATTATCTTGGCTGCTTAATGATAACATGCGTTTCACTTTGGTTATAAAACTTATTTCATTATTTCCCCCCCCCCACCCCCCATTATCACTCTGTCTTCCTCATCTCCAGATTAGAATGTATCTAAACACGGCAGAAAATCTGGCAGTGTACATCGCAAACCGATTCTTGGACCTTCTATAGATGAGCTGGGAATTTACTTTTGTTTGTATAGAGCAGGGATTCCCAAACTACAACCCTCTAGCTGTTGCAGAACTACGCATCCCATGAGTCATTGTAAAACTCTGACATTTACAGACCAGACTAGGCATGATGGGAATTGTAGTTTCTGAACAACTGGAGGGTCATAGTTTGAAGACCCCTGGTATAGAGGAACACACCAATGACAAAATTGACAGCTGATGTTTTTAAAATAGGGATCACATGTTCATGCAATCCCACATACTTATCAATTCTGGGAGGGACTACCATTGCAAAGCCGCTCCCTAGTCACACCTAAGATTTTTATCTCATTTGTCTCAATAGCCAAACCCCAAGAGAAGTTTCATAAGCCAAATATGCTGATATTAGTTAATCATTGTTAGAATTTATGCTGACCTAAACTGTGAGGTCCTTCCTGCAACATTACGGTCTGATAGGAAAGGCAAAAAAAAGTCTGCAGGTGTTGCAGGAAGAACCAAGAAGTTTCTTGCTATTAGGAAATTGGAAAGCTGCAACTGTGGACAGATGATCCAGTGCTTCCCATAGCTTTAGAATTAGAGATGTTCAAAACCAAGGGGCCAATTGATCAAGGACACCCAACTTTATGTAGCTCTTTTTACAAGTTTGCTGGGTTCTTTAAAGCGGAGTTCCGGCCTCAAATACCTTTTTTAACTAAAAATACCCCTATAATACTAATCCATCGCCCTTTATAGAACCGCTATTCTCATACTTACAAGGTGTACGGTATTGGATTTTAGTCTAAAATCTTACTTTTAAAAACGCTGTCTGGGCGCGGCCATCTTGGATGGCCGCAGTGTAATCTGCTGCGTCCTTCATGATTCCAGGGAGTGTTCTGGGAGTTCTTCCTGATTCCAGCCTCCTGGGAGTGATAAACAGCTCCCAGGATGCAATGCAAAGGCGGAAGTGATGTCGGTGGCCGTGGCCACAGAGGGGGGAGAAGGAGGAAGTACAATCAAAAATGCCCTGAAAATAAGGTAAGGGACCCCGAAAAAAATTGAAAATGCCTAATTGTTGATCAGCATAGCGAGCACTCTAGGAATCACTAAAGTTGCAAAATAGGCCGGAAACTCCACTTTAAGATGAACTCCAGCCAGATAATACAATGTGTGTGTATATATAGATTTAAAAATCACCAATAGAGTTGATTGACATGTAGTTTAAAAATGCAACAAATGTACCCACATTTTTGCCATTCACCCCTCATCCCCTGAAGTAGCATTCAGTATAGCAAGGAAGCCAGCATTAGGAGACTCTGCTGTAGTACACATGTACCGAAAGAGGGAGCTGGGAAAGAAAAAAAAAAAAAGATTGCCAATTTCCTGCATTGTCCAATCGGCAGTAAAGAGGTGCGATTTTGACCAAGCTATGCATTTGCTGCAGTAGAGGGCAAGAACTGTCTGTGCTTTCTGATTCTGATTAGCCACAATAAACTTGAATCCCTCTTCAACAGAGAAAACAGTTGAATGCTTGGCTTTTGGTTATATAAACATCCAGAAAATGTATTTCAGCCCATCTGCAACTTTTTATCCATCCCAAAAAGACTTAGCAGTATATTAACATGCCGTTACTGGTCCAATTTAGGATGGGATGTAAATTCAACAGCATGTACAGCTCTTTCTTGAAAAATACTTGACTTTCCTACCATCTAACTACACATTTAAATTCCCATGTTTTAGCTACAGTTTCTATATAGTGAGCAATAATTATACAATTAAAAAGTGTAGTTTGCTTTCACAGTGCCTTGAAAGTATTCATACCCCCTTGACATTTTCCACAGTTTGTCATGTTACAACCAAAATCGTAAATGTATATTATTGGAATTTTATGTGATAGACCAAAACAAAGTGTCACATAATAATTGTGAAGTGGAAAGAAAATGATAAAAATGGTTTTCAATTTTTTTTTCACAAATAAATATCTGAAAAGCGTGACATGCATTTGTATTCAGCCCCCTTTACTATGATACCCCTAACTAAAATCTGTTGGAACCAATTGCCTTCAGAAGTCACCTATTTAATCTCAGTATAAATACAGCTGATCTGTGAAGCCCTCAGAGGTTTGTTTGAGAACCTCAGCATCATAAAGGCCAGAGAACATATCAGACAAGTCAGGGATAAAGTTTGGAGAAGTGTAAAGCAGTGTTCGGTTATAAAAAAATATATCCCAAGCTTTGAACAGCTTATGGAGCACTGTTCAATCCATCATCCGAAAATGGAAAAAAAAAAAAAAAAAAAAAAAAAAAAAAGAGTATGGCACAACTCCAAATCTACCAAAACATGGCCGTCCACCTAAACTGACAGGCTGGGTAAGGAAAGCATTATTCAGAGAAGCAGCCAAGAGGCCCATGGTAACTCTGGAGGAGCTGCAGAGATCCACAGCTCAGGTGGGATAATCTGTCCACAGGACAACTATTTGTCATACATTCCACAAATCTGGCCTTTATGGAAGAAAGCCATTGTTGAAAGAAAGCCATAAGAAGTCCTGTTGGCCAAAAGTCATGTGGGGTACACTGCAAACATGTGGAAAAAGGTGCTCTGGTCAGATGAGACCAAAATTTAACAATTGTGGCCTAAAAGCAAAACACTATGTGCGGCAGAAAACTAACATTGCACATCACCCTGAACACACCATCCCCATCGTGAAACATTGTGGTGGCAGCATCATGTTGTAGGGATGCTTTTATTCAGCAGGGACAGGGAAACTGGTCAGAGTTGATGGGAAGATGGATGGAGCCAAATAGAGGGCAATCTTAGAGGAAAACCTGTTAAGAGTCTGCAAAAGACTTGACTGGGGCGGAGGTTCACCTTCCACCAGGACAACAACCCTAAACATACAGCCAGAGCTACAATAAAATAATTTAAATAAAAGCATATTCATGTGTTAGAATGGCCCAGTCAAAATACAGACTTAAATCCAATTGAGAATCTGTGGCAAGACTTGAAAATTGCTGTTTATAGACGCTCTCCATCCAATCTGACACAGCTTGAGCTATTTTGAAAATTGTGCAAAGCTGGTAGAGACACACCCAAACAGACTTGAAGCCAAAAGGTGGTTCTACAAAGTTTATTACTCGGGGGGCTGAATACAAATGCACACCACACTTTTCAGATATTTGTAAAAAAGTTTGAAAACCATTTCCTTCTACTTCACAATTATATGCCACTTTGTATTGGTCCATCACAAAATCTCAATAAAATACATTTACGTTTTTCCACAAAATGTGGAAAATTTCAAGGGGTATTAATACCCAAGGCACTGTAGATGTTACTTGTAGCTTGAAGATATTCTCTAATGAAGGCTGCTAACAGTCTAGTGCAGCCTTTCTCAACCAGAGATCCATGGAGACCAGGGTTTTCTGCCAATGTTGCTAGGGGTACCTTGAGTAATGGGCAAATTGTACCTTTTACATATGGAAACACTAACACCAATAACCATTTAAGCTAACTAATGTATGCTCTTCCCACTAAGCACTAATGTAAGCTTCATTCTTCCCACTGAGAACCATTCTTCCCATTGACCACTATGCTATGACTATGGTCGACACCATTAGATCAGTGTGACTAAACTCAGATCAGATGCAGTTGGTCAAAAAGGATAAAAAAATTAACTGTCAAAAGTAGGGGTCGAAAAGACAAAAGAATTGAATATAATAAATAGCGCACACATACACAGAAAAAAGTTGTTTTCAAATCTTGCAAGGCTATTTAAAAACACCTGTTCTTATCGGTATATAGTAAATATGGGGATTTGGTCACACCATATGGCCATACTGTGCTTAAGCCCACCACTACATCAAAGTACTCCATTTTTAGTGGGTCTTACACTATTCACAGAAAAGATAATCCCACTTCTCAAAACCATAGGGCAAAAGAGGCTTCAGCATTGCCATTTGGAACAACAACATTTTCATTAGTTAAAGCAGAAAAAAAGACTGTACAACAGTACTTACATACTAGAAGAGATCAGACCATAAGAACAGCGTCATAAGGCCTCCTTACTGTCCACAGATGCAACCACATTGAAAGAATTGAGAACTAAACTGACGGAGTGCTTAGAACGCAAGGCTAGAAACATGGTCCGCTTTTATGCCCACAGATTCTATGCATTTAGAAATAAGTGTGTACACCTAGCACAAGCCCTTAGGAAAAAACAAGGTTTGTGTCATGTGCACAGGCTGATGGTTCGCAGTGACCCTATCACAAGCACCTCTCGCATAGCAACAGAATTCCAAAACTATTACCGATCCTTCTATAATATGGATTCTCCTGTTGGTCTCCAAACGGCCCAACGCAAACGCACCCTAATTCAAGAGTACCTACAGGAGGTCGATTTCCAAACATTGCCTAGTGAGGTTGTGCTGGACCTAGAATGGCCAATCACCACCGCAGAAATAGCCTCGGTTATAACTGCCCACCCCAATGGGAAAAGCCCAGGCCCTGACGGTTCTCCAACGCATATTACAAGAAATTTTCTGATATACTATTGGCCACTTTATGTACATATCTTAACACTATCGACACCTCAAAAACTTTCCATAGGGAAGCCCTATTGGCACATATAATCCTCCTACCTAAGCCAGGGAGAGACGCTGGGCTATGTCCAAACTAACGCCTTATATCACTACTGAACTGACAAAAATTCTCAAAGATTTTGACATGAGATTGCAGGAATCCTGGACCAAACTGAGTTTATTCCTGGGAGGGAGGCCCGGGACAATACGGTCAGAACTATTAACATCCTACACTGGCTATGCCGGGGCCCGTCCCAACCACTCACACTACTGCTGTCAACCAACGCTAAAAAAGGCCTTTGACAGGGTGGACTGGTTATACCTGGAGGAAACCCTGTTGAGGCTAGGCCATGGACAGCGTATGCTCAGATGGATTCTGGCATTATATCAAAGACCAGTGGCCAGGGTTAGGGTGAATGGGCCTCTTTCCTTTCCATTTACCAAAAGCAAAAGGTACCAGACAGGGCTGTCCTCTTTCCCCCCTATTGGTTCACCCTGGTTTTGGAATCTTTGCTACGTAAGGTGAGAATTAACTCAGATATACGGGGAGTCTGTATGGATGCGACCGAAAAAAATATCGGCCTACATGGATGACATACTCTTTTTTTTTTTTTTTATTACCCAACCTCATACCACCCAGTTTGTGTTGGTGTCGGAATTGCAGCGGTATGGGCACCTATCTAACTTCAGAATAAATGATAAATCTGAAATCTTACCAGTGGCATTCCCCCCGGATCAGACATCCCTCTTAAAACAAAACTTTGTATTCAAATGGTAAACAAGGATGCTCCCATATTTAGGCACCGATATATCTCTGGACTTAAGCCTGTTATGGCGCTTTTCCACTGCATGGAACCGAACGGTTCGGCTCGCTTTTGTGCTTTTCCACTGCTGGTACCGCATGGTATGGTGTAGGAACGGTTCGGTACGGTACGGCGGCGCTTTTCCACTGCAGGGAACTGAACGGTACGGCTCTCAAAAACAGTACCACCTCAATTGTGGTTCCAAGAGGAACCATATCCCACAATCCTTTGCATGCCGTCACTACTAGCCACTGATTGGTCAGAGAATCCCACCCACCCCGTTGTTATCCCACCCACTTAACTTTAGTACTACTTTAGTGGAAAAGCAAACCATACCGTACCGTACCGAACCGTTCCAACACCGTACCATGTGGTACCAGCAGTGGAAAAGCAAACCGGGCCAAGCAGGGCCGAGTAGAGCCAAGCCGGTACATGCAGTTGAAAAGTGCCATTATATTCAGAGAACTATGGTAAACTTTTGAGAACCATAGAAGGTGACCTTAGGAAATGGGGGAATGTGGCTCCTACTTGGATGGGACAGATCAATGTGCTAAAAAAAAAATCTACCCACGATTTCTCTATCTATTGTACACGATTCCCATTGATTTACCACAATCATTTTTCTGACATATACGTAAACTCTTTACAACCTTTGTATGGCAAAACTCACGCCCCAGGCTAGCCTATTCACTACTAAGCAGACGCAAGGAAGACGGGGGACTGGGACTCCCAGACTTTAACAACAGTTTATTATAAAGGCAATGACCCTGGTATGCATTTTTAATTGGCACCACAACTATGCCGAAAAATTATGGGTACCCCTGGAAAAAAACTATAGCGGGTCGAAATTTGGCAGGGGCACCGTGGATTCCTGCACTGGGTAGGGGTCTATCTTCTTGGGACTTCCCCTCGACATCACCATTAGCTCTCCACTGGGTGGGTTCCCATGGTTCATCCCAGGTGAGGAACTAGCCTTTTTTTTTTAGACATTGGAGCTCGGATGGAGACACCAGCTGCCTAAGGATAGCCCCCACGGGACACATTGATACACTAGCACAATTAAGATGGAAGTATGGACAGTTCCCCACGGACTTTTGGTGCCATAGGCAACTACAAGACTTTATCATCAAATTACGCACTAAGCTTCGTACTCAGAATTCCCTTATGGAATTTGAGGACATGTGTGCTCACAATTCGGAAAACTTCCATTTACTTTCACAGACTTATAAATTACTATATCGGACACAAACACTCCATACTTCATTCAGTAATGGGAGCCTGAACTGGGAAACATTCACGACACCCCAATTGCAAAAAATAAAAAATAAAATAATCAAATTGACCCATGTCTCCTCTATAAGTATGAAAATGCAAGAATCCGGTTATAAATTCCTCTCTCGGTGGTACCGTACACCCCACCGCCTAGCCAAAATTGTTCTCAGGCACAAACCCAAACTATTGGAGAGGATTTCCACAAGAAGGGCGACAAATGGTGATAATTGCATGCTCTCTCTTCCAATAATGGTTGGGAGACCATACTCCCAGAGCAACTGAGACCCATGGTAGTTTAGATGAAGTTTACTTTATTCTTTTATTACCCCGGATTATGTTTAACAAAAGGTCTGACCTAATGAACACAGTACTGGGGACTCTCGATTTCCCAATTCAGGACGCTGAAGAGTCAGTAACCAGTGTCTTGAGAAAATACCTTTTCACAAAACAAATGACAAGAGACAGTCCCACAGTACTATACAATTAATGTATAAGTTTAGAATGTTGTCATAGATTAACAGTTGGCCAAGGTGAGATCATATGGGGTACTTTTTGTTCTTTTGATAGTTTTGCACTTTATCTTTACCCTTTTTCTCTGTTTTTACTTTTATTGGTTTTCTCTAACATCTATTCATGCAAATTAGTGTAACCAAGACATGTTCTTATTTCTGAATGTATTCTTGTAATGGTTTTGCATGTCAATAAAAACTGATTATACAAAAAAAAAAAAAAAGAGAAGAATGATATCATCGGCCCTGCAGATGGTGATGCCGTTTTTCACTCCTTTGGAGAGCTCCTCTGACCAAAGGATCTTCAGCATTTGGCTGACTTATGGGTATGCTGAATACCCACAGAGTTGTGGTGATATAACAGGCAGTGGACAAAGCCACAGATGCTGAAGATTTATTACCTGTGCAGGAGAGCTTAGAGTCCCTGGTGGTGGGACTGGTGACTATGATGTCTTTTACAGGGGACTTTTTCTTTTTACTTAGCTTTTCTTTTAGCCACAGTACTACATTAAACTGTATCGGCTTCTCTGGAAGTACTACTATATTTTGAACCATAAAGGGTATGCTGAAATCAAGCACATTTACGAGGTACTCATATCTTTATATCAATGAACAGTTAAAAGGTTCTGATTTCTGAAGAAACTTAAAAAAAACAAAAAAAACACAACACATGGGCACATAAGAATAGTCTTTAAAAGTCTGCAGTACCCTTTTTCACCCTTTCTATGAAGATTATGCATAATTTGTAAAAGAGGTCATCTTTGCCAACAGATTCAGGAGGCACATACTCTACAAGAAACAAAAAACAGTCTGGGTCAAGGTCATGCCCCAGCTCCAACTAATCTTAAAACAGGAAGGCACATGTAGTGTAACACTATGGCCCCATTACGGCCTCATTTTCAAGGTCCCTTTGAAAGTTTAGGATCTCTTTAATTACTTCTGGAAATTGAGTCTGGAAGTTGAACTCCTGGACCCACGTCACTGCATTCCAGAAACTACAGGGTATGCGCTGCTTACATCATTCACCTATTAGAAAAGCAGACAGGGCTTAATTGAAGGGGAAACTGCTGCAAGGCATACTGGCTAATTTAAAGGAAGCATCCAATCAAATATACATATTTTATACATTTTCAGTGTTCAAAAATGTTTTTCAACTGATGCCAAAAATTTACAATAATATATTGGTCTGCGATCATCGCCTATTTGACAAATTCGAAGAGATTCTTTGAGAATTCTGATTGTCTTTATGTATGTTGCTACTGTCTGCAAAGCATGGCAACCAATGAAGAACTCACCAGTGTATGAACACTAGAGCAAAGAAAATTTAGGCTTGATGATGTACAGATCAACCATTTATGCAGTAACATTAGGTGTTGATGAAAAACATTGTAGTTCCATGGCTTTATACACTGCCCCAGGCTTTACATCCAACACATATAACTCGCCTTGCAATCAATTTACCCTCCCCCATTACCTGCTGTACCTAAAACCCAAAACTCTTTAAACCTAACCTCCACACCTGTATACACTGCCCCTGGCTTTACATCCTCATCCCATATAACTCACCTTGCAGTTAATATGCCCTCCCCAGTTAACTTCTGTACCTAAAACCCCAAAATTCTTTAAACCCATCCTCCACACCTAATTGCTTACCTCTACAACTTCCTTCACCTTGCACCGTATGTCCCTGAGTGATTAGGCACTATATGAAAAGAACATTTTAAAAATGAACCAGAACCAAGTTCAGACTTTGGATCTCCATTATCTATTTTCCAGTGCAAATCTGAATCTAAATATGGACTTAGAGGAGACACAACTGTTATATCATGGAGGCTGACAGACACAAAATGGCTGAAGGTTTTGGCCAAACTTAAATTTTTCTTATTGCCAAAGTGCAGTTCACACATGTTTCACAAAAGAAAAAAAGTACATGATTTTCTTAAAACATGAAAGGAATACAAGATCATCATGGTCTCTGTCTCCCACACTGCACCGTGGGATGCCAAAAGACTACTAAAAGCCCACACTGAGGATTTCAATAAAATGTACAACTGCGTTCAAGGTGCCTTCCCAAACACAAGGAGCTTTGTTTGTACTCAAAATGTACAAACAAAAATGGGACGTTGCCTATTTTGCTGACCTACTGTTGACACTTTGCACACCTCAGAGCAATGTGGCTCTTGTACCTGAGCGAAAAATTGTCTAAAAAAAAAAAAAGAAAAAAAATTTTAAAGAAAAGGTTTACTGGAAAGTGATGGGCATTACAGACAATTACTTGAAACTGTTTTTATCTTGCGGACTAGAATATTTCTTATAAAGAAAGGTAGAGTTTTTCAAAAAAATGATCTGTGGAACCTTCTAGGATGGGGTGATTTATGCCACATTTCAAACCATTCCTTAAATAAAGTAACTGGATGTAACAAGGGGGGCTCCCACTCCTAAATTCCTGTAAATATGTTTTGTAATTCTCAAGTTATTTTTTACTGCTTAGTTCCCTTGATTGGTTAGGATTACAATAAATTAGTAGCTTAGCTATTCACCATAGGAGTCTCAATAACTAGCCTCTAGATCTTTATGCTTGTTCCAGGTCAGTGACGCAGGCTATTAGGGTTAATGAATCAGCATGGCAACCAATCAACCAGTATTTTCCAAAAAGATAGGGCAGCAATGGCATTCTGCGTATTCCTACAAAACAGGTTTTTTATTTTTATAACCAATATTATGGTGCGACTTCAAAAAATGTGTGATACCAGAAACAGAGAATCATTAGGACGGTGTAATTCTCACTAGAATGTAACGTTTGTCTGAAGTCAATTGTTGGATATCTAAACAAGGATTTAAAGCATTCATGTGTTCTAACGTAGATTTCTGCTGCTCTTTGTTCAACGCTTTCCTTCTTATTACTGCAATGTCTTTTGATAGCCACACACTTTTAGCTTTCAATATATTCCTCAACAGCACAGTTAAAAGAATCAGAACTGCAAGCTATTGTATTTAGACAGCTGCAGCACCCATGGCTGTCTGAATACCCAAATGGTGACTGCATCTGAAAGGACGCAGTCACTGTGCGGATGATGACTTTCTACCCAGCTCAATCAATTTTTGAATCTACTATTGTCAAGCTGGATGGAAACAGGGCCAGTCATGGCTCGAATTTTGGCCAGTTTAGCAGGAATTTGAGCGATGTATGGCTAGGTTTACTGCAGTCTTTCAATCCTTACTCTGCAATGTATCACTTTTAAAAGGCAAGAGTAAAAGCTTGTGAGCCAAGAGACTGAAAGCTATAAAAAAAAAAAAAAAGAAGAAAAAGAAAAAACTGGGTAAGCAGTGTAAAAATGGGTAAATAATAGCAAAGCACACTTCCTTTTGCAATTTTACTCAAAGCACACTAGTAGACAAAAAATGTGGATACCTAACCATCACAACTAAGAGCCTGTTGAGCATCCTATTTCAAGACTATGGGCATTAATATGAAGTTGGCCTCCCTTTGTCAGCCGAACCAGCCTTCAATCCCCTGGGAATCTTCTTCTTTCCAAAAGATTGAAGCGTGTCTGTAGGAAAGTGAAGCCAAAAGAGAATTTGCAAGGTCAGGTACGAAGGCTGTATGAGAAGAACCGGATGGCAAAGGACAAATCGTTTCATCCAAAAATTATTCAAATATGGGTTTTGGTCAGGACTCCCGAGTTCCTCCAGTCTTTATTGAGTTGGCTTTATGTACAAGAGCAGTCATTTTAAAAACACAAAAGGGCCTTCTCCAAACTGTTGCCACAAAGCGTATTGGTATTTCAGGCTATAACATTAACGCTACCCTTCACAGGAAATATCATAACTTAACTTGGGTGCCCACATAGGTTTGTCCTTCTAGTGTAGCCTTTCACAATCTCTTAATGCGGCCACTTTTAAAGGGGAAAAAATCTAAGAAAATAATTGTCGTCAATATAGGGAATCCCAATAATCATATCCTCCTAGCTTGTGCAGAGCTAGAGTTACAGGGCTCCTCGACCCTTCCAACCAACACAACACTTAATAGTCTTGCAACGTAACCTATTACTCTACAAAATTCCAAGTATTTTCACACGACACAGAAAGCAAAGTTGCATAAACCACAAAAGGCCAACCAAGTTTTCAGTGTATGACAAGGTCAAAGGGTTGATCAGAAAGTATGAGTCAACAAAATGATATAACATCTCTACACGGAAAAGATTCAGTGCTGCATAGGGAATACAGTGGGTAAAGAAAATAACGGGGGGGATACTTAATCTCCTTCTGATGTTTTTCACAAATTATGTAGCCAGGTTCTCTCTATAAATCTCACCTGAATCAACAGTTTTTTTTCCCAAATCAAGTTTTCCACAAATCCAGCTACAGAGAAAGTGATTCATACCATAGTGTACAGATTTTCCTTGAAAGACTTTCTGTGAGGGCTTTCACAAAGCTTTAGTCTAGAATCCTGAACTAGCACATAATCCTGATGTGATAAGGCCTTAATTCTTAAGTGAAAATGGTCACCACAAGTGTGGCTAGGTTGTGAATGCCAATAAAAGATTTAAAAGAGGCCTATACATGTTTGATACACCTATCCAGATCCTAAACTTTAACTCCTTTTTTTTTAAAGGGATCCGATTTACAAATAACAAGCGCACAACTACAAAAATTACAATGTGACATTTATGCGCACCAAAGCCTAAATTCCATAAAAAAGGCATTTAACATAAAAAACAAAAATACACACACACACGCACACACAACTAGCAAACTAACTAGGTAGGATGTCAACCCTTTAGGCCCCTTTACCACAGGTGGCCTTAATTACATACCCAACAATACATCCCAATAAGTGGGTGGATGTAAGTGCATCCACCTACACCGGCTTTTGCTTTTACTAACCTCATCGGAGGTGGGCGTACATAAGGGGCTGCAAGTATATTTACAGTCAACCTCACATAGGGATTACATGGGTCTGTTTTTTTCTATACAGGAACATTCGGAATAGACATGGGTGTCACAATGTACATCCATACTGTTCCGATCCAACTCAGAAGGTGATCAATCTGGAGTCCCCTGCGAAGAATTGAACAAATATAAAAACTCCACTTTTGTTAAGAAAAAAAAAAAAAAAATCTCTGGAACAATTGATGTACATTGCAATATGACATATGTAGCAATTGCATATGCTTTTTTTTTTTACTTGCCAAAGAGAATTTCCCGCAAAAGATGAAGTAAACCCTTTAAAGGTGTCTTCAAACGTTTCAGCCCTTCTCAAAAGGAGAAAAGGTTATAACATAACATGGTTTAAAGCTAAAAAACTAAAAATAAGCAAAGGGACGGGTGAAGGATTTTTCAATTATGTGGATATATCATTTTATTGCTTTAAATTCATGCTCAACGCTGGGCTTTGGTAATGTGTATGTTCCTCCCCCATTTGATTCCACCATTCTGATATACAATTCATACAAAGTTGGCCCCCTTACTTGTACATAACATGGTTAAGGGATGTGACATTAACACCATATTAGATAATTTCTTAGACACCTCCAACCCACACAGGAGTGCATCTATAGATCTGGCTGCCTGGGGGGGGATACCATTGGCCTCCAGGAAATATGGCGGTGGAAGCATCCGGGGGACAAAATGTATTCTGATGCATCAGCTACTCATAGCCCTCTCCCATGTCAGTACGGCTTCCTATCTCCCGGCAGGACTCTCGGGTCATTTTCCCTTGGAGGTTCTTTTGACCATGGGTACCCGTCGGAAGCCAATGGATATTTACGTAAGTAGTTAGTGGCAATGTTGCTTCATGTGTGTGTTTTTTGGTGGATCCAAGATATGAGGATATATATGTGATGAATAAAAATGTTTTATCTCCTTATAGAAAGGGGAGACAATATATTTTTCCCTGAAGAAGAATTGAACTGTAAGTTCACATGATATTCGAAATGCGTTGGACATTCCCTCCATTTGGAGATGTACTGGGTCCCTTTCAGGTTTATCCAGGCACAGGTGTGCCCTTGACTGTGTTCACAATTGGTGTTATTGCATTTGATTTTATCATTTATGTGATTATGTAATAATTTTTTTTAGCAATTTTTCAATAAATGCAAAACTTTACCCTTTACCTTATGCATAATTAATTGCCCTTAAAATCCCATATTTAGAGGAGAAATTTTCTTATATGTAAACACAGCAAAGTTAGCCCCTTTTTTTGTAGAATGTGAAAGATGATGTTACTTTGAGTAAATAGATACCCAACATGTCATGCGTCCCCTTTCGCTCCTTGTAATGACAGCCGAGTGGCTGCTGAGCCGCATTAGTTGTCATTACAAGAGAGCCGACCGTCGGCTCTAAACAGTACTGAGGTGATGCTGAAGTACTTCAAGATCTGGCTCAAGCTAGCAGGGAAGTGAATGTAAAGTGCTTAGCACACAAGTTGTTCGAAACAGGAGACAAGAATGGCAAACTATTGGCTAATCTGGTGGCAGAACCTAATTACCAAACAATCATCTCTGAACTTAGGTCATCCGGGGGGGGGGGAACCATATTATAGACCCCGAAGGCATACTAAATGAATTTCACTCTGCTGGATGAGTTGGGGGGGGGGGGTAATTCTTCTGCCCTCTCCCCTCTCTGTGATCTGAGGACAAAAAGTCTAGAAAGGAGGAGAAGCTGCTATGTGTTCTTTTCCTAATAAATCCCCGGGTCTGGATGGACTGCCAGGGGAATGGTATAAGGCTTATGCTCCACTACTGGGCCCTAAATTACAGAAATTGTTTGCTTATTTCTTAGGGGCTGGGAGGTTGGTTACCTAACAGTATGTCCCAAATCCAATGTATTATTGTCTAAACCAGGTAAAGTTTTAATGTATTGCTCTTCCTATAGACCCATATCCCTGCTTAACTAGGATCTCAAGATTCCACCATTTTTTATACAATTTATAAGATTCTAGCCACCAGAGTAATGAAGGTTTTGCCATCCCTAATATTGATCAAATTGGATTTATGCCTGGTTAAATCCATAGACATTAATATCTGAAAGGTGCTTACTCCTCTCCAACTCCCACCAGAGGATGTCACAAGAGTCGTAGTAGTTTTGGATATCGAAAAAGCTTTCGATACAGTTCGCTGGAGATACTTGATGGAAATCTTAGAACTTTTTGGGTTTGGTCCTATCTTTGGGAAGTGGATGGCAAATTATCCTCCCCATTCTCAGTTTAGCGAGGGATGAGTCAGGGGTGTCCTCTCTCTCCTCTGCCCTGTTCGAGTTGGTTATAGAGCTCTTGGCGGAGGCATTGAGGGTGTCAGAGATCCGGATTAGGCTGACGATCTCGTCCTTTTTCCCCAGGGACCCTGGTCCCTCGCTTCCAGAGGCACTGCAGATCCTTGCTCCCTTTTCGGTGCTCTCGGGTCTACACAACAATTGGGGGAAATCACTTATCCTTCCAATTGACCCAGGGGCAAGAATAGCGACTCTACCTTACCATTGCAATGGGCTGACACCATCAGGTACTTGGGAGTCAATATTTCTTCTAATGTCAAATAGTTTACCAAGTTTTATTAAATGCCAGCATTGCAGTGGTGTCAATAACAGCTGAAGGCTTGGTCCCATATATTATTATCCCTTATAGGTAAAATTAAATAAAAATTCTTCCAGTTCTGTATGGTTTGAGGCATTCTCCTGTTTGGATTAAAAAAAAGTTACTACATTGGCTCTGGACGCAAGGGGGCTTCCCCTGTCCTGATCTATAAATTTATTATTTAGCGGCCGTGCTTAAACATGGTCATAACTGGCTGATCTTTGATGACACAAATGCCTCCGTCTTGGAAGCAGCGCACTCAGGCTCCTACAAGGTGCTATGTAATCTGTTATATAGAGTTCTGAGAGCTTCCTACCTGCCACTTACCCCAGCAATGAGGTCAGTCATCAAGGCTTGGCATCTTACCATGATCAAACCCAATTTCACAAGTGGTCACTGGTCCCCTCATACGCCACTTTGGTTTAACCCCAATTTAACAGAATTTCAATCACTTCTAGATTCGGGTTTGTGGGCTGCCAAGGGTATTAAAACTATCTAGTCAATGTCTGATGGAGACGCATTGTTGACCCTTGATAGACTCAAAGTAAATTTGAATGACCAAACTTTTTCTTTCAGTTCCTGCAGCTCAGACATGCCTATAGGTTACAATTTAAGTCTCAAATATTTAGCTTAGAATCCGATGATCTACAATTCCTCCTTTGGAATGACACGCTCTGTAAAACCACTTTCCACTATTTACAAGGCACTACAACCCCCCATTCATGTAGTTCTTGGAGCCTTGAATGCCCTGTGGCATGCAAAGGAGAGGGATCTTGATCGTGAGGACTGGGAGGATGTGTGGGAATACCCATTTAAAAAACAAACTGTCTCTAGGGATAGACAGGGATTCAGTTTAAAATACTGCACAGAAACGATTATACGCCAGGTGGCATTGTATCTACCCTGCTACCCCCCCCCCCCCTCGATACTGGAGATGTCCAACCCAAGCGATCCTGCTGGATTCATTCGTGTATTCTGGAAATGTCCACAGATCCAATCCTATTGGCAGGAGGTGAACCAATTTATAACCAATTTCACAACCATACCAGTCCCACTCAAGATAGGGGTATGTCTCCTGGGATTAGTTGATTCGCTGGCTTTTGCCAGGGCTTCCCGCACCCTATTGGGTAGTCTATTATTTTATGCCAGAAAAGCTACTGTGCTCTTTTGGAAGTCAGATAGGCTCCTAATTTCTCACTTTGGAAACACCTTGTCAATTCAGTGTCCCCCTTTATAAAGCAACCGATTTTTCCAGAGGCTGCTCCAAAAAGTTTGAGAAGGTCTGGAACTTCTGGATGGA
The DNA here is from genome assembly GCF_965119305.1 of Pelophylax lessonae. Lineage (NCBI taxonomy): Eukaryota > Metazoa > Chordata > Amphibia > Anura > Ranidae > Pelophylax > Pelophylax lessonae. Next base: position 61,254,935 of record NC_138775.1, read on the forward strand.
GTCAGACTCCACAGTTGATGACCATAATGCTGATGGCCTAAATGCTCCATCCTGAGAGGATCACTAATCAACCATTAGCGTAGGATTGACACCAAAAGCCAGCTGTTAGCATATTACTGTGATTTATTGGTCCTGTGCTATGTTCCTTTTTTGGTGTATTCTGAGAAATCACTTGTTGTTAATGTATCAACTGTTTTGTATGGCGTTTGTATACTTCTTAGCAAAGAATGTCCCACGGCTATGTTTTGTACTTAATTTCTAAGCTCCTAATAAAGAGAATTTGGAAAAAAAAAAAAAAAAAAAGATATGTAAAGTGCTGATGAATGGGGCAATAATGGCATAATGCATAAAGTAATTGACAATCTGGTGGTAAACATTTATCAACAAATTGCGAAAGTCATACCAAGCTCTAACTTTCGTTCAATACTTTTTTTTTTAGACATGTATAATTGCTACAGTAAAAAAATATGTTTTCTATGAAGTAATTTGTGTAATACATCTTTGTAGCACCTGAAAAGTCCCTGTAATTATTTCCAATGGTGTTTCTAAGACCATAAGACAAGGTGAGAACTTTGTACTATGCCAACGCTCGAACATAAAATCGTCACCTTCTCTCCTGCCAGAATGGCTCTGTCCTATGTTTCTAAACGGGAAGACAACTTGGCCATACAGAAATCCCAAGGGCAGCTGTGACTATTACAACAGTTTTGGACCAAGTATGTTCAAGGCGTTCTTTTTCTATAGTTTAGAACAAAGAGGATTTATTTTTTGCTGACACAAAAACTTCAAAAATTCATTGGCTTCATTATTTCAGTGTCTAAAGGTGTTATGTCAGGGAACACAGCCCACATGATTCTTCAAAGAATTGTTCGGTTGTATATTCCAGAACAAGGTGACTACGGTTACTCAGCAGCATTCACAAAGAAATGATTTAATGTGTCCTGGGAGGATGGTGAAGCAGTTTTCTAAGTCATGCTGAAACATTTCACGAACCATTACAGTCTTACTTTTTTGGGCTGGAGGCCACAGATTCGAGAATGAATTCCCCCTTTGTTCTGTTAGTACTGCCAATTTTTCAAAAACTCTCCTGGGAGACCTTTACACTTACGCAAATTGATAGAATTTTGGGAGAACAAAATTTCAAGCAGAGGGTCAAGAAGTGAAAAAGAAGCCAAAAATAGATCTACTACTTGGCGTTGTTCTTCACGGATGTTATAGATTTACCGGCCATAAAAAAGGTCAACTAAGGTGCTATCTACATACAAAACATAGTATTAATAGTGTTCCGTTCTAAATAAACAAAGGATTCACTGATGCTGACAAATCTGTGTTCCTTACAAGTCCCTCTCTTAGAAAAGTTACAGGACAGTCCTCCCACTATGCTGGTTTCGTTTTTCTTGGCAGATTTTCCTTGTAGTGCAGTACCTTGCATACATTGAGCACTACTGTATTTGAATGGCACCACAACACATAGGTTTAAAGCCAGTCTTAAAGAGACACCATCATCTTTGCCCATGCATGGCAAAGTAAAAGCATCCCTGCAATGGGAATACCCTATATACTAACCTTACCAGCAGTCCCCCACAGCTCCTTAAACCTCTACTGTCAACTCTAGAATCAGAGGTGCTGGCAACCACGGCAGAGCAGTGACCTCTTTCCCCCAGACGTTTGACAATGCTTAGCCCTAGCGATTGGCTGCTAGGCCAGGGCATCATCGAAGGGAAGCAGGTCACATATCCGAAAATGCTGGATATTCTTGTCCACTATGGGAGGAACAATGAGCTGTTAAGGGGGTCGCTGATAAGGAGTATATGGGGACCAGGGGATACCCTTTGCAGAGTTACTGTCTTTTTAAGGTGCACACACTAGATCAAATCGAACACTGTCCCATCAGATTGGCTGAACTCAAGAAAGGGAAAAAAAAAAAAAAAAGGTTCCCCATGTTCCATTTGGACATTTCATTAATAAGTTGACCTAGAATGAGAAAAATCTTTCATATTATGTGCAAGTAATGGGTAACACAAAGATTACTGTACTTCCCCTAACAATGCTCTGCTTTTCTCACTAGAAGGACATCCCTACTTTGTTTGGGTTTCATCCAGGTTCAGCATTTTGTGGACTAAAATACTGATGACATCATCGTAAATCCTAATGTCTGTGCAGTTCACAAATGTCTGAAAAAAGATCAGCCCCCTGCTCCTGCTGCAGCCTTTCACCTTGTGACTTGCTTGTGATGGGTGCTGGAGTCTAAACAAGGCAAAGAGGAGACTGAGAAAATGCTGCCTCCTACTTACAACAGATTGAAGACGTCATCTCATCCTAAGCATATAGTAGGTCACTTCTTCTCACGCAAATCTAGCTAGGAGGTTGAATAGGATGCCTCCCCTCCCCCTACAGCCATCTGAAAATGTAGCTAGCAAGGAGATGGCACCAAGCACTTGCCCAAGACCAGCAATGGCAAGAGGAATGCAGAAGGATGGGAGGGCATTTCTCTTGCTGCAGCTTGCAACAGGAAGTGTTGCTACTGGCAGGATCTCCAAGTAGGAAGCTCTGCATCAAATTCACACAAAGATTTGATCATGAAAACTGTACACACTGGGGCATGTGTGTACATAGTAAAAATCAGATTTGAGGTTTACATACACTATGCAAGTGAAGCTCGTTTGGCTGTACTTCTGCTATGGACCAAGCTTGTCAGCTGACCTCACAGAGCCGCTCCTGGTTTGGGCAAGATCACAACATTGAAGTCACGATCTGCCCACATGCCTGGAAAGGCACCCGGCTTAGCCTCTTAGGTGTGTTTTTCATAGGTCATGTGACTCAAAAAGTGCATAAAAACCGCAACAAGAGCATTTTTGGTTTTTTTTGCTGCGTTTTCAATGCATTTCAATGGGGAGGTGCGTTTTTGGTGCAGTTTGCCAAATTTTCACCAAAAGTGCAACAAGCAGCCTTTTTACCACCACTTCAAAAAGGTGCCTATATTGGCTGACAATACATTTTCAATTCAATTAAATCCATGATAATATTAAGAAAAGTTGAATATAATACAATTATTTATAAAAAAAAAACAATTAAATTATACACACACACACACACACTATATATATATATATATACATATACACACATATACAGTGTGTGTATATTTTATATATATATATATATACATATACATACACACACATACATACATACATACACACACACACACACACACACACATTTTATATATATATATATATATATATATATATATATATATATATATATATATATATATATACACACATATATACACACACATACATATATATATACATACATATACACACACATACACACACACACACACACCTGTCAATTTTGGTTTCGGCCAAGTGCATCCTGAATCTTTGGTTTCGGTGCAGCGCTAGCTCTAAGGCTGCATTCACACCTGAGTGTAGCGTCTTCGCGTGTTTTTTACCGCGATTTTACAGCGATTTTTACTGCGTTTTTGGAGGCAGGCATTGACATCTAACAAAAACGCTGTTAATCAGCCCAAAAAGAAGCTCATGTACTTTTTTGAGCGTTGGGCGTTTTGCTTCAGCCTGGTACGAGCAGAAAGCTGGAGGATATGTTCCCAGGAGCCTGACATTGCGCCCACGAGCCACTGAACGAGGGTGAAATGCTTTGCATGCTCCTGTGGGGAAAAATAATAAATTAAAATTTTGTTTTTCCCTGCAAAAAATGTGTGCATTTATTATTCTTCCCCTTAAAAGGTGAATTTGGCCTTTAAAAAACACACTGTGCACAATTTAAAAATCGGTATAATTTGTATTTTTTTATTAAAACAAAGTAATGGTCAGTGCACATCAAACCATTATATCATTGTGTACCAGCTGGCCAGAAACCACAGAACATTTCGTATTACAAATAGAAAATACAATGAAAAGCTGACCGTAACTGCAGAGGCGGCCAGTTATTGACATAAGATTTATTGAAAATGTGGCCTTTTAGGATTTCCTCAAATTTAAGTGTTGCAGACATGGCTGTAAACTGGTATTCTTCCAGGTTTTATTGGATTTATCCTCAGATTTAGTATTTTCCCCAATTTGTTGTACGTTTCCCAGAACATGTTCGCAAATTAAAATCAGATGATCACACAAGGCCGGGGGGGAAGGAAGGAAGAAAATGAAACAAATCTGTATCAGGGGATTCACACAACATGGCAAGGGCTGCTGTACATGATCTCTGATAAATGCAACTATAGCTATCCAGTCACTATGAAAAAAAATGAATATTGTAATTACCTTTGGCCAAATTATTGTTGGAAGTCATTTTTCAGATACATTGTATCTTTGAAGTGTCACTGTCTTTTTTTCTTTTTTTTTTGGAAGCCTTAGGCAGGCCAGATGGATCAAAATTCACCAAGTGAAGCCGAGAAAAATTAATGACCATTTACCTATCTCCACTGCACTAAAAGCTACACAACTTGGTCAAGATTGTGATTGGTTACTAATAGCTCATTGATGACGTCATCTCTGTTGTTTTCTCCATCAATCAGTAAGGTTAATTTCTTACACTGTGCAGCGTTGTGAGCCTTTCACATTTTGCATTACAAGTTGCATCGGGGCTGAGGGCTCTGGAAAGGAGTACTGAGGCAGGGTGTGTATTTGAGAAGCTATGTACAGCATCCTGTTGGCCCCTCCCACAAGCAATTCTTTGCCTACATTGCATAGAGAAGCACAGAGACATAGTGATAACTGGGACTGAAAAAAAAAAAATGTGTGTAATGAAAAGGAAACCTTGTATTTAAACAATTCCTAAAAATTTTGATGAGAGAAAAAAAAAAAAAAGGCACCAGGGCAGATAAAATTTAGGCAGATTTATGGGTAAGTTCACCTTTTGTAACAGATTACACCCATATTCAGGGTGTAACATGTTACGAATGGACTAGCCCCTGCTCCCCCCGATCAGACAGCTAGTGGTGGATCTTCTTCCCCCCCCCCCCCCCATTTTGGAAAAAAATGGGCTCCACCTGCCTGGTCGCATCACTCATTTACATTCAGTGTCCTGTGCATGGAAAACTACAAGGTCGGGCAGTCTTTGCGGCTGTCAGCTTGTAGTTTTTAGTGAACTACCACGGCGCTGTGGTAGTTAATTTTCTTGCTGTGGGATTGTTTTTACTAGTAATGGCGGCGATCAGTGATTTTTAGCGGGACTGCGACATTGCGGCGGACAAATCGCTCCGACTTAGGGGGCGACCTGTGAAGTCGCGTGCAGCATAATGGAAGTCAATGCAAGTCGCCTCCAGGTCGCCCCGAAGTAGTACAGGACCCTTTTTCTAAGTCGGAGCGACTTGTGTCGCTCCTATTAGAACCGGTCCTGTACTACACTATGGGAGCGACGGTGCACGACTTGTCTGACCAAAGTCGTACCAGTGTGAATGGACACTTACTGTAAAATGACAATGGCAAGGAAGGGGTTAACACCAAGGGTGATCAAAGGGTTACGTGTGCTCCTAGGGAGTGCTATCTAACTGTGGATGCACTAGAGGAAAGATGAGATCTGTGTTTTAGCTTAGCTGAAACACAAGATCTCTCTTTTCTCCCCTGACAGAAGAGCGGTCTGCATTGTTTACATAGGCAGACCACCGTTCGGTCATTCCGCAAAACGATCAGCGGGTCAGGCAGTCATCGCGGCCGGTGGACCCGCTGATTGACTACCACTGTGTCCAATCACAGCGGGAGCGGCACTCTGGCAGCCCGCGCGCCCCTACATGTCATGCACAAAATCACCGCCCACCACATATATACTGTAGCAGGAACTGGTTAAAGCAGGTAAATAATGGATTCCAAGCAGAAGTAACGTGTCATTGTTGAATTCTTGATGAAGGAGGAGTGCAAGCTGTCCAACAGCTACAGACCACAACATTTTTACGTCCCGACATTGGTGGCGCTCGTCAATGGAGTCATCTCTGTAAAACATTATGTATGTAGCCTTCTGTGGATGTCAAGCAGCCTGCCCCCCTCCTTCATCAAGAACTCAATGATGGCACAATGTAGAACAAAATGCAAAACATTTTTTTCCATTTTGGAAAGGAGTAGGGGATTGTTCAAACCCCAGGCATTTTATTTCCGGCCATCTGTGTCCTATGGGGAGATTTCTCTTCACTTGTCCAATACCCAAACTGGAATTGGGAGAGAATCCTACAAAAGTAAAGGAATCCCTGTTATCACCAGAACTGGTTTCCCCATTGGAAGATTTCATTTTTATTCCAGTTTTGGGGACAACTCAAATATTAGGATTTTCATTTATTTTCACTTTCAGTGGGATTGGTAAAACGGACAACTAGAGAGGGTGAATCTCCTTAAATCAGGGCACAGATGGCAATAAAAAAAAAAAAAAAAAAGACTGGTATTATAATCCCTCTCCACTATCCAAAACTGGAAAAGAAAAAAAAAAAAGGAGGTTTTGCCGTTAAACTTTAAGGTCTTGAACTAGCACATTCTCCTTAAAGCGGAGTTCCGGCCACAAAAATGTTTTTTCAATAAAAATACCCCCGGGACAGTCAGGGCTAGTACATTCCACAATGGATAGCATCTGTACTGTCCCGGGTCGCACTTACATTTTAGAAGAAATACTTAGCTTGAAAATTTCTTCTCCAGCTCTGCCATCTCAGGTGTGGGCAGCTGAAGCCAGCGCGTCCTCTTCTGCTTCCTCTTCCGTGTCCTCTTCTCCCACAATGCGCCTGCACTGGCCCCGCTCGTCACTTCCGGTGCGGGCGCGTCATCCCTCCAGAGCTTCTGGGCACGCTGTTAGGCACGGAATGAGCGCCCGCACCAGAAGTGACGAGCGGGGCCGGTGCAGGCGCACTGATTCCTGGGAGCGATGACGTTCAGCTCCCAGGAATCAATGCAAAGAGGAAGAGACGGCGCGGACCGAGGAAGGAGGAAGTGGAAGAAAGGGGAGTATATTTTTCTTCAATAACAAGGTAAGTAAACAAAAAACAAAAAAATCGTAACCATCCATTTCTTTTTCAGGTGACCAAAAGCAAGCGGATGGCCCAAAATCGATGTAAATTTTGTGGCCGGAACTCCGCTTTAATGTTTGAAGTTAATTTCCTAAGCTTCCCAGTCACTTTAAACCGCAATTGTCGGCAATCTGTAAGAATCATACATGGACATTTATTTTGTTGTACAGAACTTCAGGAAAGGTTAATAGCTGTCAATGTTAAAGAAATATTTGTACGTTAAAGTGGAATTACACTGCATTGAAGTACAACAATCCTAAACGCTATCTCAATTTTTTATATTTTAAGCAAACCCGCCCATCTATCTATGTCTCCATTCTTTATTTTGCATTTTAGCAGTACTAGCTGGTTAATCTTGTAGCATTTACTTCTAAAATCCATCTGTCCTTAGCTCAGGCATCCCGACAGTGTGGGGGGGGGGGGGGGGGGGTAAGGTGCGCTTGGCTGAAAAAAGACCCTCCCCTCCCCTCCTGAAGACTCCTGGGATTTTGGCCTTAGATAGAAACCGGGAAGGAACTGAAAAAATTAACCATAGGTTTAGTACAAGTAAATATGATATACTTGTCTAATGCTAGCAACATTAGGATTAAAATATTTAATGTTGATAGAGAGCGTGAAGCTCTGCTTTAAAAACATTTTTTAATGGAACATGTGTAAGAAATGTCCCTAATTGTTGATACTAATAAAGTCCCTATAGTAATAAAAAATCAACAAACTGATATCATTTTGACATAGAGGCCTGCAATGGCACCCTACATATTTTTCTCATGATAGGGTTACTTAAATTAAATCTTTTAATTGAGGGTACTTTAGAACTGGAGCAGCTCTGCCCTGTTTCAACAGGAAACCCCTATTTAGAGGTACAAAAATACGGGCCTTAGCAAAAATTCTCAGTTACTTTTTGATGACACATGCAAAATATGGAAGGAGTTAAAAATCATGACTTTTGAAGAAGTAAGGGTATATACAGTTTGAAGTAGAGGTATACTTCAACATACTCCAGAGAGAAGCACCTTGCAGCTTTTTCTGTATGCATAGCAAGACATTTCCAGAAAAGTTCTCAGTATTTCTTTTGTTCGTGTTCATTGAGGTCATCTGCAGCCATTTGAGAGCTATGCAGTCAGCTTGTTGTAGAATTAGTAAAGACTGTAATTATTCGATTTAAATCCGAGCTCAATTTTAAAATTTGTAAAAGACCCGCCTACATAATATCTTGCTGGATTATTGCAAATCTCAGTGTAAGAATATCTATTAGACAGGATTAAGGATAGCCAATTTTGGGAGATTTAGGGTGATTAGTGCTGTCCTAATTTATAGCTGATAAAATTTTCTTTTTTGAAGCCCAGCCACATAGGCATTCTAAAATGACTGGTGTGTGGTTATTTTCTTACCCTAATTACTTACAAGGCCAGATGTGAAGCTAGTGCTTACTGTATATAGAAAGTTCATTCAGCACAATATAGGGCAATGTCTGGCAATTATACATACATTTTTTTTAAATTATATGGGATCTGCTTTAGGGATAAAATTAGCACTTCAAAAGATGTAGATTTCTATAAATTGGGGTTGGATGTATATTTCTACAAATTGGGGTTGTTAAAAGTTGCTAATCAGATATACCCCTGACCTTTCAAACACAGCAAGCAAAAGATTCCTAAAATAAAAGGGCAATCTCCCGAGGGAGCAGCACAGTGATTGCATCAAACTCAGCATATTGGTCCCTATTTTGGAAGTCGCTAAAAGAAGTGTATGTTGCTTACAGCAGCCAATCAACATTTCTCTTTGACTTTCTGACTTCCAAAAAAAAATGAAAGGAAGCAGTTAACTGGTTGGTAGGGACAAAAGCAGTTCTTTCACATAGTTTTAAAAAAACAATGCAAAACGGCCATTACTATACTGTATATGTTGATCAACATTAAAAAAATTGTCAAACTAAATAGATAGGAAAGTAGATTTTATTTACTTGCTTGAAACATTTTTACTTTTACCTAAGCCAAAATGGTGTCATACGTCCTGGGAGTCTTCAGGAGAGGAGGAGCTGTGTCCTCAGGCAAGCACACCCTTCTATCTGTATGCCTGTGCTAAGGGCAAATGGATTCAAGGAAGTAAATGCTACATAAATCATTTGCCCAAAAGGGTTTCCTTGTTACCTCCTTTGTGATAGAAATAGAGGTACATAAAAAAAAGGGTAAAAAAAAAAAAATAAAAAAATAAAGTTTAGTACAGGTATTTATATAGCGATGACCATTTACACGGCGTTTTGCATACATATTATACATTCACATCAGTCCCTGCCCTCAAGGACCTTTCAATCATAAGTCCCTAACTCGCACATACACACACACTAGAGCCAATTTTAGACAGAAGCCAATTAACCTTCCAGCAGGTTGGAATGTGCATGGAAAGCAGAATACCCAGAGGAAACCCACACGCCATGGTTGGGATTCGAAACAAATTAGCCATTGTGCTGCATTTAAATTAAATAAAAATAATAGAAAAATAAATACATAAAAAAGGGTAAAAAAATACCCATCTGCATTTGCATGTGTGTGCAGGCAAACGTGCGAGTAGGTCCAACACATTCATAAACAGCATTTGCATCATGCATGTGAGGTAGAGCAATCATTCTAGGGCAATAATCTGCAATTAACTCTAAACTGATAATCTGTAAACACTTTTGAAACATCACCTATGGACAGTTTTAGATACTGTAGATTGTAGCCACTTCATGAGCTTGCACAATTTTAAATCTTAACTATTTACTCAGCACATTTTTTATATTTTACCAAAAAATAATCAGACATGCCCAGAAGAGCAGAGGGCTATGACGTGCAAGGAGGGAGGGGGCTATGCTGGGGAATTGACTCTCCTGGAGTAATCAAATTTGCTAACAAGGAACATTGAAAGTGATTGAAACATTGATAATGGAAAGCAAAAAAGTTGCAAGTAAGCATTTTAAAAAAAAAAAAAAAAGTAATTTAAAGTTGATGACAGATGATCTTTAAAGTATCTATGACCCATGCAGAACATGGGAACCATTTTGCTAAACAAGGCAACAGTTCCAACCATGTTATAATAGGAAAGAGATTTCTGTGGGGTTCAGCACAAAGAATGACTTCATCGATTGTTATTATCTATAGGTTCTTAAACTTCAACCTCAAGCAATGTACAATAAATGTAATAATACGACAAAAATCCGCCTTTGGCTCAGCCAGTGTCCACATTTGCCAGAATTCTCACAGGCTTATACCGGAGGGAAGCCATTTAATGGAGGGAGCGTGGAGAAAGACATCATGATCTCACTGGTATGTGTGCACAGTTAATGGGAAATCTGGATCATTTTTAGAATGTAAGATTGTGATTTATTAACATCCCCCTTGAGGAATGAATTTATAAAGCCTAGGCAATCATTTAAAGCATGTCCATAAATATCCCAGGGAGGACACAACGTGTGCATGATTTGCGCTCACCAGAAGCGTTTTAACGTAAATGGTGAAGAGAAGTGATGGAAAGACAAACGATCCCATCTCTCTACGGTGTCTCTACTCTTGCTAACAGATGAGCCCTCCTTTTCACTATAGGCAGGCTAAGGTCAGACTTTGCAAATTAAATATGTATTGAACTTTGAGTGTTATTGGAGCATGCCGGGATTTACAGAAGTTCTCATGAATTTGAAAAAATAAAAATAGAAGGAAGGTACCCCTATATTGCTGCTCAGGATGTTAAAGCCGGATTCCTAGGTTTTTCATTTGAAAAATTAAACCAACCCCCCCACAATTCTCTGCTTCCTGGTGTTGTCTCCTGCAGAGTCCTCACATTGCAAACAAGTTGAAGGTCCAACATTAGGGTCACACACCCCTGAAACTGCTACAAACACTACGGCGATTGCTTCATTACATTTTTCAGAGCGGTTTTTCTAATGTCAACAGTGGACCATGCCTGCATAATATGCATTGAAATGGTCATCAAATGTCTGTAAGACATGGTGACAACATAGAAAAGCAATGAAGAGAGAGGGGGTGTTGTCACCCTATAATCAGTAGTGCCCGAATAAGGACCTGCATGGCAGGATCATTGATTTTAAAGAAAGCTGCAGATTTACAAATTCTAAGATGGGATTTACTGACTGAGTTTAATGAATAGTTCAACATGTAAAGCCCCGTACACATGGGCTTCTGTTGAACAAGCATGCTGGAAAACCAGCAGCCGAAAGACATCTGATCAACGCTTTTAGCCAACAGCTACGAGCACTGACTGTTGTGTTCTTGGGGGGCAGGGGTGGAGGGTGGAGTCGCCCTGTCAGAACACAACAGCACAGCAGGGAGATCACCATACTAACATTGCACAGTTAGTACAGCAACCTGCTCATTTATTTTTTCTCTTCTCAGTCCGCTAAGATGAATAAAAAAAAAAAATGTAAAAAAGCGCAGTTCCGCCTGCTCCCCCCCTCCCAAAGATTAAAAGTCAGCAGCTACACATACTGTAGCTGTTAACTTTTAATATTAGGACACTTACCTGTCTTGGAATCCAGCAATGTCGGTACCGAAGCCAATGTTTCCATCAGCGGTCAGGTGCTGCCCTTGCCACTGCCAGTAAGGCCAATGCCAAAAACAGGTACTGAGGAATCAGATAAGCGTAAGTTTCAATTTTGGGTGGAACTCCGCTTTAACTTGTGTACCAGGCTTTAGAGATTATACGAGATCGTAATGATTAGGTGAACATACTTTTAATCCCAGCCAGGGAGGATAGTTATGATTTTGGCACAAGCCAGGCAGCAGCATTCACTTTGTATGTTTGTACGCTTAAGCGCTCAATTGTTCTATGGTAATGAAAAGAGAACACGCTGACCTGTGTAACTGAGCCTCCGCAATAAAATGCAGAATCAATAGGCTCGTGTCCGGTATTTAGTAGGACAATATTCTATTAACCAGAAAGTGAAGATATTGGATGACAAATACAAGAGGAATGACATACGCCCTTCCCGAGTGTATTGTTCTAGCTTTCTAATCTATACAGTCATCCATTTCAGCCTGTCACTGTTGTTTGAGAGATATGAGCACTGACTGACAATCTGCCAATTACAACCTCTATTACCAGTCCCATGAATCATCTGGTTTTATGATTAACTCCTGTATCTTCTCACACAGAATGGGGGCAATTTGTTTAAAAAAAAAAAAAAAAAAACTTTGCCTTTTCACTTGGTGGGGGAAAAAAACTTCCAACAAGGCCATACATGAAAATTATTTTACCAAGCTAGGCTAGCTAATTTTTGATTGGTTCCCAACCCCCAAGGGTGGGTGCGCTATGGCATAAAAACTCTCCGGGATATTATGCCTGCGGGCAGGCTAATGACCTATACCCAGCTGGCACGGGTGTTCTGCCTTCCGGTTGGATGTTCTTCTGATATACTCAATTGCGCCACACTGCCAGAGCGTAATTTCCTACTCCGCTTCTCCTCCAGTTAGATCCAGTTAAGGTACTAATATCCCAGAAGAATCTGGAGAAACCACTTTCTGCATTTTATGGCACCCTGCTTATTAATGACTCCCCCAAAATTTAGAGCTTATGGGATCTATGGAAACAGGATATCACCTCCTTAGGCAGAGGACTGGAAGGATTGTCTTGAGCAATGCGCCAAATTAGTAATCTCCTCTAGAAATAAATTGATCAACAAAATTTTTTCATCGTGAATATAATATATTCTAAATCCTTTAATAGAACAATCCTGTTTGTTCAAAAAAATGATTTTACCAAGGGCTTTAAAGACTTGTCATTACTGCTACCTACACACAAAACTGACTTGACACACATATTACTAAATAAATTAGAAGTACCGTTCTGCCGCCAATCAGATTCACATTTGCCCTGCAAGTTTAGTCTTGGCTGGTGGCTGTGGGAAAATAGTTTAATTTCAGGCGTGGATACATCAGCCCTCAGCATATCAAGCTTTTGCAATTCAAATCTACTACACGAAAGGTAATGAATGTTTGTTCACATGTTACCGGAGTCATATGCAAGGTAGTCATCAGCTGGACAAAACAGGAAAGGAACACATTCTGTGAGCTGTAGGCAATCAAGGAACACATTCTAGTTTGAGTCCAAATTATTTAAATATGAATCTAAACCCAATCATTAAAATCTCATATAGGCGTTATAATCTCATTAAATTAATTAAAATTTCATTTTAGGTGTTATTCCAAAAGTGGTTTTCAACACCTTTCAAGATATAGTCCACCTTTTGTTCCAAAATATAAAAAAAAGGAAAAAAATGATTCCATATTTTGAAAAGAGAATGTGCTTATGTGGAGGCAACCACTGTTGCATGTTTTTATGTTTAAGCTTTTTAAAAAATGTTTAATTTATTTATATGGTTTTCTTTTCTCTTTGTAGTTCTGTAAGCAGCCAATGCTTGTCGAATTGTTCTATATAAAAAAAAAAAAAAAAGCTGTATGCATGGGTTGTATGGGATTTGTACTCTTTCATTCACAGAAGACCCATGTTTTGAAGGTGAGGGGTTGCGAAATGGCACCGTGTTTCATGTTACACACTTAATATGGGTTGAACATGAAACAAGATCAGAAAGGTGCAATTAGCCTTTCAATAAAATGCCTGGTAAGCCTGCCAAGATGGTTCTTATACAATCACTTCTTGTTCTGGGATAACAAATGTCTCCAAACTGCTTAGGTGGTCATCCAAATCCCTAATAGCAACTAAAAGCGGTTATGGTGACACAAATTGGTCAAGCACTGTCCATCATCGTCAACCTTAGGAAGAAAGTCCTGGGGTAAAAAGGAGTAGGTTATGAAAAAAAAGAAAAAAAAAGAAAGGCAATTGTATATGATGCATATTGCTTTGGTTGACTTTAGGTAACTCTCATTCAATTAGTTAGGATATGAATCTAATTATAAAGAGATCTTGCTTTTGAGTATCCAAGATATTATTATTATACAGGATTTATACAGTGCCAATAGTTTGTGCTGCATTTTAAAACATGAGGGCAGACAGTACAGTTACAATACAATTCAACACAGGAGGAATCAGAGGGCTCTGCTCGTTAGCACTTACAATCTAAAAGTTTATATACCAGTATATATAAAAAAAAAAAAAAAAGCCAAGGGCTGAGTCAGCCCACTCGGCTCTTTTTATAATAAAAATATCACTTCTTGGTGGACTGACCCTTGAAAAATCACAATTTATGTTTAAATGTGAGTACTAACAAAGGGAAAGGGGCACGGGTGTGGGTCCACAGCTCTTCTATCCATCTGCATTGATTTTGCTGCGCTCTACAGCTGAATTCCAGTTAGGAAAATAAATAAAAACATATTTACCCCTCCACTCTCCTCTAGTAAATGTATACATTTTATTTCAAATTAAAGCTTCTACGATTCACATCCCAGGTCCCAGAATCACTGTGCGAGTTCAGCGATCTTGACTTCATTACTGCCGCCAATACTTGATTATTCTGGGTATAGGGAAGCATGTATCCTCCTCCCCTTATGTCAATACTCTAGTAGCCAACTGTTAAGCCTGAACACAGTCACATGACCAGTCACTGCTCCCCTTGCTTCCAATTCTAGTGGTTTTATTGCAGACAGGGATGGGGGGGCTTTACAAAGACTCATTCAGGGCAACGTGACAGTCCCTCTTTAAGGTGACAAGCCAGCTGAAGCTGCACTGTATGCTGGCCCCCTTGCAGCTACCCTGTCTTGGTGACACTCCTGAAGTGGATATCACACCTGCACTATAGTACGTGCAGGAGTATAGAAGTGTTTGCTTGCTAAAGGAAATTGGCCGTGCCTTTTCATAAGGATGGGATTTGGGCACTCCAAAAATACCTTCCTATATTGCAGCACTGAGCATCGTAGGCCTTGGCCACTGGCTGTCAAGGGACCACAGATTAAGGCAAGCACAAATGAGTCTTGTGACGGTGTTCACCGTCACTGGAATTTAAGGACAGATGGGTGATGGTTTGGATTGCTTCATATTTGTCAGCAAGGTCTCCATGTAGAAATATTGAGATTTGTTCCCATTTGCCATGAGGTCTCTGACCAGGAAGTACAGCTCCTAATATGGTCATTCCAGGAAGTTCAATGAGGAGACTGACTGTCTAACAATTTTGCTTTTGTCTGAGGTGGCTCCATTCACCTATTGTCGGGTGTGCTAATGAACTCACCTGTTGTCTGCTAAGGGATGTATTGACACTCAGAGTAATGTGTATTGGGGGCTCGTTATGGAACCATTGTTCTGTGTCTGGCTATTGTGTACATTGATTGTCCCCTGGGGGCTTCTGTCTCATTACACATAACAGTCTTTCTACTCAAGCTATCTGACCAATCCCTGCTGACTCATTTTCAAGTCCTCATTTGCATGGCTAAGGAGGACCTGAAGGAGAACGGCATGTACTGTGCAATTGACCAATGGGAAAGCGGTTGTTGGGGGTAGGATGTTCCAAATTCTGTATAAAAGTGTGCTGTGTGCTTCCAATAAATTGTCTTCCTGTTAGAACAAACACCAAGCAGGCTGTATGCAAGTTCAAATGGATTCCGAACGGCACATAGCTGTAGTTCGGATCCCGCAGCCTTGGTTGACCGAACCATCAGACGTTGCGATCTGAAAGCTGACTCACTAGAAACAGAGGAGCGTCGGGAGAGCGGAAGCGAGCAAGCAAGGGTCTCGTCACAAGTCTTAAGACATAGTTTTAAAAAGTACATAATGGATAATATCAATTGAAAAATTACAGAACAAAATCTGCTGATGTTGCAAGTTATTTTCTAAAAACACGAACAATTATTTAAAAAAAAAAAAAGAAAAAAAAAAAAGCCTCCAGCTGATGCCGAATATTAGAATAGGACTTCTGAGATTTATCATGACAAAAACCTGGTCTGTTTCTTGCTAAAGTGCACGTGCAGCTGCACACATCCTGTTCTCATAAATGTATCCTTTCCAGCATTATCCACCTGTAAGCTTCACTTCCATTCCAAATCAAAACAGAACTTGTACAAGCTATTTAGCGACCATTTCCTGGCTTCTTACAGGCTGCCAGAAGGAGATATTCAGCTCAGAACACAAACAATGTTATTATTCAGGACAATGGCCCAGCAAGCTGCCCAACTCTACCTTGTATAATGCTGGATTCCTTGTTAGTGAGGTCACCTCCTAAGAGGGTCCTGCAGACACTTGAGTGTTTCATTAGACCATGCTTGATTCATGATGTCAAAGCAAGCATAACTTATAAACAAATGTAAAACTAAAATATATTTAGACCAGGGGCCCATTATACGCACAGTTGCAAGTACACCACGGTCCATCAAGGTTCTTATTGCCTTAGACCTCCCAGGCCCAGGACTTAAATAAGCTCTCCAAACAAGCAGAAACAATTGCCCGATGGATGCAATTGTCCATAATCACTCATTTGCTCGATTTCAAACATACCTTTTGTTATCGATAAAATTAAGCTAGGATGAAGGCACCGCAAGTTAAGGGAGTAAAGAAAGGTCCTGGACTTTACAAAACCCTGGCTTAAATTCATAAAGGGATATATGAACAGGCAGGACCATATGCATAGACAACTCTACTAAATATATTTGTCTGGCATAGAATTTGCAATGCTGAAATACACCAAATGTGAATGTGCCATCAGGCACTACTTCCAGGAAAGAGCAGATGACTTGTATACAATCAAAAAATGCTTCTAGCCCCAAACCTATTTTTTTATTGAGGATTATAGAACCTTGGTGATCCAGGTGCCATATACTTGCCATGTATTCATCTCTACCCCAGGTTTCCGGGTTACTAGGACTTTGAAAATTGCCTTTGTATATGGAACTCGTACAAACAATGCTTACTTTTTGAACCAGTGTAAACAATAATTTGCTCATCAGATATCACCGAGTGCATTTGAGACCCTTTTAAACCCTTTAGAAGAAGCTGCATGACATCCCCTGGGCTTATCTCTCTCATTTATAACGGACAGGTTTATTGCTCCACTGGGAATGACACTCAGGGCTGTGAGAGTAGAAAGGACTGCTATGCATACCCCTCCCTATCAGCTGCCCATTCAGAGAAGCCTTTGTATTTTGTGAATGCATTTACATAATAGAAAGGCTTTTGTGAATGGGCAGGAGAGGTGGGCAAATTAGCTACAGGGACTTTCCTGTTCAAAATGCAGAGCTCAGAAAGATCAGCATCACTCTCCCAGAACTACAGCAATAGCTGTCTTCCAGGGGTACTATAAAGCTGTCAGATATAAAAAATAGAGTTAAGCCCAGGAGGTGTCTGTACCTCATTGGACTTAAATGTGCTTTTTTTTTTTTTACAAAGGAGCTAAATTCCTGGAATTCAGCTTTAAGGATATCAACAGATTTGATAAAAATATACTTATCAGGGGAAGTCTATTGTTTCCTGGACACTGGAAGCAAAGAAATTGTCTACTTCACAGCCAATTTCTGAATTGCACTTCTAAGCATTATAGGGTTTCCCTAGTTTAAGGTTGACAGCTTTTAGCCAAACGTGATGACTCTATACAGATCAAGGGGGGTCATGCTTTAGCTGCTAGTGGCTAAGCAGCAGAAAACTTAGCAACTATCAAAGCCTCTTAAAAAGTTGCATGCAAACATGAAGCTGCCAAACCTGCTACCCTCTACAGGGAGGCTGGGGAGGGCTTCATTGCACAATAGTAGAAAATTACCTAAAATACTAGCAATTTTGATACATTTCCTGGTTAACCCCCTTGGTCAGCATATTCATATATTAAAATGCATTTCTTTGTAATGTAATGTTTCAATGTATGTAAATTGATGAAATCTAAACTAAAAATGTATCATTGCCAATGACTTACTATGCGGTGGCACCATTGTGTTCCATCCTTTTACCAGGGGCCCTTAGACCCTTCAATCTTCTCGTTAGGGGCCCAGAGACTGCTCTACCGTATCTTTTCCTTTTTCAGGCCCCTCACTGTTCCATCCCTATTTATAAAGGGCTCCAGAGATGTTCTTTTCTTATTAGGAGCCCACAGATGGTTCCATCCTTTCTTGGTAAGGTCCTGTTTCTGCTGCCCATTTCACTTTAACATGTTTTGTTTTGTTGGAGGAGATTTTCGGAACCATCTCCTGCTGCTTCTCCTGGAGAAGATCTGCCTTTTAACCTCAGGGAGCCATTCTCTCTCCCCTTCTGTAATGAGTATAAACCCATATGAAAATCTGTTGCATGGTGCTCTTGGTGCATGGGCTCGACCTCCCATTTTGTTACCGTGTAAAAATGTATTTGGAGATCAATCAGTCTCCTCTTCTCCAAACTGCCCTGACTGCTGGGGATTAATGCCTTGGCTCGGGGGAATGATTATTTTATCATATGTTCTGAATAAACCTAGAAATCCATTTTATTAATAGTCACAACATGCCTACATGTCTCGTGTTACACCATTCTTTGAGACTGTCAGGATTACAGCAATACCAGACCTTCCAATGAGTAGGAGGATGTCATGTATCAAAATTCGCAGACTCCACATGTCAGAGAACAGAGAAAAAATATCAGGAGAGGTTGGCCACAAGAAGTACAGTAACACATTAATCCCTTGGCTTCACTCCTCTGGAATTTCTGTTGTGTGGGGGCATTCTCTATGCCTTTACTAATGTACAATACAATGTATACTATACTGTATGTGTATACTAATGTGCAAACCCAAAAATAGCAAATACAACTTGATGACTTCTAAGAAATTACGTTGCAAAGAGAAGGAAGATGCGTATCTCTTAAATATCTAGTTCCTATTTATAAAATGTAGCCTCAAAGCTGCTTACTCCATCCTGCAAACACAAGCCATTTTTTAAAGTGGTAGAAACGATCTATTTTTGGTGTGTGACATATAATATTAAGGTACATTTATATAAAAAAAAATGCATATCTACTCATCCAGCAAAACTGCAAGTGTATTCATCCCGTGTAAATTAAAGCTGTGTTCAGGTCTCCCCCTCCAAAAATTCAAAGTCAGCAGCTACACATACTGTAGCTGCTGACTTTTAATATTAGGACACTTAACTGTCCTGGAATCCAGCGATGTCAGTACCGCAGCCAATGTTTCCATCGGCTGTCGGATGCTGCTGCCACCATTGCCGGTAAGGAAATGCGGCAGTGAAGCCTTGCGGCTTCACGACTGGGTCCCTACAGCACATGCACAAAGCATGCTGCGCTCAGTTACTGGCCAAAAAGCAGAGAGAGGAGGAAGGAGAAGGGTGACCAGAGTGCGGACGTACTTTGCTGCGGCGAGGTCCGATGGAAGTGGGTACCCACTCCCCCCTTACCCCCAAAAGGTACTAAATGTGGCATCGGAGGTGGGGGGGGGGGGGATGGAAAGTTGTTTTTTTTTTTTTAAATCATAAAATACTCATACTAAAAGCATTACTATAAGTATTATTTGCGACTTTTGGGGGAATGCTAATACAATCACACACACACACTGAGATTTTTTATGAATAGACCCCAACGGTGTCTCAGTTATTGAACACTCTTAGGAATTAAAGTGATTGTATATGATCGCTTTGTAAAACAGCTCATTAAGTTTAAAATAGAAAATGAAAAGTAAACATCTGTGTATGGATATAAAAAAAAAAAAATACATACATAAAAAACGTTTTTTTCTCCCTTTCTTATATTCACTCTGTTCTCAGCTGCATAAGAGCTGGGGGAGGAGAAACAGCAATCCACTGAGCTTCACAGTGAAAATCTGTGCAGAGAGGCATCAGGACAAGTCTGATCATTGGAGGAGAGTAGGCCGAGTTCCCAGCATAGCTAGAGAACTGATCTCCAGGTTAGTGTGGTCAGTTTCTAATAGGAAAGCAGAGGGACTGGCAGGAACACCAGGGATTTCATGCAAACAAAGCAATACAAAGTGAACAGGATACTTTTTTTTCCTATAGAAGTACATATCAGGAAAATTAAATGTTGGCATAGCAAACGCTTTAAGGCAGATCCTTTAGACCAGTGGTCCTCAACTCCGGTCCTCAGGACCCACTAATAGGCCAGATTTTAAGTATTACCTTGGGGAGATGCAGACTAGAGTACTGCAATCACTGAGCAGCAAATGATATCACCTGTGATGTATTTCAGTTATCTTGGAAACCTGGCCTGTTAGTCGGCCCTGAGGGCCAGGGTTGAGGACCACTGCTTTAGACTTGCCTGGTAAAGTAGATAAAAAGACAATAACTGTAAGAATAGGCATACATCAAAGTTAAATTTTCTGTTTACTTATACCATTTCCCATTGAAAAGAAATTGAGGAGGATTCCTGCTTCAGCACAAGTGCGCGTCAGCGCCAGATTACCTCATTTCCCTTCGCTTGTTGTGGCTAGGTATTAAACAACTATTTCCTCTCCTATATTGACTAAAATATGAAAACCGTGAATTTGTCACACAAAACCATCTGAGCATGCCGTGCTGTGTAGCGCAGAGGGACACACGTGAGTGCCAGTGTGTAGCTTGTAATCAGAACCAGCTCATTATTTGGAGGGCGATTCTCCACGGACTACTAAATGTCAGAGAACACCACCCAGAATGACAACAATGGAAGGTCATGAATCAGCAACTGCAATCGTTTTCAAATAGTTTCTACAGTCAGGTCTGAATGTGCGGCATGGAGTTTTTGGAGGATCGCCATGCAGTTGTTATTACATCTCACATTTTTTGTTGATTTTCTCAAAAGGTCAACTTTTTTTAATTTTTTTATTTGTAGGTGTTTTTTTTTTTTTATCACTAGCAAGCATACATATCGGCTTCCCAAACTATACCAGGGACTTTGACAAGATCATATCACCGGGCTTCCTAATTGCACACAGCTAGAAACCTCTTTACATCATCCTTCTGCTCAAAATGTTTGGTCTCCATGCTTTGAGACCCACAGAACTTTTGGATAATGGCGCAAAAAAGTGCTCATGCACACGGGCGTTTTTGGGACATCGCATAAACTATGGGAGAATTCTGGTGCCCAGGATGCAGAGCTTCTGCTTGCAGTCGACCATAGTATATGAAGGGATCGTAAAGTCTATTTTTTTAAAAGAACAAACATGTTATACTTCCCTTCTCTGTGCAGTTGGTTTTGCACAGGATCCTCCTCTTCTCCGGTCCCTCTTCGCTGCTCCTGGCCCCTCCCTCCTGTCAAGTTCCCCCACAGCAAGCAGCTTGCTATGGGGGCATCCGAGCCAAGCTGCAGCTCCGTGTGTGTTCATTCAGACATGGAACTGCCATTCGGCCCGCCCCCTCTATCTCCTGATTGGCTGAGTTCGATTGACAGCAGTGGGAGCCAATAGCGCCACTGCTGTGTCTCAGCCATTCAAGAGGGAGAGTCCCGGACGGCCGAGGGACTCATGGACATCGCTAGAACGAAAGGGGGCTCAGGTAAGTATTGGGAGGGGGGGGGGGGGCTGAGGCAGCTGCTACACACAGAAGGCTTTTATCTTAATGTACAGAATGCATTAAGATTAAAAAAAAAAAATCTGCCATTACAACTCCTTTACAGACTGTATAAATCTGTATGCAGGTTTGCACTGCTATTTGCAGGAACCTGTGCATGTATAAAGCCGTGTGCCCCTGGATGCACGCTATCTGCTTCCATGTTGTATGCCAGTATGCATGTGTTGGTTTGCACAAGTAGCAATGTAAACCACCTACACTCATTCTAGATCCCGGGTTTCGAAATATGCATGCAGTTTACATTGCACGCTAAAAAGTGCCCATGTACATGAGCCCTAAAGCATAATACCCAACCAGAAGGGTGTATAATCCATCAGTGCAATGAACTAACAGTAGACGCATTGGAACCTGAATGGGCAGGTGCTTAAAGGGTTAGTTCACCTTAACAGAAAAAATGTAAAGGGGAACTAACACAGTACAACCTCCCCTGCCCCCAATTCCCACTGCACTCATTTCTTGGAATGCCAAGCTGTTAGTGCCTACACAGCCAGTGCAGTGGTTTGGGAATCGGAAATAATTGTTCTCCCTCTTCCTCGGGGGCTGAGCAGAGCGATACTTTGTGCAGGCACCAACCAACCAGAACTGCTCTGGCCTGTCCCAGAAGCACGGCACAAAGAAGAGGGAAAAGAGGGGGGGGGGGTTAAATTCCCAGACCACTGGATTGGCTTCGTTGGAGGTAAGAAATTTAGCCAGTTCAGTGGGGACTGGATGAATTTTGATCCATGCATGGATATGGTGGTTGTAAGGAAGTCAACCCTACTGATTTCGAAACAACCACCTTGTCGGCCACATTTCGGCAGCCAGTAATAGGTTTACTTTTTTTTAAAAGTTTATATGTAAACTATAAAACTACAGATAGATGCATTTGTCATTTTTCTGCATATTGCTGCCATTTTCCAATGGCTGACTCCTTCCCATTCTACCATGTATAAGAGTTTTAATGTCCTGTTTTATATCCAGAGAAGCTTTGTTCCAATCTATCTGTAAGCTCCTTACTGTAATAGTATAATGAGCGTTTCACATTTAAAAACTACTGGATGCTCATAATCCAGACACACGAGCAGCTTAGGTTGATTTTCAAGGGAAGGGAATTCAAATGCTGGTTCTGGTCAGTATTCACTCAGATGTCAAATTATACTCATTAGTACATGAACACTGGAATTATTGTCAAAAATGTAAAAACAACATTTAACACCTCATTTCACGTGTTAAAATTTGCATAGATTTGCAATAAATTTGCCTTGAAATTCACTTAAAACCCCCCAGATTTTTGTTCAAAAAGCAGAGGCAAAAAAAAAAAAGCCGTTACATTCTTTTATGTTGCACCACTGTTTACCAAATCTAGATTTTTAGTATAATACAATAAAAAGTAAAAAGTGCACACAAACACAGTAACACTGTTTAGTACAAAAATCACCTTCCAGGAAAAAATACCAGGCAGGGGTCCATGCTCTTGCACACTATCCAAAACTAAATTGGAATATACGTTAAACCTTGTACTGCTGGGCTGGCCCAAATGAACTATTTCCACCACTAAAGAAATGTGCCTGCTGTTAGTGCTGTATAAACTGTATGCAACATCAGCTACATACAGTATACTGTGTTATGTTTCGACAGCTATGCAGGGACTTCTCATCCTTTTACCTAAACAAAATCAAGTTGAGGCGAGTGCTGCTCAGCCATTCACAGGAAGCTTTGTATTTTATGAATGAATGCAAGGATTCCTCCGAGTGGCTATGGCAGAGAGGTGGGCAGAGCTTGTCACTTTCTGTTATAGGTCTGCACTCTCTGACCATCTTCCGTGGCAGGTCTGCACTCTCTGACCATCTTCCGTTGCAGGTCTGCACTCTCTGACCATCTTCCGTTGCAGGTCTGCACTCTCTGACCATCTTCCGTTGCAGGTCTGCACTCTCTGACCATCTTCCGTTGCAGGTCTGCACTCTCTGACCATCTTCCGTTGCAGGTCTGCACTCTCTGACCATCTTCCGTTGCAGTTCGGCACTCTCTGACCATCTTTCGCTGCAGGTCTGCACTCTCTGACCATCTTCCGTTGCAGGTCTGCACTCTCTGACCATCTTCCGTTGCAGGTCTGCGCTCTCTGACCATCTTCCGTTGCAGGTCTGCGCTCTCTGACCATCTTCCGTTGCAGGTCTGCGCTCTCTGACCATCTTCCGTTGCAGGTCTGCGCTCTCTGACCATCTTCCGTTGCAGGTCTGCGCTCTCTGACCATCTTCCGTTGCAGGTCTGCGCTCTCTGACCATCTTCCGTTGCAGGTCTGCGCTCTCTGACCATCTTCCGTTGCAGGTCTGCGCTCTCTGACCATCTTCCGTTGCAGGTCTGCGCTCTCTGACCATCTTCCGCTGCAGGTCTGCACTCTCTGACCACCCCCCCCCCCCCACACACACAATCTCCGCTGTACTTATCTCTGGGCATGGCCAGCCTAACCCTTCAAACAACCTAGACCCTGATCAGACATAGGTATTCAAGTACCATGATTTCTATCCAAATGTCATTATGCTGTCACTATTCTTTGCTGTCCCACACAATCCCAGAAGACATTCTCACCCCATGATTAAACCAAGATGCACATTTATTTTCCCACAGGTACATCGAGTGATTTAGTGCTTCCTTTTGAATAACCATGGAGACCTACATTATGTTTATAGCATAAGTCTATGCAGAATCAGCTATCCATCTGCTTAAAGACAACAGAATGTAAATGACATATACAATGTGATCTATTTGTTTAGGGCTGAGGAAAGGTCAAACACGCACATCAAGAATCCCAGCATCTTTCTGCTACACTACATAACAAATCATGGCTTTCCGTGCTACATGTCCTCTAAAAGAATAAGTCCAAACGGAAAAGATCATTTCCATTTCAGGGTCTTAACACAGACATTACTATTTTTCCATTTTAACTTGGAGAGGTCAGCTAATATTTTGGCTGTCTTCAACTGCTGGCAAACTGAATGACAGTATGACGTCCTAGGTCTCTCAGGGATTCTAGTAGTGAAAAATCCTCATTATAACCAACAAGGCAATTATAAGCCCAAGAGATGGTGTCATGATTCCTTGTGTGAGGGGATGGAGTAACATGACCACAAGTTAATCATTTTACAACAAGTTAGCGAATGATAGGATACCCACTCAACACTAAGGGCTCATTCACATGCGTGGCTGCTTTACAGTGGTGTCTGACAAGTAGGGAGCAAGTGACAGGTCACCTCCTCACCGGCTGATTTAAAACTATAATTATTGTACTACCATGCCACAATCTCATGCATTGCACAAAGTTGTGGTGTAGATGTTGCACGGCCCTACAGAACTGCATTAATCGTGTCCAGGAGCGGCACCGCTCACCAAAAAGCAACATGCCATTTAACCAGCTCCCACCTGGCCTACAGGCAAATGATGGTCAGGCAGGACATTTACCGTTCCGAGTGGACGTCACGCCCCTCTGTGATCTGTCACCTGCTAGGTCTAATGAACACAGCTGATGACAGATCATTGTCCGGGGGCCGCTGCCGGTACCATATGATCGCTGTGACCAATCACAGCAGATCACATGACAATTGTACACAATGGATGGCTTCCATTCATTGTGTACAATTGTTTTGCTAGCTGTGATTGGTCAGAGTGATCACATGGTACAGACAGGGCCAACATCTTTAAAATGTGATCAGCTGTGCCCAATCACAACTAATTATACCAATACAGACTGAATTAATCTATTTCATTCAGTAAAAATGGTCGCTTATAACAGTGAAATTCAAATGGTATCAGCAATCATAATGTGTAACAAAAAAAACAAAACAAACAAACCCCTGATCACCTCCCCAGAGTAGTGCCAGATCACCATGGTACCACTGTATTGCTCTGGTCACAGTCAAAGAAAGGTCAAAGAAAATATGTCAAAAGAAAAAAAAAAAAAAAAAACGTATTCGAAATTTTGGTTTTGTTCTGGAAGTGTCTGGAATATGTCACATCTAGTGTACAGCATTAAGCAGCAGGAAGGAGAGTAGGGTCTGGGCTGGACTAAAGCAACTAGCAGACATGGTGTGCAACATGGGGACACTATTATTATTATATAGGATTTATATAGCGCCGACAGTTTACGCAGCGCTTTACAACTTGTGGGTGGACAGTACAAATACAATACATTTTAATACAGTAGGAATCAGAGGGCCCTGCTCATTAGAGCTTAGCAGAAGATGAGCAGGGACCGGAAAGGAGGGCTGAGCGGCAGAGAATCAGCATTGCTGAGGACCAGAGCATGAAAAACTAGAAGATGTCACACATGGTGAGCAGCATGGGAACAATATAGTAAGAGGTGAGCTGGGGGTACTACTGAGTGGCAGATTAGCAGAGCTGGGGGTTATTACTGAAGCGGGGCGTAAGCAGAGCTGGGGGTTACTACTGAGAAGGGAATCTGCTGAAGGAGGGTACCAATAAGCAGGGGATCTGCTATACCGGGGTACTAATGAGCTAGAGATCTGCTGGGCCCCTTTTAAAACAAATAGAAAATCAGCACACAAGGCATTTGCTAAGCTTGAGTAAAGCCTCAAAAAAGCATCACTAAAACACAAGAACACATCAAAAAAGCATGTTGAAATTTACCTTACACCCTGTGGTCAGACACCTATCAGTGATTTTGTCATCTACCCCCATTGATCTGGTACCCTATTCCCTCTAGTGGTCCTGAAACTATATGTGATGATTTTGAGTGTGGACTAGAAAAAAACAGTGGCTTTAGGTGACCGGTTGTCACAACTGGTACCAACGGAAAGAAAGATTGTCGCACTGTGGATTAGGGCAGGCATCACTACACCCCCTAGGCCAAGGGTGTCCAACCCTTTAACGTTCCTGGGCAACATTGGAAGAAGAGGAATGGTCTTGGGCCCCACATAAAATACAACAATAATAAAGATAGCTGATGAGCAGAAACAGTCGAGCAGATCATAGGTTAACAATCACTGTTATAGATAATGTATCCATCTGGGGAATGTTTTTTATAATATTTATTATAAAAGTAAAAGAGGGCAACATAAAATGAGTGAGTGTCCATTCACATTGATCCGACTTGTCGTCAGGCGACTTGTCAGCTTGACAAGTCACGGTCCTCATGCTCCCACTGTGTAGTACAGGAGCCATTCTAATAGGAGCGACACAAGTCGCTCCGACTTAGAAAAAGGGTCCTGCACTACTTCGGGGCGACCTGGAGACGACTTGCATAGACATTCATTATATGAAGTCCCGTGCAAGTCGCGCTGCATGCGACTTCACAGGTCGCCCCCTAAGTCTGAGCGACCTAATGTGAAAGGAGTCTAATACTTGACACTGTTTTTGATAAACTAACACATCAATATCTGGTTTGATGGATGTAGTAGCAATTCTCAATGAATCCTCAAGGTGCTCATGAGATATTTTTTCTAATGGTGCCCTTCGTGTGCTTCATCCTTGAAAATAGTTGCTCACAAACATTGGTGCTGCCGAAAACTGATGTCATGAATACAACGGGATTGTGAAGAGTGGGTAATTTTTCTCTTGGAAGATAAAACCTATAAAAGTCCACGAAAGAGACACTTAAATTTTCTTCGGCCGCATGTGTTCGCCAAGTGTAAACACGGTGTTATTAAAAAAAAAAAGTTTATGATTTTGTGTTGGGCCGCATTCATAGCGGTGTTGGGCCGCAGGTTGGACACCTCTGCCCTAGACAAAATGAGTACTAGATCCTTCATCTGCTAAGAGGAGGGAGAAACACATGCCCAGAGTTAGGCTTTAAGTAAGTTTCAATTACTTCAGCCTGAGTAAATGAAAGCACAGACAGAACAGGCCCATAACCACTTAAGCCCCGGAAGATTTTACCCCCTTCCTGACCAGGCCCTATTTTGTGATTCGGCACTGCGTGAATTTAATGGACAATTGTGCGATCATGCGACGCTGTACCCAAATGAAATTGACGTCCTTTTTTTTCACACAAACAGAGCTTTCTTTTGGTGGTATTTGATCACCTGTGCGATTCTTACTTTTTGCGCTATAAACAAAAAAAAGAGCGAAAATATTGAAAAAATAACAATATTTTTCAAATTTTTTTATATGAAATTCCCAAAAAAAAAAAAAATAAATGTAAAAAAAATCTAATTTTTTTAACATTTTAGGCCAATTTGTTTTCTGCTACATTTGTTTGGTAAAAAAAAAAAAAAAAAAAATCGCAATAAGCGTATTTTGATTGGTTTGCGTAAAAGTTATTGCGTTTACTAACTAAGGGAAAGATTTCTGTCATTTTTGGTGTTTTTTTTAATGAGTAATGGCGGCGATCTGCTTTTTTTTTTGTGGGACTGCGACGTTGCGGAGGACAGATCGGACCCTTGATTGACATTTTTGACACTTTTGGGGGTACAATGACATTACTACAGTAATCAGTGCTATGCATATGCACTGTTAGGGCTCTTTCACACGGTCCGCCTCCGTAGGCGGATCCGTGTTGCTCAGCGGGGATCGATCCGCGATCCCCGCTGAGCCGGCGGATGACAGCTCCGTCTCCGCTTGCAGAGCGGAGAGGGAGGTGTCTCAGCCCCCCCTGCCCTCTATGGGGGATCGGACCGCCTTTCCGCTCTCATCAGATCCGATCCGATTACTGAACGGATGGAAAAATAGGGTTTCCATCCGTCCAGATTTCACGGACAGGATCGGATACGGATGGCAGCAGGTGTCAGCAGAGGTGTCTCCGCTGACACCCGCTGCCCCATAGAGCTGCATGGAGGATCCGATCAGATCCGCCTAAAAAACTGACAGGCGGATCTGATCGGATCGCCCGTGTGAAAGAGCCCTTACTGTAAAAATGACACTGGCAGGGAAGGGGTTAACTTTATTGGTGATGCAGGGGTTAAGTGTGTCCCTAGGGGCGTGCTTCTAACTGTAAAGGGGTGTGGCTAGTGATGTAACCACAGAGACATACGATCCTACATAGCAGGATCGTATGATCTCTGCAGTTAGATCAGGGAGAATGACAGGCGGCTATGTTTACATTAGCCGCCTGCCTTTCTCCCTCTCCACGGGGAGATCGCGAGTGACCGGCGGACATCGGGTCACACGCGCGGACTTGTTAGGGAAGGAACGGGGGTGGGAGCGCGCCTCCGGCGGCGCGGGCTCGCCCCCTAGAGGCTCTCAGGCTAGCGACGTAGTACTATGTCACTTTGCCTGTACAGGGCTGACCGCCGCAGTAAATGTACTTGCGGTGGTCGGCAAGTGGTATAATGAGAACCACAGTAGTCTCAAAACAAAAAAAATCAGTAATGAGATAGTTGAAGTTTGGACAGTGAGCCATACAAAAATCATTATCTTCATCATTAGCACTGTCGTTAGTGGAAAGTCCGCTGCGGATGTGGGAGAGTTAAGGGAAGTAAATGAATCTCTATTTACAAAACAAACATGTTTGACGTATGTCACAGAAGGTGGATTATTAGGAGTTGACTGACTTGGCTAGCAGTGAGAAGTCCATGTAACAGGCACATTTATAGAAGAGCAGGTATACACAATACAGCTCTATGTACTGCCTTCAAATATTATTTTAATATTATTTTAATTATTATAAAAAAAAAAAGTCATCTAACCAGAATCCACCAAAAGTCACTTTTTTAAAAAGTAGCCAGTAATCACCTGTCAGAGACAAGCTCATGGATTTCATATGGAGAAAAATGGAACAATGGAGAAGACAATTTCTGAGTGCAAAAGCCTCATCTGATTTTCATAAAACCTTAGAATTGTGAGAGTTTGAGAGAGTAACTGGAGAAGCCATCCACACATCCAAAGTTGTTTATGGGGGATTCTTGACTCCTCACTCAGCAAATCACCAATCACCTGTTTAACAGTGCTGCTTGATCGCTTTGAATCAACCATTGGTCAATGGGTTGCTGTACAGGCCCAGCCTTGTACATCCCCATTACATGAATGTGGGTCTTTGTGCGAGTGCATCATGGCAATGGAAACCCAATGAAAAAAAAAAAAAAAAACTTTTCCAATGTTGCTGAGCTGAAGAAAGCAAAACAGCTCCAATAGGTGGCAGCCACAGACCTGAAAACTCCTCGTAACACAGCTGACCACCATCGATTCAAACTGGGTAGATCCCTAACAATCAGCAGTGGAGCAGATTTAAATTTCTACTTCACCAAAACCAGAATATTTTTTCGTTCAAGTGAAGCCTGAATGGCCAACTCATTTGCCAATTTCAGGTTATGAATTATTGGATTTATTGTGAAACCAAATATAAGAACTTGGGAATTATTGTGTGGAATTACATTATCAGATCAATATAGTTCATACTGTATATCACATTCATTGAAGAGTTCTAATTCCTAAAGTCTAACTTTTTTTTTTTTGGGATAGAGTTCGGATTCATTGGAACCTCTGGTGGTTTTCATTACGGTCTATGTTCCAATTAGATAGATTTTCCTTTCCACTTCCTATTTAAAGAGACAGCAGATGTAGATGACAATCTCCCCATGAGAGAAAATTCAACCTGTGACAAAGTTTCCCCATTAGAAGATATCCAAGTTCTGGTGACAACCATAAAAGTCTGGATTTCTCCGTATTTTCTCTCTTAGTGACAATGATTGCCTGGACCAATCATAGGGTTTGATCTCCCCAACTCTTGTTAGGTTTTCATTGCTATCCATCACCCAGTTGGGGAGTTTTCAACCTGTCCAGTCTTCGCGGTTGTCCCTA
This sequence comes from Pelophylax lessonae, assembly GCF_965119305.1. Lineage (NCBI taxonomy): Eukaryota > Metazoa > Chordata > Amphibia > Anura > Ranidae > Pelophylax > Pelophylax lessonae. Next base: position 61,285,136 of record NC_138775.1, read on the forward strand.
TGAGAGCAGAACAAGAGAGATAGGGAGAGAGGTTGTCACTTGGACAAGACATTGGTCCTATACTTCTTTATACAATCTACAGGAAAGGTTTTGGCCAGATATATATTTAATGCAATAACTCCAAGAAACCAATGATTAGTCTGCTACAACCAGACTATTACAAGAACAAATGGTTTCTATGAGTTATTGCCATGAAAAATTAGCACCTTTTTACATAGGGCCACAATTGTTCCCCTTTAAAGCGGAGTTCCACCCTAAAATTAAACTTACCTCCCATCTTCATGCCCGGGGTCACCTGAAAAACAAATGGATAACCGCAATTTTTTTTTTTACTTACCTGGTTTAGAAGAAAATATACTTACCTTACTTCCTCTTCCTCCCCTCAGGGGCCACGGCGATTCGTCACTTCCTGGCTTTGCAATGATTCCTGGGAGCTGAACGTCATCGCTCCCAGGAATCAATGCGCCTCCACCGCAGTGCCATCTTAAGAGCATTAAAGGGCCCCGGGCAATGCAGTGCACTGGGCCCCGCCTACACAATCACCCAAGAGAATAAAAATGCAAATGATCGATAAGGCGAAATTTATTGGTACAGAAGTGCCAGGCTAATGACAGCTTCCAAGTTCGGCAGCTGGGTCCAGTGAACACACACACAGACGGGAGTCAGACTCAACTGTCCTGTGTGTGCCTGTTCCTGTGGAGGCGGACAGGCATTCCTGCAGTTGTGTGCTCCCCCTCCACGGCCCAAGTGGCCTGACAGCAGTGCAGGGCCGACAGGCTCTTGCCACCTGCTAAGTTCAGTGGCGGGTTGCACACGGGAATCGGGACTAATGCTTGGCTGGGGCTGAGTCGCTGCATAGGGGGCCCCTGGGCAACTGCCCAGCCTGCCCATTCAGTAAGATGGCCCTGCTCCACCGGCCCCAACATCAGTTCCGGTGCGGGCACCGTCATACCTTGCTAAACAGCTTCTGGGCATGCCCAGAAGATGTGCAGGGATGACGCTGAGGCACCGGAAGTGACGGCGGAGTGCATCGTGGGACCGAAGAAGACGGAAGAGGACGCAGAAGAGGATCGCGCTGGCTTCAAGCTGCCCACACCTGAGATGGCAGCGCTGGACAATACATTTTCAAGGTAAGTATTTCTTCTTGTAGGTAAGTGCGACCCGGGACAGATCAGAGGCTAGCCATTGTGGAATGCACTAGCCCTGACTGTCCCGGGGGTATTTTTATTTAAAAAAAAATGTCCCAGGGTGGAACTCCGCTTTAAGTAAACGTGTCCATCTATTGGAAAGCTTATTAGTCAGATACTTTCCTTTCAATAGGACACCTGATAAGACTCTGCTTGTACAATTCTCACCTGCTGTACTTCTGCAGTAGCAAAATGTCATATCCCAGCATGTCAATCCGCAGAACTGTGACTCAAAGTAAGTATTTACTGAGTTGATGACATGGTGAAGAGTGAGAACCCCTCCCGACCAACAGAAACTTACTGTACTGATATGGCCCTGATCAGAGGGGAACAGAGGTCTCTTTATAACAGGTCTACATTCCAAAGTAAGCTATTACAGTCACTGATGTCAGAAGTACAGGCTGCAGAGCCCTTTACCCCAATCTGCTCCTAGTTTATTAAATATCATCACCGTTCTGCCAAATCTCTGTAATTTAAGGGGTCCATCAACCAGTGTTTATTTTTTTTTTTTTTTTAATCAAGTTAAAAAAAGAGAAGACAAATGGCTCTTATTTTAGAATTAGTTCATTTACTCAAAAGCCACACCCATCATGTAAAAATGGCCAACTGTAAAGCTAATTAAAGGGATAACTATCACATTTTAACATCTACAAAGCAAATAACGTGCCACAAAAAAAAAAAAAAAAACACATACAAACCATAAAATATAAACTGCTGTATGGAACAAAGTTATCTGCACATTTTACAGTTTGTTTGCTTCAGCAAAACAAGACAAAAATAAATTGCACATTAAGCCTGGGTTCACACTAGAGGAGGTGCAAATTCACAGCGGATTCGGCCCAACCCATGGGAACAGATTGCAGAGTGTATGTTAAGTTAACGACAATCTATTTGCAAAATGCAGCGCAGTTTGCAGAATCGGATTGCATGGGTGTGAACACCCATGCGATCATATTCTGGTGCAGACAAAAAAAAAAAAAGGAACCTGTACCAGTTTTGGTGCAAATGCAGTGCGATTTGAGCCATACAAATCCAATAATTTGCATAGGAATGTGCTGCGGTTCCTGTACAAATTACATGCAGTGTCTCGCACCGCAGCAGTGTGAACCCAGGGCTAAAAGATGAAAACAATTCAGCTTCAGACCAGAGATTCACCCCACAGTTCTTTTTTTCTGACTCTAGGGGGGTTTATTTACTAAAGCTGGAGAGCGCAAAATCAAGCTCACTTCTGCATAGGAACCAATCCGCTACCAGGTTTTATTGCCAAAGCTTAATTGGCCAAGCTGAGGTTAGAAACGTATTGGCTATCATGCACGGCTGCACCAGATTCTGAGCGCACCAGTTTTAGTAAATCTACCCCTAGATGTCCTCAGTCTGATGGCCAGCATCATTTAACCCACTACTACCTTGGTCATCCTGGACCGGCCACTGGCCTGCGAATGTACAGTAAAGGAGAAGCACAATGATGAGCTCATTCCTCTGTCACTCTGCACTCTCCTCCTAACAGCATTTAAAGGGGTTGTAAAGTCAGAAGGTTATCTAAATGCATTCTATGCATTAAGATAAAAAACCTTCTGTGTGCAGCAACCCCCTCAGGCCCCCGGATTGCTTACCTGAGCCCCATCTCAATCAAGCGAGGTCCACGACTGTCTCAGTCACCCCTGACTCCGCTCCTCATTAGCTAAGACACAGCAGCGGCGCCACTGGCTCCCACTGCTTTTAAAGTCAGCTAGCCGATCAGGAGAGAGAAGGGGCAGGTCTGAACCGCAGCTCCGTGTCAGGAATGTATACACGGAGCTGTGATTCGACGTTGGTGTCCCCATAGCAAGCTGCCTGCTGTGGGGGCACTCAAAGGGAGGGAGGGGCCAGGAGAGATGAAGAGGGACCAGAGAAGAGGGGGATCCGGGCTGCTCTGTGCAAAACCAACTGCACAGAGCAGACTTTACAATCACTTTAATAAATTATTTGGCTTTTTGTGTTGCATTTTTCTTTCATACTCAACCTTGCTATACAAGAACTGCAAAGGGCTGCCAGCAGGTCACATTCAGATACTTACACTACTTGCTTAACTTCATCATACTAGCCATCTAAATAAACTTTAGAGAAACCAGAACATGTAAAGTTTACGTCCTGCCAAATCTTTTTTTCCCCTTTTATTAGTTTTGGATAGAGTCGGAAGGGTCAGAAACTCTGTTGGGTTTTACTGCTTATCTAGGACTCCTTGTAGAGCTTTCCCCTCACTTTCTGCTCTGTTGATAAACCATTTCACCACGGTGTTCTTCTGTGGCTTTTTTTTTTTTAAAGGTCCTGTTTTTCATTTATTTCATATTATAAAGAATGCAATAGGAAAAACTGAAATATTTAGATGTAGATGGACACACAAGACTCCCAGGTGGACAGAAAACGTGTGGAAATAATGGCAGGGAAACCTCAATGATGTAGTATCCAAGGCATTCAAGAAGCCAGTAGCGGACTCAGCCCACCAGGCTCCACCTATTGCTAAAAGCGCCTTTATGCTAAATATTAATACATGATGTTCCGGTGACACTCTGCAACAGGGGGGGTCACTGATCCCTAAACAGGACAACCTTATTATTCATTATAGTAATTATGTACTCTGGGAACAAGAAGCTGGAGAACAAAAAGTATTGCACTAAAAAAGCGCAGTAAAAAACATGTTGGGGATATAAGCAGAAATGTGCCCTGGCACAGACAACCAGGAGCTAAGAACAAAACCACATATCCTCCTTATTAAATTCATTAGATGAAAGCTCCCGGCGTCCTCACATTCCACTCATTCACTCCAACCAAATTCCAAACTCATTTGTCTAATTAGCATGCAACCACCATCGCCACTGATTACACAGGCCCTAAATCAAAGCCAATGCCATCTATTTAGGGATCCTAACGTGAGAAATGCCGCTATGATTAAAAAAAGGTGAAACTGTTTAATGAAGCCTTGGTTTTACACAGAGAGGGCTCTGTACTGCGGCTCTGTCACTCATGTGTAAAAGTCCCACCACTGGGTGAACGTTCCATTAGCTGTACACAAACACGAGACCAAGTTTCCCATTCCGGCCTTTCTTGTGTAAGATTCCACGCCCCAATGAGAACTTTCCAAATTACTAGAACACGAGTTTGCTTTTTGGGTGCGAACTAAAAGGAAAAATAAACGGTTTAAAACGTCGTCTAAGGTAAAGAAACCTACGTATCTGAGTGGTGACAATGCGTCTACATTTAAAGATCAGGCAGTACAAAGGAATAAATTCCAGCACAGAAAAAGTTGATGCATTTAGCTGAAGTGCATCAATGTTTCTGTGCTGGATTTTAATCCCCCCGTACCGCTTAATCTTTAAGCACTTCAATACCGGGCACTTTTACCCCCTTCCTGCCCAGACCAATTTTTAGCTTTCAGCGCGGTCGCACTTTGAATGACAATTGCGTGCTCCTGCAACGCTGCACCCAAACAAAATTATTTTTGGAGACAGATCGAGCTTTCTTTTGGTGGTACTTAAAGCGGAGTTCCACCCTCGGAAAGTTTTTTTTAATAAAAATACCCCCGGGACAGTCAGGGCTAGTACATTCCACAATGGATAGCCTCTGAACTGTCCCAGGTCGCACTTACCTTTTAGAAGAAATACTTACCTTGAAAATGTCTTGTCCAGCGCTGCCATCTCAGGTGTGGGCAGCTGAAGCCAGCGCGTCCTCTTCGGCGTCCTCTTCTGTATCCTCTTCGTCCCAGAATGCCCTGCACCGGCCCCGCTCGTCATGTCCGGTGCAGGCACGTCAGTCCTGCACAGCTTCTGGGCATGCCCAGAAGCTGTTTAGCAGTGAATGACGTGCCTGCACTGGAACTAACGAGCGGGGTCGGTGCAGGCACATTGATTCCTGGGAGCGATGACACTCAGCTCCCAAAAATCAATTCAAAGAGGAAGTGACGGCGCGGGCCGTGGCCGAAGAGAGAGGAAGTAAGGTGAGTATATTTTCTTCTAAAACAAGGTAAGTAAAGAAAAAAAAATCGTGATTATCCATTTATTTTTCAGGTGACACAGATCAAGCAGATGGGGCAAAGTGTCTTTTAAGGTTGGAACTCCACTTTAATCACCACTGGGGTTTTTTTCTTTGTTTTTTTTTTTATCGGCTCTCCTCACACACTGTCTGCACGAGTAGAGCAATGCCGATAACCGACACTTTCTATTTTCACTGTAATCAGCTGTGAATGGCCACAGCTGATCACATGGTTAAGAGCCTACGTCATAGATTCTTTACCATGATCGGCGATGCAGTGTGTCTTAGGGACATGCCACACCACCGATTGCCATGTTGTGTGCACCTGGGGGCGCACACGTGCGGCTTGTTTTGAAGGACGTTAGAAGATATCCACTCAGAACAATGAAACCCTTGCATGGGCGTCATTCTGCTATAGGCTGGGCAGGAAGTGGTAAATAAAATAAGTTTTACTTCCATACACAGAGGTGCTAGCTCTTTTGATCGTGGAAGGCACAAGTGAAATGTTCAGTCCTGCTACCGGCAGCCTGTAAAACTCTTTAAGAGATTAACAGCTGCTGCAGTTGAATGATGCATGGAGTGGTAATGACTTTTAGAGCAGTATGCACCTATGGACAAATGCCCAGAATGTATACACTGCACCAAAACACTGGGATCCCATGCACTGTGTATGAGGCTTAAAAATGGCAGCACAGTGGCTTATGGCACTTTTCCACTGCAAGTCCTGGCTCGGCTCTACTCGGCCCTGCTTGGCCTGGTTTGCTTTTCCACTGCTGGTACCGCATGGTACGGTGTTGGAACGGTTCGGTACGGTTTGCTTTTCCACTAAAGTAGTACTAAAGTTAAATGGGTGGGATAACAACGGGTGGGTGGGATTCTCTGACCAATCAGTGGCTAGTAGTGACTGCATGCAAAGGATTGTGGGATATGGTATCGGGTATGGTACCTCTTGGAACCACATTTGAGGTGGTACTGTTTTTGAGAGCCGTACCGTCCGGTTCCATGCAGTGGAAAAGCGCGGCCGTACCGAACCATTCCTACACCATACCATGCAGTACCAGAAGTGGAAAAGCACAAAAGCGAGCCGAACCATTCGGTTCCATGCAGTGGAAAAGCGCCATTACAGAACTAGGGTCATTGGTTCCAATTTTAACCAGGACGCTACCTACATGTAGTTTGCACATTCTCCCTGTGCTTGCATAGGATTTACTCCAGGTTCTCCAAAGACCTGCTGGTAGTTAAATTGGCTCTAATATGTGTGAATGTATGCATATGTGTATGTATGTATACATGCAACCACATCACAAGGATGGGACATGGCAGTGAGTAGGAGTGCCTGCACACATTCAGCACAGTTGCTTAGTGGCTGGCACTTGTGCCTTTCAGGACTGTTGTCTGTTTTAACTCTGCTGTAGATACTATCTCTGCATGGAGTTTGCAAGTTCTCCCTGTGTTTGTGTCGGTTTCTATGTAGTCCAATTTTCTTCCACACTGCAAAGACATGCTAATACGTTAATTGGCTTCTAAATTGGCCCTATTATGTATATGCGTGCGGATGTACATGAGATAGGTACTTAGATTGTAAGCTCCTTGGATAAAAAGTAGGAATTTCAAATTCCCAGAGAAAAAAGTACAGCAAGTGCTCAGTGTACATTCACTTTTTAATTTTTTCTAAACTTTTTAAAACAAATTAAAAAAACGTTGGTCCTCCAGATATCTCTTGAATGTAAATGAGATCCCATGAACAGCAATTGATTTCTCCAATTGTACTGGTCATACCATGCAACCAGATTTGAGCCAAACAGTATACAGCAGAGTTCTGCTTTGAAGGGACTTTGTAAAGTAAATAAAGCTAGCAATGCAGCTTGTGGAATATCATATGTAGACTATGCCTATTCTTGTCTGCCTTCCCTCAATGCCCACAATATAAAAAACTCAGCCCTGTAAAACGTACTCTTCGCCTTTCTAATAAAACGCCCACAGAGTGAAACAAGTGACCCCGCAGCACTTGGGACCCGGTTTTGTGCCAGGAAATCAGGGACAGTTGGCAAATACACACACGCTCATATTTCACCAGCAGAAACCTCAGCCCAGTGGAAGCCGAGCATTAGCCCTGAGACGTACAGCAGCACATCTGGATGTAATCACATAGGACAAGCCGGCTAGTGAACATGGCTGGGAGTCTTTGTATACATTTCTGCAGCGTATTTCAGACCCTCCTGCTTCGCAGCAGCTCATCACATGAGCCAGCTAATCAGGGACCGTGCAAAAATCCATAAACACATCTCACCTTTCCCGGACCAGCTCTATGCAAGGAAGGCTTGCAAATATGCCTAAGGCCCTTTGGCTCACTTTCTGAATTTCAATGACCTACTTGGGAACAAGTAAAGCTCTGATTAGATGCTGGTAAAGCAGGTATTAGCCATTCTAGCATCCTAGAAAGACATTAATCTTCTCGTAACCCACAACAGCACCAGCCTTAGGAGGTCATACGATAACATGGTTATTGGATACATGAGCATCAATTAAGTTAACAATGTTGGGTCTTGCACATACCGATACTAGGGAGATTCCGAATCCTCTGCATGGATCTCTTAGCTTCATGTTTCTTATAAGCACTAAGGCAGATATTATTTAGTAAGGCAAGTCCTATCCAGCTAGCACCTCTCCCAATTAAGCACTTAGGTCCGATGAAATGACAACGTTAGCCTTGCAGTGCCTGGCTAGGAAAGTGGACCTTCCAATAACTTTACAAGTCTGAATGAATAAGTTCATGAAATGCCATAAAAGACAGAGACATTTTTAAGCAAGAGCTGTACTTAGACAAAAAAAAAAAGTGCTTGGGTTTAGGACCAGTGCCTGACTTGGCTGAGATGGTATCGTTAATCTGCTTTAGGCAGGAGCAAGCAAACTAACAGGCATTCTGGAGATACAATTCCCCGCCTGTTAAATGCCTGTGTTTTTTGTTTTTACTTTAATTTTAAATTGGTGAACAGCAATTTTACATTTACATTGAGCCGCAACTGGGAGCCAAGCATTCGGCTCACAGTTGCAGCATGATACCATTGAACACCTTTCAAACTCTGCATCCCAAGTTAAACATGCCGCAGCATGTGTACAGCCCTGTCCGGCTGTACTACTACAATACAGGTGGGGGCAGTAAAACAGTGGCTTAGCCACCTGTTTTACATGTCCAGCCCCCCCTCCCCTTTCCCCACCAGCTGGCCGTCTGAAAGAGCCTCAAGTAAGGCCTTGTTAACGTGCCCAATGCTTCGGATTTTAATCCATTAGGGGCTGCTTAATATATTCTACAATTCCCTGCATTATTAAATTCTGTCACAATCTTCACCTACTCCTATCAGAGGACCGCTTCTATTTACTAAAAGAAATACATGGTGTTCTGTGAATGGTGGTAGTGCCAAGCAAGAGATTCTCTGTGGTCAGTGTGCAGAGGGAAAGTTGGCTGGCATGGGACCTAAAACCTAAGCTATCTCTCTAGTAGCGCTGACTACTACAGTGACTGTCAGCTTCCACAGCAGTCCATCAGGTATGACATATCCATACTTACCATTGGTCAAAGCCAGACCAACATAAGTATGCAATCAAGATCATACCTGGAGCTCAGCTTTAAGGTCCTCTATTGGTAACCGATAGGGCAGGGCGGTGGTTATGACTCAGTTTAGGTTGCAGTCTTATACTCTCAATGTATTCTCTAAGGGTGCAACATGGATGTAGAGCAGCTGCCCTTAAATCCCAATAGATCACTGAGGAACACCCTTGGGTTTATTTAAGGACTAAATATATAATTCATAGCAACAGCCAGAGAAAATATTTTCACACCCCAGTTACACAGTTTACATCCGTGAGATAACAAACTAGTTGTTTCATTTTGCTACCTGAAACGTTAATCAGTAACCCCAGGCTTTGGGTCTAAGGCCTAGGGAGCCAGACTTATCTCAGGTGAATTTACCTCATATAACGCTGTTTTATTCAGTATATGAGCTCATCCTGAGTGCATTTCTACCAGCAATGGACACATAAGGCCCCTAATCATACTACATTCATTTGGAATCTAACATGACTTGGCAGGCAACTAATCTTGTACAGGATTTTTCTTCTTAAAACCTTGGGTGTTGGCATGGCCTGCAATAAAAGATAAGAAAAGAATCCTATTTACTGCAACCAAGGTCTCTCAAGAAATGTTTGATGGTTGCCACAGCAAACATTTTATAATAGTATATTTAAAGTCTATGTTCACACAGGTGCTTGATGCAAAAGTGCATCCATCACTTGGGGTAAGCAGTGCTTTAAGTGGCCCAAAAGAGGTGCCGGTACTCTATTATAGCCTATAATTCCCCCCCCCCCCACTCCACATCAGGGTCCCTACAGAGCATCCCCCCCCCCCCCACCTGGCCTAGGCTGGGATTCCGGAGCAGGGGGACTCACTGGTGGTGACTGGTTTGGCTCTGGAGTGGGAAATATTCTTGGGGGAGGGGGCAATTGAGGGCGCAGATGTCCAAAATGAGCATACTGGTATTCTAAGGCGAACGGAGAGGTGGCGGTATGCTCAACAGCCATATTTGGAAGTGGCGGTACTGAGTACCAGTGCATACCAGCCCACTTAAAGCACTGGTCAGAAGACTGTTCACAGAAAAGTATGCAAACATTACTGTATTGTCCCTCCATCAGAAATATAAAGAAGAGCAAGCATTTAAAAAGTATAGCCCTGGCCAAGAGAATGACAAATATACATTTTCACAAAGGCAGCTGCCTCAGTTTTTATGATGCCAATTTGCATATACTCCAGAATGTTATAAAGAGTGATCAGATGAACGGCAACTAATTGCAAAGTCCCTCTTTGCCATTAAAATTAACTTTATTTCATAAAAAAAAAAAAAAAAAAGTCTCCACTGCATTTAAGAAGGCTTCACAGCGCCCAAGAAAGTCCAGCAAGTGCCAGGACCGTCTCCTACAGTTGATATAGCTTCAGGATCGGGCACCACCAGTGCAGAGCTTGCTCAGGAATAGCAGCAGGCGGGTGCGAGTGCATCTGCATGCACAATGAGGCAAAGACATTTGGAGGATGGCCTGGTGTCAAGAAGGGCAGCAAAGCCACTTCTCTACAGGAAAAACATCAGAGACAGATTGAAATTCTGCAAAATGTACAGGGATTGGACTGCTATAGACCGGGGTAAAGTAATTTTCTCTGATGAATCCCCTTGCCAATTGGGGATTTGGAAAAAAACTTGTCCAGAGAAGAAAAGGGGAGTGCCTGGATGGAAAGAATTTTACACATGGATGGTGGTTTAGACAAGCTATACAGCCGATATCTCCCTAAACTAGGGACAAGTACAAGATTGGCAGCAGGACTGGGGTGAGGAGGCTCCATAACATAACTGAGCAAAGATGGAGCTACGGTTAACATCTATCAGAAGCATGTGAACACAAAGGCTTGTAATGATATTTAGCGCAGCTCTGCATAGGCCTAAACAAAAAGCACCTCCAACCATTCCCTACTGTCTTTGGTCACTTTTACATATGGTATAACTAAGAATCCTGGCCATGCAAACATATACATCAACCATAAAACACAATTCCTTAGCTAGTAGCAGTGATTCACACTGAATTGGACTTGTACTGTGATGCTCCAAATTCGACAAATCAAATTCAAGATGACCAACTATTACCAGCTATTTCATGACCTAGATCAGGGATCCCCAAACTTTCTAAACAAGGGACAACTGCAAAAAATTGTGCGTCAGCGCTAAATTGGTCAATCTTGGCAGCATGCAATATGTGTAGATATGCAGACACTAAACAATAGGTGTAAATAAATGCAGCGCTCAAATAATTAAAAGGATTCCTTATGTATCAAAAAAAGTATAAATAAAAGAAACAAATGAATAATATTCAATGATGTAGTCAAAAATTGTGTAGTGACGTAGTGTTACACCATATACACAGTACAAGAAAAAAAAAAATTGTCCTTTAAAACGTTGACAGATAATAAAGTTCATAAGAAAAGAAAGATGATCAGCAATGTGAGAACCTCCACCTTGGTGTTCTTGCCTCCACCAAAGAGTGCAAACTCACCAGATCCAATTGCTGTGTAACATATAGAACAGCAAAACTCGTTCATTACATTCTGTTCCTCCTCTCAAAAAAAAAACAAACACACAACACAGTGGTCCGCAAAATAAAAATGCCATGATATATGTTGCTGGGTCACACTATCTTACATCTGATGCCGCCGAACTACAGAAAGAATGACGGCTGTATCAGAGTAGTTCATAACATCCTCATATGTATAGTCAGAATAAATGCTGGTAACAAACAACTTACATCAGGTGCCACCACCCTGAGACAGAATGGTGGCTGGACCTTGGGCATGTAAGATAGAACTTATATGGTTCTTCGGACTTAAGGGGGGCCAGCCTAGGGCCAGTGGAAATAGAAAATATCCTGGCATCCAGTGGGAGTAAACAATGTCCTATGTTTGGTGTCAGTGGGAGAAATAGTGCTTCATCCTTAATGCTATTGCAAAGAATAGTGCCCCACTGTCGGTGTCAGTGGGAGGAATTGTGCCCCATTATTTAGGTCAGTGGGAGGAACTGTGCCCCATTATTTAGGTCAGTGGGAGGAATTGTGCCCCATTATTTAGGTCAGTGGGAGGACTAGTGCCCCATTATTTAGGTCAGTGGGAGGACTAGTGCCCCATTATTTAGGTCAGTGGGAGGACTTGGGCCCCATTATTTAGGTCAGTGGGAGGACTTGGGCCCCATTATTTAGGTCAGTGGGAGGACTTGGGCCCCATTATTTAGGTCAGTGGGAGGACTAGTGCTCCATTATTTAGGTCAGTGGGAGGACTAGTGCCCCATTATTTAGGTCAGTGGGAGGACTAGTGCCCCATTATTTAGGTCAGTGGGAGGACTAGTGCTCCATTATTTAAGTCAGTGGGAGGACTAGTGCTCCATTATTTAGGTCAGTGGGAGGACTAGTGCTCCATTATTTAGGTCAGTGGGAGGACTAGTGCCCCATTATTTTAGGGAAGTGGGAGGACTAGTGCCCCATTACTGATGCCACTGCAAGGAGTTCCCCACTGTTGGTGTCAGTCAGAGGTATTGTACCCTATCATTGGTGTCAGTGGGAAGAATAGTGCCCCCATTACTGGGGTCAGTGGGAAGAATAGTGCCCCCATTACTGGGGACAGTGGGAAGAATAGTGCCCCCATTACTGAGGACAGTGGGAAGAATAGTGCCCCCATTACTGGGGACAGTGGGAAGAATAGTGCCCCCATTACTGGGGTCCGTGGGAAGAATAGTGCCCCCATTACTGGGGTCCATGGGAAGAATAGAACCCCCGTACTGGGGTCACTGGGAGCAATAGTGGCACATTGTAGGTATCAATGGAAAGAATTGTGGCCCATCGTCAGTGTCAGTGGGGAAAAAACTAGCTAGGCTGAACCAAATCCCTTGTTTTTAGGAGTGTGAGGGGAATCAAGCTATTCATATACAGTATGGCCTCCTTCACACTGGTGCACTACAGCACACACCTGGGTAATTGCCATGTTTTCCCACACGGGGATACATAGATGTTCCTGGCATCCTGTCCTATTAATGTCAATTGGGACACAGTTGCTGCATTCCAACTGACATGAATGGGACTGTCTGTACGGGGATGCATGAACACTTGTGCATCCCCGTGCAGGCAAATGCAGCCCTTGCAGGGGTGTATGCTGTATTATCCTTGTGTGAACCAAGCCTAAAATGTCAATCATAAAAAAATGAAACCCTCCTATCCATTACAGCGAAGGAAGTGGCCATCGTCTGCCGCTGCCACGGTGCTACAAAATTGATTAGCTACGACACCAGTAATTTTAAGGCTTGTTGATTCAGTTGAGAGCACAAGCAACTTGCGACCGTTGTCATGCCTAGAATGTAATGGAATGTACAGTAGTTATGCCATGATTGTAATTGCTTTTATGTAACAGTTAAATCAGTCGTTTTAATTCCACTTTAAAAAAACAGAACTAAAAAAAGGCAAAACTTTTTCCCAGATAGATAAGGGAGGGATATAACCCCTGTTAGATTCCTTTTGCCATCTGTGTCTCATTGAGATTTCCCTTCACTTCCTGTCCCATAGCCAAACTAGGAAGTGAGAGGAAATACTTGGTTGTCACCAGAACTAGTGTCATGACTGAAAGATTTCCCCTTGATTAAATTTCTGGGGATGACCCAAAATCTGTGATTTTCTTTTTACATCTACTTTCGATGATAATGTTAAACAGGACAAATAGAGAGAATTAATCTCCCTAATAGGGGCACAGACCGCAACAAAAGCTTGACCGGTATTCTAATCCCTCTCAACTCGGTCCAAAACTCAAAGAAAAGCATTTTTTTTCCCTTTAGAATTACGTAAATGGTCTTCGACATGATTACGGACTCAAAAAAAGGATGTGGAAATTTAAGGGAATTCCAGCTTACATAAAAGGATGCAATCCCAAAAAAATAAACAAACCTTCATTAACAGTAAAAAACTGTCAGAGGAAGTTCCACGTGACCTGATTTTATGTACAAAGACATCACTTTGAAAATATCTTTAAAGTAGTGTACAGATAAAAAGTCATTAACAAGTCAAGAAGGCTGAGAAAATTGAAAAACAGATTTACCAACTGATGGCTTTGTGATTTACGACAAACCTAAAAACTCTTGGCAAATCTTTGATTAAATGATGCCATAAAGATAATTATGATTAAAAACATAAACAAGACTAGTTTATTTTTACTGCATGTTACCACTAAGCAAACCTCTGAATGGGTCTTTGATTTTTTTTTATCTACTTTTCATATGCCTTTTTTCTCTCGCTCCTACTGTGCTCATCACCGCAGACACCACAAAGTCATACAAGCAGAGATCAAACCTGGCTTCCCTTGGTGCACTACAGATGCTTTGGTCACTAGACCAGCCGTGTTCAACCAGGGCTCCTCCAGGGGAGACTATAGGTCCCTTCAGCTGTGGCTAACTGGCCTCCATCTGATGGAGCCTACATAGTTTCGCTTCCAACGCCACTTTGCAGAGCCAACAGCATGATTGCAAGGGTGATATAAAGGCCACCCCTGTAAGGGGGGGGGGGGGGAATCCTGCCACCTACCACCAATGTAGGGGCATTTTCTCAATGACTCCTAATAGACTAATCTCACCAGGGGTTCCCTGAGTCCTGAAAATTGTTTAAAGGGTTCCTTTGGGGTAAAAAGGTTAAGAAAAGTTGCACTAGACAGTGCTGTGCATACAAGCACATAATTGCCAGCCCCAGTTGTAAAATAATAAAAGCACATCCTTGACATACAAGGATGCTTGTTTTCCCACACCTTTAATTTCTTCATCCCTCCATGGAGAAGCAATCACTCATATGAAAAACAACTAAATCAGGGCTCAACAAATCCCAGAGGCCAGGTCGCCATGGCGGCCAAAAAAGGGGGTCTCGGTGCCCGGGCTCCAGCCAGCCCATCCACCTTTGCCAGTGGCACCAGACATGAGCAACTCCTTGGGCTGTCGCTCACAGAGCTCCTTGCCTTCTTTCTTCCCTTGCGTTGGGAAGCGATTATTGGGCAACCTGTCAGCCTTGCCCTCTCCATTAGCCGGAGCTTCCCACCGCCTTTTGGCCTTCCCCTAATCAGGAAGCGAGCTGGGAATGGCAGCTTCTGCGATTGGCTGGCTGGGAAGATGACGAGGACGGTGCGCGGAGGAGCCGACAGTGAGCTCCAGCTCTGCCTGATGGCTGAGACTGAGAGTGACCTGGCCAAGCACGGCATGGGAGGGCAACTCAAGATGGGGCCCGGTAGCTGGCAGAACTCTACTCTCCAGGTGAGCGGAGACACCCTTTGCCCATCCAACCTACAGTGTAAAAAGAGGGGGGGACAGTAACACTGTGTGAGAGGAGTGAAAGGGGGAGGGGGACACTGTGTGAGAGGAGTGTATGACTCTGACCACATTGTCCCAGCAATAGGTGTTCTCTGCCTGATGTGTCCTGCAAATTTTGCAAAAAATAAAAACCACAGGAGGTGATCAAATACCCCCAAAAGAAAGCTAAATTTGTGGTGAAAAAAAAAGAACATTAAGTTTATTTGGGTACAGCGTCGCACGACCGTGCAATTGTCAGTTAAAGCAATGCAGTGCCGTATCGCAAAAAAATGGCCTGGTCATTGAGGGGGTAAAACCTTCCAGAGCTGAAGGGGTTAAAATACAGCATAGTTGCACAGTTAGAGCAAATGCATATTCCTGTCCTGAGTAATTCAAAGTAACCTGTAATTGTTTTTACTTCAGCAGCTTTTCAGTAACAATGCTGAGCGCACCATTTCCAACATATGCTTTTTACAATATTAAAAGGGATATATGCACACTTAAAATAAACAAAAATTCCAGTTTAGCACCATGCTTCATGGCTCCTTCTTTAAATGGGAGGGTAACCGAACAAAGACTAGTAAGGTTACAACCACTCTCCTACACTTGTCAGAGTTGAGACTGGTTAAATAAATGCAAATGTGCCATTTACATTTCTATAATATTATTTCAAGCTAAGAATGACTTGAGAAACCAAACAGACAATTACTGAATATTAAATTGACCATAAACGTCTCTCGCTCTTAGCAGCGGTAAATCAAACTCCCGAATTCCAGTCTCCTGACACACTTCTCATGCAAGACACTAATACGGAATGATTTATGGCCTGTTAGTGTTTCAAGTTCCTTTTAAGTTTTCCCAGTTACTTCAACTTTATCTTTTGGAATAATCAAGAGGAGGAAAAATATGTTCATAAAGTTTACTTTGAAAAAAGCTCAAAAATAAAAATAATATGATTAACCATGAATCCATCCTCTGGGGCTTGTATAGTATGCTGCACATAAACTTGACCTTACACAGCACAAATTAGAGGCTGTAAAATCCAGACTGCGTTATCCTGCGGACAATGGAATGTTTAAACAAAAGGAAATCCTTTATTTCCCCACTTGTAAAAAATGGACAAACAGCTCTGACCTCTGAAAATGTACAGTGGCTTAATTCTATCCCAAAAGGCAGGCGGAGCCAGCTCGAGGGCAACTGTTAGAATGTTTCGGAGCCGAATGGGGCTGCAAGGAATTCCCTATGTATACATTATAGAGCAGCCTTTCTTAAATGTTAAAATAGAATCCTTCGAAATACCCTTCTGGTGTTAAGGAATCCCTGCTATATATATATATATATATATATATATATATATATATATATATATATATATATATATACACATACATACATACATACACATACATACATACATATATATACATACACACACACACACACACACACACACACACACACATACGGAGAGGACAGCCACTTGTGGGGCTGCAAGGAAATCCCTATGTATACATTATAGAGCAGCCTTTCTTAAAATGTTAAAATAGAATCCTTCGAAATACCCTTCTGGTGTTAAGGAATCCCTGCTAATTTATATATTATATATATACACACACACACACACACACACACACACACACACACATATACATACACATTATATACAGTAAAACCTTGGATTGCGAGCATAATTCGTTCCGGAAGCATGCTTGTAATCCAAAGCACTCTTATATCAAAGCGAATTTCCCCATAAGAAATAATGGAAACTCAGATGATTCATTCCACAACCATTTATTCATAAATCCTTCAATTTATAGTCCATATAAAAAGATTATAGCATTGTGATAGGTTGTGTAACCATACAATGTCCATCCACAAATAGCGGCTTCCACAAGGGGATTGGAAGCAAAATCCAGCAGGAGCTACAGGGTAGCAATATGGTTCCCATTTAATGAAGGTACAACATTTAGCAACTCACATGGTTGATGAATAAAACAGGCACATCTAAGTATGCAGGCATCCGGGGTAAAGCTGTCCACATAGACTTTCTTCTGCACTGCCGGCTGCCAGTCTGTAATCCTGACCGGGAAGACCACCCCGCAGTAAAGCGATCTGAAAGCGAGGGGCAGCATGGAAAGGATGACGTAGATGACAGTGCGGAGGATGGTCCTATGTGGACAGCTTTACCCCGGATGCCTGCATCTTAGATATGCCTGTTCCAATCATCAACCATGTGAATTGCTAAATGTTGTACCTTCATTAAATTTAACCATATTGCTACACTTAGAGGCGCCTCTCTTCTCTTCTTTTATACTCAGCTGTGACTTGAGGCTACTTGTATATCAAGACATCGCTTGTATATCAAGTCAAAATTTATTTGAAAATTTTGCTTGTCTTGCAAAGCGCTCTTAAACCAAGTTACTCTCAAACCAAGGTTTTACTGTATATATATATATATATATATATATATATATATATATATATATATATATATATATATATATATACACACACACACACACACACACACATACAGAGAGGACAGCCACTTATGCACATTGCTGGATAGAGATGGGCTCAGGTAAGTATTAGGGGGGCTGAGGTGGGAGCTGCACACAGAAGGTTTTTTATTAATGCAATAAGACAAAAAAACCTTTTGCCTTTATAATCACTTTAAAGTGGTTGTGAAGGCATTCAATGCATGAAGGTAAAAAAACATTCTGTGTGCAGCAGCCCTCCTAACCCCCCCAATACTTACCTGAACCCACTCTCAATCCAGCAATGTCCACAAGAGCCTTACCTCTCTGGGGATTCACAATCCCGATTGGCTTTTGGCAGCAGCGGTAGTCAATCACAGCCAATCAGGAGACTAAGGGGTGGGACCAAGCCACAGCTCTGTGTGTGAATGGACACACAGCCGCGGGTAGGGAGTGCACCTGCTTGGGTGCCCCCACAGCAAGCTGCTTGCTGTGGAGGCATCCATGAGGAGGGAGGAGCCAGGAGTGCCACAGTAGGACCCCAGAAGAAGCAGATCTGGGCTGCTCTGTATAAAACCACTGCACGGAGCAGGTGTAAGTATACCATGTTTGTTATTTAAAAAAAAAAAAAAAAGTCAGACTTTAATATAGCTTTAAAGCTGGGCTATTTTTACATAGCTTGCACCAATTTAAGTATGGGTCATACCTGTGGGATCCTTATGTAAGCTGGAAATCATTGTTGCAGGCACCACTACTCCGGTACATCTCCACTGCATCCCTGATCAGTGTATTTTGACAGCAAAAGGAGCCCCTGCTGTCAGAATACAAAAGTGCGGTGGGGAAAATTCTTTCATCCACCTTGCTTGTGTGTTTAGTGGAATCCGTTAAATTTTAGTTTTTATATCAGCCTGCTGGAAAAAAACACAAACACTCACACACTCTATGGCTAGCCTTAGCCTGCTCCCTTTCTGGGAGTTGCTAGCTATCCTCTGTGCTGGTCTAGCTCCTCTGCCCCTTAACTCCCTACTTAAGCAACACTTGAGTGACAGCCCTGATTCTGCTGGGACTGCTGACTCTACAATAAATCAAGCAGTTTGAAGTCACTGCTGTTCAGTGTCAGTCTGTCATCAGGTGCTGTCTGAGCTTCTGTACATATCTACAGTAAACATAATGCAAGAATAGTTTGCATAATTGATACAATAAAATTCAAATGATACTTATGGGGCCTATAGAGTATTTTCCATCTACACTCAGAAGGTAGGCTGTATATCCTATCCTATTATTGGTGTAGCTCACGGCTACTTGCCTTGACAAGGTTTATGAACGTCTGTCTTAACACTGTGACTGCTGTATCCAACATACTCACTAAATGATTACACTGAGCTATAAGCCTATTTTACTTTATGTTTAATTAGAGTAAATGTAATCTATAAATGGCACAATAGTAGTATTTTTTCATCCCAACCCCCCCCCCCCCCCCCCAGACTGCTGATCTCCGATGGCCTCTCTGCAGCCATTTGTCTTCAAGGATCATCAGATATTATTTTAATGAAAACAATTCATAAAATTAGATAAAAGTGATCCTTTTTCCAAACTAAATGTTTCAAACTCAACTAAACCTGAAAAGAAGTCAAATACCTTCCTGCTGCCCGTGGTGCCAAACGCTGCGAGATCTTCTGCTGAATCCTAAAAGGAAGCAGACACCTCCCGGTGTATCAATCTCCTGGGTTCCCCACTGCTCTGACTGGGGTTTCCTGCTGACCTTCTACTATTACTGTATACAGCAGAGATATGGAGGTAAGAGATGGGGGGGGACAGCATTAAACTGAGTGGTAAGGAGATTGGTCCATTATGTCCTGCACTCACAGTATGCCCTCAGTCCTCAGAGCTAAACTTGTGGTGGAGAAAGGTACTGCAAAAGACTGCTCTGGAAAGAAGAAAGTATTGGAGCTGGAACTGACTTTAAATTTAAAAACAATGGGTGGGGAAAAAAAAAAAATAATAATAATAATAATAATAATAATAAAAAGCTTAAAATTTTGGCTTTAATTATTCCCCACTCCATGTAAACCTAAAAAAATGCCTTTTAAAAAAATAGGTATGTGCAGGCACCTTGCAAAGTCCTTTATCAGACAGATTGGTCAAACCGCTCATAAAAGTACAAAAGGTTCTCCTTTTATAAAAAAAATAAAAAAGAACTATGTTGGGCTATAAAGCCAGTTTGGATTGTCAGATTGCAAACATTCATCCCTGACTCTTTTCTACTTAAACAATAACTAAGCCCAAGAACAAAAATGTAATAATGCAGCTTACAGTCCTTAGATGTGGTAGCGGCTTTTTTTTAAGGCCAAGTACATTTTCAGAAAAGACAGAAATTTCCTTTTAATCTTGCCAGAAATGCTGTGCCCTTGTTATATTCCTAAGAGGAGTTCACAGGAATTCTTACTTCCTAGCCATCTTTTGTAAACTGCCCCATGCAATGGAGATGGAGATACGGACCTGTTTGTAGTCCATATCAAGAATCACAACCATGACTCTCTCCAAAAATACAGTGGAGAGAAGTGACCTAGCCACTCAGGGAAAGATAATCAGAAAAAAAAAGAAAAAAAGCCAATGCATCCATCTGACCAAGGACTACCAATCTGAAATATATTACATTTCTGGCTTTGGGTTTATATACACGTACTGATCGTCGGCCGAACTCATCGGCCGTTTTGTCTGTTGAAAACTGCAAAAGACCGCACACGAATTTTGTCGGCCAACAACAGCCGACTGCAGAAGTGATGTCATGTGATGGTTAACTTTCCTTGTCTTTTTTCTTTGCCGAGCATGCCCAGTCTTGCTAATCTGCTGTCTGTCGGCCGAAATCTGTACTGACTGGGGAACAATCGGCCGTTCTGGTGTTGGCCAACAATAATTTTAATGCCTGCACACCCGATTCTGTTCGGCCGAAAATGCGCTGTCGGCTGTCGGAAGCATCATACTAACAAGCCTACAATCGGCCGATCGGTCGTCGGCCGAATATTTACGGCCGACAATCGGTACGTGTGTACGGGGCTTTACACGATACAGGAGGGACATAGCGAGAGATACAGCATCACCTGGAGACGGCCCTATAAGTTTTTAGCTCATATCATAATGCCTAAAGGCACCATGTAGCAAACTGGGGGATTGAAGAACAAACAAAAAAATGTTCTTCTTAAGTTTTGCTGACAGGTCCCATTCAGTGTTCATAGACTGCAAACATCCTGCATAAATCACATTGTTCCAGCAGGTAAAATATAACATCTGTTCAGGACTGATTAGCACAATGTTAAGTGTTTGAAGTGGTTTTCACAAGTGACCTCAAGGCAAAAGTAGACGAGGGAGAAGTAAACGCAGGACGTAAGAGGGGAAAAAAAAAAGAAAAAAAGGACTTGGCACAAAAATGACATAAATAATGGTTTTCTGAAACCTATCACACCCAGAGTTACACTTTTGCTGTTTGCTCTTGAAAGGCGTAACAGGAATGCAGTTTATCGAAGCCATTCAGAAAACCATTGTGCATTCTGTGCCAGTGACACAGGGTGTGCCAAAAGCCTTTATCGAAGTTCACTCCCACCATCCAAACAAAGGAGGTCTTACTCAGCGTCAATGGCAAACAGCTAAAGGTCCAAGAACAGCTCGGCTAAAGGCCAGATTCCAGACAGGAGCTGCGCTCATCCCTTAAATCATGTCCGCACTGGATGGAAAACCCAACATAAGGATCCATCATAAATCTGTTTCTTGCTGCACAGTGCTATAAAACCTCAACCACAAGAGGCCTGGTTATCCTGTGTTATACATGCACTATAGAGAAATGCAGAAATCTCAACTTTAGTCCATATATAGTTAACAATTTACAACAACTTGTGCTGTAAATTTCTGTCCTTTACATTAAATTCAGCTGCAATTTCTATGAATAATCCAAGAAGGCTTGGAATAGGATTGCATGCAACGGCTGTTAATATAAAAAGAGAGATTAAAGCTCCCCTCCAGACAAAATATAAACCTTCATCCCTTGTTCCCACCCCCTTCTAAAACCACTTCTGTCCCACAAGGCTATTTCCTTTAATTATTTAAAGCAAGTTATAATCCCCTAATTCTCCCCATCCATGTCCCTATCCAGTACCATCTCTGAGTGCAGGGGACCGCTAATCCAGCAATGCAGATATGCTCAATACTGATGGTCCCCTACCAACCCTTGGAGCGGTTATTCCTGTTATGGATCCAAAGCCACTGGACAGGCAACATGCGGGCGATGTGAACACCCAAAGAAGCACCTTGCCTCTTCTGCAAAAGCAGACACCTACAGTACAGTTACATCTGTCCCACCTGCTATGACCAAAACCGGGCTTCTCCAACTGGGCAAAAACACCAACACTTCCTGGTTATGTCCAGGCCTAACCATGTCCTGTCACCTCTTAAGCATTCCTATTGGTCCATCACAGCAAGGGGTTGACTCACTGATAAATAGAAACGTATAGGAGTCAGGATTTGGGGGGGGGGGGGTTGACCAAGAATTGCCAAATCAAATAGAAAGCATTGAGGCGAGACGGAAAGCACTTTAGACATGTGGCCTCACTTTATATTGGTTATTAGAGTTTCTTTAAATGCCAGGCATCTACAACACTCAAATGTACCCCCATCTACCAACCTGTTTGCCCGCCTCAGCTAAGTAAAAAAAGCCCTGTGTATGCTACATGCTCTGTCAGAGCCAAGAACCTACTCCTGCCCCCATGTGATGGCATTCCAGGTTAGCGAGGAACCGCTCAGCCAACCGTTGCTGGATCAAGGGAGGTAGGTGAGAGTCACATGCTCAGGCATAAACAGGTTTACTGGGCATTCCCTTGCCCAGGCAAGAAGGCATTAAGGGAGCACAATGAAGTTATGTATGACCAATGGCAGAGATGAGGTTTTGGGTGCAGGCTTGTTTTATTGGGGGGGGGGGGGGGGGTGGTTGTGTGTGTGTGTGTGTCAATGCTGATTGTTTCACTGCAATGTTAAATGGAAACAGCAGAGCAGACACAATGCAGTGATGACAGGGAGACAGAACAGGTCACCTAGGCTTCCTAGTCTGGGAACAAGAAAGCAGCAATTATTTTTCGATATTGTAACTATGTATTATTTGTTTTATTAGTTTATTCGTGATTTCAGTTTCAGTGGGCAGTCACCCAGCCACACAAGTAGCAATAACAGCAGACAGAAGAGGAAATTGCTGGATGAACCTAAAAAGGGCTAATCTTCACACATGGCCAAAAAACTAAAATTAATATTTATGGGCGGAGAGCTACCATACCTCTTTGTCTTCCTCACCACTTCCACTGACCCTCCAGATCTATTCCAGGTGAATGACCGTGCAAGGAGATTAAAACAAGATTGTTTGACATTCTGTTAATTAGCAGAATCTACTTAGGTAGCTGAAAAACAAAGTCTCACTTTACATTTTTTTAAAACGTGGTAACTTGATTATCATAGACATTTCAAAGCAGATTTGTATTTGTGCCTACTGAGTGTAAAATCAAAAGGTCCTTCTGGGGTGTCTTTCAGAAACGACTGAACTCACAGGGAACTGACTTTTCAGGCTGCCAGGAAAAAAGATTAATGTGCAGAGCCTAAGCTTGGGATGTGGGAATCTAGGAAGGTTACACTCAGTCTATTAATTATACAGTGCCAGCACATTTACTCCACATTATTTCTGCATATCCTCATAATCATGGGCAACTCATTAAGAGTTTTTGAAAAATGACCATACAATAACAATGGCATTCTCATGTGAAGACTGGCCTTTATTTGGCTTTAAAAAAAAAAAAAATCAAAGTCTAGCTGAACTTCCAGTTTCAATCAGCTCAATCCTTTCCAGGTGCATCAAAATAAACAATGCAAAAAAATATATTTTATTTAGAAAGCAATCACTGCCTAAGGCCCCTTTCACACGAATGATCCGATCAGATCCGCCTGTCAGTTTTTTAGATCCTCCATGCATCCCTATGGGGCCACGGATGTCAGTGGAGACATGTCCCCTGACACCCGTTGCCACCCGCATCCGATCCGGTCCGTGAAATCCGGACAGATGGAAACCCCATTTTCCATCAGTCCAGGGGATCAGATCAGAGCGGACAGGTGGTCCGCTCTCATCCGATTCCCCCATAGAGAGCAGCGGGGCTCTGACACCTCCCTCTCCGCACACAGAGCTGTCATCTGCCTCCTCATCAGGGATCGACGGATCGATCCCCGCTAAGCAGAGAACGGTCCACACCGGACAGCGGACCGTGGGAAAGAAGACTAAATAGAAAACCCTGTACCTTGCAGGGGGTCTCATTGCAAAGGTCCAAAGCGCCCCCTGATAAGTTGGACCAACAGTTCTGCAATAGCAAAGCCCATGCTCGCTGATTTCAGCATTTTAGGTCTGACTCGCATGGGGTGTGTCCGACGTCTGCAGTGAGTTTTCTCTGCAGCATGCTTGTCAAGTGACAGGCTTTTCTACTCAGGCTGTAGCTGCTTTATAAAAAAATATGGAATGTATTTAGTCAAGTTCTTTTTGGATTTAAAGTGGTTGTAAACCTTCACATGTACCCAGTGAAGTAACTAGCATACGGTGATACACAGAGATTAAAAATCCACCTACATAAATTGTAGCTGCGTTCCTGGAGCCATTTCTTCTATAAGATCGTTCTGAAAACACACAGAACTAAAGAGAAACTCTTTCTTCTAGGAGCAGGGGGCGGGATCTGAAGTGTTTACAAAGCTGACAGCTCTGAGCCCTGATTGGAGGGAAGGAACACACCCCCTTCACACAGAATGGAGAACAAGCACAGGCTGAGTGGCGCAGCTCCCTCCCCCTTCACCATTTTAACTCTTGGTGTCGGGAACTGATAAATGCTGATAACAGGGGAACCAGACAGCAGAGAGAAATGACACTCAGGGCTTTGGAGAGAGATGAGTACACACTATAGAAGGATGTGCTTTTTTCATTATCATAACTGAGGTTTACAATCACTTTAACCCAGGCATGTCCAACCTGCGGCCGGGGGGCCGCATGCGGCCCGGAACTGCAGGCAATGCGGCCCACTGCCCCCTCACAATTTTTTTTTTTTTTTGCTGGGAAGGAAGGAAGTCAAGTCGGGGGCACTGCCACAGAGGCAGCCTTGGAGGGGATCATCCACTAGTTGTGTTAAATTAGTGCAGGGGGGGGGAGGCGCGGTAGCATGGGAAGGGCGCAGCAGTGTTTTATTACTTATATACCTTAACTATAGTATATATTTTATATGCGGCCCGAGAAAATGTCTCTACACTCAATGTGGCCCAGAGAAGCCAAACGGTTGGACACCCATGCTTTAACCCTTTCATAGTTAGAGCCTTCTTTCTGAAAGCACAGAATAAAAAGGTGGGAAATGCAATTTTTGTGTGAGAAGTGTTCCGCTATTAACCAAATACATGCCTTCTGTAAAATAAAATACATTGAAATTATTATAGTGAAAAAAAAAAAAAAAAAAACTGTATAATCCACTACTTACTGGTAATATATAAATTATGAGGTTGGGTAAAAGAGTAAAAATATACCAAATATCTTTATCTCTGCCATTACAGCACATCAGTTTAGAGTTAACCATGAATGATGGCCCGAGGGTTATTGCCCTCACGCCGCGTTGTACGGTGATGCCCGATGTGTGTGGTGCAATCATCATTTTTTTTTCTGCCCTTTGCATTGCGGGTGCCTCAAATTTACCATAGCTTGTTGAGTTTACAGGCAACACTGTCTGATAAACTTGCCAATTAGACCAAATCGCAACAGCGAGCCAAACACATGGCTTTCAGTCAGTTGCAGAGCGTTCGTCCTATTCAAAAATGTCATTTGGCAAAAAAATAAATAAATAGACACGAGTTACTTTTCAGAGACACCTCTAGTGTGACCCCAGTCTTATTTAGGTCTGTTTTTGCTAACTAAAAGGGTGCATTAGTAAGGAAACGTATTTTTTGTATTGTCTTTCGATGAAGTTATGCACAGGATATCAGAGAAGTTGTGTTTTACAGTGGACTGTAATTTTTCCATGTATCTCGACGCAGACAAACTGCATCCAGGGACGATTTTTTGTCACTAAATGCAGGTAATCACTGCCTGTGCAATCACTAACAGCTGCAGCCACCATAAGCCTACCATTGCTTTGTATGGGCCACAGGTCTTAGCACACACGTCACTCCAGCGGCAGCAATCCACAGATTCTTACCGCTGGAATTCGCAGTGAGTGAATCACACAAGAGTAAATAAAGGCATACGGTTGAGTACAGGCAAAGGATGAACGCACAAGATTTCTGGCAGAAACAGCAGATTTTTTTTTGTTTTTTAATTAATTGATTTATTAACCACTTGCCGACTGCCCAACGACGATTTACGTCGACAGTCAGCCCCTCACAGGCAAAGTGACGTAGTACTACGTCGCTAGCCTGTGAGGCTCTAGGGAGCGAGCGCGCGCCGCCAGACGCGCGCTCCCGCTCGCTCACAGACGCTCACAGACCGGCGGACAGATGTCCGCCGGTCACTCGCTATCGTCGGTTACACCGGGAGAAAGGCAGGCGGCTAATGTAAACAAAGCCGCCTGTCTTTCTCCCCTATGTAACAGCAGAGATCATACAGTCCTGCTATGTAGGACCGTAGATCTCTGCCGTTACATGAAAAGCCACATCCAATCACAGTTAGAAGCACGCCCCTAGGGACACACTTAACCCCTCCTTCTCCAATAAAGTTAACCCCCTTCCCTGCCAGTGTCATTTTTACAGTAACAGTGCATATTTTTAGCACTGATTACTGTAGTAATGTCACTGGTACCCCCAAAAGTGTCAAAAATATTAGTCAAGGGTCCGATCTGTCTGCCGCAATGTCGCAGTCCCGCAAAAGAAAAAGAAAAAATGACAAAAATCTTTCCCTTAGTTAGTAAATGCAATAACTTTTGCGCAAACCAATCAAAATATGCCTTTAGCAAATTTTTTTACCAAACATATGTAGCAGAAAACAAATTGGCCTAAAATGTTAACAAATTTAGATTTTTTAATTATTTGGGGGGAATTTCATATAAAAAAAAAATGTGAAAAATATTGTTATTTTTGCAAAATTGTCCCTCTTTTTTTGTTTATAGCACATGATCAAAAAAAAAAAAAAAGCACAGGTGATCAAATACCACCAAAAGAAAGCTCTGTTTGTGGGAAAAAAAGGACGTCAATTTCATTTGGGTACAGCGTCGCACGACCGCGCAATTGTCTGTTAAAGTCACGCAGTGCCGAATCGCAAAATAGGCCCTGGTCAGGAAGGGGGTAAAAACTTCCGGGGCTTAAGTGGTTAAACACACCAAAGGGAAGTCCATTGTTAGGGCTTACATACACCTGGCCATGTCACACTTGTGATCCAGGTAGGGGTAAAATGTTATTTTGGGACAGGCAACCAAGTGATCAGGTCCACCTTCAAAAAAAAAAAAAAAACGAAAGTGGTGTTCAGGAAAACAATGCATATGTGATATATAAGCCGGACGCACATCTGAAAGGTGGGAATTCGTACAAAAAGTCTATACTGAAGGAGGATCTCTTGGTGGTGGACTGTGAGAGCAGACAGATGTTGGGCTGTCAATCTGCAGAATCCTCCCTTTTCTCACACTAAAAGCAGTCCTGGACTGTCACAGCAAAGTCTACAAGCAGTGTGTAGGGCTGTCACTTCAGAGCATTATGTAGATCAGCCTGTCATCCCATCTTAGAGCAGAAAAAGGATCTGTCATTGTTTATGTCCATGTGCCCTCCAGTTGAACCGTAATGCTAATACGGCAATAGAGCTGAAGCGTCGGTCATGGTAGTAATTGTTCACCAGCAGAGCTACTTGTGAAAGACCCATCCAAGAGCTACAAATTATTTGTTGCCACTTTTGTAAGGGCAAGCTACAGTAAAAAGAGATCTTCTCGTCAAGTTGTAGCCCATGCATTGCCTTTAGGAGAACCAATACCTGCATCCTGAGTCGGCAAGAGGTGAGCATAGTGGTTAACTGCCCAATGGAACCTGCATTTTAAATCTAGCCAGGCAGATGTAAAAGAAAGAAGAAAAGAAATGAAGTATTAAGTCATGGATCTGGGGGGATTCCCTACATGCCATAGCGTGGGTGGTCTGAACCTGGAAATAAGGCTCTACCTTTAAGGCTTCATGCACAGGGGTACAGTAAATTACTCCCATCTATACTGAATTTTCTTGCCAGGGGCTGGCAGAACAATCCAGAGTAAAAAAAATAAAATAATAATAATAGGCTTGTTCTGGAACGTGTTTACAGGTGTATGGCATTTAGAAGAAGTGCATGTGCATAAACTGATTCTATTGGTTAGAATTTATTTTGGCCACTGGAATGAATTTATGTGTACATACACTAGATTATCAAAAGTATTGGGATGCCTGATTTTACACGCACATGAAATGTAATGGCATCCCAGTCTCAGTCCATAGGGTTTCATATTGAGTTGGCCCACTCTTTGCAGCTAGAAAGCTTAGGAGCGTGTCTATGGGAATGTTTGACCATTCTTCCAGAAGCACATTTGTGAGGTCAGGCACTGATGTTGGACTAGAAGGCCTGGCTCTTAGTCTGCACTCTAACTAATCCCAAAGGTGTTCTATCAGGTTGAGGTCAGGACTCTGTGCAGGCCAGTCAAGTTCCTCCACCCCAAACTCACTCATCCATGTCTTTATGGACCTTGCTTTGTGCACTGGTGCGCAGTCATTGGGAACAGGAAGGGGCCAACTGCAAACTGTTCCCACAAAGTTGGGAGCATGAAATTGTCCAAAATTGTCCAAAAGGCCAAAAGGTCTTGGTATGCTGACACCTTAAGAATTCCCTTCACTGGAACTAAGGAGCCAAGCCCAAACCCTGAACCCCACACCATACATGGACATGGATGAGCAAGTATGGGGTGGAGGAACTTGACTGGCCTGCACAGAGTCCTAACTTCAACCCAATAGAACACTTTTGGGATGAATTAGTGTGGAGAATGTGAGCCATGCCTTCTTGTCCAACATCAGTGCCTGGCCTCGCAAATGCACTTCTCGAAGAATGGTCAAACATTCCCATTGACACACTCCTAAACCTTGTGGACAGCTTTCTAAGAAGAGTTGAAACTCTTATACTTGCAAAGAGTGGGCAAACTCAATATTGAACCCTATGGACCGGGATGCCATTAAAGTTAAAGTGTAATATAGTGTATGTGCATTTAGGAGTGTATTTTATTTATTAAAAAAAAAAAAAAAAAGCGGTTTTCATATAGATTGTACATTCACATCAGTCCCTACCCTCAAGGAGCTCACAAGCTAAGGTCTCTAAAGGCCCATACACACGATCAGAAAAACGCACAAAAATACCGCTTTCGAAGAGATTCCAATGAGCAGAAGCCAATGAGCAGGGAATTGCAGTAGTCGAGGCGCGAGATGACCAGGGAGTGAACTAGGAGCTTTTTTGTGTCTTTGGTTAGAAAGGGGCGTATTTTGGAGATGTTCCGGAGGTTAAGGCGGCAAGATTTGGACAGCGATTGGATGTGGGGCTTGAAGGAGAGTTCAGAGTCCAGGACAACGCCTAGGACCTTGGCATATGGATGGGCTGATAGTAATTCCATCAATATTGACAGAGAGATCAGGGGAAGGGGCACGTGGTGGAGGAAAAATTATTAGATCGGTTTTGGAGGGATTGAGTTTGAGGAAAGGGTGTGACATCCAGACCGATATATCAGATAGTAAATTAGTGATACGTGCGGAGACTGAGGGAGAGAGCTGAGGGGTGGATAAATAGCTTTGGGTATCATCAGCGTAGAGATGGTATTGGAAGCCGTGACATACTAGTAGGGCCAATTTAGACAGGAGCCAATTGGCCTACCAGCATGTCTTTGGAGTGTGGGATGAAACCCACATTAGGCACAGGGAGAACATGCAATCTACAGGCAGGTAGTGTTGTGATTGGGATTCGAAAGGATAACCCTAGTGCTACCAGGCAGGTAGTGTCATGATTGGGATTTGAAATGACCCTAGTGCTACCAGGCAGGTAGTGTCATGATTGGGATTTGAAATGACCCTAGTGCTATAAGGCAGGTAGTGTCGTGATTGGGATTCGAAATGATGACCCTAGTGCTACTAGGTAAAGTGTATGTGCGTAAATTATGCCAGTAAGCTCCATTTTGGACACAGTTTTGGGGAGCTTTTTTTTGCCCCTGAATGCGGTTCTAAAATATAAACCTAAATGCTACAACATGGCGCTGCAAAAAAAAAAAAAATACCTTTAAAAAACACCTCTAAAAGCAACTTTTGCTCATGTGTATGAAGCCCTATGAAGCAACAGCGCCATGTCCAAATCTATGCTACACTGCAAACTACAATATCTATGTACAGAAAGCCATAGCGAAAAAAAAAAAAAAGTAGGATATTTATGCTGCAGATCTGATTACAGCAAAGTGACCGGCTTCACTTTGTATTGACTTATCAAATCAGTCTGCAAATCACATAATATGTGGATTATGGTTATCCGGAAAGTCCCAAGATTTCTGCTGTTCTTGGAATTCAAGATATTACAGTAAAACGTAATAAAAGCACCCTTTTAGTCTTGGAATGCTATTCAAAAAAATAAATAAATAAATAAATAAATGACCTAGGAGGTTGTGTGGCAGTTCCTAAATTGAGTTTTCTTGCTAATCAGTGCATTTTTTGTTGTGGAGACTTTACATATTTGTTGCCTCATTTGAAACCAAACTCCAGCCAAAAACACCCTTATTAGAGTTTTGGTTAAAGTGTAATCCAAAAGTTTTAGACGGGGAACATTAAGAACCTGCCAGGTTTGTCCCTTTGCGGAGAATTTTCCTTCACGTCTCTAGACACAAAAAGAGGGGAAATTTCTCCAAAGGAAGCAAAATCTCTAAGACAGTGATCACCCAAACATGTGTCCCCATTGGAAGATTTCCCCTCTAATCTAATTCCAGTGAAAACTAAAAATGTTACATTTTTATTCACTTTAGGCGTCAGTGACCATGGTCCGTAGGTCAAATCAAGTAGGTGAATCTGAGGCTTAAACCCTTTCCTGCCTATCCCCCCAAACATGTAGATTTAAATAAACTTCTAAGAAAAGGGACTAGAACCTGTGTTAGGTTTTTATTGTAGTCTATGTCCCTACTGGAAATATTTTCCCACACTTCCTCTTCTGGTGATCCCATTCTCCACATTCTTATCCCGACATCAAAAAGGGAAATTCTCGCTAACAGACAGCAATAAAAACTTGTAGAAGTTAAAGTGGTTATAAAGGCTGAAGGTTTTTATACCCACATGCATTCCATATAAGAAGGTGAAATACCTTCTGTGTGCAGAGCGATGCTCAAGATAGCCTCGGCTGTTCTGGGACTCTCCCTCCTCATTGGCTGAGACTGTAGCGGGAGGACATTGGCTCCCATTGATATCAATCACAACTCTATGTGCCTTATGGCTGCATAAATCAGTGGCTCAGGAGCAAGCATGCAGCGGTGCCACCAGGGCATGCAGCTTTCTCTGGGGGGCACTGCTCGAGGGGAGGAGCAAAAAGCGCCAGCGGGAGACCCGAAAAGAAGATGATCATAGCTGCTCTGTGCAAAACCACTGCACAGAGCAGGTAAGTAGAACAGGTTTGTTATTTAAAAAAAAAAAAAAAAATAAAAAAAAAAAAAAACACACACACAAAGCTTGAATACCACTTTAAAGTCATCACTTATTCGATTAAAAACAAAAAATTTAAAATTTTATGTCTGGAGATGGACTTCCAAGCAACCCACCTGCAATAAAAATAAAAAGCATAACTATCACTTCGACAGGACATAAAAAAAATCCTACACAATTGTATAAAATATATCTTTTGCTCTGTTCTTTTATTTCTGCTTGATATTCCAAAATCCATGGCAAATGCAAATAAACAATGATTCGGTTATTTTATATATTTGATAATACTTTAAAGAGTCAATGCGCTCTAGCACAGAAAGTAAAAGAACAGAGCAAATCGTCAATGCATATGCTTCCTCTCCTATTCCCTTATGGGCCAGTAATTGGTGCCTTTTGCTGTTCTGTACATTTGGGAAGCAGATCACCATCAAGGAAATGTGATTTTTATGACAGATTGTTAGCACAGTATTATACGGCCAAAGTTTCTCATACTTGGGAAATGAATCAGGCGTGTTCAGCAAATAGATGGAAGCAGCATGGATCCATGGCTCGGCCAAAGAGCACAACAATGGGGATTGTTTAATACAAGGAGGAAAGGCCAATAATATAGATAACTGCTAAAATCAACTTGGAGCGGGCAAATTTATGAAAACAGGATTTCTGATTGCTGGATATGGATGTCGGTTACTAAATAAGCCCATATGTACAAAATTGCATACTAAACCTCCTACCTAAACAAAAAGGAAATCAGTAATGAGACAAATGCATTGCTGTCTTGGAAAAAAAAAAAAATACAATGAAAGTGTATGTAGTTTAAGAAGTATCCTAAAATCGTTCCTCTATGAGGCTCTGTTCACACATGTCCAGCTGCGTGTTCATATCTGGAGTCTGAAGTGTCCCTGTTCCACGGTTTAGGTATGAATCATGACCGAATTTTAGCCTGAATCAGACCAGAAGACGCACAGGACCCTTTTTCAATCCGGATCACGGCCGCCCCGAACACGTGTGAACAGGCGCCATTGAGAGCCGGTAACACTGGTTTGTCATTCTAAATGGATACGGCAAAATACGCATCAAATTCGCATGTGTGAACCGGGCCTTACTAAGAAGATTTTCTTGTTTTATTGGAACTAACTAGGGTACCCAGAGAAGAGTCATGTGATAACCCCTGGAATGTGTAAAGACTGGCGCAGACAGATTTAGCAAAAGGGTCTCTCACGTGTTCTCAAAAGTGGTGTAGTAGGCGCCAATATCAAGTACCAGTCTACAATCTGTACCTGAATTTGGCAGATGATACCGTTTTTACAATGCAGACAAGACGCGTTCACAAAATATGTCTGTCTGTGTCAGTTTCTTTCTGTATGCCAAAAAGAGAGCTGGTCAAAATTAGATTCACTTTAGGAAGATACGAACGGTCGGTATTTTATTTTGAATTTGGCGCATGCAATGCACCACAATGTAAAAAAGTAGAGCATTTTAGAACTACCTAAATTAGGTGCACGAGTCATTGTTAGAACCAAAAGATGTGTCATAAATTTGGCACAATACATTAACAAGCGTCAAGCGGGGTTAAGGCCAGAAAAGTGTCGCAACAGCTTTATTAAAATTTCCCCCTATGCGTAAATACATTCATAGGGAATGTACTTTTACGGGTGATGACTGATCCACAGGTTCATGCCTACTTTACTATACAGCAAATCCAGCCTCAATTATGGCAATGTGCAATAGGTCAATTTCTCATATAATGCATTTAGAAGGTGTCACTCTGCAGTATACTACTCAGGTATGACAATATGCTATGGAAAACATCAGAAAAAAAAATGCTTCACCATTGCCTCAGGCCAAGCCTTCAAAAGCAGGTTTTCTAGCGACAACAGAAAAATACATATTTGCAGTTTTCCAGCATATCTGCTGCTTGTAGTCTTAAGTATAATCAGTCAAGTAGAAAGGCCAAAAAATAAATAAATAAATGCCAAAAAAAAAAAAAAAGGAATCCTTAAGTGTCCATTCACACTAATACAACTTGTCAAGCGACTTGGTCAGCCTGACAAGTCGTGCACCGTTGCGGTCCATTGTGTAGTACAGGAACGGTTCTAATAGGAGCGACACAAGTCACTCCGACTTAGAAAAAGTGTCCTGTACTACTTCGGGGCGACCTGGAGCGACTTGCATAGACATTCATTTTATGAAGTTCGTGCAAGTCGTGCCGAAGTCGCGCTGCGCGCGACTTCACAGGTTGCCCCCGAAGTCGTGCCGCTTCAGTGTGAATGCGGTCTTACTGTACTAGCTGTCAGCAAAGTTAAAAACAAAAATATTGTTAACAGGCCACATTTTTACCAGCTTGGCTGGTAAAATAACAGCAAGAAGGCAACTTTATAACAGGTTTGAACCATTGCGCTCCAAGCCCTAGTCCAGTGAAGCCAATGTTTCTGGACTGCACTGCACGTGAGATGTCCAATACACCTTAAAGCTAAATTCCTAGTATGGTCTGTAATGCAGTTACATTGGTCCAGCTTGAAGCAACATAAGTTTGCATATGCCATATCTGGTGGATCCCTATGGAAGCTGGAAATCTACGCTACTACAGCCATCGCAGATGTCTTCTGGGTCACGTGTCAAACAGCCTCCCTGCTGCATAGTAACCAGGGATTGCACACTCAGCATAGGCACTAATCACAGAATGTTCAATGATTAAGAAAAATGCAAGGCAAAGTGAAGTGACAGGATGGTGAGGTCACCATCCCTATCTAATCTTTAGCCTGGGACCCGGAAGAAAGTAGCGATCACCGTAGTGGTGGAGACTACCACAATTATATCCAGCTTCCACAGGGATCCCACAGGTAAAATATATGCATACTTATACACTGCTCAAAATAAATAAAGTTAGGTAAGCAGAGGGGGTTGTTAAGAACTTTTCGGGTCCTTTCACACGGCCGCTCCGTGTGTCCGCAAATCATCCCATCCGTTTGCGGATGATTTGCGGACATAATGTAAGTGAATGGCACTGCGGATGTCAGCAGAATACCATCCGCTGACATCCGATTTTCCTCCTTTCAGTTCTGTTCCGTTTTTTGGAATGGAACAGAACCCCATTTTTTCTTCTGTGTAAAAAACGGAAAGGAAGGAAAATTGGATGTCAGCGGAGTCATCCGCTGACATCCGCAGTGCCATATACTTACATTATGTCCGCATATCATCCGCAAACGGATAGGATGATATGCGGGCACACGGAGCGGATGACAGAAATGTCATCCGCTCCGTGGAAAAAAAAAAAAAAAAAAAGTCCCGCAGCGGACCTTTCACACGGAGCGGCCGTGTGAAAGGACCCTTAGATGCTTTGGTATTAATGAAAATTGACAACAGGTGCACTAGATGAGCAACGACCTCCAAAATAGGAGGCCACTGACTTTTTTTTCATACTCAGGGAGGGTGGCCACTGAAGAAGTCTATCAACATCAGGCGCCTCTGTTGATTGGATCACCGATGGGTTATTTTTGCAGACTACTTTTGACAGTAAGAATCACACTGTTAAAGGATTCTGATAATTTTAGGTCCAGAATGGCCAAAGAACCTAAAATGGCCTAACCCATGCACAGCATTTGATCATACAGTCATACTAAAACAGACGCGCACAGCCAAGTCTTGAACACACAGGCAGCATTCAAGACCCAGATACAAAAACAAACCAAATCTCACAGCTGATGGAAAGGACCTTGTCCTTCAGATTTGTGGTTTGCAGTGACATCATGGGGCCGCTCTGCTTTTAGCATTGGGGGCTGGCTCCTGTCTTCTTGATAAATAATGAAGGCTTGCGATTTTTGGCAGCACTGCGCAATATAAAATAAAGAACATTTCGCTCCATAAAAACACATGTTTACCACATCACTGGCTGTCTGTAACAATAGACATTTTCATCCCTCGATGACTAAGCGGATTTAGATGTAGCCAAACCTAAGACACGGTGGACAACGTCCAACGTATGAGATGCTGAGGACCATCAGAGACAGAATGAAAGCGATTAGGGTTTCCTTAAAGATCAAATCAGAATGAAAGATCTTTTTGAATATTATATCTTGTAAAGTAATGCTATGGTTTGTGATGTTTTGAAAGGCTGATGTTTAATGTACAAAAAAAAAGTGTTTTGCTCCAAAGAATGCAGACTAAATTAGGAGAAGGTCTATATAAATCCAAACACTAAAACCTCATAAGCAAGTTTCATTTTGGAATTCATTTTTAAATGTTTTCAGTTTGTGGCTTTCATTAAAATAATACCCATTGATCCTGTTATGAAGGCCCCTTGTTCAGGCATTTCCTGTTATAGGAGAGACAATGATCTTTCAAAATTTCCCAAGCTGCTCCTGCAGCTTTCTAAAGATAAAAAAACGGTCAATCCTGCCATGGTCTTTGTTTAGGCCCTTCCTGTTAAAGTGTGACAATGCTCTGAGATCCTATGCGGTCACCCCTATTACATGGGCTTCTAATGGAGAATGCAAATGGCCGTTTGAACACTTATTATGCAGACATGGTCCACAGTTCTACCCTCAGGGATCCTGCACCTCCAGAGTGCTTGCAGAAAAGCTGTAGGAGATTATCAGCTTTGAGGTGCAACAAAGAAGAGGTCATTAATAAAAAAATAAGATGTAGCACACTCCTAGGTAGGTAGGTGCTAGGTAAATGCATCTATCGCTCCTTCTGCTTATCAGGGGAGCCTGATCTATTAGGTTGCCTGTTACATGTTTCCAGGTGAGATTCACTGGGTCTGAGGGAGTATCCCCACTGCATCCAATGAGGGAGCTTGTTGGACAGTGGAGAAAACCCAGCCCATGACATTAGCTTTTATGGGAGTCCCAGTGGGAGGGCATTCTTGCAATGCATCCTGAGATTGCTCATAAAAGCTGAGGGGACATGTGACAGGGCGTCTTTGGCGGGAAGCAGAGTCCCAGGAGGAGGCAGACAGCTGTCTCCTCCTGCTGTGTGTGAGGAAGGTAGTCGGCCTAGTGAACCAGGTGTGGAGCTGAGCTGCAGAGGATCCAGAGTGCTGAGAGTGGAGCAGGTGGCAGAGTCTCTCAGGAAAAACAGGGTCCATGAGTACTAAGGGACTTGCCAAAGGGTCGGCCCAGGAAGGGGGACCACTCCAATGAAGTCAGGGGGAATCAAGGAGCTAGCTCACACAGAGAGAGAGTTACAGTAAAGGGGGTGCCGTGTAGAACCCTGAAGAATAGGGATAAAGGGGGTGCCTAGTTGGGCCCTGAAGAGCGATTCACAGAGCAATACAAGCTCATTAAATTCTTCTTCACTGCTAGTGACAAAGTGAAGCAGCGGCCTTGCCGCACTCAGCTATATCTAGACGTCCCAGCAAATTGTGCATAGGTCATTCAAGTTGGAGTATCCCACTCATCCCTTAGTATCCTACTCTATCCAAGTTCTCAAATAAAACTACCAAAACCCCTAGACCAGGCATGTCCAATCTGCGCATGCGACCCGGAACTGCAGGCAATGCGGCCCACTGCCCACTTACAATTTTTTTTTTCTGCTGGGGAGGAAGGAAGGCGGGTCCAACTAACTGTAGTCAGAGACTGCCTCGGAAGGGATCATCCTCTAGTTGTGTTAAATTAGTGTTGGGGTGGGGGGCGCGGCAGTGCGGGAAGGTCGCGGTGGCGTTTTATTACTTATATACCTTAACTATAGTATATATTTTATATGCGGCCCAAGAAAATTTCTCTACACTCAATGTTGCCCAGAGAAGCCAAAAGGTTGGACACCCATGCCCTAGACCAGTCATGTCCAACCTGCGGCCCGGGACCGCAGACAATGCGGCCCGCCGCCTGCTGCCGTTATATTTTTTTTAATGGAAGGAGGAAGTCAGGTCAGGGCCGCGGCGGCCGCCTATTGCATTCTGGGAGTTGTAGTCCGTCCATGCACGCTCAAGCTTTCAGTGAGTGGAGAGCAGCGCAGCTAGCAAACTACAACTCCCGAATCTCGGAGGCAGGCCAGGCAGAGGAAGGGCACGCCAGGGAGTCGGGACACATGTGACTGGCTCGGGCTGCTGGGCTGGCTGCAACTGTAGTTGACCCCAGGACAGGTGCATCAACCCCCCCTAGGACTGGAGGAGGCTGTGTGAGTACCTGGAACTGAGCTGGCAGCTGCCATACCTGATTTCAGAGACCCTGACATCCCCAGCTGACCCCTACCTACATGATCATCCCATCTATCTCCCTCCCCCATTTACCCTGCCCCAGTGCCCACCCAGTAACCTCAAAATAGCCCTCAACACTGTGGGTCCTGCTGGGAGATGGCCATAGCCTGTGGGTCCAGCTGGCCGCTAACCACGGCCTGTGGGTCTTGCTAGCTGCTGGCCTGTGGGTCCAGCTGGCCGCTAGCCACGGCCTGTGGGTCACAGGCCATGGCCAGCAGGACCCATAGGCCATGGCCAGCAGGACCCACAGTAGGTCATGGCCCATGGGTCCTGCTGCCCGCTAGCAATGGCCTGTGACCCACAGTCCATGGCCAGCTCCCAGCAGAACCTACAGGCCAGCGGCTAGCGGGACCATCTGATTAGTGACCAGCAAGACCCACAGGTCAGTGGCAAGCAGGACCCACAGACCGAGACTAGCACCCAGCTGGACCCACAGGTCAGTGACCAGCAGGACCCACAGGTCATGGCCAGCGACCAGCAGGACCCACTGGCTGTGGGTCAAGCTGGGAGCCGTCTGTGGACTTTTGGGTCATGCTTGTCACTGACTTGTGGGTCCTGCTGGACGCTGGCCATGCCCCGTTTCTTCTGGAAGCTGACCATGGCCTGTGGGACCTATTGGCCACTAGCCTAGGGTGACCAGATGTCCCTAGTTTTGTCCCGCTCTGCAGGCTGATCCTGGGCAGGTGCACCGCAAGCTGGGGCCCCCAGGGCCAACCCTACCATGGGTCCCGCTGGACCCATTGGGCTGTTTTGGAGGGGAAGGGGGGGGTGAGCACCGCCGGATTACACAGAGCGGGGATCTCCCGCTTACACGTCCCGCCTCCTGGACTGGCTCCTATGATAGACAGTACTCTGTGTAATCCAGCAGCTCTCCTCTCTCTAATCCCCATGCACTGAACAGACTGCATTTATGGACACTGGCGATTCTGAGCTTATGGGCACTGATCAAGCTGCATTGATGGGCACTGTTAAGACTGCACTGATGAGGATGAGCTGATGGGCACTGATGAGGCTGCATTGATGGACACTGGTGAGGCTGCATTGATGGGCCAGCACTACCTGCCAGCAGAAACCGCCAGCACTACCCACCAGCAGTACCCTCCAGCAGTAACCGCCAGCATTACCCACCAGCAGTAACCGCCAGAAGTCGTCAAAATAAGTAGAAAAGGTATGTGCATTAGCGTCTGTAAATTGTTGCAATATGTTTTTTAGTTGTGTTGTGTCATAACATGTCATGTCCTTGTTCATACATGTATGAATAAGGACATGACATTTTCTGGCTGCCTAAGTCACTTGTGCTAGGGGTGCAACTATCCCCCAGCACATAACTGCAACTATCCCAGCATGTGCAGTGTTTCTGACTCCTCCCACCATCACCACTTCAAATCACTGAAGCGGTCATGGTGGTTAGAGTGTTCCATTAATATCTCTCAGAAGTAAACTTCTGTATACTGATTTCATTTCATTTGATCATCCTCTAGTTGTGTTAAATTAGTGCAGGGGGGAGGGGGTCGCGGCGGCGTTTTATTACTTATATACCTTAACTATAGTATATATTTTATATGCGGCAAGAGAAAATTTCTCTGCACTCAATGTGGCCCAGAGAAGCCAAAAGGTTGGACACCCATGTCCTAGACTGTTTCTTGACTTAGCCAAGCAATTTAAAGATGCTAAACTGCCGTGTTGTTGCTATGGGTAACCCAGGGGAACCTGTAACCAGAAGCTCCCAAGGGAGTAGTGCTACAAAAAAAACTAAATAAAAAATAAAACGCCCTGTTAAAAAAAAAAAAAATGCTTTAGCAAAAACTAAATGTCAGTTAGGGTGTACATCTTATTTATAACAAAAGTTTTATAAACGTTTAAAGGCAATGCTCTCCAAAAGTAAAAACGACTTCAAAGTAGATGACATTTGCTTTGCAAGGCAGACCCGTGGATTGCAGCTCTGCTGACTAATAATATCCTATTGCGGTTAGAACATGTTTGGCCCACTGGGCCTAATTAGCCGCTGGGCTGGTAGTCCTGGACAATAAGTGAGGCGCCATAAAAGTGACATCACTTGAATAGTAAATACTAAGTAAAAAAAAAAAGGCCTTTGGGCAAGGATTCCTGGAAAACATATGCAAATAAGTCTCTCCAAAAGCAAAAATTAGTTTTGGTTAAAATGACATTTTTACACTAAAGGTCTGAGCTTCAAATGCACTGGTTTAAAAAAAAAAAAAAAAAAAAAAATAGGATTTAGGAAGAATATTGGTCTGAAATTAAATACAGAAAGAATTACTAATTCCCTTTCTTGCATTGACAGAGTACCTAAAGTAGAACTCCAGACATTTTTATTTTGGTTTTAATTGACCTAACAGAGGGGTCTACCTCTTTACTCCTTTAAAAAAGGGAGATTTTCCTGTGTGTCCCGTTTCAATGACAAGGTTGTCGGCATTGTACTCAAGCCAGAAGGGAGGAAAATTATTTTATATTATATATACACATATATATATATATATATATATATATATATATATATGATTTATATTAGGTTTGTCTCAATATAACAGCTGCAGTGCATTAACATTATTCAGCACTTTGGTGCGGTTCCACTCTCTTAAAGCGGAGTTCCACCCTGGGAAAGTTTTTTTTAATAAAAATACCCCCAGGACAGTCAGGGCTAGTGCATTCCACAATGGATAGCCTCTGATCTGTCCCGGGTCGCACTTACCTTTTAGAAGAAATACTTACCTTGAAAATGTATTTCCAGCGCTGCCATCTCAGGTGTGGGCAGCTTGAAGCCAGCGCAATCCTCTACTGTGTCCTCTTCCGTCTTCTTCGGTCCCACGATGCACTGCACCGGCCCCGCCATCACTTCCGGTGCCGCAGCGTCATCCCTGCACAGCTTTTGGGCATGCCCAGAAGCTGTTTTGCAAGGTATGACGCGCCTGGACCGGAACGGACGTCGGGGCCGGTGCAGGCGCATTGATTCCTGGGAGCGATGACGTTCAGCTCCCAGGAATCATTGCAAGCCAGGACGTGACGAATCGCCGTGGCCGCCGAGAGGGAGGAAGAGGAAGTAAGGTAAGTATATTTTCTTCTAAACAAGGTAAGTAAAAAAAATAAATAAATATTTGCGATTATCCATTTGTTTTTCTGGTGACCCGGAGCAAGAAGATGGAGGTAAGTATAATTTTACGGTGGAACTCCGCTTTAAGGTATTTAAAGTGGTTGTAAACTTCTGAAATGAAACATGAACAAAACATATCCTCCTATAGTGTGTACTTGCCTCAAACTAAAGCACGGAGATTGCTTTCTGCCTCTCTCTCTCTCTCTATCCGCATTAGTCACTTGTGACAGATTACCCCCCCAACACCAAAGAATCTGGTGAGATGGCCCAGCAGACCACCCCCCCCCCCCCCAGCACAGAATGTGATTGACAGTCACAGCTGTGAAGGTTTCCCTACAAGACTGTGTAGAGGACGTGCGTCCTTTCCAACCACTCTGGTATCTCTCCTCTCTATGCTGTGCAGTGGGATACATCAGATCGCTGTTCCTTTCCTGCTTGCTGGAGCTGAAAATTCCTCATCTCTGGCGAAACTGACAAAGCAAGCTTGACTTTTCAGCTGAGCTATGGTTGTCAGCAACCATGTGAGATCCATATATTCAAGGAAAATCCAATAGAAAAAAAAGTTTCATGTGCCTTTTACAGGATCCGCCATAGAATGTATGGAGAACTCTCATACTGGTGACACAAACAGGGACATTTTACCACCAGGGTCCTAGAGAGAAGGGAAGAATTCATGGGGTAAACCACATTTTGCCAGTCCTCCACTATGAACTGCAGCAGATCTCCATAGCAAAAAGATACAATGAACATTACTAACATGAGGTGACAATCTGTAATATATAACTATACCAGCTGACAACACTTGACCCAATGACTTCCTATAAAATCTGAGGCCACTAATCTGTGCCCTACCCTTTACAGACAGGAAAACATTCATATAGAACTGATCCACAGAATGAAGTGTCTACAATACCATGAAAGGATTTTGCTGACAATTTCCTTTTTGCACAAAAAAAAAAAAAAAAAAAAAATTCTGAAAATCTGCAAAAAAGGAAAACCATCTGGATGCAATAATTACATAGCCATACACAATCCATATGCCATATATCAACGAGAAATATCATTTTTGCTTCAAGGTTCAGAAAAGTCTCAGAGCCTCATATACACACTGCATGACATCATGCTACATGAGTAATTAAAAATAATTCCGCAATGATAAACACCTCGTTGGAGATATACGAGGAGAAACATTACAAAATTACCATTTGTATTTTCTATGAGCTCAAGGCTTATTCTAGTAATAGTTATTAAACAGAGCAGTATGAAGACTGCTGCATTAAAGTACAACTAAAGGTTTTGGAAAGCTTGCAGAGGGATTAGAAGACCTGTCCATTTTTATTTCTGTCTGTGCCCCCCTTAGGGAAATTCACCCTCTTTTTTTTTGTCCAGTTTACCATTATTATTGAAATTTAAAGTAAAAGAAAAATCACAAAATTTGAATTGTCCCCAGAAAAGTAATAGAGGGCAAATCTTCCAATTGAGACACTAGTTCTGATGGCCTGGGGGGGTCCCCAAAGAATTCCCTCTCACTTCCTAGTTAGCTACGAGACAGGAAGTGAAGGGAAATCTCCGCAATGGAACACAGATGGTGAAAAAAAAAAATCTGACATAGATTAGAACCCTCCCTTACTCGATCTAAAATTAAAAATAGGCTCCAGGCAAGCAGCTAGACACAGAGTTGAAAAAGGTATGCATGACCTGTACCTATCCTACCTGTCAAAAGCATACTGAATTCTGCTCATCCAGTCTTGTGATCCAGGCAAGTTTATGACCTCATTTTTCTCTAGGACTGTTAAAGTGATTGTAAAGCTTATTTAGGATTTTGTTAAGGCTACTGGGATGAATGGTAAAAACTAGCAATGTGTACGAGGCTTTAGATATGTTGAGTAGCAATCTACAAATAGATACTTTTAGGCTACGTTCACATCTTGGCGTTGCTATTACAGGCGTTTTTTCAGGCGTTTTTATGGGCGTTTTTACAGGCGTTTTTTGTGCAGGCGTTTTTACAGGCGTTTTTAGATTGACTAGAGACCAATGGAAAACGCCTGTAATCTGCCCAAAAAGAAGCTCATGTACTTTGAGCGTTGGGTATTTTGCTCACGGCGTCAAAACGCTCAGATGTGAACAGGGGCCATTGAAGTGAATAGGATTTGTCTTATTGGGCGTTTTGAGAGCAGATCCTAGAGCAGAAAAACGCCTACATGTGAACGTAGCCTTAGGCAATTACAGGCTTTCAATTGTTCCATACCTTATTTTTCTTACCGGTGTAACCCCTCTGCCTAGAGCACTGTGTATAGCTCCTGGAACTTCCCAGGATGCAGCTGTGAGGTCCTGGTTACATCACCAGTGCCTCACTCAGCAGGTAAAACGGAAAAACTGATTAAAAGTAAAACAAAACAAAAAAAAAAAAAAAAATGAATAAATATAGCATGATTTCATTTCAGCATGCAGAATTGTGATTTTTAGAGAAAGGGAGCAGAGAGCTACTTTATCTAGTTAAGCAAAAAAACAAAACCAATGTTCTAAAATTGAATATTTTCTAAAAAAAAAAAAAAAAAAAAAAAGGGACTGTACATATATATATATATATATATATATATATATATATACACATACATATATACATATATAGCCAGCTGTACAGCAGACAGAACAGTCACCGATATGCTCAATCTCCCATTACCACTAGGTAGTGGCATTACGGAGATGGCTGGCCATGTTTTCATGAATCCTGCTCCTAAACAAATACCTGTATAACCCCCTGAGCGCCTATCAGGAGCCAATTAAACAGGAATGCAAACCAGGAAAAGGTTAAGTGTAAACACGGGGATCAATTATTTAGGGGAACAAAAGCCGCTAGTCCAGCAGCATTCCATGGAAATTTCCGCATTCCGCTTCATATATCCAAGAAAAACCGCTCATATAGAGGCAGAGGGAATAGCAGGCTGACATGAGTTAAAGAACAGAAGAAAAAAAATGGCCAAATCACACTGCTGGGCTAAAAACCGGGTGTCAAGAAGATACGCAGCTTTCAAAGTGTGGATGTAGTACAGTCATTAGGCATCCTAACAGATGCCAACCAAAACATGCGAGACAGCAGGAGCACACTGAGACACCATGCCGAAGGCCACACACGCAAGTATAATTGGCAATCCAGTCAACATCTTACTACACTTACAAAACTTTCTTTTTAAAGTTTATTGGTTTGGAGGGTTGAGTTTCTTGGAAGAGGGCAGTCCTTAGTCTGTCTGTTCCTGGGCAGGTCTAGAAGTTCCCTTTTCACAATGTTACAGTAACACGGGTATGAAAACAATTGGTCTTCTACAAACAAAAAATGGAAGTTGTTTTTCAGAAGCACAATGTTAAAAGGTTTCTGTCAGTTAAACACTTTGAGGACCACGCCCTGCCGTTCATGTTTATGAGGAGAACAGTTTGGATGATATCATCCCTGGCACAGGCTCCAGTCAATGATACATGTCAGGGGAAATGAGACTTGGAACACGTCCTTAAACCAAGCGGGCGTCCATAAAATGTTCCAAAACATAACCTTTTTTTTTTTTTATCACTTCAGCAGTGGAGGAGCTCATTATTCACTGAAGTGTAATCTTGTGAGTTGGCCATCCGCTGTCTAAACACCACCAAGGTCTTCAGTTTGTTCTGATTAAAAAAGGATTCCAAGAAAAGCCACATTTTCAGAAATTCCAGTAACATTTTTCTCTAAGCTCAAAATGTTTATTGTTCTTATGTAAAAACCACAAATGTACAAAATGAACACTTCAGGCATAGGTATAAAGTTGGGCAACACAACATTGAAACCAAAAAAAAAAAAAACCACCACAACCTTTTAGGTCGTAAAGAAATGTTTGGCACAAGTTTTCGCGCCGGTTCACATAGGAGCGACGCTACTTTCAGGGGCGACCTCCGAGATCGCGGTGCGAGCAGCGCGCCGCGACCTCGGAGCGGCCGCCACGGACTTCATAACATTGAAGTCTATGGCGGTCGCCTCCTGGTCGCCCCAAAGAAGCTCCGGACCCTTTTTCTAGGTCGGAGCGACTTGTGTCGCTCCTATTAGAACGGGTCCGCAGCTTTCCTATGGGAGGCGACCTGTGAGGCGACCAGGTCGCCTCACAGGTCGCCCTAGTGTGAACCGGGGCTTATGCTGCCCATACAAATGTAATTTTTTTAGCAATTTGTCTGCTTTTCCAATCTTAATTAGGGTATTGTTGATGGTGGGCAGAAAAATTCGTTTGCAATCAAAAGTGGTTGAATCTTAGTACTGCAGCTGGTATGGCCAGCATTAGGGTGGTTATAAATTACTATTTTGGCCTTTTTTAACCAATGAGGGGAATAAAAATTTCCCCTTCCTGTTGGAAACACACCCTTCATTCATATAGATTTTTTTT
Source organism: Pelophylax lessonae (assembly GCF_965119305.1). Lineage (NCBI taxonomy): Eukaryota > Metazoa > Chordata > Amphibia > Anura > Ranidae > Pelophylax > Pelophylax lessonae. The sequence goes on from NC_138775.1 coordinate 61,330,116, forward strand.
TTTTAATCTCAGAACACACTATTATGAAAGAACATGGTCATGTTTGGTCCACCTCCCTTCCGCTGGCCATCAAAAGCGATGGAAAGATCACTGGATAATAGGAAGTGCAAGGAGAAAGAAAGACTAAATCTAGCCATAGATGAATAGAAGTTTGTCGGTTCAGCATGGAATGTCAAAATTTTAAATTCGTCTATGACCATTCCTGCTCGAGAGAAGTCGATCTAATGAACAGAAATGTTGGAAAATTTTAAATCAATCAGTGCCTACAGCCAATTGGTGCTGATAAGTGTATTCTGACAGTTTAGAAGTTTCCACTTTTATAATACAATAGCACAGTGGGAAGGATTCCTCCATCCACCTCGCTTGTGTGAATCGGTGGAATCTGTTTTTTTTTTTTTTTTAAATCAGCTTTCCGACTCATGGAAAAAAAAAAAAATGCTTTTCAGGTTTGCTTTCAAATTGAATAATTAGCCTGGGTTCACACTAGGGCGGCTTCAAAGTCGCCCCAACTCTGAAGCCGCCCCGTGCAGCGCATCTTCAGCGGGGCTTGCATACGACTTCTCTATTAGAAGTCAATGCAAGTCGCCCCCAAAGTAGTGCAGGAACCTTTTTCTAAGTCGGAGCGACTTGAGTCGCTCTGATTAGAATGGTTCCATTGCACTGAATGGAGCGCGACTTGTCAGGTGGCTAAGTCGCCTGACAGGTTGCCCCAGTGTGAACCCAGGCTTATCTTCCTGGATTCTAGGAACATCGCAGTCCCTAAAAAGCTGAAGCATCATCAGGTAAGCGGACAGATATGCTTTAAAAGTAAACTTTTAGTCAGTAATTATGAAGGCTACTATTAACCTCCAGTTCTGAAAATTCTAGTTCCTGGACCCACATGGTGATCCAATGGCTTTAATACTCCTACCAACATAACAAGTATGGGGAATAAGGAGCTCTGCCTTTGCTTCTAATCTGCATTCTCACTCAATGCGGAAGTGCTGACCATAAGAGGCAAATAGACCTGCAGAGATAAGTTCATGTACACATTACCTACACTATTAGAGAATTAAACACAGGCACATCCACTGTTTGCATATGGCTTAGATCCTGCAATCCTTGATATAAGCCAGGCATCCAGCTCTTCTACATATACAACAACCTAATTGAGGCACATGTGCAATAACTAGGGTTGCCACCTCATCCCTTTAAACTAGAACACATTAAGTACACAGGTTCTGAGGCTAATATAATGCACATAAGGCACTAAAGGGCCATACACACTATAAGATTTTCTGAAGACTTTTTCCTTTAGACTTACCAAAACCATATAATATGAGGTCAAACCTAAACACTTTCAATTTGTATGCAATCTGGCAGGCCCTTGCACTACATAGAAAAGGTAAATCTGAAGGAAATCTAACCACAAAAGTTGGATAGTGTGTATCCAGCTTTTGTGATCTTAGTGACCTTAATCAGCCACAGAACATATGTAAAAAATGTGTGTCCTGGTTTAAAAGGGATGAGTTGGCAACCCTAGCACTTATCCATATGCATCAGCGCTGTACAAGAAGCACCAGTGTGTTATCCCTTTAAAAGAGATAACAGTGGATTTATAGTGCCTGCTGAACGGAACCACCAATAACAGGGGGGGGTCAACTTAGTAGGCGGAAGTGGGGAACAAAAAAAAAAAAAAAAAAAGGGACATTTATGAAGCAAATGACTGACCAACATAGAAGCAACTCAGGGTGGCAGTCAAGAAGACTATTTGATTTTTATGTATTTGCGCACCCTGCACCTGGAACCCTGGGCAGGAAACCAACATAGTTTTTCATGGGTCTGTGACAGAATTACCACTGGAGAGAAGATCAATTTTCAGTTGCATTTTTTTTTTTTTTTTTTTTTTTGGGGGATACATGGATTTTGAAAAAAAAAAAAAAAAAAAAAAGTGTTCAAAAAACAAACAATCCAAATATTATGATCTCTAACGGATATGAAAAAAATAAATAAATAATAAAAAAACAACAAAAAAACAAACAAACAGTTTTGTAGCAAATAATGGCGCTTTTCCACTGCATGGTACGGGTTAGAACGGTTCGGTACTGTTTGGTACAGCGGCGCCTTTCCACTACATGGTACGGCTCACTTAAACAGTACCACCTCGTTGGGGTTCCAAGCAGGCCGTACCGATACCATATCCCACAATCCTTTGCATTCAGCAATGATTGTTTGTCACTACTAGCCACTGATTGGTCAGAGAATCGTTGTAATCCCACCCACTTAGTACTAAGTACTACAACAGTGGAAAAGCAAACTGAGCCGAGTAGAGCCTATACAATGCTGAAAGGTGCCGACTCGTACCACGCAGTGGAAAAGCAAACCGAGCCGAGCTGGGCCAAGCAGTGCCGAGTGGAGCCGAGCCGGTACTTGCAGGGGAAAAGTGCCATAACTGATGTTCCAAATTATATAATGGAATTATGTCTGCAAGGATAAAATACATTTTTCTCAAGATGAAACTCACTCAAACATATGAAATTGCAAATCAAACCTCCCCCCCCCCCCCCACACACACACACACTTCACTGGTAATGTAGCATGGGTCTCATAGATGTCCCCTGGAAACCACATACATCATTGATGGGTCAGCACAGAAGGAGAGAGAACAAGGTGACCACAGTTGGTGTTTTTTCCCCCAATTGGTGGCACAGGAGTGGGGCTCCATGATATGGAAAAGAATAATTGCTTCCCTAAATACATTGACATTGCGTTGATTTTTCAGGGGGGTGTCAGCTTTAAGTAGAGATCAGGGACTGGCTTTGTTTTGTCCCTGTGCTACTATAAAGCAGCCGATAGAGGGATTTATGAAGCAAGCTGCCCTTTGAGAATAAATTCCTATTGTTGCTTTTGTTTAGCATTATTTGCTGCATGACACATTGAGAAACTGTATACACAAATACCAGAGCTGGACAGAACTTACATGGAGATAGTATATTCTTTATCAGGTCAGCCATTACTTATATACTGGTCATTCAGCAGCAAGGAACCATCTGAAAATTTAGTCTGTGTGACATAAAACACACAGATTTATGATAAACCGGTCATTTCAGGCATTTGTACCCAAATCGCCTCCCATTTCCTCAGGCAGATCTCCATAGTAATTCATGTTTGTGTTTATCAGAAACAATACAGTATTTATGAAGAAACTGACAGAAATGCTGCATGTCATAAATGATAAATATGCCTATAAAACCTAGAAAGCCAACTAGCAGAGGCTTAGAAGTCAGCGCTAAGCTAAAAGCAATGAGATCAAACACAAGCAGATGGTACAAAACATTCCAGGATCATCACAAATGCATATTTCCATTGGAATGGAGTGATGTAGGGATTTCAGACATTGCTTAAAGTGGATCAAAACCCTCCTATGTTTTAGTAACTGAAGACATTGCCATCTTAGCCTCTATTTAGCCAGCCATTTGGGGGCTTGAATGAACAGATCAGAGCGGACATAAGTCCACTGGCAACTGACAGTTATCACCAGAGGCACGCCTTGACTGTAAAAGAACGCACATGGGGAGCAAATGGCTAGAGCAGTGATGGCGAACCTTGGCACCCCAGATGTTTTGGAACTACATTTCCCATGATGCTCATGCACTCTGCAGTGTAGTTAAACATCATGGGAAATGTAGTTCCAAAACATCTGGAGTGCCAAGGTTCGCCATCACTGGCCTAGTGCATTAGCCAGGGATTATTGAAAAAAACAAAAACCCAAAATGAATACGCACACTTCCACAGAAGCAATGCACATGACAACAATCTCCGAAGGTCAAACGATGTGGCAACAAGCGACCAAACAATAGGCATTGTCGGCAGGCTGATGCGTTTCAAGGGGTGTGTCCCCTTCCTCAGAGCTCCCCGAAACGAGTCAGCCTGCCAACACCTATGGTTTGTATTCATTTGGTTTCTTCTTCAAAAAAAAAATGTGCTAGCAGGTAGACTAAAGCAAAACACAGAAAAAAATATATAAAAAATGTGTTCTTCAGATCCAAAGTCTCCCAACTTTTTAAAGAAAAAAAAAATGAATAAATAAAACGTAGGCCTACCTGGAGGAATAAATTTGATAACAGTCAACTATTAAAAAAAAAAAAAAAAAAAAAAACCTGACTAATGCCCCATACACACGTGCAGATTATCTGCAGACTTTTGTCTGCAGACTTACCTTTTCTATGTAGTGCAAGGGCCTGCCGGATTGCATACAAATCGAAAGTGTTTAGGTTTGACCTCATATTATATGGTTTTGGTAAGTCTGCAGACAAAAGTCTGCAGATAATCTGCACGTGTGTATGGGGCATAAGGCTCTCCCTCTACTTCCAAGTATAACCCTCCCATGACAACTATGTGTACCCTATGGGACCCGGGAGACAACTCAGCAAAAATATACATATATAATTATATACTTAATTCGTATATCAGAAAATAAAATGGCACAAACAAACAGTACCACCAAAATGCAATAAAAATAAAAACATAATTGGCCAATTATAAAAAAAAAGGAAGGGGCATCCCCCAAAAAAGGAAAGAAGCAAAAACACAGCACAACATTGGTTTGGGCAGTTAAAGTGGTACTAAACCCTCATACCCTTTACAGCCAAGAAAGCTGCCATCTTAGCCTCGGTCTGATCTGCAGCTGTCATGGCGCAGCACATGTGATCAGTTATAAAACCAGCAATTTGATGGCTTGACAAATCAATTGAGAGCACAAGCAACTGACAGTTATCATGTACCACATACCTTGAAGGTAACTGTTTAATCAATGGAATAAATTCCCCTTTAGAACAGAACTTAAAAAAACAGTTCCATTCTGGAATATGTCAGGAGTGTAACTGCAAATTTGCTTGTGCTGTCAAATCATTAAATGACTGGTGTCAAAGCTGATTACATGTGCAGCATCATAGTAGCTAAAGAACAAACAGAGGCAAAGATGGCAGCTTCCTTGGCAGAAAACGATAGGAGGGTTTAGCTCCACTTTAAGGCCCCACAGGGTACTGTGTACAGCTGGCCTGAAAAATCATTGGCTATAGGGGAACTTTACATCGGTACTAGGGTGAACCCTCACATACGTATGGTCATACAATCCTGGACGCCGGGTGCTCATGTGCACGAGGCCTAAGGATTTAATAACATTTATTAAACATTTCTAACTTAAAGCAGGACTAAACTTAATACTCACCTCCTAATTCCATTGATGCGGCAGTTAGTCATCTTCTACGCAGCTTTTTGTTGCTTATGCGGTCAGTGGCAGAATGACATCATCCCACGCATGCGCAAGACCTCCCTGCTCGCAGTATTTCATCATTTAACCTTAGTTCCGCTTTAAAAGTTAGTTTGGAAAACAATTACATTAGTGGATTTAGATCTCCTCTTTTAAAACTAAAACCCATTGCAGAATGTTTATGATATCCCAATTATACCAGGAACATGAGCAAAAAAAAAAAAAAAAGTCAACTTCTTTGTGTAAACCACAACGCCTCATCTAAGAAAAAAAAAAGAAGAAAAAAGCTATCCCCCCCCCCCCCCCCCCCATTTGAAAAATAGTAAATGTATATTTACGGCCTAATGAATTTGAGGAGGTCCACAGAAAACAAAACAGGACACTTCTGCCATGGCTAAAAGGACGTTCCATACAGCATGGACAGGAATGAAGCCAAACTTAAACATGAATTGTGCATCATAGAAGGCATTTGCTTAGCAAATGACAATAAAAAAATTGCCAATTTCACAGAATGCAGCTCTGTGGTTAGCTGTGTCATGGGTACGCTGCTGGTATGAATGGAATTTGCAAGTTCAAACAAACATTTCATGGACATCACAGAAGTTACCTTCAACCGACATGGGTCTTTATCAGCATATTTCATACCAAGCGTCACCGTTTAAGCCTCGGCGATATACTGATCATTTCTGGGTAATCTATAAACACCAGCAAAAAAGGTAAATAGAGGTGTTGCTCATAGCAACCAGATGCATCCAATGGTTACTGAAGCTTGAGCCAGAAAGCGATATTTGAATTCCAACTGGTTTCTCCAAGGACAATGCACTTGTGATCACCGAGTGACAGTTTCCCACTGTGTGTGTATAAATGTTGCCCATAGCAACCACTCCTATGCTTCTTTTCACCATCTACACTTCAGTAAGAAAACAGCCATTGGTTGACTTGGATAACAGTGCTTTGGTCGCAGTCCCGCTAAAAATCGCTGATCGCCACTATTACTAGTAAAAAAAATAAATATGATAATCTTTCCCCAAGTTTGTAGACGCAATAACCTTTGCGCAAAGCAATCAATATACACTTTTTGGGATTTTTTTTACCAACAATATGTAGCAGAATACAAATGGGCCTAAAATGACGAAAATATTTTTTTATTTTTTTGTTTTATTTGGAATGGTAAAAAAAAAAAAAAAAAAAAAAAAAATCGCACAGGTGATCAAATACCACCAAAAGAAAGCTCTATTTGTGGGGGGAAAGAAAGGACATCAATTTTTATTAGGGTACAGCGTCGCACGACCGCGCAATTGTCAGCTAAAGTAACGCAGAGCCACATTTCTAAAAACGGCCTGGTCATTAAGGGGTAAATCCTTCTGCTCCAGAAGTGGTTAAAAGGGTTCTGAATGCCCAGGGTGCGAGATGGATCAGCGATCATGTGATCGGCTGTCACGTGATCAGGTGCTGGTACCGATAATTAGTGAGGACTGAGAGTGGTCTTTGAGAGCCCAGTCTGCGGTGAGGGAGCGTGCCGTCAGCACCAAAAAAAATAGCTACCCAACAATGCAAATGTGCAGCATGCGAGCGTTTAAACCCACCCTTTTGCCACCGCACATGTGTTACATGGGCATCAACGGGTTTGGACCAATTCTGAGTTGGCATATAGAGAAACAGTGCTCAGAGTGGGGCAAACATATGTGCAGGTAAGCGGTCATGAATGTAATTCTTGGCATCCTAGAAACCAATCATGCTTCCCCAACACCATTCAGATTCCCGGTCCCACATCTGAATGCAAACAAAGGGGCAGGGGATGCTGGCTGACCTATTAATCAAATATGGTGTCCATATTTGGTCAGTGACTGAAATATCCCAGCTGGCAGATGAAGGGGGGCTAGGGATGTGTTGTTGGTTGCTAGGACTGTCAGCTGTGCAGCAGACAGTGCCTTAGCAACCTTTCCAGCATTCTTTATGAATTCCAGGGTATTGTTTCTGCAGCAATACATAGATTATATGCAGCCCTGAGGTGACATCAGGTGCCACATACAAGGGACCCCGTCCCTTGTATGTTGACCACCATTAGTTAAGAAACCAAGACCCTTTGCACGCAGCCGTTAAAGAGCAGTGAGTCCCCCAGTGTTTTAGTGGTCCCAGAAGGGACAGGTACAGCACCAGCCCAGATGCAGACAGCCTGTCAGTCTATGGCAGGCCACGCCCGCGACTTGACTGGGATGAGCGATGTAAGGAATGGTACCGCTGTTTAGGACCCTAAAGCCCCGTACACAGGCAACGATTATCAGCCGACCGATCGTCCGTCTTTTGTCCAGAGTGGTGTTTTGTTGGTTGGAATGTGCCTAGACTGCACACGAATTTTCTCGCCCAACAAAATTCTACTTCAGAAGTGATGTCATGTGTTGGTTTGCTTTCTTTGTGTTCTTTCTTCTCTGAGCATGCCCAGACTTGCTCATTAGATTTTTCCCTGTCGAAATCTGTACTGACTGCACGAAAATCGGCCGTGTTTTGACGGCGGACAAAAATTTTATAGCCTGCACACCAGAATTTTTTCGGCCCAAAAGTCAGAGTTGGCTGTCGGAAGCATCATACTAACAAGCCGAAAATCGGCCGATCGGACGTTGGATGAAAATTCCCTGCCAATTTTCAACGCTTGTGTACGGGGCTTAAGAGTTCAGGGTTTTACTCTACACTGCCTTACTACAGAAACTTGAACGTCCATCATACTATACAACTTCAGGCACATTTTATGGCCACCTCTGAATCTTTATGTAGCTGTCAGTTTTACTACTGCTTTATGACTAACCAGGTCTCTGTCTGCCTTGTTTCCTGAAGTATGGCAATGTCTAAGAGCTACAGATTACAGATGTTTGGCAATAGGGAAAATCAGTCTGATAAAGATAGAGTCAGATGGGGTCTAAGCTCTTCACAGGCACTTATACAGTCATCAACTTGCTGCACCTGTAGCAGGTACTGTGTCCCAACAGACGGGCGTGTTCATAAATGACAAAATTAGTCATGCTGCCTACAGCAAACAATCAAAGATCAGATTTATTTGCAAACCAGAAAAAAATTCAGCTGGGATCTGACTAGTTATACAGGCAACACCCCCCATAAACTTGGAAATCAGCTCCATTGATCTTGTTAGGCACGGGGTGTATGAATTTGTTAATTCCCACTAGAATTTCTGTGTGTAACATCTTTTCTTTTTAGATGTCTGGACTCCGACATCTGCCAAGACATCGATGTAAAGGGAGACAAGACACCCAACTGCCTTGCTCCTAATTAGTGTAGAATAGTGTATCACAGTGTGGCGTAATATAGTGTGGCGGCATTAGCCGATTCAATAGAATCCAGCCAATATTTAGCCTGTGTGTATGGGAGTCGGTTTGAGGCTTTCGTCGAAGGGGCGCGACCAAAAAAGATCTGCTGACCGGCTTACCATCAGCCCTCTCAGCCAATGGTTGAGCACACTGACCGGAGTGTTCTGGCCATCCCTGCCAGAACACCACCGAACAGCAGGGGAGATGGCTGTACTAACGTCGGATAGCCTTTTTTTTTTTTTTTTTCTGCTCAGCCCTGCTGGGTTGAACTGAAAAAAAAAAAAAAACGACTAGCGTGTATAGGGCTTAATGCAGCACAGTGTAGTGTAATGTTGTGCAGTGCAGAGCAGTGTACAGCAGTGTCATGTTTTGTAGAATAGTGTAGTGTACAGCAGTGTCGTATACTGTAGTGTAGTTTAGTGAAATGTAGACTAGTGTAGTATCATGCACAATAGAGTAGTGTGCAGTGTAGGGCCTGGCCAGAGAGGGAATATTTTGACACAGTTTGCCAACTTAAACATGTATTGCAATGCATGTGAACTAAAGCCCCTGTTTTTATGCAACGTTTGCTAGAAAGGGTTTATAGCAGTGTACAGAATAGTGTAGTATAGTGTGCTGCAGAGTAATGTAGTGAAAGGCAATGTGGATGAGAGTAGAGTAGAGCAGAGCCGGATAGTGTAGCATAGTGCAGAGTAGGGTAGCACGAGTAGGATAGTGCAGAGAAGTACAGAGTAGGCCAGAGGAGTGGTCTATATAGGTGCATCGTGGCCAAACCTCGGCCACTTCCAACCAGTATACAGCTGTTCCTCGGACCAGTCCATTCTACAGGAGGGGGTGCTCAACGCTTCTCCGGAATACTGCTCAGTCTATGTATCCCAGGTGGACAATCGTGAATAACCGAAAAGCAAATAATTAATGGCTCTCTGGGAGGAGGATGGCAGAAAGAGAAATGCTAGCCATGTTGAAAAGTCATGTACAGAGGAAAGGGGGCGGGGTGATATGCCAGATGCATACCTGCCAACTACTGAACTTGACAAAGAGGAACAATTCTTTAAGGGGCATAATAAGAGTTTAGCTGGATACACACTATCCAACTTTTGTGGTTAGATTTCCTTCAGATTTACCTCTTCTATGTAGTGCAAGGGCCTGCCAGATTGCATACAAATTGAAAGTGTTTAGGTTTGACCTCATATTATATGGTTTTGGTAAGTCTAAAGGAAAAAGTCTTCAGAAAATCTTATAGTGTGTATGGGCCATTAGATCTTAGGTCTCATGCACACTTGTTTATGGGGTCATGTGCAATTACATATGGGAACCCCAGTAGGGTTGCTGGCGATTAGCTGCAGGGAGAAGACCAATTGAAAGCCCTGCATCCAGGGCTGATCATTGCTGGAAATCGCTTCAATAACTGTATGTGCAACAGGAGGCTGACGGCTACTGCAGCTAAATCACTCATGGGAGCAGACAGTCTGCATTTAGGGCTGAACACTCGTGCAGGTAATTAAAAAAAAAAAAAGTAAAAGTAAAATATGAATGAGAAATAAATAGCACAAAAAAAAAAAAAAAAGGATCAATTAAGCGCCTGTTCACACCAGTGTGACTTTTAAATCGAGCTACTTCAGTGCGATTTCAAAGCTGCACATCAGTGCGATTTGCACTGCCGATTTCATTGTGGCTTGCGACTTCATTTACCGGAGGTCTATGCAAATCGCAATGAAGAAAAAAAAAGAAGAAGAAGAAAAAAAAAAAAGTAGTGCAGGAACCTTTCATAATCTGTCGAATAATCGCAAATTGTTATTTTAGCAAAGTAAAAAATAACAATGTGGGGAACTGCACTGTCCAGTAAGTTAAAAGTATACTATGCATCAGTGTGGAAATAATCTGGCCTGAGGTCAGGAATGAAAATACATTGTAACAATTCAAAGTTTCTTAGTATTTCTGTGTGCATTTATTTATCTTCCTCTAGTGTAGTTTTAGGCCCCTTTCACACGGGGTGGACTCTGCCAGTCAAGTGGATCTGCCTGCTCAGCAGGGGGATTGGTCGTGGATCTGCCTGCTCATCAGGGGGGATCGGTCCGCTGATCCCTGCTGAGCAGGCAGGTGAAAGGTCTGTGTTTATTCCGCTATGCAGCACAGACACAGATACATCACGCTGTTTTCTATGGGGCGATCAGATGGAAACGGACCGCCTGTCCATTTTTATTTGACAGTCATCCGATTAGCCACTGTTTTTGGGGGCCCGGATTTGATGAAAGCAGGTGTAAACGGACACATGTCCATTTACATCTGCCTCCCCCATAGAGAAGAATAGGTGGTCTAAAAAACAGACAGGTGGACCCGATCGGTCCAATGGCATAAAGGGGCCTTAGAATGTAGATTTAAAAAAAATAAAAAAAATTGTGAAAAAAAACTGCCAAAAATAAATACAAAATTTCAGTAATACATTTTGCAAAAAATAAATAAATAAAATTAAATATCTAAACGCATTTGGGAAATAACGCATGTTTTTTTAGTGAATTGACTACTTTTGGAGATAAATACTGCATGAGTTATTTTAACTCAAAAATGTATGTGGTATTTATCTCTTTATGAATTGACCCCTATATCACTAGCGGGTAAATCGCTGCTTGAGGGAGGAATGGAGGAGGTGTGAAAGGGATGGGGATGTGTGAAGAAGAATTGGTCAGATACCAGGGAGGATTAGGTATGTGAATGATTGATGGACAGATAGAAATATAAATAATGTAGTGAGAGAGGAGGACGGAGTAAAGGGCCATACACACTATAAGATTTTCTGAAGAATTTTTCCTTTAGACTTACCAAAACCATATAATATGAGGTCAAGCCTAAACACTTTCAATTTGTATGCAATCTGGCAGGCCCTTGCACTACATAGAAAAGGTAAATCTGAAGGAAATCTAACCACAAAAGTTGGATAGTGTGTATCCAGCTTAAGATGGAAGACTCGTGAAGGAGGAAAAGGGCAAGTGGGGAGACATAGCAACCTAGTGGAGAGATATGGCAGATACATAGATGTTAGTGTATAATGAATAGATGGGGTGATGCCGGAGACAAAGCCCCTGTACACAGGACAAAGGGAAAAATCTGGGAAAGTCGGGATATAGGATGACCAGTGTTTGCGTACAGCAACCTTTACAAGTCAATGACAGGCTATGGCCATATGCTAGTAATCGCACGTCCATGTGTTTAGTTGTGTACAGGGACAGATGTGCACCCCTGAACACAGACAGTTTGTGTCCAGGACTATATGCAAGTAAACACAGGGATATGTGGTTATTGGAGTACAGCCGCATTTCAATGATTTGTACAGGGGACTGGCTCTCTGCCCTGTGCGAATGAGCCCTAAAGATTGCTGTGGAAGGCTTACAGTTTAAGAACCCAGAATTGATCATTTTTTGTTAGGAGCAGCAGCTTCTCAGACAGGCCTCTTATCAGGCAGACAACAGTGCTGAAAGGACGTCATCGAACGCCGACAGCGATACAGAACAAAGTCCACCTCGCAGTACAGTAAGCATTCACATGTGCCCAGAGACTTTGTCTTCCTACTAAAGGGGCCCTGTCACCACAGTCACTTGTATGCAAAACCCTACCTGCTAAAAAAAAATAATAATAATAAAATAAAAAATGTATCTATCCAGCATTTAAGTACAGCTGCTTCACTACAAGTAGCCCACATCGCTGGGTGCTTGGAGTAACAGTCTCCCCAATATGCACTTTGTTTTCTCCTTTCAGGCTTGTGCCCCATCTAGAGACAAATGACCTGGTGGTAGAAACCACAGAGTGCAGCGGGGGAGCATGTATTCCATACACCCAGAAGTGTGACATACTCGTAGCAGTCAGAAAAGCTTTTCAAGTAATTTTACTTTACTTTTAACAGGTAGCTTATGGGAAATGTTCCTGTGCGGACACGTTCACTTTAAGGGAAGAATATTGGGGTGGTCTTTGCGGACTTTTGAAGAATACGATTTTTGTCTGACTGTCTCTTACATCAGTACATTCTGAACCAATACTTTGAGGCAGAAAAAGCCCTCCAGATTAAAGTAGTTGTAAACACTAAATTGTTTTCCTTACCTTAATGCAATCTCTGCATTAAGGTAAAAAACCTTCAATGCTCGTCCCCCCCACCCTATATACATACCTGAGCTCAATTCTGATCCAGCAATGTGCATGAGAGCAGTGGCCCTCTCAGTTCTCTCCCTCCTCATTGGCTAAGAGACAGCAGCCTGTGAGGAGGGAGGGAGCGAGCATGGGGCTGAGCCATGCTCTGTGCGTCAATGAATACACAGAGCCGGCTCAGGAGCAAGCACACACAAATGCCCCCATAGCAAGCGGTTAAACCACTGCACAGGTTAGTAGAACATGTTTTTTTATTGTAAAAAAAAAAAAAAAATATATAAGGTTTACAATCACTTAAAGGCCTCATGCACACTGAATGTTTTTTCTGCTCCTAGGGGTACTTAGTGTTTTTTTCTGCCTGTGTATACCCCTGCATGTTAGTGTATGCATCCACGCATACATATAGGCATTTAGAGGAGTTTAAAAGGCAGAACACCCCCCACTACAGCTAGTGCGTCTAGGCACAGCAGTTTTAGCAGGAAAATAAATTATTATTCAACCCAATGAAGTGAATTAACACCCAAGAGCTTGACGCGCCTCATCGCGTTATACAAGTTTACAAACGTCAAGCGTTTCTTCTGTCAAAACTCTGCTGCCAGGAAGAAAAGGATTCTAGGAGAGTTAGCAAAACGTCCAATGTGCATGGGGCCTAAAAAGTCAAACCACCCGGTATTCTCAGCTCCCTCCCCAGAGACCAGTAGAGTTCAGTCACACTGTTTTTGGCGGTAAAAAAAGAGATAATGATTTCTTTATCGCAGTCTCCAGTGTCAGAACAGGACAGCGCTCTCACACAAGCGTTCAGTGAAAGTGATGAAAGATTTATCTGTGTCACCGCTTCCACTGTACAATACATCAGCAAACATCAACACAGCAGGCTTTTCTCTCATCTCATCCACGCTTCAAGTACCTCACAAACGGTTTGCAAAATATTTGCAGCACATAAAAAAAGCCGGCCTTTGGGTGACTCGTTTTATTGTAAACATTCCATGTTAAAAGCATTTCCACTTTTGTTGAGCAAAAAAACATTCCCCTCAGTGCCGGTTCACACTAGGGTGACCTGTGAGGCGACCTGGTCGCCTCACAGGTCGCCGCAGGTCGCCTCCCATAGGGAAGCTGCGGACCCGTTCTAATAGGAGCGACACAAGTCGCTCCGACCTAGAAAAAGGGTCCGGAGCTTCTTTGGGGCGACCAGGAGGCGACCGCCATAGACTTCAATGTTATGAAGTCCGTGGCGGCCGCTCCGAGGTCGCGGCGCGCTGCTCGCACCGCGACCTCGGAGGTCGCCACCTAAAGTAGCGTCGCGGTAGTGTGAACCGGCGCTTATGGTGATCTCTGTACATTGCAGGGATTTTAATAAACTTTGTTGCAGATTCCTACCTTTTGTTATTCTGAAGAAACCATTGTGTGTTTCTCTGTGCTGGGTGGGTAAAAAGGGAGTGGTTTCATAATTATCTATCAGCTGTGGCAGCTGCAGGGCTCTAATAGGGAAAGCTGCTGGGCCTGTATCCCTTTAGACGTGTTCTTATCGGGAGTATCTCACCAAAAGCTACATTTTTATTGCAACGGAAGCCAGAAATCTGACTTGTATCTTAAGCAGACTGCTGGAAAATTGGTGAGCCAATCACACAAGCAGGAAATGATGTTTCTTGGGTGTGGTCAGTATACATTCTGTGTACAGAACAGCTCCAGGTAGCCATATTGCATTGCAATTTTAGAAAATGACAACGGGTGCAGATTGAAAAGGAAAAGTCATTTTTAATAACATTCAATTACAATATTATTTTTTATCGAAATTGTATACGCTAAATTGTTTTTTCTTTATTTGCCATTTTTTTTTCCCCAACGAAAGTGGAATTACCCTTTAAATGAAAAATTCACTTTTTTGCAAGCACTCTGTCCCCAAAACACAAATGGCATTAATTCCTTCCCACCCAGCCTGGGCATCCATTTAATAGGGTTTGTACTAGTGACCGACATTGTTTTTTCATTGTCGATACCGATATCTTGGTCATTGCGTATCGGTATCAGCCGATATGGTCCGCTATTTTCGTACATTTAAAAAATATTAGGGATGCACCGAATATTCGGCGGCCGAACATTATTCGGCCGAAAATAGAAAAAATAGCACTTTCGGTGTTCGGCCGAATAAGTCAAAAGGCCGAATAATTTTGTGCCGAACAATAGGGCTGAACGATAGTCGATATGATATCGACTATCGTTCTGTGGCCGTAGGCGATATTCATATCGCCGAGGTCACGATATTTACAGGGGGAAGGGACTCGGAGGAGGACAGGAGGACTCACAGACTTCCGTGAAGCCGGGACACTTCAGCGGTGAGCATACATTACATTACTCACTCGTGCACTGCAGCCCGCCCCACACATTCAGTGAGTCTTACTCTCCTCCCTAGTTTTTTCAATGGCACATTCAGGAAGCCAATCATGCCGTGATTAGCTGCACAGCGGAACCAATCACGCATGCCTGCACACCTGATTGGTTCCGCTGTGCCGCTACTCACGGCGTGATTGGCTTCCTGAATGTGCCATTGACAAAACTAGGGAGGAGAGTAAGACTCACTGAATGTGTGGGGCGGGCTGCAGTGCACGAGTGAGTAATGTATGTATGTGGCTGTGCTCCTTTCCAGGCTACTACTAGTCCACCTCCAGCCTCCTACTACCACCACTATGAGAGACTGTCTGTCACTGTATAATCTGATCGAGTCCACACTGACACTGACTGACTGTCACTGAGTAATTGATGTTACCACATTAACCCTGACCTGCCCAGTGCCCTGTATCTGCAATTAAAATTTACAAGGCTGCCTGCATGCTTCCTGATTTCCATTCCCAGCATCCTTCCCAATCCCTACAGTGTCACTAACATTAACCCTATGGTACAAGGCTGCAGTGTGCACTGAATCCCATTCCCTACAGTAACATTTAGGGAGAGAGACATGAGAGGACAAGAGAGATAGAGAGAGAGAGGACAAGAGAGAGGACAAAAAATTGGCAAAATAAATGGAAAAAATGCGAAACACCGCGTTCGGTATTCGGCCTTCGGCCAAACATTTCATTATAATTCGGCTTCGGCCAAGAATTTCATTTCGGTGCATCCCTAAAAAATTATATATATATATATATATATATATATATATATATATTTTTTTATCTTTTTTTTACTTGACAGGTACTCTTGTGGAGGGATCTGGGGGCATAAAAGACCCCAAACCCCTCCTCTGCACTTAAAAGCATTCAAAACGCCAAGTCTGGCTATTTTGAATGCTGTCATTTTTTTTAATCTGGTGCCAGTACCCAGAAGTGATGTCATGACATAACTTCCGGGTTTTTGCATGGAGACCCGTTCAGAGCCAAATGCGACTTTGATTGGGTCTTCGGTGGCCATGCAGGCTGGTTGCCCGGGTCTCTTGGTGGGACAGGAAACCCAGGTGAGCTGCGGAAGGCGGCGGGAGGGGGGGGGGGGCGAGGCTTCTCAGCTGCATCGGTTGTCCTTACAAGACAGCCGACCGTTGGTTAAGGACACCGGTACGGGAGTGATGCCTCTAGCTGCAGCCATCACTCCGGTACATGCACTTTCCGAAATATAGGTAATATCAGCCACCTTGGTGGCTGATTTCGATATATCGGGGAAAGTGCATATCGACCCTCGATATATCGGCTTTGCTGATAATCGGTCGATCCCTAGTTTGTACAGCTAAAGGGATGGGAAGGATCAGCAGTCATGGAGCTGATCCTACTGATAATTATTGGGGACCAAGAGCTGCCTTTCACAGCTCGCTTTGTGCACTTGGGAGTGCGTAGTAAGTGAACTCTTACACAAATATCGGCCTCCCAGCAATGCGTATGTGCGGTGTGTGGGCATTAAAAGCCAACCTTCTGCCACTGCACATGGGTTATGCAGGTGGCAACGGGTAAAAAGCCGTTTGTAAATGGATCACCTGGAAAAGATAACTTACTTTGCCCTCACATGCTTCCAGGAGCAACGGGTGACACCACAGGACCTCACTACTGCCTCTTGGTGTCAGCAGCCCCAATTTCAAATCCGACAGCTGCAGTGGAGGGGGTACTCAGCCCCCCCCCATGCAGTTATAGGGGGGGTACCCACTTGGCACCATGTTAGAGGTTATCTGTCCTAAACATGCGTCCCATGTAACATGGTCTTAAAGGTGGACCTAGGCTTTAAAATGTAGGGAAATTATCTCTCAGGCTGGGTTCACTTCCATGTGTGTTGGAAACGCAAACAAAATGACATGCCTTCCCAACACACACAGAACATACTGCCCTTTGGCAGACGCCTGGCAGTGCCAATTATATTTAATGGCACGTTCATACATCTGCAATCGTGCACATTCTCGCATGCGCCAAACCACCATTGCTGCAGCACCATGCAGTTCGGTGCGGTGTGTTTTTAAAAAACAGTCAGTCAAGGGACTTCTTTTCCGCGTTTGCTATTGAAATGAATTGGCTGCCCTACATCCAACTAGGGTCGTCACCCCATCCCTTTACACCTGAACACATAATTACACAGGTGGTTGTGCCTGTAGGTGTGAACCAAGCTTTAGACATCTGTCACTGGAACATGTGTCCCCACAGGAAGATCTCCACTCTATTCCTATAATAATGGTGACATTTTTTTTAATTTTCCCTTATTTTTTAAGCAATGAGAAACAGAAAGGGGACATGGATGGGAATTAAAACCTGACAGAGTTCTAATCATTCCCCTGTTCTATCCAAAAAAAAAAATAAATAAATCAGCTTTCATCAGAGGCTTCTCACACAGGTCTTTTGCATTAGGACAGCGGACCTTTTAAAAATGTTGCTGGCCACAGGATAAACACTGCAGAATTCAGTCAGCACACAGGAAGGAAAGTCAATGACGTAGGGAATCTCCTTGCCACATTTCAGGTTTAATTGCCCTTTGCCATCATTTGTTTAGCTTCATTTCATACAATCGCCCCACACCCGCCTCCAGTTACATACCAGGTCTAAATATTAGTAGGCAATGCCAAAAGCAATGGAAAAAAAAAAAAAGTGATCTTTAACCCCTTCCAAGCTAAAAGCTATCTCTTGAGCCAGCACTGCAGCAGAGCTCAGCCTCCTACCTGTGCACAGACCACACCCTGCCTCACCTGCACCCCGGCTGCAGACTTTTCCCGCACCCTTCTGATAACACACAGGACAAAGGCCTTGTAATCATTCCACACATCCTCTCACTACAGAGAAGAGCCAAGTGTGACACCGGCAGAGGTCACAGGGCTGCCCTAACAAAACAGCAGGTGTGCGAGGAGCCAGGCCTACCACACATACCTGTCTGATCACCGGGCCAGGTGTATAGAAATTCACAGCAAGCACACATGTACTGGAGTGTGGAGAAGGAGATCCAAGGATCATAGAGAGTACATCGACATACCGGAGTCACCGAGAGTATATCGATACATTGGATCACAGAGTAGATCAATACTAGCATAGTATATTACTAGACTGGATCACAACAGAGTAAACCAATGATATATCCATGTTAGTATAGGCTGGGTTACTATACAGATATCAAACAACACAAAAGGTTAATAATAGACAATAAATCATTACCAAAGTTCAATATTCCAAACACTATAAAGCAGATATGTCATGGAGTCCAGGATATTGTCCATTTCAGGTTATTTGCCAACGCATTCAGATGCATCAAGTGCGTGGGCATTCATTCATTTTACTGGCCAGAATAATACATTTATTCTGGCCATTGAAATGACTGCTCAAGCATTTGATACACCTAGCGTGAACACATTTAGGCGCTTCAGGCATTATTTTTAGCAGCAAAGCGCTCCTCTCCAGAATGGACACAACCCACCCTATAGTCACCAGACAGGAGAGGACCCCCACCTGAGGACACCTGACAGGAGAAGACCCCCACCTGAGGGCACCTGACAGGTGAAGAATGCCACCTGTGGACACCTGACAAAAGAAGAATCCCACCTGTGGACACCTGACAAGAGAAGAATCCCACCTGTGGACACCTGACAAGAGAAGAATCCCACCTGAGGACACCTGACAAGAGAAGACCCCCACCTGTGGACACCTGACAAGAGAAGACCCCCACCTGAGGACACCTGACAAGAGAAGAATCCCCCCTGTGGACACCTGACAGGAGAGGACCCCCACCTGAGGACACCTGACAGGAGAAGACCCCCCACCTGAGGACACCTGACAAGAGAAGAATCCCCCCTGTGGACACCTGACAGGAGAAGACCCCTCACCTGAGGACACCTGACAGGAGAAGACCCCCACCTGAGGACACCTGACAAGAGAAGAATCCCACCTGAGGACACCTGACAAGAGAAGAATCCCCCCTGTGGACCTGAGGACACCTGACAGGAGAAGATCCCCCACCTGAGGACACCTGACAAGAGAAGACCCCCACCTGAGGACACCTGACAGGGGAAGATCCCCCACCTGAGGACACCTGACAAGAGAAGACCCCCACCTGAGGACACCTGACAGGGGAAGACCCCCACCTGAGGACACCTGACAAGAGAAGACCCCCACCTGAGGACACCTGACAGGAGAAGACCCCCACCTGAGGACACCTGACAGGAGAAGACCCCTACCTGAGGACACCTGACAGGAGAAGACCCCCACCTGAGGACACCTGACAGGAGAAGAATCCCACCTGAGGACACCTGACAGGAGAAGACCCCCACCTGAGGACACCTGACAGGAGAAGGCCCCCACCTGAGGACACCTGACAAGAGAAGAATCCCACCTGAGGACACCTGACAAGAGAAGACCCCCACCTGAGGACACCTGACAAGAGAAGACCCCCACCTGAGGACACCTGACAAGAGAAGACCCCCACCTGAGGACACCTGACAGGAGAAGACCCCCACCTGAGGACACCTGACAGGAGAAGACCCCCACCTGAGGACACCTGACAAGAGAAGACCCCCACCTGAGGACACCTGACAAGAGAAGACCCCCACCTGAGGACACCTGACAAGAGAAGACCCCCACCTGAGGACACCTGACAAGAGAAGACCCCCACCTGAGGACACCTGACAGGAGAAGACCCCCACCTGAGGACACCTGACAGGAGAAGACCCCCACCTGAGGACACCTGACAAGAGAAGACCCCTACCTGTGGACACCTGACAAGAGAAGACCCCCACCTGAGGACACCTGACAAGAGAAGAATCCCACCTGAGGACACCTGACAGGAGAAGAACCCCACCTGAGGACACCTGACAGGAGAAGACCCCCACCTGAGGACACCTGACAGGAGAAGACCCCCCACCTGAGGACACCTGACAAGAGAAGACCCCCACCTGAGGACACCTGACAAGAGAAGACCCCCACCTGTGGACACCTGACAGAAGACCCCCCACCTGTGGACACCTGACAGGAGAAGACCCCCACCTGTGGACACCTGACAGGAGAAGACCCCCACCTGTGGACACCTGACAAGAGAAGACCCCCACCTGAGGACACCTGACAGGAGAAGACCCCCACCTGAGGACACCTGACAGGAGAAGACCCCCACCTCTGGATACAACCCACCAGGGGCACCTGGGCGGAGAGGGCCCACCTATGGGTACCAGGAAGAAGGTGACATCTGGAAGGAGGGGACTCACCTATGGACACCAGCTTAATGTTCTCCTTCTCCAGGAACTCCAGGGCCACAGAGACATTCTCCAGCTGCATCTGGCTGAAGGTAGGTCTCTGGTGGTACTTTCTGTACATTCTCTTCTGGCTCAGCACCTCCAGCAGGGCGATCAGTCGAAGCCCATCGCTCAGGTCGGTCTGCAGGTTTCCGATCCTCTTGTTGACACATTTCAGGTGCTCGTTACACCAGCGGGTGAAGGTGTTCTGCTGGATCTTCTTCCATGGAGCGTCCTCCGCCAGGTCCTTCTCGGTCACTGGCATCGTGTGGGAGATGAAGGGGCAGAGAGCTGCGATATGTCCGTGTGCTGGAGCTGAATGCTGCTGTCCCCAGATCGGCTATTACTGCACATGTGTGACCGGACTCCTCCTCCTCTCCAGGTTCTCACACCTCGGCTCATCTATTGCTGGGCAACTGGTGCCATCTACTGGTGGCCGGACTCCACAACGGCCACTGCCAGCCCCATGCCTCTCCAACACTGCCAACTCTACCTCAAATAAACAAAAACAACGTTTTTTAATTAATAATATTATTATTATTATTATTAATAATAATATTATTATTTTTATTATTAATAATTAAAAAAATTATAATTTTGTGTGTTGTGCTGTTATCTGCTTTTGTTAGGCTCCGTTCACATCTAGGCTTTCCGGATCGTAGGCGTAATCATTGCGATTCTGCCCGCGATCCCGAATCACCAAAAAACATGGGACACGCTTGTGATCCTCGTCATCTCCAACGGCACCCCAATTGCAGCAGCGGTCGCCTAACAAATCACGGTAAAATCATGCAAACAAAATCGCAGGGCGCCTGACTCTCAAAAGAAGTTCTGGAACTTCTTTTGAGTGACAGACGTCCTATGATTCTGTTTGTGCGATTTTACTGCGATTTGTGGCAAAATCACTCTGTGATTGGGGTGCCGTTGTAAATGACGGGGATCACAAGCCCCTCTTGTGATTTGCAGTGATTCAGGATCGCGGGAAGAATCGCATTGATTCCGACTGTGATCAAGAACGCCTAGATGTGAGCGGAGCCTAAAAAAACTTGTATATTTATTATTATTTCTTGTTATTATTGTTGTTATTATTATTATTATTATTATTATTAAAAACATTTGTAATTTAGTTTGGGAGCTAGACCTCTACATTTGCTGACTTCAGATTAAAAATTTTATGTAATATTATTATTTAAACATATGTAATTTAGTTTGGAAGCTCTACTTTCTGCATTTGTTGATTTAAAAAACAAAAATCTGTTTAAAATTTGTATTATTATAATAATATTAACAACAGCAACAATAATATTATTAATAATAGAAATTATTATTGTTATTATTATCATTATTTTGTGGTTATTATATTAGTAGTTTTATTATTATTAGGCAAAACAATAAGCAATTTATGCCCTTAGAAAACCTGGGATTCCGTACAGAGCTAGGCTCCCAAAATGTCTCACAAATGTCATATCCCTGTACTCAGGGGAATCAGCAGAATGTATTTTGGGGTGTCATTCCACATATACCCATGGTATATGTGAGCAATATATCATTTATTGACAACTTTGTCTAAAAAAAAAAAATAATTTTTATTTTTCCAAAACTTGTGGAAAAATATAAAATATTCCATGGACTCAACATGCCTCTCAGCAAATAGCTTGGGGTGTCTACTTTCCAAAAAGGGGTCATTTGGGTGGTGTTTGAACTGTCCTTGGATTTTATGCCCAAAATTAAAAGCTTATGCCACACATCACCCACTCTTCTAACCACTTGAAGACCAAGCCTTTTCTGACACTTTTTGTTTACATGAAAAAATTATTTTTTTTACTAGAAAATTACTTTGAACCCCCAAACATTATATATTTTTTAAAAAGCAGAGGCCCTACAGAACAAAATGGTCAGTGTTGCAATTTTTATTTTTGTCATACGATATTTGCAGAGATTTTCCAAACGCAATTTTTTGGGGAAAACATTTTTTTTAAATTTAATGCACAAATACACTATATACTGCCCAATTGTTTGGTAAACTACTGTATAAAAGATGATCTTATGCCGAGTACAAAGATACCAAACATGACATGCTTTAAATTTGGCACGCCCTTTAAAAGCCTTTACAGGTAACCACTTTAGATTTACAGAGGAGGTCTACTGCAAGAATCACTGCCTTCGATCTGACGTACGTGGCAATACCTCACATGCATGCTGCAATTGCTGTTTACACATGACACCAGACTGATGGTTGCGTTTGCCTTTGCTCGCAAAAACGAGGGGACAGGGGTGCTTGAATTTTTTTTTTTTTTTCATTATTATTTATTTTGCTTTTTCTATCTTATTTTGACACCTTCCCTTTCATTTTTTTTTTCACATTTTTATTGTTATCACAGGAAATTTTAATATCCCCTATGATAGCAATAAGTAGTGACCGGTACACTTTTTTTCAAAAAAATTGGAGTCTATTAGACTCTAGATCTCTCCTCTGCCCTTAAAGCATCTGACCACATCAAGATTGGTGTAATAAGATGCTTTCCCAACTTCCCAATGGCGCTGTTCACATCTGGCGAAACCAAAGTCATGAAATGCTCGCAGCTTCCAGTATCTTAGGTCATAGAGATGATTGGAGCCATTCTGGTCTTCAATCAGCTCTATGGTCAGCTGACGGAACCACCGGCTGCAATCTCAGGTTACCGGGTGGGACAGGAGAGCCCAATAAAGCCGTGAAAGGTTTAGCCACTAGCAGTCTAGCGGCTAATTATCTGCTAGGACTGCTTTTCCATGAAAGCCAACCACTGGCTGTAAAAAAACGATACCAGAAAGTGTGTGGTATGCCCACCATTATATCTTCCACTATCTAACTTCTAATGATGGACATACGTGCAATGTTCTTTGGGCTGAGTGAAAAAATAGAACATAACAGATTCCTCCATTCGCATAGATCGATCTGGATGAAGAAATATTTGCCAAGAAAAGTGTTAAAAAATATATGGCGAAGCATAGGGGAGATCTGCCCTCTGTGTCCACTCCATCCCCTATGCTTTGCTATATATGCTCTTTTTTTTTTAACTGTGGTGGTAAAAACACCTCCTACAGCACTGCAATCATTGATTTATGTATATGCTGAGAGCAAACGCTGTTGCTGTCAGAATAAACGAATCAGTGCTGCAGCTGATGGGCGTACCTGCTAAGCAAACAATGGTTAACAATAAAATACAGTAACAGTCAAACATTACAATATAATAGTATACAGTGCAGTAAAACAGTAGAATGTTGGTATCTGCAATGAAAACTATGGTTAAAAATTAAAAACAGTAACAATAAAACATTACAGTATAACAGTATATTATAAAGTAGAGTAAAAGTAGAAAAGTAGAATAAAAAAAAAATATAACTCAAAAAAACGACAACTATTTTTGGCTTTTTTATTTTTTATTTAATTTTTGTAATTTTTTTATTTTTTAGCTACTTTTTTTACACTTTTTTTGTAACTATAAAAAAACTGTTCCAGGCTAGGGTCTCTCAAAACGTGAAAGCCATCTAACATCTTTCGAGACCCTGTGTGAAAGTGTGCCCTAGACTGTGCCGTGCTGTACCCTATACTAATACTCCACTAGTGTGTGGTAGCGACGGAATCAGTCACAACGCAAAGACCAGGTTGGCCAGGACAGGAGGGACAAAAATAGCAGGTGTCACGCCTATACCTGCATTTTCTACAGACACGGCATCTTCTTTGGGGTGTTCTTTGGCTAGGGTTACCAGGAAGGACATCTGGAAAATGCCTCTCATGCAGCCGGCTCACTGCATCTGGATTGTGAATTTGGGCCACAGCACCTTCTGGATACAGAAGGGCTGTGATGATCTCTTCCTGGAATTTTAGGGAAAAAAAATGCTACACAGGAAGTCCAGGTGTCTCACCTAGGAAGTCCTGTGCTGCACCTGCTCTACATTCAACTGTAGAGTTCAACAGTTGAATGGTCGACAATCACAGAATGTCGGTCTGGGCTAGAGAACGTTTTACCTGTGAAGGCAGTGAGTATGATTTTCCTAGAGTTTGCCATGTTTTCTGGTGGTCCTGAGCCCTATCTCTCTCCCACTAAGTCTAGGGTGACGAATTAGCTCTAAATCTTGACTATAAGGTGATCGGAGCCCATCTGTTCACAATCCCGCTTTACCCTAGGGTGAAATGTCAGCCTACCTGACCTCTGGGGTCCCTAACTGCCCCTATGGAGTAGGGGGGTGTTACATATGCTCCACAAATCACTTATACTGAGATCTCAGTCTTCCTAATCCAGTTGATTCATCTGTAATAATAATTCACTATTATGATCACTATAGGGACACTACATATCTCCAGATGTTTTCTTGTATCTTGGTGGGTCTGGGTCTTATAGTTCAGTGAGCAATCTAACAAGTAGGACAGCAAGGAGACCAGACGGGAGGTGAGGCCTCCTGAAGATGAATAGGAGCTCCAAGGTCACCTCAGTATAAAGAAGAGGATATCTAGTTCTAAATGCATTTAAAGGAAAGGAAATCAGCCAATGACTTTGTAAATTGACAAACAAAAGATTAAGTGCCGGGTCACACTTGTGCGATGCGGGAAGGCTGCGAATTCGCAGCCTGTTCCCGCATCGCAAACGCACATCTGGCAGTTCACACTGCCATATGCGATAAGCAGAGGGTGTCAATTAAATGTTAACGACACCCCCAGTTTGATCGCATATCGCAGTGCGATCTGACAGTTCGCACAGAATCGGATCGCACAAGTGTGAACCACTATGCGATCCGATCCGGATGGGGCTGAAAAAAAGGGTCATGTTCGACTTTTGTGTGGGTGCAGTGCAAATTTAGCCATACAAAGTGTATGGCTGAATTCGCACCGCACAGCCGATCGCATGTAATGAAGGAGCAGTGCGCTCTGATATTAAATGCGATCGCCGCACACGCTATAGTGTGAACCGGCACTGAATAAAAGATAGAATTCAGGAACAACAATGTGATTTTCATCCACTGACTTGGCTCCTGCTTTTAACAGATTTGTGAAGGGGCTGCCTGCATGTTTTACATGCAGAACTTCAGTTTAAAGGTTAATACCCCTCGCACTTAAAGTGGTTGTAAACCCTTAATTTGTTTTTTTTTTTTTTACTAAAATGATAAACGTTATACTTACCTGTTCTGTGCAATTGTATTGCACAGAGCAGCCCTGAACTTCCTCTTCTGGGGTCCCCGCTGGCACTTGTGGTTCCTCCTCTTCTTTATGTGCTCCCATAGCAAGCCACTTGCTATAGGGGCCATGTACGGAATCCATTCTGAGCTGGGCTGCGTGCATCTATAGACACACACAATGTGGCTCGGCCCCACCCTCAATCTCTGCTCACAGGATTTTATTGACAGCAGCAGGAGCCCTGTGAGTGCAGGGAATGAGAACAGAGCTGCTGCAGATGGGCACAGCACTGGATTGACTGAGGTAAGTATAAGGCTCCATGTACACGGGACGTTGTAAATGGCCTTTTAGGAGCAGTTGGGCGTTTTTTTCAGAAGCCACTGAACCCACCTGCATGTTATCGTATGTGTCCATGTACACAGGGTCATTTACAGTCATTTGCAGGCAGTTGAGTTCAGGGATGTTTTTTGGAACGCAATTATTTGCGTTCGAACGTGTGTTTCCAGACGTTTTAAACGCAAAAACGGGACTGAACGCGACCGAACGTGATGAAGTACGTTCAGCCACGTTATACGTTTTTTTTTCTTCCATTTAAAATCAATGGTTCCCTATGGGAACGCTGCGCTGTGAGAATCTTGAGGGGGAACTCCACGCCAAAAATGGGGAAAAAAACTGTGTGGGGGTCCCCCCCAGGTTCCAAACCAGGCCCTTCGGGTCTGGTATGGAATTTGAGGGTAGCCCCACACCGAAAAAATGGCGTGTGTGTCCCCCAAAATCCATCCGAGCACGCAGCCCGGTAGGGCAGGAAAGGGGAGGGGACGAGCGAGCGGCCCCAACCCCGTGGACCATACCAGGCCACATGCCCTCAACATGGGGGGGTGTTGTTGCTTTGGGGCAGGGGGAGCTCTGCACCCACCACCTCAAAGCACCTTGCCCCCATGTGTACCCCTACCCATTCAACCCATAAAAGGCAATGTATGTAAATAACGACAGGAGACGTTTTGGAAAGTTTATTAAAAATCTTAATAAAATCTTCATCCGGACTTCTCCGCTCTGGTCTTCTCCCTCTCCGCTCTTCTTGTCTTCTGCTCTTTTGCTGTCCGCTCTTCTGCTGTCCAATCTTCTGCTCTTTTGCCCTCGGCTCTTCTTCTTCCTCCGGTCCTCCTCCGACGCTGTCATCTGTGACGTCATCTGTGTCATGAAGGGGCGGGGCCTCGCCCCTAATGGCTATATAACAATCTACAGAGACTGGAGACCGGCATAATCACCAGGGACAGTGTCGGAGGAGGACCGGAGGAAGAAGAAGAGCCGAGGGCAAAAGAGCAGAAGAGCGGACAGCAAAAGAGCAGAAGACAAGAAGAGCGGAGAGGGAGAAGACCAGAGCGGAGAAGTCCGGATGAAGATTTTTAATAAACTTTCCAAAATGTCTCCTTTTATAAGGTGAATGGGTAGGGGTACAGTGTACCCCATACCCATTCACATAGGGAGGGGGTGCGGGATCTGGGGGGCCCCCTTGTTAAAGGGGGCTTCCAGATTCCGATGAGCCCCCTGCCCGCAGACCCCCACAACCACGGCCAGGGTTGTGGGGATGAGGCCCTTGTCCCCATCAACATGGGGGCAAGGTGCTTTGAGGTGGTGGGTGCAGAGCTCCCCCTGCCCCAAAGCACCAACACCCCCCATGTTGAGGTCATGTGGCCTGGTATGGTCCAGGGGGGGTGGGGCCGCTCGCTCGTCCCCTCCCCTTTCCTGCCCTACCGGGCTGCGTGCTCGGATAAGGGTCTGGTATGTATTTTGGGGGGGACCCCACTTCGTTTTTTCGGCGTTGGGCTACCCTCAAATTCCATACCAGACCCAAAGGGCCTGGTTTGGAACCTGGGGGGGACCCCCCACACAGTTTTTTTCCCATTTTTGGTGTGGAATTCCCCCTCAAGATTCTCACAGCGCAAGTCGCGCCGCGAGTCGGATCATCCTGATCCGACTTGCGGTGCGACTTCCATTCAAATCAATAGGCTCCCATAGGGAACCATTGATTTTGAATGGAAGAAAAAAAACTTGTAATGTGGCTGAACGTAGTTCATCACGTTCGGTCACGTTTGGTCACGTTCGGCCGAGTTTCTGCGTTTGAAACGCCGGGAAACACACGTTCGAACGCAAATAATTGCGTTCCAAAAAACGTCCCTGAACTCAACTGCCTGCAAATGACTGTAAACGACCCTGTGTACATGGACAGATAAGATAACATGTAGATGGGTTCAGGGGCTTCTGAAAAAAATGCCCAACTGCTCCTAAACGGCCATTTACAACGTCCCGTCCCGTGTACATGGAGCCTAAGGGGGGTTGAGGGGGTGATACTATTTCTGAGAAGGTTTTTTTTTCCTTAATGCAGGAAATACATTAGGGGAAAAAAAGTTAAAACTTTACAACCACTTTCACTTTAACCACTTGCCGACCGCCGCAAGTACATATACTGCGGTGGTCAGCCCCTCACAGGCAAAGTGACGTATGGGTACGTCACTAGCCTGTGAGGCTCTGGGGAGCGAGCGCGTGCCACCGGAGGCGTGCTCCCGCTCCCGCGCGGTCACGGACTCCCCCGCGCGTGTGATCGCTTTTTGCGATTTTTTTTTTACCAAACATATGTAGCATAAAACAAATTGGCCGAAAATGTTAAAAAATTTAGATTTTTACATTTTTTTGGGGGGGAATTTCATATAAAAAAAATGTGAAAAATATTGTTATTTTTACAAAATTGTCGCTTTTTTTTTGTTTATAGCGCATGATCAAAAAATTGCACAGGTGATCAAATGCCACCAAAAGAAAGCTCTGTTTGTGGGAAAAAAAGGACGTCAAATTCGTTTAGGTACAGCGTTGCACGGCTGCGCAATTGTCCGTTAAAGTCACGCAGTGCCGAATCGCAAAATACCCCCTGGTCAGGAAGGGGGTAAAATCTTCCGGGGCTTAAGTGATTAAATAAAAAAGGGTCTTCAATTCTGATCAGTCTAGTGGCATCACAGCTGAGCAAAGTGGAAAAATAGCACTTGCCCCGTAGGGTAATTTCACTGGTTCTGCTTTTCTTAAAGTATTGATGTTGCTGTAAATGATCTTGTTCCCAGGCAGGTAGCTTCTACATGCCAGAGGATCTCTGAGGTGTCTTTAGTTTTAAAAATGGAAATTTAATCACCACACCACTGCTAAGAGGTCCAGATAGTAGTTAATAGTGTCCAACACATTTCAGGGGTTAATGCTATTTTTCTAGTGCCAAACAAGCTACTGACAAGGCCTGTGCTTGAAATAACACTGGAAAAATGTCCAGTTCAATTCTTGTTTATTTACATTGTTGTCAATCAAGCCCTGATGAAGGGGGCGCTCTTGAAACCCCTGAAACTCATTGGTTCCTTTTTGGATTTTCCCCCTGACTTTTATTGGCGTAAAATTGTATTTGTACCTCTTAGTAGTGTAGTAACATCACAGGTCTTTGCTCTCCTACCCTGATGGTGGCTGTAGTTGTCCCCTTCTTCTGGTGAGTTAAATGACAATTACTGTCATTCAGTCTGGAAGAGGTGCACCATCGGCTGGAGGAGTGGATCTTCTGTGGGGGACAGTACCCAATTAAAGGCAAGTAATGCAGCAAAATCTGCTTTTGTTACATTTTTATTTCATGAACAGTTTCTTCTTTTTTCTTCTACATATACCTGGAGTTCTGCTTTAAGCTAAAAATGTATTGATTGCATATTGCTTCATCAAGGGTCTGTGTGTGACCTAAAAATGATGTCACTTTGCCCATTAAGGCTAAAGTAAGGTTCTCCTAAAAGACCACCAACCCTCCTTAGAAATAAATGCTGCTTGTGTGCTTGTGGATATGGGGGTGCATGCAAACTTTCCTCCCAGGATGCAGTTCTCAGCCCTGGGTGGCTAAATGCCACTGTCATGTGGAGTAAAGGGGAACGGTTATAAATGCTGTGTAAGTTCCAATATTGAATGACTGTAGACCAAAATGAAATAAAAAATACACTTCATGAATAATTATGTGAGTTAGTAATAGTACTCAGTACTATGTGTGTAAAAAGGTAGCAAAACCTGTAAAACATCTAAAACATTGTCAGTTATGTAACTTTCCTGAGCACACTGTTGTTTATGTCATCAGCACCTGGAGGCAAAACGAGTCAACAAATGAGTCAGTTGGTTGTTCTATGGAACGGCATGGACAGGACGTGACTATGGGTTGGAAGTTATTCCTACTAACAATTCCACATAAATATAAAAAAAATTCTATAAAGTGATTGTTGTATGTGTGTCTTTGTCACTCATAGGGAGAGGTAGGGTGAACAATTTCCCCAATGAACCTCCAAATTCATATGTGAGCAGTTCTCACTGAAATGACTATATTGTTGATTGCCTCTGCCTTATATGCATTTCATGACGTATAAATTTGGAGGTTCATTGGGGACATTTTTCACCCTACCTCTCCGTATAAGTGACAAAAACACACATACATCAATAACTTTATTCAATAAAGTCCTAATATATTTAGGCGCAGTCCCCTAGGCTTTGGTGCCTAGGTACGCTCACCCCTGTGGGTAGAGATTGATTTAAATGCCGATAAAAGGGACACACAATTCTAGATTACAAAAGCCATTGTTTTATTTATTTTAAAAAAGTCGTCCAGATTGTTCATGAAAATGTTATACAATTGTAAGTAAATGTTACAAAACTGTTACTTGAACTAGCCAATAACTATTTGTAATTGGGTATGGCGACCATGTACCATGAAGCTGTACTTTGCCTTGCATGAGCTTTATAGAAGGCAGTGTGAACAACTTTAATGTCTCTGTCCTCCCTCACTGCCATGATCTGCCCTAAAATCCTGAGTCATTTTCTACTTTGTTGACCCTTCTGGCCTATTCCCACTTTGCCATTTTTGTGCGTTGTATTGGCGCATACACAGTAGCATTTCTTATGCTACACATCAATGGGGACACTATTTCTGGTGATCTGGGAGTCCCCAAGGTATTCTCTTAATTTGCAGGGATTTTCCTTCACTTCCTATTTGGCTATAGGACAGTAAGTGAAGAGAAATCTCCGCAATGGGACACAGATGGTGAAAAAAAATCTGACAGGGGTTATAGGCCTTCCTTACTTTATCCAAAATAAAAAAAATAAAAAGTTTTGCCTATAGTTCTGCTTTAAATGGGATGCCAATAGACTAGAATAGCTGGTAAAAACAAAATCATGCAGTATTTTCTCTGATGCAGTGCACCACAACACAAGAAGCCTGGTGCACTGCAACATGTGTGTGCTGAAGTGCATTACCTTAGTGTGTTGGGGTGACATCCATAAGTAATGGTTGCTCCACAATGGCTAGTGCATGTATTGGGTGTTAAATGACATTGCGGTAAGAAGCTCAATAGTACAAATGAACCTGTACACCAGCTTTACTTGCTCACTACTTGCGTTGTGTAGTTGCTGGTCTAGGGGCTCCTAGCCAAACCTTTCCATACCCTTTGGGGGTATGGGACCGGATCCCTGAATAAGAATCGAAATAGGATTCTCCTTTTTACTTAAGACTCAATGAAAGTGGAGAAATGGATTTCACGTGTCCGATGACACAACATTAACATTGTCAGTAACTGTGCCTCAATCACATGTTGTGAATGCACAAGAGTAAAAATCTTACTAGTTCTTGCTAGTTCCTGTGTTTGCAATGTGTATTTTTTCTATAAATTAATGTGACAAACTCATGATTTTTTTTAACTGTTCTGTTCCTAACTATCCAAAATCTCCCAAGAGAAACCAAAATATGGACATCATTTCAAGTCAGACTGGTGAGGTTGTTGATTTGACAGCCTGGGTAAGGGAGTAAAAGGGACATATTGGGAAATAAATTGAATTATGTAATTATAAATAGGTGACAAACCCCTTGGCTGATGGCTGTCCAGGCACAGAGCACTTCATTGTGGGGAAGCTGGAGAAGTGCCACGTGTCCTCCACATGTGGAAATATTGGGTATTTCTATAACAGTGGACTGGGGTGGTGGAGCACCAAGGGTACATTTATGTTTACGTATATGTGGGAATATATGGCGGGGCGCGCTCAGAGGGGTGGGGGTGCTGTTACAGGGGGTATATGGAAGCAATTGGGCAGCAGCAAATGGTGCTGATACAGGAACTGACGTCAACTAAGAGACAACGTGATGCGGTGGATGAGCGGAAACGTGTTTCTTCTTCAGACAGAGGCCCCGGGGACACTGCACCCTTCATCCCTTTTCGTGAAGTGTACATTCATGCCATGCTTTTCAAATGTGAGCTGTTTTTATTTAACCCATTATTATCATGAGAGGGTAATCCATGACAGAGGAGGAGGGGGGGGGTAATCCTAGTCACAGCTTTATTTCAAACGATTAATACAAAATAAAAAATAATGATAGATTATGAAATTATCTATATATATTTATTATAATAATAGTAAATAATATAATGAAATTAATAATTTGTGAGAGAATCGAGAAAGAATCGTGAGAGAATTGTGATCTTCATTCTAAGCAAAAAAAATTGTGGTTCTCATTTTTGCCAGAATCGTGCAGCTCTAATATATAAGAAGATATCTGATTGTAATGAAAGATCTCCGATGGTGGGAGTTTTTATTCTTTGTAGTCTATGGATGTAACTTTGGATTCCCATTCCTGTTCAGAAATCCTCAAAACATATTAGGCCATTTTGCCACCAGTGGAAGGGTTGTTGTTGTTGCGGCCAGATTAAAAATCTGAATTGCCCAAGATAGGTGCTAAAGGAGTGTGTTTAGAGTCTTTCTAGCTCTCTGTCTGTCCCAAACTGAAAGTGAATAGAAAAGTGAAGTAAATGGTGTGTTACATGCTTTCCTAAACCCTTGGCGAAGCCACTTTTCTCTGTTTTTGTATCCAGATTTTGTTACTTTCTATTACTGTCAATGGGTCCTTTCACAAGGGCTTTCCGCCGTTGCTCCGTTATGCTCAGCGGGATTGATCCGCTGAGCAGGCAGATGATAGGTCCGTCTCCCCTCTCTGTGCTGAGATTGACCTGCCAGATCGCCACTCTCCTCTATGTCCGTTTTCATCCGATCCTATCTGACCCAATCCTTCAGACGGATGGAAAATAGGGTTTCCATCAGTCTGAATTTCACGGACAGGATCGGATTGGATCAGATAGCAGCAGGTGTCAGCGAACATGTCACCGCTGACATCCGCTGGATCATAGGGGGGCATGGATTGTCTGATCAGGTCAGCCTGAGAAACTGATGGGCGGACCTGGTTGGAAAAGCCGTGCCTAGGGACCCTTAGTGAGGATGAACAGTCCATGATGCAACCTCTCACCCTCCTCATTTTTCACCTGCTTAATGACCACTTCAACTGTACACACTGGTCCCTTAGGTGTAGGAATGCTCCCAATAGTTAAATGATGGTCAATTACAGTTGCTTCTGGTTTTGTGGGGGGCAACTCTGTGACTGTTCCCTTTGAGATAATTTAGACAATATTGCTATTCTCTTATACTATGCTGTTTCTGTGTATACCTAAAATGTTCAATAAAAATGTATTTAAAAAAACAGAGAGAGGTTCTATCCCTTCCCCACATGGAAAAAAAATAAAAAAATAAAGTTTTGCCTCTAGCTAGGCTTTAACCTCCCTGGCGGTCTGATTATGTCAGAATTTCTGTGCTAAAAGTGGTACATTGGTTTGCATGGAAATATGTTGTTTTATATTTTAAAACTCACCTTCCCCTGCGATCCCCCGCCATCCTCCCGCTGTCTGCCTGCTGTGTGCTCGGCCGATGCCGGCACCTGTCTTCTGGTTCCCTTCCCTGCGAGCGTTGCGATGCAGGGGGGTGGAACCGGCGGCAATATAAAAAATGTAAATAAACCAAATGATATGATACAAAGTTGTGATCCTAACAGATTACACTGTATCAAGCCATTTCACCACAGGATATCACCTGATTGCTTTTCCAGTGCCCTGCCTGTGCTTTTCCAGTTCTTTGTGCCTGGAAAATAGAGAACGATCATGGCGTCCAAAAAGCGTTCTTTTTGCGCAAAAGCGATTTTAGAGGAACTGGAAAATAGCGACAGCGAAACAGAGTTACTTGAAGAACTGAGCAATAGCGACTCGTGGGAAAATTTGTCATCAGGTACGGAAAGTGATGACAGCGACGATTCTGGTGTCTCTTTCTGGCACATAGCTCCGTTGGAAATTGTGAAGAATCATTTGATATACTTCCCAAATTCCACAAGCTATGTGCCAGAAATAGAAATCAGAATCGTCCCTGTCGTCACTTTCCGTACCTGATGACGATTTTCCCACGAGTAACCCCGTTTCGCTGTCGCTGTTTTCCAGTTCGTCTAAAAGCGCTTTTGCGCAAAAAGAACGCTTTTTGGACGCCACGTCGTTCTCAATTTTTCAGGCACAAAGAACTGGAAAAGCACAGGCAGGGCTCTGGAAAAGTCACCAGGTGCAATCCTGTGGTGAAATGGCACGATGAAGTGTAATCTACTAGGATCACCACTTTGTATCATGTCATTCAGTGTATTTACATTTTTGAATTTGCCGCTGGTTCCACCCCCCTGCGTCGCAACGCTTGCAGGGAAGGGAACCAGGAGACAGGTGCCGGCATCTGCCGAGCACACAGAGGGAGGATAGCGGGAGGATGGCTGGAGGACGGCGGGGGATGGCAGGGGAAGGTGAGTTTGATTCTGGGGTAATCCCAAGTGTGGCTCGGGGTTACCACTTTTGGTACACTATATTGACCCCAAGCCACACTCAGGAATACCGCTAGGGAGGATAATGACTTCCCTCCCAGTCCTGCATCCCTTTAACTGAGTCCTTACACCTGGGAGGCAGGATGGACTACTCAATCATGTGACCACTGTGATTGGCTGTCACAGTGGTCACATGATCAGGAGCGATCTATGACAGCACTGTCACTGTGCTGGGAGCGTGCAGTGAAAGCGCTCTCAGCACAGAAATTTTGGGGATTTGTAATTTGGATGCTTATACGTGGAGTGTAGGAGCTAAAGTAGTTGTAAACCTTTACATAAATCCAGTGAAGTGACTGGCCTCAGGTGATACACAGAGATGAAACAAATCCTCCTACATAAATTGTACCAGTTTACCACCAGTCTTCTCTTCTCTATATCCATTCAAAGTGCAGAATTTATAAAGCTTGTCTGAGCTTTTATAAAACAGAGGGTGGAGAGCTTAAATTGCACACTGCAGTGTGCTCAGAGAGAAGATTGCTGATTGTAGGGAAGGGACACCCCCCCACACACACACACACACAGCACACAGCAATAGAGCTGAGCAGGTCAGTTGCAGGCTGTGTGCTTGAGATCCCTCCCCTGTCACCATTTTTCTCTTAGTGTCATGCTGATAAGAGAAGATTGAAGCAGCAGACAGAAATGACACTTTGCTCCTAATTGAGACTTGCATACATTATAGAGGGATATGGCTTGTTTATATTTCATATCGGAGATTTTCAACCACTTTAACGCGGTTGCACATTGCATTACATGGATGGCAAGAGATTACAGTTTTTGAATGTACTTCAACGTTGGATGCAGGTTTTTTGCTGGTGGTGCTCAAGAAAACAAAATTTAAAAAATGTAAAATATTTAAAACCTCAAATAATGAAACAGAATGATTAAATTTCACTCAGAATAGATTGGTAAATGTGGTGCAATCTGATAGAGAAGGAAGATAACGGCCTGAGTGATGTTAGCATTATAACGGTTCTTTTGTTAAATTGTTTATAAGCTTCTCGGATGAAGCTTTTGCAATGAAAATGAAGTTAGCATCTTAAGCAATATAGGAGAGTCACAATGTAAAAACAGGAAGCAAGGCAATGGGGAGGGCAGTGATACAATCAGCTTATACCGCTCATGGCCAGTCTGTACCGCCATGGCTGCCGAGATGACTTTCTATCATTTACATATTCTGTATGGAAATAAAATAAGTGCAAAACAGGCCATTTAGCAAAGGAAGGGGGATCCCTTTCCTGTAGAATGTGTGGAGAGGAAGCAGGCTTCAGTCTAATTAAATCCCAGAAAGTTCAGTAAAGGTCTGTCCAGCAATGACTTGGAAGGTTCAGAATAGTCTCATTGATATTTCACATGTACCTGCTGCTTGAGGTGCAATACTCTATAAATATTATTATGGTACCATGAAGACGCAATGGTGTTTGGAACATAAACATTGCAAGTTTATTCCCCACAAAACAGAAATTATTTTAGGTTTGTTAATAAATATGCTGAAATATATATATATATATATATATATATATATATATATATATATATATATATATTTTTTTTTTTTTAATATATATATATATATATATATTTTTTTTTTTTAGATGAATATTCAAATAAATATGGAGTTTTGGTTTATTTGATGTGCTTCCCAAGGTGCTGAAAGTTAAGGCTCATTCACATGGGCAATAGGCTTTACTGCTTTACCTTCTGGAAAGCTTTCTGCGATATATTGCTTTTTCAGATTTGGTTTAAAGGCATTCAGTAAGCAACACTGCCACCTCCTTCACACCTGTTTTTGATCCCGAGGGGGGGCAGTTTTCTATTCCAATAGGGATTTTACATTGAGCTGCAACCGCCATAGCTGCAGTTGCAACAAGGCAGGGTTCTATTGTCTTAAAGTGGAGTTTCACCCAAATGTGGAACTTCCGCTCATTTGCTTCCTCCCCCCCTCCGGTGCCATATTTGGCACCTTTCAGGGGGGAGGGGGGGAACGGGTACCTGTTTTTGACAAGTACCCTTCCCCACTTCCGGGAACGGCGCAGCGGCGAAGTGAGGACCCCTCCTCCTACCCTCCACAGCCGAGCCAATCCGAATGCGCAGAGTGCTTCGCACATGCGCAGTAGGGACCCGCCCGTGAAGCCGCAAGGCTTCACTGCCTGGTTCCCTGACCGGCAATGGCAGCGGGAGCACCCGACAGCTGATGGAAACATCGGCTGCGGTGCCGACATCGCTGGACTCCAGGACAGGTAAGTGTCCTAATATTAAAAGTCAGCAGCTACAGTATGTGTAGCTGCTGACTTTTAATTTTTGGAGGAGGGCGGAACTCCGCTTTAAATGGGCCAGTTTGACAGCCATTGCTGTCAAACTTGACATGGTGAGTTAAAATTGCCACACTATGAAAAACACAGATCAACTGCCTGTTTTTACTGCTTCCCCCCCTCAGCTGCCCCTGTAAAGTAAATTTTAAAGGGTTAGTTCACCTTTACCAAAAAATTGATAATGCAGGTAAGGGGCACCCAAGATAAAAACAAATTGTGCAGCTCTGACCAAAGTAAATAAAGTTCTTTCTAAAGGTGTAGGCTATTTATGTACCTCTAAAAGCCAGCCTGAAAAACTCCCAAAGATGGCATCATTCTACCCTGCCCTGTTGCTATGACACCCACAGCCATTCCTGCTCAAGACCGCCATCACAGGAGCATGCTATCATACCCCTGCACATGTGTGGTCCACTATCACCTCCATCGCAACCTCTGTGAACGCAGAGCTACTGTGATAGCAGAATGAGAGCACATGCAAGGGGGTTTGATCGAATGAAAGTGTCTTACCAATGTCCTAGCAACAAAGCAGGACGGGGTCATGCCATCTCTGGGGGGTTTTAGACAGGCTTTGGGAGGTACTTAAAAGGCCTACACCTATAGCAAGGGCATTATTCAATGGTAGTCAAAGCTGCAATTTGTTTTTCCTCTACAGCAGGCATGTCCAAAGTCCAGGCCCGCGGGCCAAATGCGGACCCCGGGCTGCTTTAATACGGCCCCACAGGTAATTTGGAAAAATACATTGGCATCATTCATGAATTTTTTTGCTGCCATCATTAATCATCATCGCTGGGTTCATATAGCGCTTATATGTGGTTAACCCTTGTGTGACTGATTAGGGAGCACGAATGCTCCGGATTGAGATGAATACATTGTAAAGTCTCAGTTAACGTCAGTTGGTCTAAATCAGTTATCAATATATTTGAACACATGTATACTCTGTGTTATGTTCCTGTTCAGATTTTTTTTTTAACTTAAAAGTTGACCTTTATTACCAATAATATGTAATGTACTTTACAATGTTCCTGACATATATTTCAGATTTCTGGATTTTTTTTTCATCTGGCCTTCAGATATGAAAGGCAGAGCAATTTAACATCCGTTTAGATTTGTCATCCATGTGATGGAAGGAAAAGTATGCCGTTTGCAATAAACTTTGCATAAAATAGTTAGTTTGTATTTAATTTGAATGGTCCAAAGAATGTCAGGTAAAATGGTCGGCCCTCACGCAGGTTCACTTCATGAAATCTGGCCCTCTTTGAAAAAAGTTTGGACACCCCTGCTCTACAGGCTCCCCTAACCAGTAAAGGCAGTTTTTGGGTGAAGGTGAACTAACCCTTTAAAGTAGATGTAAAAAAAAAAGTGTGGAATTCATTTGTAAAAGTTACACAACACTGCAATCAGCCACAGGTAAAATCACTGGATTAAACTGCTCAGATAGGGAGTTTGGTGTCATAACAAGAAATAATTACATGGGAACTTGTGTCAGAGATTACTATTACATGTCTGTGCAAATGTCAGCATGCATAATGACTACACACTGCAGAGCCTGACTGGCTAGACTGAGAAGAATACTGACATTTCACATCCAGAAAAACCAACCAGATCTCCTTCCTTTACAAAATGTGTTTAAAATGGGCCTGAAATCAAAAAGTGAAGATTTTTTTATGTTATAGGGAACATTTAGAGGTGTTTATTTTGTCTAAGCTGCACCTTGAAAAATATACCTGCTTGTCCTGAATTCTTCCTAAAACTTCCTGGTATGTGAGTGTGCCTAGGCACTCCTGGGCATGCAGCCTCATAGCTGTACATCTGCAGTAGGAGATCTCAGGCACTGCAGCCTATTGCCTCGTACACACGCATCGATTATTGGCTGGGAATTTTCAGCCAACGTCCGATCGGCCGATTTTCGGCTTGTTAATATGATGCTTCCGACAACCGACTCTGACTTTTCGGCCGAAAAAAATCTGGTGTGCAGGCTATAAAATTTTTGTTGGCCGTCAACACAACAGCCGATTTTCCGTCAGTCAGTACAGATTTCGGCAGACAAAAATGTGATGAGCAAGACTGGGCATGCTCAGAGAAGAAAAAACACACGGAAAGTAAACCATCACATGACATCACTTCTGAAGTAGATTTTTGTTGGCCAAGAAAAATCGTGCGCAGTCTAGGCACATTCCAACCAAGAAAACACCACTCTGGACAAAAGTCGGACGATCAGTCGGCCGATAATCGTTGCGTGTGTACGAGGCATATGACTGCTAACCTTATGAGATCTGGTGATGTCACTGCTGTATTGCTCACTGTTTTTCTTGTTGGAGGCTGAGCCCTGCCTCTCCCAGGATGGCTCAATAAAGAGACACAGAGCAGAACAAAGCATGGGAAATCCGTCATGGGAAAACAACAGCTGCAGGAAGACCACAAGTAATACTAGTAAATAGAAGGTTGGCTTGAAGGCTGGCTGGAAGGAAAGCTTTATTTATGCTTTTGTGAGCCCACCTATTAATTTAAGAGGGTCCTAATTTTCTGGTGAGTACATAGTGTGGGTACATGCACAGGAGCATTTGGTTTTTCACACTGGAGGAGGTATAATATGGTCTCACAATAAATGATTTTTGAAGAAGAATTAAAGCGAATGTAAGCCGCTGGTTGTTGGTTTTTTGTAGGACCTATAAGGTAAAGGCATAATGTGCTAGTATGTAACACATACTAGCACATCATGTGAAACTTACCGGAAAACAAAAACCCTCCAGCAAAGCAATATAATCGCTGGAGGCAGCGTCCATCCTCACCCGGTCCTCCGGCTGTGTAACGGCCTGGAGCTGCGATGACCTCACTTCCATGCACGCGTGAGGGAGCCATCATTCACGGCACAGGTATCTTAAGGAACAGCACGGTTGGCCTTTCCTTTAGAGTACATGCGCAGATGATGTCATTGGCTGCATGTAATGTAAATATCTCCTAAATGGTGTACGTTTAGGTGATGTTTACAGTACCTATAGGTAAGCCTTATCATAGGCTTACCTATAGATACAAATTATGCACAGGAGTTTACTTACTCTTTAACCACTTCTGGACCGGAAGATTTTCCCCCTTAATGACCAGGCCATATTTTGCGATTCGGCACTGTGTTACTTTAACGGACAATTGCGCGGGGTGCAATTTGTTTTCTGCTACATATCTTTGGTAAAAAAAAAATCACAATATGCGTATTTTGATTGGTTTGCGCCTACTAACTACTGCAAAGATTTATGTCATTTTTATTTTTTATTTTACTAGTAATGGCGGTGATCTGCGATTTTTTAGCAGGACTGTGACATTGTGGTGGACAGATCAGACCCCTGACTGACATTTTTGACACTTTTGGGGGGGACCAGTGACATTACTACAGTAATCAGTGTTAAAAATATGCACTGTTACTGTAATAATGACACTGGCAGGAAAGGGGTTAACAGTGTGGGTGATCAAGGGGCTAAATGTGTACCTGGGGTGTAGACATTATTAAATGTGTACCTGGGGTGTGTTTCTAACTGTAGGGGGGGCGTGGCTTGTGGAGTGACCATAGAGACCTGTGATCCTATATAGAAGGATCACAGGGGCTCTGTGATCATTCCAGGGAGAAGAACAGTCAGCTGTGTTTACAACAGCTGACCGTTCTTCTCTCTCATCGGGGAACGATCGCGGGTGTCAGGCGGCAATCGGAGCCGCCTGACCCGTGCAAGGGCTTCACCGCTGACAAGTGGGGGCGGGAGTGCGCCACCAGCGGCGCGCGCTCGCCCCTTAGCTGCTGGCGCGTGACCGATGTAGCCCTACATCAGTTTGCCTGGGAGAGCCACACTGCCGCAGTAAATAGGCGGCGTGTGGTCGGCAAGCGGTTAAGGGTGGAAGAGCGCTAAATAAAGATCTGTGCATGGTTCAAAGAGAGACTTTTTGTTTTCAAGGCTCTTAGAATGTTTTCTTTCTTGCACAAGTTGGTCATAAACTTTTGCACTGAGATCACAGTTTAGAAAAATATATATATATATATTTTTGGGACATTACTTTGGAGACTGATGTAGGAACTTTATTTACTTTTTAATGTTTAATCTTTAGCTTTTTGGGTTTATTTAGCACAAACAATTG
Organism: Pelophylax lessonae; assembly: GCF_965119305.1. Classification (NCBI taxonomy): domain Eukaryota; kingdom Metazoa; phylum Chordata; class Amphibia; order Anura; family Ranidae; genus Pelophylax; species Pelophylax lessonae. The sequence continues at coordinate 61,370,852 of NC_138775.1, forward strand.
CTGTGGTTTTTAATCTTGCACAGTATTATTTACTCAACAGCACCTGGTTGAGTCTTTTTTCTTTGTTATCCCTCGTACACACGCAATGATTGTTGGCCGACCGATCGGCCGTCTTTTGTCCAGTGTTGTTGTGTTGGTTGAAATGTGCTCTAGACTGCACACAAATTTTTTCGGCCAACAACAACCAACTTCAGAAGTGATGTCATGTGCTGGTTTACTTTCTGTGTGTTTTTTCTTCTCTGAGCATGCCCAGTCTTGCTCATCTGATTTTTGTCTGCCGAAATCTGTACTGACTGACGGAAAATCTGTTGACGGCCAACAAAAATTTTATAGCATGCACACCAGATTTTGTTCGGCCGAAAAGTCGCAGTCGGTTGTCAGAAGCATCATACTAACAAGCCGACAATCGGCCGTTGGCCGAAAATTCACGGCCAACAATCGTTGCGTGTGTACGAGGCATTAGACCCATAAATTGCGGGAGACAGTTTTGGTGCTAGTAGCAGAACCAAAACTGTAAACTTGGGGATAGTAGCAGCTTCCAAGGTCAGCTATAGCAGTAATAACAGCCTACACACAGGATTCTTATAGTAAAAAACTAGTATGGGGAAAAAAAAAAACAACTGCAGGAAGACCATTGGTAATATTAACAAATGGTCCTTTGACCTCTGCCTGGCCTAATTTGGGAACACCTTTACGAGTTTAGCTCCTCCCTAAATGCTGGCTATACCTTTTCACTGTTCAGGGTTTGTATATAAAGTACATTTATGCTCTAGTATGATGGGGAATCACTCACATATTTAAATAAGGAAAGGGGAGTTGTAGGATTCAGGGCAATGTGTCACATGCTTGTGATGAATACAATCTACTCAGGAAAAGCTATTTTTCTTTTTTGGTAACTGAGGATCAACTATGTAATTCATGACATAATCATCATATACTTAAAAGGGATCCATCTACTCAAAAGTCATATATTTTTATCAAACAAGTTCTTTATTGCATATAAGAAAGACAAAGTTCAGTACAAACAAATACAGTCCAGTAGTATTCAGATCGATACAAATCATTGTAAGGGAAAAATACAGCACTTTCCACCCCGGCATTACATCCAGCCTCGATATAGAGAGAAGGAAAAATAAAAAAATAAGGGGGCAATATGTCATCAAAAGGTACATTAAAAACACCTTCCAGCCCGCAATTAGGTGTAAACTGGGAATAACCTTTTAGTCAGCTCAAAATAACCAGCCTCTAGGTGTGTTGGAGAACATATGGGGATCAAGTTGGGTGACCAGGGCACAGTAAAAGCCATGTCTGTACAAGTTCACGTGCACCCAGGGTAGCCAGCCAAGGTGCCCATATTTTTTCAAATTTTCCAGGACATCCACTATGTTGATATACAGTGGGGATCGAAAGTTTGGGCACCCCAGGTAAAAATTTGTATTAATGTGCATAAAGAAGCCAAGAAAAGATGGAAAAATCTCTAAAAGGCATCAAATTACAGATTAGACATTCTTATAATATGTCAACAAAGTTAGATTTCCATCATTTACACTTTCAAAATAACAGAAAACAAAAAAATGGTGTCTGCAAAAGTTTGGGCACCCTGCAGAGTTAATATCTTGTACTGCCCCTTTGGCAAGTATCACAGCTTGTAAACGCTTTTTGTAGCCAGCCAAGAGTCTTTCAATTCTTGTTTGAGGTATCTTTGCCCATTCTTCCTTACAAAAGTCTTCCAGTTCTTTGAGATTTCTGGGCTGTCTGTCACGCACTGCTCTTTTAAGGTCTATCCATAGATTTTCAATTATTGTGAGGTCAGAAGATTGTGAAGGCCATGGCAAAACCTTCAGTTTACGCCTCTTGATGTAATCCCCCGTGGATTTCGAGGTGTGTTTAGGATCATTATCCATTTGTAGAAGCCATCCTCTCTTTATCTTCAGCTTTTTCACAGATGGCATCAAGTTACCATCAAAAATTTGCTGAAATCTTATTGAATCCATTTTTCCTTCTACTAGTGAAATGTTCCCTGTGGCACTGGCTGCAATACAACCCCAAAGCATGATTGATCCACCCCCATGATTAACAGTTGGACAGAGATTATTTTCATTAAATTCTATGCCCCTTCTTCTCCAAACGTATCTTTGCTCATTCCGGCCAAAAAGTTCAATTTTAATCTCATCAGTGCACAGAACTTGTTTTCAAAATGCATCAGGCTTGTCTATATGTTCATTTGCAAAGTTCAACGCTGATTTTTGTGGTGAGGACGTAGGAGAGGTTTTCTTCTGATGACTCTTCCACGAAGACCATATTTGTACAAGTATCTCTTTATAGTGGAATAGTGTACCACAACTCCAGTATCTGCCGGATCTTTCTGGAGGGATCGTGCAGTCAAACGTGGGTTTTGAATTGTTTTTCTAACAATCCTGCGAGCTGTTCTGTCTGATATTTTTCTTGGTCTTCCAGATCTTGCTTTAACTTCCACTGTTTCTGATGACTGCCATTTCTTAATTACATTCTTAACAGAGGATATTGACATCTGAAAATGCTTTGCTATCTTCTTATAGCCTTCTCCAGCTTTGTGAGCGTCAACTATTTTCAGTTTCAGTTTTCTAGACCACTGCTTAGAAGATTTCATGGTGCTGATTGTTGGGGCAAGGTCAGATGAGTCTGAGCATTTAAAACCTTTGAGATTGACATCACCTGGTCTTCCCAGACGATGATTTGAGAACAATCCATGACACTGGCAGGTCTCAGCCTTGCAAAGGGGGCAGTGCATGCTATAAATTCTGCAGGGTGCCGAAATTTTTGCAGACACCATTTTTTTGTTCTGTAATTTTGAAAGTGTCAATGATGGAAATAAAATCTAACTTTTGTTGACATATTATAAGAATGTCTAATCTGTAATTTGATGCCTTTTGGAGATTTCTCTTGGCTTCTTTATGCACATTTATATAACAAAAAGTGCAGCGGTATCAAATATGGATTAGGAAGATGATATCGAGGAGAGCAGTCCACAGGTGAAAATTATGGTGAAGCATGCACAAGATATAAACATTCAGTGCTCTTCAATGTGCTGGTAATCCTCCACCCAGTCTCATTAGCCTCTCACCTCACACTTAGCCCCTGTGTCACCAGACGGGCTAGTAAGACAAACTTTCTCCAAGGATATCACCAATATAGATCAGATCAGTATTCCTCTTCATCAGAAGATAAGGCTCACAGGTAACAGATCACAGGTCCATAAAGCGGGTCACAGGTCCATAGGAAAACAAAGGTCCGGACATAGTGCATTACCGCAATAAATTACTTTATTGAACTTAGCATAAAATTATAAAAATTACCTTGTAAAGCACTATACAAGTGCATGTGATGAGCAGATTGTATTACACACAGCGGTCTCGACCGCAATAGATGGCGGGTGACGTCACCGGCCCCTCCCCCTTCGCACGCGTTACGTCCCACTGCGCGGGACTTCTCCTGCAGCTAATCGCAGGCACTCCCAGGTAATCGCTCATGAGTGGTTTCTCCTGTCAGGTGTGCCCCTTCTGTAGCGACACAGGAGCTGGTGGAGAAACCACAGCACACAAGGGGGGGGGGGGGTTTGGGGAAGCAGGTATGCCATACACCCAGAAGTGCGGAATTATTGAAGCGGCCAGAAAGGCTTTTCAAGTAATTTTACTCTTCTTTTAACAGGTGGGTTATCGGAAACAAATGTTCCCGTGTTCCCTTGCTGTCTCGGACTTCAATAATTTCTGGGCCAATACTCTGAAGCAAAAAAAAAGTTCACCTTAGGAAACATGTTACATGTTCTACCTGTTTTTTAGTGGAAAACGTAACATGTTCCCACTCCTACAGCCGCTCCCTAAACCCCCCAACTTATGACAGCAGGCTGGGGATCTTTTCCCCATACCAACTGTCACTATTTAGAAAGAGCGTGGCCGTGTGGGGTTCCTCCCACATGGTCACGTCATTCATTCACAGAGATCTGTGAATAAATTAACTACTAGTACGAAGAGGTTTTGCGGGTGAACATTTGTAGTTCTCAATGAACTGTGAGGGCACTAGTGAGAGCTCTTGTAGTTCTTTGATTCTTCCTGTATTTCAGTAACTGCCTTCTGTACGGACAGCCAACTGAGTGTCTGCAGGGTCCTGGCATTGGGAGGAGGAAGGAAAGTTTGTATAAGGCGCTACCTGTTTGAGCAGTATTTCAAACAAAGGGGGTAGAAACCCCCACACAAAATTGTGTGTGCACAGGAAAAAAGTGTGCTGCAAGAGACTGGTGGAAGGGGTGAACGGTGTACACCCCTTAAGGATAAAGTGCTCAGTGCAAATAAATAGTATAGATGACTGCTCATATAAATAAAAAAATAAAGTGCACAAAGTGTCATAAAACATTTAATGCCTGATGGCGGTGCCTTTAAAACACATATAAATCAGCAGCAGTGGTGAACAATAGTGTTTTAAAATTCCTTATTGACAATAATCAAACACAGTATAAAAACACCCTGCAAGTGCTATTAAAACCGTGAATAAGTGAAAAAAGAGAGATAGTGGTGAGTAGTGTGTCTGAAACAGTGAAACGAATAGCTAACACTCTCACCCTATTTCCCTCTTCTGGGCCAGGTATATATGGTAGAAAGCCACAGAGGGGAAGGTTGTAAGTCCGGGGTTCCTTCAGGCTAAAGCGAGCCACACTCGGAGCTGCCTCCCTCCGGTATATTAGATCTGTGGTGCTCAAGCAGAGAAGACAAGGACCCCAATGGCGTAGTATACAGTCACAGTACAATAGCAAGCATAAGTAAACTTACAATCGGACCGATCACTTCAGCTTCAAAAACAGGGACGCTGGGATGCTTCCGCGTTCCACGGGTCCAAATCGCTAAACCGGAAGTGCCGTATGGCGTACGTAGCTCCACCCTACGCGTTTCGTCATCAGACGTCTACTGGAGCGGCCTCCAGTAGAGCCTGGGTGCATAGGTCCTGGCATTGCACCCACAATCTGCTGATCACGGGTGCAATGCTTTACAGGCTGTAGAGTAAAGAAAACAAACAAACAAAAACACACTAATAAATATACAGTTGTTAATCTGCAAAAAGATTAGCATTTATTTTTAATTTACAAAAGGTGAACTTATCCTTTAAAATATTATAGAAAATAGACCCAAAGACATTGGGAGTGTTTGCATACAGTTAAACAAGAGCAGATACTTAATTGGCCCCTTCACATAAACATGGAGGTCACCACTTCCTGCAGTCCTGGCATTGACCATAAAATCAGCAGTTTCTCCAATCCAGACACCTTTGGGCTGCAAGCCACGTCCGCTGGAGCGACTAGGGTTTGGATTGCAGGCTGTTGACAGGGAATAAATAGGAACACTTGCTCAGGTATGCAAATAAAAGATAATACTATCTGTGCAAAAGCAACACATTTGCCATGCATCAGGTCAATGGAGGCAGGAGTATTAGTCAAGATGGATAAAAGCAGGCCTCAGTGAATGTACGACATTGTGACACACCACACACAGATTAAGATTAGGAACAGAAAAAGGGAACCTGGCAAGATAGAAATCTAGTAGCTGCCATTTGCAGGCTTCAGAGGGGTCATCCATTAATCTATTTAACTATTGAATACAATTTACAAGTCTGCAACAAGAAAATCATCAGGACACCTGATCTCTATGCTTTCTGTGGGACACCGACTCCTTAGATAGTAAATTGAACTGAACTGCATTTTTTTTAAACCCAATATGGATTCCCTCATCCTCACATTCAAGGTGGATGAAGGAGTTCATGGTGATGAAAGCGGATTGACTGCAAGCACTGATTGAGCAAAAACATAACAACAGTCCAGTTCAAGGGAACAAAATTTGTCAAGTCTCTGATCAACTGGTCAAATTTCAATCCATCTATGGCCAGCTTAAAGTGGTTGTAAGGGCAGGAGGTTTTTTTTTTCTTAATGCCTTCTATGCTTTAGGATAAAAAGCCTTCTGTGTGCAGCAGCCCCCCTCACACTAACCTGTGGTCCATCTAGATCTAACAATGTTGCACGAGAGACTCGGCTGTCTGGAACTTCCCTCCTCATTGGCTCCCACTGTTGTCAAAGTCAGTGAGCCAATGAGGAAAGAAAGGGGGCGGGGACAGGCTGCAGCTCCATGTCTGAATGGACACAGGGAGCTGTGGCTTGGCTCGAGTGCCCCCATAGCAAACTACTTGCTGTGGGGGCACTCAGAGGGAGGGTCCAGGAGCACCAAAGAGATACGAGAGGAGGGGGATCTGGGCTGTTCTGTGCAAAACCACTTCACAGAGCAGGTAAGTAATCCACATTTGTTTTTTTTTTTAATGAGATTTTAGTATCAGGTCTGAAAAAAAAAAGTGAGATAAGGCAGCAAGATTTTAGGGGAGTAAAGTTTATTTTAACCAATAGGTAAGCAGGGCCTCTTTCTGCCATGTCCAGATGCCAAAGTATTGGAGCTTAAAAAGCAGGAGCATGCAAACAGTTTGTATCTCAGTCCCAAAGAAGGCTGTCGTTCATAGAACCTGGGATATAAAGGACCACCTAACTTACAAAGAGTGAATTTTCCTGTTAATAAATTGCTTTATCATTATGAAACTGTAAAATAATTCAAATCTAATAGTTTTATATGCACCATACAAAACTGCCTTAAACATAGTGACACCAGTCCCTGAACCTACAAACCCAATATCAGTCCCTGAGCCCTCAATCCAAAATTAGCCCTTGTTCTTACAATCAAATATTGGTCCCATAATAGTCCCTGACCCTTCAATCCAATATCAGTTCCTGACCCTACAATCCAATATCAGTCCCTGACCCTACGATCCAATATCAGTCCAATATCAATCCCTGACCCTACAATCTAAAATCAGTCCCTGACCCTACGATCCAATATCAGTCCAATATCAATCCCTGACCCTACAATCCAATATCAGTTCCTGACCCTACAATCCAATATCAGTTCCTGACCCTACAATCCAATATCAGTTCCTGACCCTACAATCCAATATCAGTTCCTGACCCTACAATCCAATATCAGTTCCTGACCTTACAATCCAATATCAGTCCCCGACCCTACAATCCAATATCAGTCCCTGACCCTACAATCCAATATCAGTCCCTGACCCTACGATCCAATATCAGTCCCCGATCCTACAATCCAATATCAGTCCCTGACCCTACGATCCAATATCAATCCCTGACCCTACAATCCAATATCAGTCCCCGACCCTACAATCCAATATCAGTTCCTGACCCTACAATCCAATATCAGTCCCTGACCCTACAATCCAATATCAGTTCCTGACTCTACAATCCAATATCAGTCCCCGACCCTACAGTCCAATATCAGTCCCCGACCCTACAGTCCAATATCAGTCCCCGACCCTACAGTCCAATATCAGTCCCCGACCCTACAATCCAATATCAGTTCCTGACTCTACAATCCAATATCAGTCCCCGACCCTACAATCCAATATCAGTCCAATATCAGTCCCTGACACTACATTTGTTGAATTTCCTCTCATTTTCAGACCAATGACAAACAGAAAGGGGACATGGATGAGAATTAAAACCAGACAGGGTTCTAATCATTCCCCTGCTCTATCGCTCTATCCAAAAAAAAAAAAAAAAGTATGCTGGAAGGTAGTAAAATTATATCCGCTTTCATCAGAGGCTTCTCACACAGGTCTTTTGCATTAGGACAGCTAATCTTTAAAAATGTTGCTGGCCACAGGATAAACACTGCAGAATTCTGTCAGCACACAGGAAGGAAAGTCAATGACGTAGGGAATCTCCTTGCCACATTTCAGGTTTAATTGCCCTTTGCCATCCTTTGTTTAGCTTCATTTCATACAATCGCCCCACACCCGCCTCCAGTTACATACCAGGTCTAAATATTAGTAGGCAATGCCAAAAGTAATAATATAAAAAAAAAAAAGTGATCTTTAACTCTTTCCAAGCTAAAAGCTATCTCTTGATCCAGCACTGAAGCAGAGCTCAGCCTCCTACCTGTGCGCAGACCACACCCTGCCTCACCTGCACCCCGGCTGCAGACTTTTCCTGCACCCTTCTGATAACACACAGGACAAAGGCCTTGTAATCATTCCACACATCCTCTCACTACAGAGAAGAGCCAAGTGTGACACCGGCAGAGGTCACAGGGCTGCCCTAACAAAACAGCAGGTGTGCGAGGAGCCAGGCCTACCACACATACCTGTCTGATCACCGGGCCAGGTGTATAGAAATCCACAGCAAGCACACATGTACTGGAGTGTGGAGAAGGAGATCCAAGGATCATAGAGAGAACATCGACATACCGGAGTCACCGAGAGTATATCCATACATTGGATCACAGAGTAGATCATCACTAGAATAGTATATTACTAGACTGGATCACAACAGAGAAAACCAATGATATATCCATGTTAGTATAGGCTGGGTTACTATACAGAAATAAAACAACACAAAAGGTTTATAATAGACAATAAATCATTACCAAAGTGCTCAATATTCCATACACTATAAAGCAGATATGTCATGGAGTCCAGGATATTGTCCATTTCAGGTTCAAGCCGAATTGTTGCAAACGCATTCAGACAAATCGAGTGCACAGGCATTCATTCATTTTACTGGCCAGACTATTATTTTATTCTTACCATTAAATGACCACTCAGGTGAGCGTGTAGATATTTTTCTAGCAGCAAAGCGCTCTTCTCCATGACACATAGGCTAACATGGGGGTTGTTTAGAGGCAAAAAGAAAGTCAAAACGTCCTGAAAAGTGGTGTTTTTGATGCAAAGTGTGCATGCACCCTAAGGAGGACTTATACTGCCTGCTCAATCAGTGAGTCTTTAATGCCTACCCATTTAATAAAGTGTATGCAGACCAAACTTTTTGAGTTTTGGATAGATTTGGGAAGGTGAGCAGCCCTGTCAAGTTTTTATTGCAATCTGTTTCTGTTGGAGAAGCACACAATATCTCAGAGCATTGTGAGGAAATTCCTGAATTTTGAGTTGTCACTAGAGAAGGAATGGAGGAGAATCTTCCAGAGGGGACACCCTTTCTGATGGCACATTGAATGGAGGAGAATCTTTCAGAGGGGACACCCGTTCTGATGGCACGTTAAATGGAGGAGAATCTTCCAGAGGGGACACCCGTTCTGATGGCACGTTGAATGGAGGAGAATCTTTCAGAGGGGACACCCGTTCTGATGGCACGTTAAATGGAGGAGAATCTTCCAGAGGGGACACCTGTTCTGATGGCACGTTGAATGGAGGAGAAACTTCCAGAGGGGACACCCGTTCTGATGGCACGTTAAATGGAGGAGAAACTTCCAGAGGGGACACCCGTTCTGATGGCACGTTGAATGGAGGATAATCATCCAGAGGGGACAACCGTTCTGATGGCACGTTGAATGGAGGATAATCATCCAGAGGGGACAACCGTTCTGATGGCACGTTGAATGGAGGATAATCTTCCAGAGGGGACACCCGTTCTGATGGCACGTTAAATGTAGGAGAATCTTCCAGAGGGGACACCCGTTCTGATGGCACGTTGAATGGAGGATAATCTTCCAGAGGAGACACCCGTTCTGATGGCACGTTGTCTATAGGGCAGGGAGAAAGGAGAAATCTTCCCAATAGAAGACAGATGGTTAACTCTTTCTCTACTTTATCCAAAATGGGGAAAAAAAGGACGTTAGGTAGGCTTTTGGAAAACACAGAGAATAAGGCTCATTAATACAGGTAATCAAAATACTTTTTGAACACGATAGGTCAAGGAGTCAAGAAATGTTGTATTTCACACCACGGGGGGTAAGCCCTCATTCACATTGCAGCGACTTGTCATGCAATTTGACAGGTCAAATTGCACGACAAGTCGAATCCTATTTCCGGCAATCACATTTTCAATGCGATTTCAAATGAAGCTGAAGTCAATGTGAACGGGGGCTTAGTGATCCAGGTTTATGCCCTGAACATTCCCATGTGACTGATACAATTCTACGCTGCATGAATAAATTGACTGAATTGACTGGAAGGAGGGGACCCACCTGTGGGCTCCTGGAAGGAGGGGACCTACCTGTGGGCTCCTGGAAGGAGTGGACCTACCTGTGGGCTCCTGGAAGGAGGGGACCTACCTGTGGGCTCCTGGAAGGAGGGGACCCACCTGTGGGCTCCTGGAAGGAGGGGACCCACCTGTGGGCTCCTGGAAGGAGGGGACCCATCTGTGGGCACCTGAAAGAAAGAGATCCATCTGTGGCCTCCCGTATGAATACAAACCTAGGAACACCTAGAAGGAGAAGACCCACCTGTGGGCACCTGGAAGGAGAGAAATCACCTATTGACGCCAGATTGACGTTCTCCTTCTCCAGAAACTCCAGGGCCACAGAGAAATTCTCCAGGTGCATCTGGCTGAAGGTAGGTCTCTGGTGGTACTTTATGTACATCTTCTTCTGGCTCAACAACTCCAGCAGGGTGATCTGTCAGATGCCCATCGCCCAGGTCGTCTGCAGGTTTCCAATCCTTTTGGCGACACATTTCAGGTCTTCGTTACACCAGCCGATGAAGGTATTCTGCTGGATCTTCTCCCATGGAGCTTTCCCTGCCAGGTCCTTCTTGGTCACCGGCATGATGCCGGAGATGGAGGGGCAAAATGGAAAAAAAAAAACGATAGATAGGCTTTACACAGAGAATAAGGCTCATAAACCACTTCGTTACTGCTGGATGTGATATTACGTCCAGGACTTTAAATGGGAATATCTGAATGATGCCTACAGGGAAAGTGTAAAAAAAAAAAAATGTAAAGTCCCCCCATCCCTGCGTGTTCGCACGCAGAGGCGAACGCATGCGTACGACGCGGCCACATATGTAAACGGCGTTCAATCCATACATGTGAGGTATTGCTGCGATTGTTTGAAAATTTTCTGCGCAAATACTGTGTGACATAAAAAGTTGCAATGACCGCCATTTTATTCCCTAGGGTCTCTGCTAAAAAAACATACATAATGTTTGGGGGTTCTGAGCAATTTTCTAGCAAAAAAAAAAAAAGATGATTTTTACATGTAGGAGCGGAGTGCCAGAAACGGTCCGGAATGGAAGTGGTTAAAGTGATTGTAAACCTTCTCTTATAACTTGTACCTATAGGTAAGCCTATAATAAGGCTTACCTATAGGTACTGTAAATCAGGCCTCGACAAAACCCGGGCGCCAGGTCGCATTTGCGACTAGAATTAGCGACCTGGCTCCTGGGGTGCCCTGCAGAAGGTGTCCTGTCATTTTTGCACGGACTTCCGCGCACGGACTTCCGGGCTTTCCGAAAATTGAGGCCTCGGCTTTTCGGCCTACTTGAGAGGAGAGGCTTCCAATGGGGAACTGGCGCCCTCTTGTGGTGGCCGGGAGTAATGACTGTTGTAATTACTGTTTCTACTGCCTGTTTGTTCACAATGCATTACCATCTCCCTGTCCAGTTAGTTACCTTTGACAGGGAGTGTGGTTATTTATTATTAATTTAATTTATTTTTTAAATGTAAAAACTAAATAATATTTTTTTTCTTTTTTTTTTTAATTATTAAAAAAAATAAAAAAAATAAATTTTTTTTCCAATTATTATAAAAAAAAAAAAAAATATATATATATATATATATATATATATATATATATATATATATAATCTTTTTTTTTTTTTTTCCTCATCGCAATGCCACAGCCGAAGGCCCCTTTCACACGGGCTGTCTGATCAGGTCCGCCTGTCAGTTTTTCAGGCAGACCTGATTGGACCCTTCATTCTCCTCTATGGAGCAGTAATCTGCCGCCATCTGATCCTGTCCGCCAAAAACAGAGGGATGGTGGTTCTATTTTCTATCCATCCCGTGGATCGGATCAGATGGCATCGGATGGAAAGAGACAGACAGTGTTTTCATCCAATTGCTCTAGAGGAGAGTGGGGTTCTAGTCGTATTTATGTGTAAATTTAGTATCCGTTTTATTAAATAAAGCTTGGTTGTTCGTTAAAAAAAAAAAACAGGCTCCTAACTTTTTTAGCTGGCTCCTAGATTTCAGGAAAATTTGTCAAGCCCTGCTGTAAATATCTCCTATTTGCACCGTTTAGGAGATATTTACTTTTCATGCAGCCGATGACATCATCGGAGCATGCACTCTGAAGGAACAGCCACCCGTGCCGTTCCTTCAGAGCCCTGTGTCGTGACCAGCGGCTCACGTGCGCATGCGCGGGAGTGATGTCATCGCACCTCCAGCCAATCAGATGGCCGGAGGACGGAAGCGGGAAGCAGGATGGCCGAATATGTCGGCCATGTAACTGGTGAGCGGGCGGCACAGCGGGGGGCTTCATTCTAAGGTATTTCATAATGAGCTAGTATGTGAAGCATACTAGCTCATTATGCCTTTGTCCTACAGGGTTTTTTTTTTTGGGGGGGGGGGCTTACAACCTCTTTAATGCAAGTAACACAAAATACTATTTGAACACGATAGGTCAATGAGCCAGGAATGAATGAACTCATGGCTTGGGTTTAACCTTCAGGTCCCTGGCTCTGAAGATGGTGACAACAATGACAGAACCCTAATTAGAAGTTTTACCAAGTCCTTTCTCAGTACTTGCCACCCTTGGACACCTGGAAGGAGACAACCCACCTATGGACACAACCCACCTATGGACACCTAGAAGGAGACAACCCACATATGGACACCTTGAAGGAGACAACTCACCTATAGACACCTGGAAGGAGACAACCCACCTATGGACACCTTGAAGGAGGTGACTTACTCATGGACACAACCCACCTAGGGGTACATGGAAGGAAATTACCCACCTATATACACATGGAAGGAGACAGCCTACATTTGGACACCTGAAAGGAGACAACCCACCTATGGGCACCTGGAAGGAGACGACCCACATATGAGTACTCGGAACGAGACAACCCACCTATGGACACAACCCACCTTG